>NC_140483.1:80006990-81206990 GCF_964271855.1 Acomys minous
TCATGAGAACACCAAGCTACACATCTATAACTCACATGCAAGGACCTAGGTCAAATCTATACAGCTCCTAGATCTCCAGTTCAGTCTTTTTGAACACATATGAGCCCTGATTAATTGATTGTTCTTATATTATCTTTGACTCTTGGGGCTCATATCATGCTTATTCTCCCTCTTCCACAGGATTCCCCAAGCTCTACCTAATTTTTGGCTGTGAGTCTCTGTGTCTGCAGTTTTCAGTTGCTGGATGGAAGTTATTCTAGGTTGCAGTCTAAAAGTGTAATGTAGAATACCATTCAGAATCATTTAAAGGACTTTTTTGCCAATTGCATTTGGCTCTATCCTACTTCTCATCTATCCAGCCTCAGGTTCCTGGCCACCTCCAGCAGTGCCAGGCATGGGGTCCCTCTTTAAGGCACAGTTTCCAAGTTGGAACAGTCATTGGAAAGCAAGTCCCACAAATTCTGTACTACCTTTATTCTAGACTATCTTATTGGCAGGACAAATTGTAGATTTAAGGTTCTCTGGATGGATTGTTGTCCAAATTCCTGCATTGGAAGCTTTGCCTAGTTACAGAAGGTGTCAATTTTAGGAGACTTAGCTAGGGTCACCTTTATTGACTGCTGGATGTTTTCATTGAACTCAGTTTCTTCCTTGCCCCAAAATGTGTCCCAGTTCCAGTCCTCACTCCTAGTACTCTCTCCCTCCAGAACATCTTTTTGGTAGTTTTACAGAGATCCAAGTTGTTGGAAAATGAATATGTGTAAAATTAGGATTTAAAATAAGGTGGATAATATTAATTTTTCTGCAGTATCATAATTTCTGGAGATTCCCTCTGGAGAGGTACACATAATACCTTCCATTCTCATCCCTACATTCCCTCACTCCTCTGGAGAAATATATTACAGTTCCCCTTTCCAAGGGAGAGCGTGGCATTCCCAGTTTGTTTGCTCCTTGTTATTTAGCCTCTCTGGGTCTTTGAATTGTGGTATGATTATTCTTTACTTTACAGTTAATATCAACTTATAAATGAGGGCATTTCTTAGGTCAGGATTGCCTCATTTGAGATAATTATTTCCTAGTTCCATCCATTTGACTGCAAATTTCATAATATCTTTTTTAACAGCTGAAAAATATGTCATCTTGTAGATAAACCACATTTCTTTCTTCATTATTTGGTTGGGGGACATCTAGGTTGTTTCTAGTTGGTGGTTATTCTGAATAAAGCTGCTATGAACATAGTTGAGCAAGTGTCCTTGTGGTGTGGTAGAGTGTATTTTATGTACATACCTAGTAATGGTATAGCTTGGTATTTGGATAGACCTATTCTAATTTTTCTGTGAAAATTTCAAATTGTTTTCCAGAGTCATTGCACAAGTTTTCCCTCCCACAAGCAATGGAGAAGTGTTTTCCTTGAGCTATAACCTGCTAACATGCACTATTATTGGACTCTTACCATTCTGCCAGCTGTAAGATGGTATTTCAGAGTTGTTTTGATTTGCATTTTTCTGATGGCTAAAATGGGTGCCATCAGAGTCCAGCTATCTTATCACAAGCCCTGATTTTTTTCAAAACAGCTGAAGAACAAGAAAGCAACTTTAACAAACTTTATGAGGATAATAGATCTTTTTAAAGAGGAAAGGAATAAACCTCTTTCTTAATATAAACTGTTTTATTAAGGTCATTATTGCATAATTTTAAATTTTCTTCAGTTCAGCCTGAACCCTGAAGCATCTGTCTAGCCTGAGTTCATCAAGCATGTGTGCATACATGCAGACAAACAAATACACACACATAATTAGACTTCTACATACGAAAACATGAATAAATGCATGCATACCACACATACATACATGGAAACAGAAGAAACATAGAAACAGTTAATATTAAAGGGCTGAGTAAATAGACACTTCTTGTTAGTGGAATTAGGTATAAATTTACATTGAGTATGGAGACTTGAAAATATGTTTTGTATTTAATTTAAATAATGCATATATTCTGCACATTAATTATGCTGCAAATTCAGATATATTTGGTCTATCCTAAATTCTGCTGTGTTTTCATTCCTTCTGCCATGAATATATACACATATATACATATATTCTTGTGATAAAAAACAAATATATATATACATAAATATTCATGAGCAAAAGTTGATTTTTAAATATTTTTTTTATTTTTTATATATACATTTGTATTATTTCATGTATATACAATAAACTATCTATAACAAGAAGAACCATGACACAGTCAGGAATTATATAAATGTTACATTCTTATTGTTTTGCCTATTTATATTTGACAGCCTTGAAGAAGACATCTTTCCTATCTTGGTGAGTCTAAAGTTCTGAATGTAAATCTCTTAATGAAATCCAGGAAAACACGGACAATTGCAGGAACTGACATGATGGTGCACACCTTTAATCCCAGCACTTAGGAGGCAGAGGCAGGCAGATCTCTGTAAGTTTGCAGTCAATCTTTTCTACAAAGAGAATTCTAGGATAGCTAGGGCTATTACACAGTGAAATTCTGTCTCAAAAACCAAAACCAAATAAAGAAACAGGTAAAGAAAATGAATAAAACTGTTCAAGGAACTACAGCCTGTGTTGACCTCAGATTCCAAAGGTTCAGGCAAACAGATAATCCACATGCACAGAAACACAGACACAAAGACACACAGACACAGACAGACACACACACCACCACCACCACCACCACCACCACCACCACTAATAACAATAAAAACAATGAACAAATAATAGGAATTAACAATCATTGGACCTTAATAGTCTCCAGAATGAATGGACTCAATTGCCCATTAAAAAGACACAGCCTAACCTAATGGATGAGGGAGCAGCTTCCATCCTTCTGCTACATTGACACAGACACAGAAAAACAGTGACAGAGAGAGAGAGAGAGAGAGAGAGAGAGAGAGAGAGAGAGAGAGAGAGAAGGGGGGAATGAGACCCAAAGAGAACTAGTTGTGAATACCTAAAGTCTTTTAAAACCTCAAAGACCCCAGTGACACACATGATCTAACAAAGCCACACCTCTTAATTCTTCAAAATTTTAGGATACTCAAATATATTAGACTATAGGCACCTTTCTCATTCAAACCCCCACATTCAGCAAGGCTAGTCACAATTTGACTTAAGTGGAAAGAGCACTGTTCTTCAGTGTCAGGCACTAAGGGTCCAAAATGAATAAAAACATGGTATTTTCCCTATTTATAGGCAATTAAGTGTACACTTGATAAATGATCTATACATTTATCTCTACCTATCCATCTATCTATCTATCTATCTATCTATCTATCTATCTATCTATCTATTTATCTATCTCTCTGACTGCACCTCTCTCCTCTCTCTCTCTCTCTCTCTCTCTCTCTCTCTCTCTCTCTCTCTCTGTGTGTGTGTGTGTGTGTGTGTGTGTGTGTGTGTGTATGTGCCTGCCCCATGGTTGTGGAACAAAATGTGAACAGTCACCTGATACTTTGCTCTGTCATTTTTGGATTCTAATGCTCTTAAACTGTAAGCCACATGAAGACTTTCTTTAATAAATTTCTTTGGTCATGGTGTTTTACCATGGGGGGGTGAGCAATTAAGATACTTCATTAATATACACTATTTTCTAAAAGAGAAGAACACTAAAGTTCACTTCAGCATTGATTTTAAAGAAACATCTTTCCACATGTCTCCTCTATAAACAAATCAAACACAACAATTTTTTTTTACCTGACTACTTCTAAAAACAGTTTGGTTACTAAGTTTTTTGGTACTGACTGTAGTCACATGGTTTACCTATATAAAGCCTGTTGATATTATTAATTTGTATACTAATTATAATCATTAAATTTCAAAACAATTGTAAAATTAGAATGAGATAATACCAAATTCTGCCATTAAATTTATCCTTACTTGTCTCAGAACAATCATGATTGTGTAGATTTTGTTCATTTTAACATTGAATTCTCTTTAAATCTATCATAATTTATTTTCTATTTTCTACTGTCCATAGACAGGCAGTTGATTTAATAGCCTAGTGTTTTGGGTATTGATATGGGTAACAGAGGTAAACAATATAATTTCTTTATCATTAACCAATTTCTTCATGTTATAAAGAGGAGACTGGTACTGCACCGAAATTCAGTATTTTGTATTGCCAGATGTCCATTGTTTATGCGTTGATAATACATGCCTTTTAATCTAGATACAATCAGTTTTGTGAATTACACTTTTTTCCTATGTCTGCCCCTATTTCAACCAAGAGTTTCTATTTCTTGCTAGGAAGAAAGAGAAAGAATGGCATGACAGTATGCATTCATATCTCATACTTTCTGGAGTCAAAATTCTCAATGTGTATATTATATACACATATATCTTTGAAATAAGAAATCACTTTAAATTCTAATTATATGAAAGAGGAATATGGTTTCTGAAATTAAATTCTGCAACCATTTCAGTTTAAGATTTTCTTCCTGTTCAATTATAAAAGCAAAGCAAGATCCATATACAGTGTGCTAACACTGATCCTTTTGTTTTTTATTAGGTTCCAAACAACTGCTGATTAAGAGAATAAAAATCTCATCATAAGATGGGACTTTAATGAGTTCTTATGAACAATTAAAAATATTATTTGCATATTTTAGCCTATTGGAGGAAAATTCCTAAGCAACAGAGAGTTAGCAATAATCCCATGCTGAGAAGGAAACAATAAATGTTTTCTTGTTCTACTTGAAGCCATAGAAGCTGCAGTAGCATTTCAGGAGGCTTATTATCATATGCATGTGTGTGACCTGGTTTACCACTACTTTGTACTTAGGCAGGTGTTTATTACAGGTAGTCCATCAGTGGTATTTTTATCCCTCTAAGAAAAATAGCAATACACAGGAGACCTATGTGTGATTCTCTTCATAGTCATATATCATGGCTGTGAGAAGACAGAAATCAAACCCAAAACAAATCGTAAGTATCATTTGATGATCTTTCTTTGATATCTCTTCTATGACATATACTATGTAATCAGTTTTTGGTACCTGGAAATATAAAACACATCTATCTTTGAAGTCAAAGAGAAGATTGAAGAGAAGCTAGAAAATAATGATGTGAGAATTAGAAATCAAATCATTCACTAACAAATGACACCAAATAAATTATAGTTGTGACTATATGTCTTTAAATTATAAATACCTGGACTAACATGCCTTTTTTAGAGTTTCCAATGATTTTGAAACTTTTGGGTTTTTTGTATTGTTTTTGTTGTTGTTCTTGTTGCTGTTTCAGTAATTTTTGAGCTTATATAAAGTATTCATTGCTTCATAGCTAGAGACATAAAGTATTTTAAAAAATACACTCATTATCAATGTAGAATAATTACCAGTGGGAAGAACAGTAACATTACCAAAAGTATAGAAGACAGCAAATTTTCTGAGTCACTTTGTGTTCTGAAGACAAATGAATGAGTTTTGGAGCAGAACAATACCAGACACTTCCTAAATCAACTTCAGCTCTGGAATACACCCTCTGTATAGGTGGCATATGGCTCTATGGCCACTCCTGGTACACACCACACACACACACACACACACACACACACACACACACACACACACACAACCATGCACACACCTACCCACACACATATCTACCATACAACCCATTTACATATATGTACAGCACATACACACATATACACAAGCACACATACACTGGCCCACCTCCAACTCTACCCATTCCTGTTCATGCATGTGTGTGCACATCCACGCACACACACAAACACTCACACACACACATGCACGTTTGCATGCATGCATGCACACACCCTCCACTACTACCAACAATGATCCTAAATCTGTTTGTTACTTTTTCTTCAGCAATAGCACTGTTGTGGCATACAGCTTTGGGCTAATGTAGTTTTCTTTAAAACAGCCTTTGCTTTCCTGCCTACAGACTCTTGGAAGTGCCACAACAGCCTTCTCAGAATAGTCATGGGTTGCCTCTTAGTGTGAGGCTCAGGGAATAGATGGTGAAGTCAATTATTACCACACCTGTTGTTACCACTGTTGATTGGAGAAGGAGATCTAACTTTCACACAAACTCTGGTGCCCCATAATTGAACATGTCCATTGGATAGAGATGCCTGGTGGCACTCAGAGGAAGGATAATAGGTCACCAAGGAGAGACTTGATACCCTATGAGCATATACAGGGGGAGGAGGTCCCCCTCAGACACAGACATAGGGGAGGGGAGTAGGGGGGAAATGGGAGGAAGGGAGGAATGGGAGGATACAAGGGATGGGCTAACAACTGAGATGTAATATGAATAAATTAATTAATAAAGAATAAATAAATTTAAGAAAAGACCTTAATTATATTTCTCCAAGATTTCATCTAGCTGAGCATCCTCAAGCCAAGGTTGAGACACAGAAAACAAATAAATTACTTTTAGTCATTTTTTATCTCTACTTTCTACCTAGTTTGGCTTCATGGCTCATCTATCAGTGTAACAATTTATGTCTGGCTATATATAAAGATTGCTTCCATTAAGGTACTATAAAAATGGAAAGAATATTAGAGGTTTTAAAGGAGAGCTGATCACTTCACCCGCAGTAAATTTTATAAATGTGATGTTTTCTTTTGAATGAAAAGCATGCTCATTTGTAGATGTTCAGATAGATAGGAACCAGACATGCGTCTAACTCAATCACCTATTATATCCCATTCTAGATTGCTTCTTCATTTCACTTGATTTTGATTTTTTAAATAGATAATAATGTTATAATTTTTATAAACTTTATAAAATTTTAAAATAAAAATATGAATATTGCTTTAAAACCTTTTAGCATCCTTTCATACAACACATTAAAGATGAGCTGTATTTTCAAGGCAGAAGAAAGTTAACTAACAATTAAAATATTAATACCTGAATTATAAATAATGTATTATACATATATATATATATAGATGTCATTCATATGTAACTTTATTATTAATGTTTTATCACTTATTTTCTTTATTATCAATTTTTTAAAATTAGTTTTAGAGACATATTAGATATTATTTCTAGGGAAAAATCCATTATGTGCTGCTGCAGATGTTTTACATAACCATAATATCATTAACATAACTGAAAATTTAATATTACTTAATTTAATTTAGTATCCAGTTCTGATTAAGTGTTTTTAACTTCTCTTAAAAATGTGATTGAATCAATATATCTTGAGTCTGACATAATTAGTTTAACTCATTTCCATTTTATAAATGCAAACTGCTGAAGTATTATTGAGATGATGAAATGAACATATTTAAAGTATATTTTCTATTAATTTTGACAATAGTTTGTGTTATAAATATTTGCTCAATAAACATTTATTTTTCACATAGGATGCCCTCTGATACTGCTCTAAGCTAGTCTCTTCCAACTTATTTCCTGATATAGTCTCTAACAATATTTCTAATAACTGCTTAGATAGACATTTCCAGAGTGACATATAAATGCAATATACATGATTTTTTGAGACTTCATTAGTTCCATTTTTCTCAACAGAACTTTATCAAGATTTATCTACATAGCTTGTACTACTCTTACTATGGTCTACAGTTTTGCTATTAATTTCATAATAAATAATTTACACTTTTCAGCAGTAGGAAAATAAAGTAGCACGGTATAGTTTGGTATGGGTGCATTATTCACCCGTGAAGTGATGATTGATGGATGGATAAATAAAATAGAATAGATAGATAGATAGATACATAGATAGATAGATAGATAGATAGATAGATAGATACATAGATAGATAGATAGATGATAGATAGATATAGGAAGATAGATAATGACTAATAGATTAGATTACATAAATGAATGACAACAGAAAAATATCTCCTAGACGGCAAGTACACAATATGTAGATCAATAGATAATGGCTTAGGTAAGATAGATAGATAAATATATAATAGTTTAGATTAGATATGAATGACAGTCATATGGACAAATATCTCATAGATAATACATAGAAAATGAATTTACAAAGCAATGTTTTTCTTTCTCCATTTAAAATCATGAAATATTTTGAAACTGATTTTACAATATAAAATACATATTTATCTTTATTTTTCTCATATGCTGTTACTATAAATGAAAAAATAGCAAAATCATATCGCTATTTTATTATATTAAGTTACTGAGAAATGTAGTAGCCCCAAAATATTCACAGGGGTCCTTGTTTCCTATCACTGTAATGAGATGTAAAGAGTTAATTTCAGAAATAGGGCCTTATCAACCTGTGGAGAACACTAATACCTCTATATTTGCTATGTAATTGGTATAGATCTTTTCCTTTTTTATACAGCCTAGTATTTGTTCAAATGATAGTGTCATTTATCATACAGAAACCTTCTCAATTTGTAATGTACCAACTGTTGGTTGTTATCTTACCACCAGTGCTATGGATGTCTTGTTCAGCAATTCCCCTTCTGCACCAATCAGTTAATGTTGTCCACATTTTATCTCTATCAGGTTCAGAGTATCTAAACCATTTTGAGTTCTGTTGATGTCTTTGATCAATTTGCAGTTGGGTTTTGTGCAGCATGATCAATACGGAACTATTTGCATTTTTCTACATACAGTCATCCATTTTGACCAATTCAATTTGTTGGATGTGCTATCTTTTCTAGGGTGTGTTTCTGGCTTTTCTGTGAAAAAGAAGGTGTCAGGAGGTCTGTGGATTTATGTCGGGGTCATCTATTTGAATCCACTGATTATTCTGTCTATGTTTTTATGGCAATACTATCATAACGGCTAAAGCTCTGTAGTAAAACTTGAAATGTTGGATGGGGATAACATATAGGCAATCTTTCATATTCAACATTATTTTAGCTATCCTGTTTTTCCTTCATTATATATATATATACGTGTGTGTGTGTGTGTGTGTGTTTGTGTGTGTGTGTGTGTGTGTATGTTTCCATATGAAGCTGCAAGTTGTCCTTTCAAGACTTCTGGTATACACTTGATGGGGATTACACTGAATTTGTAGAATGATTTTTGGTAAAATTGGCATTTCTTAACTTATTGCCCCCTACAATTTTCCTACCAAACAATGAGCATGAGAGATCATTCCAACTTCTGATATCTTCTTTAACTTTTTTTATTTAATGTTTTAAAGTTTTCTTATTATACAAGCATTTTAAATTATTGGTTATATTTATCCTGTCATTATTGAAGACATTGTAAATTTATTATTCCCTTTATTTCTTTCTCAGTACATGTCACATTTGTATATAAAAAGGCTACTGATGTTTGTTTGTTAATTGTGTATCATGCTACCTTACTGACATGTTTAAAAGCTGTAGAACTTAACAGTTTAGTAGTGATTTTTGTAAACAAATGTTCTATCTTCACATATAGGTAATTTATTTTTGTTTTTTCAAGACAGGGTTTCTCTCTGTAGCTTTGGCTGTCCTATATTCACCTTGTAGGCCAGGCTGCCATCGAATTTGTAGTGATCCATCTACCTCTGGCTACTAAGTGCAGGGATTATAAGTATTATCCACAATGCCCAGCACATAAAGGTAATTTTAGTTCTTCCATTTCATTTTGTTTCCTGTTGACCTCCTTCATTTGTCTTATTTCTCTGTCATCAAGCACTCTGTTGAGTAGGTATAGAGAGAGTAGATAACTTTGGAGTGTTCCTGAATTAAGTAGAATAATTCTGATTTTTCTCCATTTATTTTGGTGTTGGCTGTGGTCTTGCTCGACATAACATTTATTATACTGAGCTATGCCTCTTGTATCCCATATCTCTCCAACACTATTATCATGAGGGAATGTTGGATCTTGTCAAAGGCCTTTTCTGTATCTCATGAAATAACCTTGGTTTTGTTTCTTTGGAAATGCTGTTGATTATATTTATTAATTGATTATATTTACCAATTTATATATGGTGAAGCATCCATGGATCATTAAAATAACATCTAATTAATCATGGTGGATACTTTTTTTAAATTTCTTTTTGTATTCAGTTTACATTATTTTTTGAGAGTTTTGTATCTATCTTCCTAAAGAAAATTGGTCTGTAATTTTCTTTCTTTGTTCAACGTTTGTGTGCTTTAGGGATCCGGATAATTATGGTCATGTGAAAAGAATTAAGTAATGTTTCTTCACTTTAAATTTTGTATAACAATTTGAGGAGTATTGGCACTGATTCTGCTTTGAAGAACTTGTAGAATTCTTCACAGACTTCAGTTGATATGGGCTTTCTCTTTGAGTAGTTATTGTTTTATTAAACCTGCTAATCTGATCTTGATTCAATTTGATATTATATCAGATATGATATTATATATCATATGAAATCAGACACATTCTGGTGGTATGGCACTAAAATAGTCCACAACAAAAAGAAATTTAAACATTACCTGACCACAAACTCAGCCCTACTAGGAGAAATACTCCAACATAAGGAGGGTATCTACACCCAGGAAATAAATGACACAACATCTGCAACACCAGAAGAAAAGAGACTCACACACTGTACCACACAAAAATATAAAAAAACCCTGAAACTAACAACAATGGTCATTAATACCTCTCCACATCAATTGCCTCAATTCACCAATAAAAAGACAAAGGATAATAGAAAATAGGGTACTTCATTCTGCTGTGTACAAAAAATAAAAAAGTGAAAAAATGAAAGAAATAGAGTGGGAAGGAAAAAAGAAAGGAAGGAAGGAAGGAAGGAAGGAAGGAAGGAAGGAAATGTAGGCTAACTGTGGCTTCTTTTGATTGAAGCCTTGTCGCTCTGCTGTTCTATCATTTGGGTAAAATTGAGTCAAAGTTTTTCTGTTATGGGAAACTTTCTGCAAAAGGCTTGCATGATGTATGTTTTCTCTTACTGGATTCTAACTCATGATTTTTACTGCACAAACAAAATAAAATTATAAAATATAATTCTTTTCTAATATTTTTTTTTTGAGACAGGCTTCCTCTGTAGCCCTCGCTTTCCTGGACTTGTTTTGTAGAGCAGGCTGGCCTCAAACTCAGAAAGATCTGCCTTCTTCTGACTGCCATAGTGCAGGGTTGCAGGCATGCACCACTACCACAACTTTCTCCACTTCCCACCTTAAAATCTAATTCTTTAATTGAGGAAAAAAAAAACAATCAAACACTATATAGTACAATTAATTTATATTTTTAATATTAACCTATTATGAGAATGAATATATACAAACTAAAGAAACAGAAGAATGCTACTTAAAACATTAGATTAAGAAATATTATCTTATATTAAAAAGTATAAAATATTAATGCTGGACTTTATTCACAGTATATTATTTTAATCTTTAAAACAAAGTGAATAATTTTAGATATCAATAAAAGACATAATATATTTTTGAGATATATGCAAAGTAAACAATCATCATTTTCTATTTAAAAAAACTACAATTTATTTCTATTGGTGATTGATACAATGTATGTGTGTTCATGCATGTGTGTGTGTGTGTTTGTGTGTATGTGAGGATTATGAGTGCAAGAACATGCACACGTGCCTCCATATTTGTGCCATGGAGCACTTGTGGGTTAGAGCATAATTTTCTTTCTTTCTTTTTTCTTTTTTTTCTATTTTTATTTAAATACTTTATTCAGATTACAGCTTAATTGTTATCCCCTCACTTGTAACTTCCCATTCCTGCCTACATACCTCTTTCACCTTATTCCCCTCCCATGTCTGTGACAGAAGGGGGCCTCCTCCCCTACCATATGCTCACAGTCTATCAAATCTCATTCTGGTAGCCTGCTTATCCTTTTTCTGAGTGCCACCAGGCCTCCTCACCAAAGTGAAGTGGGCAAAATTGGACCACCAGAGTCCACTTCAGAGACACTCCTTGCACTCCACACAACTGTGGAGAATGTCCTGTCCATTGGCTAGATCTGAATAGGGATTCCATGTATACTGCATGTATTGTCCTTGGTTGGTGCCATAGTTTGAGCTGACCCCCCCATGGACCCAAATTCATCCATCATGATGTTCTTGTAAGTTTCTAGAACACTCTGGATCCTTTTATTTCTCCATTCTCTCATATTTCTATCACCTAGAGTCGCAATAGAAAGTCCCCATATCTATCCCAATCTCCTGGTAATTGAAGGTTTTCATGGGACATCTCTTTTGGGCTAGTGTCCAATTATAAGTGAGTATATACTATGTGAGTTTTTCTGGGTCTGGGTTAACTCACTCAGGATATTCCTTTCTAGTTTCAACCATTTGCCTGCAAATTTTAGGATTTTCTTATTTTTAATAGCTGAGTAGTACTCTGCAGTTTAAATGTACCACAATTTCTTTATCCATTCTTCAAATGAGGGATATTTAGGCTGTTTCCAGGTTCTGGCTACTTTGAGTAAGGCTGCTATGAACATGGGGGAACATATCTTCTTGTGTGTGGTGCAGCATCTTTTGGGTATATTCCAAGGAGTAGAACAGTTGGGCCTTATTCCCAGTTTTCTGAAAAAGCACCAGATTCCTTTCCAAAGTGTTTGTACAATTTTGTACTAAGATCAAGGAAATAAATATGCTTAATATACAATGAGAAAAATTCCAAACACTTTACAATGTCTAAAAGATTATTTGTTGAAGATGAAAACTTGGGGAAGGCTAGAATGATCTGGAAGTGACAGGAGCTTTATAAAAAGACTAGCTGACCTACCTAACCACAGGCCAGAATGGATTGTGGAGATTGAAGCCAGGCGTTCATGTGGGATCCCCAGTAAAGGGAACAGGAGCTATCTCTGCCATGGCCATGATTGCCTACTTTCTCATCACTTCCCCCCTAGTGCGGCTGCCTTATCAGGACACAGTATAAGAGGAAGTTCTCTGATGCAACATTCTGAGCTGGAATGGGATGGGAGGGCTCCCCTTTTCTGAGGAATATAAGAGGGGAGATGGATGGAGGATGGAGAGTAAGACAGGGAAGAGAGGAGAGAAGGGCTATGACAGGGATGGAAAGCTATTAATTAATTAGTTAATTAATTAAAAGTTAATTTTAAACAGATCATTAAACTAAGAGACAAAAGGCCTGTCAGAATAAAGGACAACTGTTTTGAGTGAATTATCTTCATCCTCTTTTCCACATTGTTATTTATAATTCTCAGATGTTAGGTGCTTGTTTTTAAATCTGGTTGGTTTTCTGACCTCTATCATAAACTGAACGTCTATTCCTGTCACCTCGTAGGCACAGCCATTTGAATGCTGGCCTTTAATAGCTACAAAACACTTCAAAGTCTGCATTAGTCATGAGTTAGACACTGACACTAAGCCCAGTTCTTTACAGGAAGCTGTGTAATGCATATTAGATTGCAGTTAATTTTAATTACTTTTTAATTTACTTAATTTAGTAATAGGTTAGAGTTTGCAGTTGTAATTCTCATCAAGAAAAAACAGTCATGGAAATATGCAGGGAAACATAAATAAGTGTCCATAAAGACTGCAGAGGGAAACTTAAATGTTTACCTGGAGAATGAAAGCACAAGATAATTATTTATTCTTTGTCAGGAAATAAAATTCTTAGCTGCTGTAGAGCAAATTGGATCTGAATAAAAAAGGCTCTCCAGAATAAACTATCTTGTCTACACTTTTAGAGTCTTCATCCCTAGAATTTTCATAAAGAATTTTCATTTTACTAGAAGTACTTTTCCAAACATCTCCATTCTGCTAATATGTCAGTGCAATTGTTAAAACAAAAATTTAACCAAGCGAGTAAGAGGAAGTAAAAATAGAAGAAAGCTTTTATCCAAAGCTGTTGCAATAGAGACCAGAAAATTTCATTCTGACAGTATAAATATTGAGTGGAGAAGCATGAGCTTTTATTGGTCATCAAAGTTTTCTAATTGTTCTATCCCAAATTAAAATAAACTTGCTTTGTGTTTTTATGACAGAAGAAAGTTGTACATTTTGTTTAAATATTTTGGTCACTGATATATTTATTATGCTGCTACATTCCACAGGGTCTGGGAGGTAAAGACATACCTATAGGCTGATTGTAATTTAGAGGTGAATATCAGTCTTCAGAAAATTCAGTCTTAAACTGGAAAATCAAGTGAAAATCTAAGACATTTTTGTCATTCTACTTTTTATTCAATTGTCTAATCTTTCTCTTCCTCTCCCTTCTTTTTTCTTTCCTTCTATTTATTAGTATGTATATATGTATATACATATATATATATGCATTGTATGCATATTCCATAAGTATTATGTGGCTAGCCAATGAACTCTAGGGATCCCCATGCTTCTATATGTCTCTCATCACAGCGTACATGGAAATAGAGGTGTGTACCGCCATCTTTGCCAGCTTTAAGTGTGTTGAAGTTCTTAATGCATGCCCTCATGCTTACATAGCACACATTTAAGCAGCTATGCCATATCTTGATTTCAGCTTTTTATATTCAGCTTTTAGCTTTGGTTTTTCTACAACAATAGAAATTGTCCTTAAGCAAAAACTTGTGCCTTGATTAGGAAAAGCAAGTTGAATGCCAATGACAATATATTATTTTCTTCTAATGCTTCAAGGCCAGAACAAGGACAAAATTGCTTTGAGTAGCTTGCTATAGTCACACAGACACACATGTAGAAATTTAATAGGAATAATTTTTCCCAATTGATCAAGGAAATGCATCTTTCCTCTAATAGTAATGAAAATAGAATTAATAATGCTCACTAGGCTCCAAGTTAAGTATTTTCTATATTGTTTGTCAAAATGATGTGGCATGCATATTATTTTGAGAGCAAGAGAGGTTGAATTTAATCAGTGCCTTTT
This sequence comes from Acomys minous, assembly GCF_964271855.1. NCBI lineage: Eukaryota > Metazoa > Chordata > Mammalia > Rodentia > Muridae > Acomys > Acomys minous. The sequence continues at coordinate 80,021,785 of NC_140483.1, forward strand.
GTTTTCTTCCTATTTGATTTGATTGCTGCAGCTTAGCTCTTTGGTTCTGTTGAGTCATTATTTGTTTCTTCCCATCCTTCCTTCCTTTTCTTTGTTCCATTAGCATCTTTATTTTATAATTACTTTATTGTTCAAGATGAAGCATTCTTAGTGCTGAAATGATTGTTTTGTTTCTTTTTCTTTTAATCAGAAACTTTTACTTCAAAGGAAAGTAATTTGAATAAATTTGACCTAAACTTTAGAATTATATTTCTTTATGTAGCTGTGGGGGTTGGTAGTATTCTACTGAAAATTGTAGAAGTTATGTAAATTAATATAATACCCTTTATGTGGCATATGCTGAATTGATGGTATTGGGATATCCATGCACTTTGCTACATGTCTTATCTAGCAATAGGAACTGTTTGCCTACTCCTTAGATTTGTTTCAGTCTTGTGACTTGCACTGATAAATTATAAGATGTTTTTAACATTTCTAAGACTGTCATATCAAAATGACATCCGTATTATGCAAAAGAGTCATAGTAGATCAGCCAAAGGGAAGCTTTGAACCTTACTGAATACAAAAACGAATATTCTCAACTGAAGCTTTCATACATCACACAGCCACCCAAATTCATCATAACCTGTGTGAAATGAGTAAATAGTCAAGGTTGAGATCAGCTAAGTTTGTCCATATAACAGAGCTTCTTTGTCCAATCAAAACATTAAATATATATATTGCCCATCTTGTTTTGACAGTCACTACTCAGGTGTTAAATCAATACATCATATTCTTGCTCATTGCATTCTTCTATACAATTTTAAAATCCCTGCTAAGTTTCATATTGCCAGTCAAGGTACCATCACTATAAATACTAAATGAAGAAATGAAAACACTTACAATATCTCTCTCAATTGGCATGAGGATAGAAATCAGGAATGCTAGTCTACATCAATAACTTATCTTTTTTTGTTTTTTCTTGTTTTGTACCAGCTGATAAGGAATTTCAGAGAGCCCTCAATAACTTCTTTAACTCTAGTCGAGTTGTTCTTCTGATGGGGGTTGAGAACTGTGGAAAACTTGAATTTAATTAAGAAGAAACTAAATTTGTACAAAAAATATTAACAAAACACATTGTAAGTTATTTTCTAAATTAAAATAAAACAAAGATTTTGAGGTAGATAGAAAATGGCTGAGAATATAAAGATATGTATGTGTAGAAAGTGTAATTCTGGGGGTTTAGGCAACAAAAATAATTATAGCCTGCAGAATGTAATGTTTCAAATGCTTTGCTCAGCTGGGAAATTATGGAAGCCATTCTGAAGGTGGGAAAGAAGTACAGATGGTGTGCCTATAGCAAACATTGCAAAAGCTCTGTACACCAGCTCTGGGGTAAGATCGATCTCTCTCTCTCTCTCTCTCTCTCTCTCTCTCTCTCTCTCTCTCTCTCTCTCTCTCTGTGTGTGTGTGTGTGTGTGTGTGTGTGTGTGTGTGTGTAGATAGCAGTCATAAACAAGACTCAGGCAGTAGAAGGTTGGTCTGTAACTTATGCAATTAGAAAAGAGAATTGTTGAAACCACAGAGCCCAAGCAAATATCAAGAGCAGGAATAAAGATGATTCTTTAAGAAAGGGTCTCTAAATGTTACAAAATGGTATTTACAGGAGTGAATCACACAGTGTGGACTGGGTAATTCCACAGTGATCTTCTGAATTCTGGGTAAAAAGAGAATGAGGCCCTAAACTTGGGAAACTTGTCACCTCTATAATGCAGTTCAATGCCGAAAGTCTGGAAGCTTGTTGGGGAACCATTGTTGAATCCACATTGAAATGTCAAGGGAAGGAGACTCTGATGTCAGCATATGGCCAAAGACACACTCAAAAGAAATTGGCTTACAGACATGTATGCTTTTGTTCTCTGACTTCATTGAGACTTCCAGCATATTAAATGTGCCTCTGGTAATCAGGGTGGTTCTTCTCATTCACTATCACATATAGTTACATTCTGTGGAAAGACTTTCATATATTGCCCTACCTTACCAATCCTATCCATCTCATAATCAAAATGGAGATCTACATATAGTCTTCTATGCAATGTTTCTTATAAGTACAATAAGAATTTGAAATAGAAAAAAAATAAAGAAAAGAGGAAGGAATAACCACACATTCACATAGAAGGAAAACCAGGAATTAAGTTTGTGAGTGACATCAATTAATAGATTAAGTATTCTCTGTGAACTTCTAAGATATTCTGAGGTGGTAGTGGTTGGAATGGTTATAGAATTAGGGACCTAGCTGAAACTTTGCATGCAGTGATGTTTGGAATTTATATTTATGCTAAAAAACTGTGAATAATTTTAATCTCTGGATTGTTGAGAGTTTCAAAATAAGCAATGTAGTAAACAGCAAAGCTGGAAACCAACTTTTTTGATGCTCTGGGGATCTTTCCTATTTCCTTTAATCTCACGAATCTAGCGGACTTCTTATGGATAGCAACAGTTGAAGGAATCTCCTCAACTTTAGTCTGGCTTCAGAGAGTTTTGAATACTTCTTGTTTTGGGGAATAAGAGAACTAAATGTACAAGACTGGCTTGCCCACTGGAGGCTTTAAGACCACATACAATAATAAAAAACAAACTTGCTAATGTCTTTTCAACCAACTTCATTATATCTAATTTGAGTCCTACAGATGTGTGAATATGAGTATAGTTGATATTAAATAATTGGCTTTTAAGCTGAATGTCAAAGATTGTTGCACAAATTCTTGGCGTTGCATGAGGTACATAGTGGAGAGAGTGGGGAGGACAAAGAAAGAGACAGAGAAACACACAGAGACAGACAGAGAAAGAGACATAGATAGACAGAGAAGGGACAGGGATAGACACAGATAGAGATAACAGGTGCATATGTGCCATGGTGCAAGCATGGAGGTCACATTACAGCTTTCAAAAGTCTCCTCTAATGTTCTATATAGTTGATGTGGTCTTTTTTAGTGTATTCTGTAAAGCTTACTTCATGCTTTCAGCCTATTCTCCCATTTCTCCCTCCATCTCAGTAAGCCTGAGCTGTTGGTGTTATGTTCAGGAAGTTGTCTTCTGTGTAAATAAGTTCAAGGCTTTCCCCCAGTTTCTCTTCTAAGAAATTTAGTGTATCTGATGTTATGTTGAGGTCTTTGATCCACTTGGACTTGAGTTTTCTGCAGGGCGATAAATATGGATGTATTTGTGTTTTTCTACACGCAGACAGCCACTTAGATCAGCACAGTTTGTTGAAGATGCTTAAATCTCTCTGGTGCTTCCTCACAAAGTTGGGAATAGCTCAACCTCATGACCCAGCTATACCTTTCCTGGGTATATATAGAACAAGCTCAAAGATGTTCATAATAGCTTTATTCATAACATCTAGTGTCGGGAAACAAACTAGAAGCTGCTCTACTGAAGAATGGATAAAAATTTTAGTACATTTATGGAATGGAAAACTACTTAGATATTAAAAACAAAGAAATAATTCGTAGATGATTGGATGGAATTAGAAAAGATAATTCTGAGTTAGGTAACCCAGGCCAAGAAAAACACGGATGTTATGTATTCAATTACAAGTGAATTTTAGCCATATAGTACAGGATAAACATTCTACAATACCCAGATGCAAAGAAGATAAGTAACAAGGAATATCCAAGGAAAGATGCTTAAATATCACTCAGAAGTGGAAACAGAACAGAAAGAGGTAGTGTATGAAGGGACAGAATGTAAGAGAAGAAGAGCAGAGAGATATTAGGGTGAAGATTAGATCTGGGGATAGGAAGCTGAATGACAAAAGGCCTGGAGAGAAAAAAGAAATTGGGAGCAAGGCATTTCTGTGACACGCTGGAGACCTAAGTCAAGCCAGGCTCCTAGGATGATGTGAGGAGGACTTTAACAGAGACTCCTAGTTATAGAGTCCATAGCAACTGAAGAGGAGACCCTCTTCCTTGACAACTCTTTTAGTAGGATGAGGGAAACACAACCGACAAACAAAAATTTCAACCCAAATTTACCCTGCCTAAAAGTTGTGATTGATAAAAGTTAGAGCAGATAGGCCAGAGATTGAGGGAATGGAACCAATGCCTGGTCAAACCCAAGACCCACCCCATGTGATAAAGCCAACCCCTGACACTGTTAATCAAACTCTGCTATGCTTTCAGACAGGAGTCTGAGTAGTCCTCTGAGAGGCTCCATCCAGCAGCACTGGAAACAGGTGCTGAGACTCACAACCAAACATTGGACAAGCATAGGAAGTCTTTTGGAAAATAGGAAGAGGGGGATAAAAGCACCTGGAGATGACAGGAGCTTTATAAGAGAATCAAAAGGACCAACTAGCCAGGGCTCTGAGAAGATTGCTAAGACCTCGCATGGACTAGACTTAGGCCCCCTTCAAAGACATAGCTGATGGGGATCTCTGGCTTCATGTGGGTCCTCTAGCAAGGGGAGCAGGGGATGTGTCTTGCATGGACTCCATTGCCAACTATTTGATCACTTCCTCATGGCAGAAGTGCCATGCCAGCCCAAAGGGGAGAAGGCCCATTCAGTCCTGATACAATTAATGAGCTGAGGTGGATGGGAATGTGTACTCCTCTTTTATGATTAATAGGGGAGGGATATGGGGGGAGAAAATTGGGGTTAGGACTGGAAGATGAAGAGGAATTTGGATATAACCAAGATGTAAAGGGGTTTTTAAAAACCGTCATTCCAACTTTAAAGATTACATAAAAATAATTTATTTTAAACATTTATACCAATCTTTAATTTAATTAAAATTTAAAGCCATGGCAACTGATGTTACTGAGAAGCTGGCCCACATATCCTGGCTAAGTGAAGATATTCTTCAGTTTTCTTTCTCTGTTTCAGATGAGTTATTCTTTGTCCAACCTGCCATTTCCAGGAACACAGGTGGAACATGACTTTAGAGTATTTTCTTTAAGAAAGAAGTCCTTTATTAAGTAAGTTTGCTGAGACAACATTTACTTCAAACTGACTTCTGGTGTGCACAGGCATCTCTTGGTCTACATATTCACTCCCCAGGAGGTATATCTCTGTACCAGAGCTTGTCACTCCAGACCTAGTTTTGTCACCATCATCTCTGAAGCTATGTTGTTCTGCTCTTTCTTTTGATAAATCAAATAAGAAATTAAAATATGGTGTGATACAGGGGGAGGAAATCCCCCTCAGGAACAGTCATAGGGAAGGGGAATAAGGGGAAAATGGGAGGGAGGGAAGAATGGGAGGATACAAGGGATTGGATAACCATTGAGATATAACAAGAATAAATTAATAAAAAATAAAAAAAATACGGTGTGATATCTTCCTCTATTCTTTGTTTCCAACCTACCCTCTTGCTCTTCCTATAGCCTTTTTCTCCATTTTGTTTTGTCATAGAATAAATTGTGTATATGTAAAAGTGCTATTTATAAGACAGATAATGCTTTAAAAATTATGAAGGTATGGGTGGTGATGCCAAATTGATAAGAGGGATAGTAAATCTCTAAAATAGTATAAAAGATAAAATGTCTTCCTTATATTTAGAATTATAAATGCCTCTTAAAGGGGTAAAGTATTACTTTTAAGAAACAATAATTTTGCTAGAGAAGAAATTTTCCCAGTGGCTGTGCTTAGAGTATCTATTGTGGAGTATTTTAAATGTTCCAACTTAAAACTTTTACATTTGAACGATTACCCCATCATAAATACAATGCGTTTGATTATCTATCAGTATGTCTGTCTGTCTATCTTCCATCCATGCATCTATATAACTGTTGTCTGTCTATATTGTGTGCTTTTAATCTTCACACAAATACACACTTAAGGAAATGGCAGCAGCAGTTTCTTCTGTAATCAGAGTATAGAAAAAGTCTGCATTTACACATTTTTGAGAATATTTTCATATTTTATTCTTAAAAATCTATTTTAAACTTCATAAATTAGCAGGTTCCTTACTCAAAGACTCGTAAGTTCTCAGATGAGAAGAAAGTGCTCTATGATTAAGATAATGGCTGTGTATTCAAAATAAAAGTTTGTCATGTGCTCACACTGCTTTTTCTCTTTCTCAACATGTTTGTATGTGTGTGTGTGTGTGTGTGTGTGTGTGAGAGAGAGAGAGAGAGAGAGAGAGAGAGAGAGAGAGAGAGAGAGAGAGAGAGAGAGAGAGGAGGGAGAGAGAAGGAGGGAGAAGGGGGCAGGCAGACAGAGAGATAGATAAAAAGACACAGACATAGAGAGACACACAAAAACTTGAGGCTGTAAGAAAACAAACCATGTCTGTGGAAATATGTGCCCTCCCTTTCCTGGAGAATTCACCCACACCCTGCTGTTTATGGTACTTTATATATTATTGTTTATTGCCCCGACCTGCAGGGTTCGACCAAAACTCGGGAGGGAGGTCACCTGTTGAGAAACGATAGACACAAGGAAGGAGAGCAAGTCTGATTGACCAAGCTCTCAACTTTATTAGTCAGGCAGCAGCTTTTATAGTTCAGAAGGCAGGAAAGCATATCGCTATAGCAATGCAGTTGCAAGTTTTTCTCAAAACATAGGGAATTCCAGGCAGGGTCATAACGTCCTGCTATGCAGAGTATCTTGCTTTGTCTTCATCTAGCTTTAGTCTAACTGTTGACTCACAGCATGGTCACTCTATCCCTATCTGTCTTTGGCTGCTGACTCACAACAGGGTTGTTCCATCCCTATCTGCCTTTAACTACTGACTCACAACAGGTTCACTTAGTTTCTGGTGGAAGGTAAGCTCTGGGAAAGACAGAGACTTAGAGGTGCAGACTTGGACAAGATGGCTGAACACTGGTCATATGGCCTATCGTCCCCAACAGGTTATGAAATGAAAACATTTCATATAATTATTTAATTATGAGGTATGACCACCCTATATAGCCCCAGCTGCCTTGGCACTCTCTAGATAGACTACCCTACAACTCAAAGTGATCTACTTACTTATTTCACCTGTGTGCTGAATTTTAAAAATTTGCAACATTGTAGCCAGCTCCATACATATTTATAAATGAGTAGATGTAGATGTTAGAATCACTGGATTTGTGTTTTCTCCTTATTGTCCTCTGGGGAGTAGTGCTTATTATTTCAACACTATTGAAGGGTAATGATAATAGTCTTCCTGTTATTTAGATCATAGCTCAAGTAACATTGATGTTTCTTGGTCGAAGTTACTTTAAAATCTAGAAAGTGAAGGAAGTGTGTGTATGACAAAATGCAAATGTGGTATGATTTAAAATATTATTAGACACATTCTTTGCCTTTCTAGATCAATTGTAATATGGTCAACTCAGAAGAATGAGTCTCTTGAATTTGATATTTTCTCTATAAATACTAAGGGACAATGAGTTTTTTCAAGAATAGCCAGTTATAAGCAAGTATATCATAGACATACCAGGGTCTTCTGATATACATCAAGGAGAGTTGTTTTTTTTAATATGTCATAAAGAACATATAAAGGATTAGATTTTTAAATTCAAGATTAATTGTTGGGTAGCCTTATAACAATATTCTAACAATAAAAGGAGTTGAAGATATATGATTATTAAAGCATACAGAAAAGCAAGTTTGCACTTTTATTTTAATAAAATCACTATGGCTTTTATTTTTCAGGAAATATTCAATGAATAATTCACTGAGCAGGGAAATACCTCTATTGTAATAATTACCTTTGTTTCATTTGTTTGTTTTCTTTTAAATCAAGGAGAGATATGTTTGAGACTGTCCATTTCATAAGACTACTTTCAGTAAAGTGTAGAAGAAAGTTTATCAACTTTGAATCATGCTAAAAAGTTGCAGTAACAGAAAGACATTCTTGTTAGGTAGAGAATGAAGAATGAAGAAAGCCTACTGAGAAGCCAGGAATGGTGTAGTATTAATAACTGCAAAAGTGTGCTGAGTTCCATAAAATTAAAATACAACAAAATTCTGACAATATCAAAAAATGCAATACAGGAAAATGCTTTGTTTTAATATAAGGAACTTGTCTGTTCATATTTGTCACTGATTATGTTTAGGACCTTGTGACATAACATTTCATGATGCCATGGCATTTTGTTTTTAATGTAGGAAAGCCCAAGATGCTGAAATATGTTTGTATGAAAATTAGCATTTTGTGGAAAATGTAGAGTGATATAAAAATATTCTCATCAAATTGTTTTGCTATTCATGCTTAACAAGCAAGAATGAAGCAATATATGCTAGAATCTTCAATACTAAGAACACTGTAATTTTCATGCAAAATATATTCATGTGGCTCTATTTGAGAATATGAGTATAACAGGATCACCATTTGTCCGAGATTATTACTCTAGAAGGCTCCTTAGGAGAGGCATAAATTTGCTCTGAAATAACACAGTACATAATAACCGCAACAAGTCCGACTTGTTCTCATTCTATGTTTCACCCCTACTCACAGGGACCTTTTTATTGAGCCTAACAGCTTGCATTTTCATTCAAGTTACAATCCCAGCTGTTACATAGGTATATCACATCAACTGCTAAATTGTTGCCTTTAATCACAGTGGAGAAGGAGCTGTTTTATTTGAAGGGCTAAGTGGGTTTAGAAGGACACAACAGGGTCAGCATTAAAAACTGGAGTAAATTAATCTAAGTAAACTCTAAATAATTGGGCTCTTTTATTGTCCAGGAAATTCAATGGTTTTACTTGTAATTGAGGAACAATAGGGATGGGTAGATGTTTCTGCAAGTAAAGGTTTTGCCACAAATACAATATGACCTGGATTTGGATTCCCAGAATTCACATTAAAAGCCAAGGGTGGGGAAATAAAACATCCTGGTCTAAATCTTTAAAGAGGAAGAATGATAGCGAAAAGTTACATAGGATGGGGACTGAAAAGGAATGATAGAAAGAGGAAACAAAGAAAGAAGAAGCTAACTCTGAAAACATAATGAGAAAGTCATGTAGAAACCTACTACGATAGAAGCTTCTGGAAATAGATTTATACACACATAAAGTTTAAATGGAGTTCCCTATAATTTGCAACAGTGACACTGATACATTAAATGTCCAATGCCAGGAATGGTTGGCCCATCCTGGAAATATTGGCCATCAAGGTCTTATAGAACTCCCAAACATTACAGGCTACTGCCAATGCCCTTGGTTTCCTTCTAAAACTTGATGACAGGACCCCAGTGCTGAAGATATGCAACCTTGAGACATGTAAATTGAAGAAATCAAGGAAGTATTGAGAAAAGTTTCATCTCTACTGGCTATCATTCATATTGCTGGGAGGTAATAGATGCTATTGGAGGAGAAAAGCAATCTGACCAAGTTATGAACCTTGCATGCTATAGCAAACAGCCTGGTAAGACAACCACACCTTTGCAATAGCAACACAAATGTTATTGAACTAAACAATCATTTTATAATTGGGTTTAAAGCCTATTCTACAAGTTAAAATTCATAGTTGGCTCTGTAATCAGAGCAAAGAACCTATGGCTACAGTGGTAGTATACCTAATGGAGAACTTATTATTTTGGTAAATGGGAATAGTATTAAACTGATTTCTAGGGACTCATAATTGGATCCATAGATTATTTCATCTCACAGCTCTCCTCAAAGAACCTTCTATTTACAGAAGACCAACCAACATGGATGGGGGGAAATTTTATAGGACCTCAACACTCAACTAAGATATATAGGCAAATAATGAATACTGAGATATAGAGAAAGAAATAGTCTTCCACAGGAAAAGGAATACCAATTTGTTATTCAATAGCAACTGTTCATCATTAAAATTATATAAATATACACAGAAGTACTATTTTATATGGTGTACAGTTGCATTTATAAATTTATGAATATATGTATATTTATATATGTACACATATATGTTTGTATATGTGTACATAAATGTATACACATTTATGTGTGTGTATATGTTTGTAAGTGTGATCATCCTTTAAACAAAACAGGCCATGAATTTGAGAAAGAACAAGGTGATTTCATGAACATCATTGGAGAAAAGAAAGGGAAAGAGGAAATGATATAATTAATTAAATTTTAATCATGAATGTTATGATAAATTATTAAACAGAAAATATGTAAGTTGTGCTAGTAGGTGGCTGTAATCACAGCACTGGGAGGTATAAATAGGCAGAACCTTAATTCTTGCTGACAGGCCAATCTAGCTCTATTAGTGATCTCCATGTTTAGTGAGATGTAATATCTCAAAGAATATGGTGGATAGCTGTAGAGAAAAGCACATAATGTTGGCCTTTAGCCTCTACATGCACATGTAGCATATATCCACACAGGTACTTAATTACATGTGCACAGACATGTAGACACAAAAGAAAAATTACCAGGGAGGTCAACGAGGAAGGCTATTTTGAAGATTATGGTAGCTTTAATCAAAGTGGGTGGAACAAAGCTTAATATAAATTGGACATTTTTTCTGTGTTGAACTTAGGAAGCTTTTACTGCACTAATTCAGATACTGTCCTTTAGTTAAGATGATGAAGATCCCACTGAGAGTACAACTCCATGCTCTCAGCAAAGGCTCTGACCTAGTCTTCTCTGTGTGTCTGTTCATAATTAAGTAAAGCATTTAATTCTCATTATTAAAGGCTTGGTGAAAGGAAGAGTCATTCTGGCATTGGGACTGCCAAGAACTAAGTGCCCTAAATGGGGTTGCCCATTTTGCACCTTCAGCACCAAGCTCCAAATAACCCTTTGTCAAATAACTAGTTTTTGTGCCTCCTGCAAGATAACTTTAAGGAAAACTCCCTTATTGAGAACTACCTTACTTAATTGCAAGAGTAATTCCTGGCATCTTCATCCATATATAGTCCCACTGTCATTGTGTCATTAAGAAGAGTGACATGAGGAAGTACAATCATTTATCCTGCCTACATTAGCAGTTGGTAATGTGGATTTATTGAAACTTGAAGGAAAAGCTAAGCTCAGCAATTTAACCCAATAATGATATACCAATTATTTCATGGATCTTTGTGCTTACTTTGGGTACAGATTGCTGTTTTTAGATATCAACTGGTCAATCATTTTCACCACAAAATTCTTACTATCTAAAATGGTTTTAATCATTGAAGGATTTGGAGTTTCAAAAAGGCAGTACAATAATTTTCTATTAAGAACATAAACAAGCCACAATAAATCCATCTTTATCCTGCTACAAAGAAAAAAAATGGTAATTTTGTTTGTGGCAAATAAATGCCATGTTTTTTCCACTGCCTGTATCAACCCCACCAAAGGTAGACACGTATACAATCTTTCTAATTTTATTAAAATACTTATGCTCAATAAATGAAGTACAAAATTACAAGTTCATCATTAAAGGTGTAATATACTCATGCAAGTATATTAAATGTGTCTATACCCTATACATTAAAACACACTTAAATAAAAATCAATCAGTAGTTTATGACATTGAATTCAAATTATAGAAAACATATGGTTTGTGTATAATTAACATGCTAACTTAGGGTCCTGTTTGTGTCAAAAAAATATTTTATTTCATAGTGAAATAAGTTCAAATGTAAAGAATCACACATCAAGGAGACATTAGAATCTACCTTCATAACCAATTTTTGTCTACATTTTTGAGGCAGTGTCTGTCCCAAACCCAGGTGGTATAAAACTCATTTATCCTGCATTGCCTATGAATTACTCTTACCTCAGATTCCTAAATTCTAAAGAACAGCAGGTCTTGCACTTTAACTAATATTTTTGTGTTTTGTTGTTGTTACTGTTGTTTATTGTTGTTTTGAACAAGTTCCTATAACTTGAACTACAGACCATGCTGGACTGTAGATCCCTCTCAGCTAAATGGAGTAGGCTATGTCCTGAGCTTTTTAGTAGATCCCATATAGCAATAAAAATCTACAACTATATTTATCAAGAGCCAATAAGCAGACTTTCTCATGGGTGCTGAAATACCAGAGTGAACAAAAGTCAATCTCCATGAGGAATTCCTCAAATAAGAAACACAAGTAACATGAAAGAATTGACCATGTTGATCAAGCCCTACAACAGCGCTGAAGGGAGCTATAGGTAAAATAATGCTGTAAGCATAAAGAAAAGAAGAATAATTCTATTTTAGACTAAGTAGGAAATCCCCCTAAGGTGAAGTTAAACTAAACAGTTAAGAAAGTGAAAAGAAAAAGCATCTAGCAAATTTATCAGGTAAGACTATTCCAACTGTGTCATGGCAAGTACATCATTCCTAAAGAGAAATTAATTTGGTGTTTCTAAAGGCCTTAAGGACAGTATGGACTGGCCTATGTTCAATGGAGGGATAAAGAAGAGTAGTCTTCCTCATTGTAAACTTTGGATTGTTTTTATGCTAGGGAAACTATGCAGAATTTTGATAGAAGAGAAAATGACATGGGTAAGTATCAAATGATCACTCACACCATTGTGTCTTATATGTAGAGAGAACAATGGTGAGATATTGGGTATATCACCTATGCTCAAGAGCAAGCTACATGCTTTGGAATAGTTGACCAGCACAAAATGTACTTCTCCTTCTCCTTCTCCTTCTTCTTCTTCTTGTTCTTCTTCTTCTTCTTCTTCTTCTTCTTCTTCTTCTTCTTCTTCTTCTTCTTCTTCTTCTTCTATTTTTCTCTCTCTCTGTCTCTCTGTCTCTGTCTCTCTAAGTCTCTCTCTGTCTCTGTCTCTGTCTCTGTCTCTCTCTCTCCCTCCACATGTGCATGTATGTTCTTTCTTTTTTAACATTTTATATGTTCTCTTAAGAGAAAGACAAATATGAAGATTAGTAGGTGGAATCTGGGAGCCTTAGGATGGGAAAAGAATATGAAGTCAAACCCAGCTATAACACTCTTGGACATCTTTCCTATCTACCCAAAAAATTTTTCATCCTACTACAAGAATACTTGTACAACTAGGTTCATAGTAGCTTTACCTCAACTGAAGAATGGTTTAAATAAAAAGTAAACTGAAGAAAGATAAAGGAAAGTGGCACATTACACATGGCGTGTTACTCAGATTTTAGGGGAAAAAAGTGGCATCATGAAATTTGCATGCAAATGTATGGAATTAGAGAAAATCATCCTGAGGAAAGTAATGCGGATGCTGGAAGAGTAACAGGATACATACTCAGGTATAAGTAGACATTAGGTATAAAGTGAAAGATAATCACACTACAATCCACAGACTCAGAGAGACTATGTAACAATGAGAGGCTCTAGGGAGGATCCAAGGATCTCTCTGAGAAAATAAAATAAAATAGATTTTGTAGGTAGACTGGGTTAAGGTGGGTATGGGAATAGGAAGGATCAGGTGGGGGAAAGAAGAGATGGAGGAAGACAGTACAGTGACACTCTACTAGAATAGAGGTGGGACATCTGTGAGTGATTTGTAAACCTAGTCCAGTGGAAACTTCCTGGCATCTATGAGGCTGTTCTCACCTCTCACTAATTAAAGAGAATATAGTGCCTAAAGCAGCCGTTTTCTCTACCAGACAGGGCTCCCAGTGGTGGGTCTTAGATATCAACCAGTCACAAAACCCTCAAGCCACACCTGTCCTGCCTACAAGATATACCAGAGTAATGGTGGCTTGGAGCCATTGGGAATGGCTAACATATAACTGGTCTAACTTTTGTGCCAAGACACAATAGGGAGCTCATGGTCAGCATTGCATTCAATTGACAGGAAGTATAAACTGAATGGTTCAGAGACCTAGCATAGAAACAAACACAACTGACAAAATAAAATAAAATAAAAAAGCTTCCACACTCAGATCAGTGCCTAGTCCAATTGTCAGCAGAGACAGGTTTCTCTAGCAGCTAATGGAAGCAGATGTACAAAGCCACTGCCAAACATTAGGCTGAATTTGAGGAACCTCACAGAAGAGAGGGAGGATGGATTGTAGGAGCCAGAGGGCTCAGCAAGACAAGAACACAGCCCACAGAATCAACTAAACAGGGCTCATAGTGCCTCCCAGAGACTGGTGCATCAATCAGAGATCTTGGACATGTCTGTACCTCTTTGATAGAAGATCAAAATTACATGGTGTATTTCAAAAGATGACTCCCACATCTGTGTCCTACATGTAAAGAGAGCAATGGAGTGACAATGGATATATGAACTACACTCAAGAGCAAGCTACTTGCTCAGGAATACACTCTATATTTGTTTATCTCCTAAGAGTGTGAGAGATAATATCTCTGTTACTTTTTCTTATTCTTGAGATATTTTTCCTCCTACCCTATTGCCTTCCCCAGCCTTACTATAAGGGTTTGTGTGTAATCTTATCGGATCTTGTTATACCATATGTGGTTGATAGCACATGGAGGCTTCCTCTTACTAAAGTGAAATATAATAGAAGTGGATCCCGGAGAGAGAGAAGGCTGAGGGAGGCTATGGAGGAGAAGAGAGATAGGAGACTGCAGTTAGTGTGTGTTGTATAAGAGAAAAATAAACTAAAAAGAGAGAATTTAAAAATAAAATAATTTTTAAAAAATATTAGAGAAGAACAGCATGCAAAGCTGCCAGATATTTGTTTTTTACAGAATTAAAAATCACAGCAGAAGGTTACTCAAAATCAAATTGGCATCTATGAAAGTATATACATATGAATAACAGCACACAGAATGAACTGTTTGTTCTACATTTAGGAATATGTTTATATGTGTTTGTGTGTTTCTCTGTTTGTGTGTATAGCAAAAATTCAAAGCACCCATGCATTAAAAAGTGTTACATGAAAGGGTTTAGCATCTAAAGCAGAATGGGAGAAATGTTATAATTATATTATAATCTCAAAAAAGTTAAGTTGTATACAAGTAACATCATGAAGACTGAGCAGATTGCATCTCTCTCTCTCTCTCTCTCTTCTCTCTCTCTCTCTCTCTCTCTCTCTCTCTCTCTCTCTCTCTCTCTCTCTCTCCCTTTCTCTCTCGCTCTGTGTGCACGCGTGTGTGTATATGTGTGTGTGTGTTTGAGTGTGTGTGTGTGTGTTTGTGTGTGTGTGTGTGTGAGTATCTGTGTATCTGTGTGTCGGTGTGCCTGTGTGTATAATTAATTAAAAAACAGAATCCAGGAATCTGAAAAAGATCAAGAAGGCACTATGGAAGACTTTGTATGGAGTAAAGGGAGGGAGAAAATGAAAATGTCAAAATTTTTTTTAAAGTTTTAAGTTTTCATGCTTAGAAATAAAATGAAGAGCTAAGATAAAATGCATAAACTGAAGAGATTTACATTGGTTTCCAAATATAAAACCATCAATTTCTATAAGTTTACTGGAAAAATTGTTCTGTCTATCACCACATGGAGGAATATTTCTTCAAGACTCACTCAGTTCCATCAGAGTAAAGGGGTATTATTTAGAGAGCGCCAATGTTTCAATGTTTACTCAGTTTTGGGGTATTCTATGGAACTTAATTTTCTGTGTAGTTTTATAAGTAGGAAAATTTGAAAATTAATAATTATTGTCAAAGCTGTAGATAAGTTTGGATAGAGATTTTCAAATGCAGAAACATATTACCAGTTTTCAGGGGAAGTATAGGATATAACATGGTTAGATTTAGTTAGAGTTGGTATTTCACCAAGAAAAGGAACATATGGATAAAAGAGGTGATTATGTAAGTACATTGCATTTTTTTACTAGAACATATGCTATTTAAAGTTTAGTATTTGATTATGTTTCTAGCCTAGAGCTTAGTCACACTTAGTACATTCACATGCTATGCACCATCAGGATTATACAGCTCCACAGAGCTTCCATCTTCCTACACTGAAAGTATTATTGATAAAAACTACCCTTTCTCTCTGCCACATCCCTGGTATCCATTTTTATGCTTTCCTCTTCTAGAAATAAACTACATTCACATTTCTCATAAGTAGAATCACTCAATAGTTTTCCTATTTCTTTTAGATTACTTCACTTAACATAACATCTTCAGGGTACAGATATTTATAGAATATGCCAGTTTAATTTTTGGGTTGACTAATAGTTCATGGTCAGTACATGCCACACTATATTTCCACTTCTATCCATTGCTGGACAACTGGGTAGTTTCCACAATTTTTCAATTGTGTCTAATGCAATGTGAAACTTACTAATTAACATTGTTAATCAGATACCAGTTTGAGACAGAGGTTTCTTTTTGTGATGCATGTATCCACAAGTGGGTTATACTTATCATACAGTATTTGACAATGTTGATTTGGAAAGATTGCTTTTTCCTACAATGGCTGAATCATTTTTCATTTCTAACGCTTGTGAAAAAGTGATATAATTTTTCTATATATTCAGTAACAAGATCATTTTTAAAAAATATATTATAATTATATAAATTCCCTTTTCTTTCTTCCCTCCAAACTATCTCATATAGCCCCCTTTTTCTATTTTAAATAGGTGGCTTCTTTTTCACTGATTGTTATCATATGCAATTATGTATATTATGTATACATATATTTCTATATATAAAATGTATGTACATATATATCTCCATAAATCACCTGTTCTGTCCAAAAAACTTACCTTTATGTATTATTTTAGGAAAGACCATTTGATATTAGAAAAGCAGTTGATGTGCTTTTTTCTGGGAAAGATGTTTTGTTCCTTTGAGTATATTTTCAGTTTCCTGAAATTATTTGTGTAGAGTTGAGAACTCATGAGGTTTCCCTCATTTGACCATGTATAATTGCGTCTTTGTGCAGCTTATAATAACAGGAAGTCATGTTAGTGAGACTTAGTGGCATAGTTTCTGATGATACTAGAAGAAGCATGGTTACAGCAAACTCCCTGATCCTTTGACTCTATAACCTTTCTGCATCTTCTTCCTCAATAATCCCTGAGCAGTAGGTGTAGGCAATTTTCTTTTTCTTTCTTTCTTTCTTTTTTTATAATAACAGTTCAAATGGGGGTATAATGGTATATCACTGAGATTCTTATTCCTCATTTCTGTAGTGGGCATCTTTTCTTCTACTATTAGATGCTGCTATAAGATCACTGGAGAAATGTTTAGTCTAGTAATTTGTCTAATTTTATTATGTATGTAGAAAATACTGTAAGCAGAAAATGACTGTGTCCGTCAGACTTGCCTAAGACTCACAGTGTATCTCAGGTTAGCGGGTATTATATAACTGCTTCCTCAGCTTCTCATGTGGTAGGACCACAGGTATTTACCACCACTGCTTGCTTTTTTGCTATTTTTTTATGACAAGTTGTACATTTTGTTCATCTTGAGGTGTAGAATTCCTTGATACATTGTGAGTATTAGTGTTATCAGTATTGTTTACAAATTTTCTCTCTCATTTAGGATTGATATTTTCTTTCTAAAGTTCTATATTGTACAAGAGCCTTAAATTTTCATTACATGTAATGTGATTCCCTTCAATTTCATGTAATATTGAGTAAAATCTCTACAAAATCCAAAGCTCTGAACTTTTCTCCTCATTTTAAAGCTTTATAAACTTACCTTTTATATTTTGGTCTTTGATCTAGTTTGTTGAATTTTTAATATCATGGAAGAGTTGCTATTGCCTATGATTATCAAATTTTCCCTGTCCTATTTACTGAGAAAGCCCTCCATATCTGAGTGAATCATTTTTGTGCCTATGTGGAAAATAATTTGCCAGTGTGTGTTAGAGCATACTTTGGATCTTTGCATTCTATTTTATTGGATATGTCTGCCATTCCACTGAGAGATAATTTGGATGTTGGAAAACATGTAGTGATTTTATATATCAATTATTATTACTTTCATGTGTTTTATTTGTATGCTTTCATGATAATAGTTTTGAAAAAGATAGGCTAATTTAAGTATATCATGTAAGGTGATAATATTGATTCCCAAACTCACATTTCTGCCCCTTTACCCAATCCTCCTATATGCTAACATTCATCCAGTGATGTTGATTTTATGTCTACTACATAAATTCTAAGACCCAGGAAAGAAAAATTGTTATTCATATTTCTATATTTGGCTTATTTCATTTAATACTTTTATCTCCAGATTTACCCATAATTCTTTTTGTGAGTGAATAAAACTACCCCAATTTGTGTGTGTGTGTGTGTGTGTGTGTGTGTGTTGTGTGTCTGTTTCTCTGTGTGAATGTGTGTCTGTTTTGTGTATTTATATGTGTGTCTGTTTGTGCATGTAGGTAAATATGTGCATGTGTGTTAGACATTTCCTTCATTATTTTATTTTTTGCTAGACATTTAGTTGATTCCATAGCTTGGCTGTTGTAAACAATCTATAGTAGACAAATATATCCATGTATCTTTGTGATATACTGATGTATAATACTTAAAACACACACACACACACACACACACACACACACACACACACACACACATGTGTATTTTAGTAGTATTTCTACATCAAATTATTTTAGAAACTACACTAATATTTTCTACATTAGCATCAATTGTTATACTTTCCTAAGAGTATGGAATGGTCTCTTTGTACCAGTGTTCTCAGTTGCATTTCTTGATATTTATCTTCTCAATGACAGCAATTGAGATGGAATTTTCCTGCAGGTCTAATTTACCCTACCCTGATGGCTCAGAGTTTTGCTTCCTATGTGTTTATTGGACATTAAAATTTCATTGATTAAAATGTATTTCATCTTTTCATTAGTTCATTAATTGATTGAGTGGTTTGGTTTCTTTGTTTTTTTCATATTTCTATGAATCATTTACCTATATATTTATCAGCAGAATTAGCATGTAAAAATTCAAGCTAATAAGTGATAACATCTCTGGTAGTATGAACATAGCCCAGTATTTTAAAATAATATTTAAAAATAGTAAACCATGTACCATTTGATAAAGAGCCAGGTAACTAGATTATGGACCTTTTACACAATTATTTAATAGTAACTAAATTAAATATTGCACTTGCCCAATGTCATTCCTTGAATTAAACTCCAGTAATATGGAATGACAAGTAATTTCTACATAATATAAATGATCTATATGAACATTACATACTATAATTTTGAGATAATATAAAGTTCAGAAATTTTTAATACAACTATATGAACAAAATACATAAGAAAAGACTTATTAATACATTTAAACATTTTTTCAGCTTTATATCTTTATTTTATGCTATGTAATGTAAAACATCTACCACTGCTTTTGCTAACTTAGCCTTGTTATTTCAATTAAACGATTCATTCAAAACCACAAAAAGATTACTAGAAATTCTTCACCTACTCAAAGACGAAAGTGAGTGAGGTTTTAATTTATATTTGTATTGTTAAAAGTTATTTTTGTATTCTAGATATTATTACTCTTTCTTTTATATACTTACCAGGGATGTATTGCTACAAAGGCGATGTTTTGATTAGATTTTTTCTTTCGTTACTCGGGTATAGAATTTCACAAATCTCATTTTCAAAGCTTTGTTTCATCCTGTGAACCATAGAGTCATTTTTAGAAATCCCTTGATTATGTGACTACCTTGAAACATTTTCCCAATGTTCTCCTCTAGGAGATTTAGAGTTCAATATTGTATTAAGGGCATTGTCTGTTTGGAACATATTATTGTATAGGGTAAGAGAGATAAATAGACTTTCATTCTTCTACAAATATGTTCCTACTTTCTGCAGCACCATTTCTTTAATAGACTGTCTCTCATTGATTGTATAGATGATATAGATATATAAACATAAAAAATTAGAAACTGCATCTTCAAAGGCTTATGTCTGTAGATGTTGGGCAGTGAAATCTCAAGAAAGACCAAATACTATAATTTATCACTGTTGTTCTGTGGGTTTCTGTTTAAAGATTACTTGAGCTAGTCAAACCCTTCTGAAATGTTGCATAGATATTAGGATCAAGTCAAATACATTTCCCAAAAATTTTAGTCTCTCTTCAACATGAATGACAACATAGATTATATAAAGTTATTAATTATAATTTAACTTCTTTTTAAAATATATTTTATTAATTTATTCATATTACATCTCAATTGTTATCCCACCCCTTGTATCCTCCCATTCCTCCCTCTCTCCCATTTTCCCTTTACTTCTTTCCTCTATGACTGTGACTGAGGGGACCTCTTCTGCATGTATATGCTCATAGGTAATCAAATATTTTCTTGGTAGCCTGCTATCCTTCCTCTGAGTGCCACCAGGCCTCCCCATCCAGGGGACTTGGTCAAATATGGGGCACCAGAGTTCATCTTAAAATATATTTCAAACCTGTGTTCTAGCCCTATTTTCCTCTTAATTAAGCTTTTATTGTTCCTGATGCTTTTTTTTTTTTTTTTTAGTTTTTGCATTTATCACTTACAGCTGTTTCCACAACTGGATACTCTCTCCAGTATTTTCTTAACAGTTAAACCTATAACAGTTTCTAATATTTCTGCTTTTGTATCCAAATCCCACTTACCCAATCAGCTCTCTATTCTACTCTAGCACGATTTAAGCTCCCTAAGGCCTGTTTTACCACTGATGCCTTTATTGAATAAAAATTATTTAGGCCTTGTGGCCAATAGCCTTATATTTTAGGGGTTTAAACATTTATTTATCTATCTATTTCTTTATTCATTCATGTAGTCATTTATTTATCTATGTAAGAAACTCGGGTACATATGAAAAAGTCTGCTATAACATTTCAGGATGTGGATATGGGGGACTGAATTCAGGTTGTCTGGCCTGGTGGAAAACCACTTAGGTGCTAAGTAATCTAGCTGCCCATTATGTTTTATAAGTTGGCTTTTGATATGAATTCTCACACCCACACAAATCATTATAACATCTGCGGACCTCAGTCTGATATTTATTTGTAGAAATTTTAAATTAAACACCTTACCCCAGATTGCATGTGACACAAAACTGTGAAAACAAGGGTGCTTAAAAAATATTTGCTGAGGACTTTGTTGTAGGCATCACACTATGGATTGACAAAGACAATTAGAGATTTGACCTTTGTTTTCTGTTTCCTGTACAGGCCTGAAGAAGATCCAGTTCTGTGTCCATATGCAGATACACCACACTTAGTATGTATATGTGCCTGAAAGAGAGAAGTTTATAAAAATAATTATATTTTATATACTATCTTTATGAACTGTGTGAATGCCATATTCAAACCATATAAAATATAGATTATGCATAAAAGAGAAACTTCATGGCTTCTACTTTAATGTGCTATGTCTGATTTCAGAAAAATAGCATATTCTGAAGCCTAGATATAGCTCTCAAAATTAATTAAACTTTAAAAATAAAATAGTCTTATTTAAAGAGCTAGGAATGCCATGAATTTGTATCTTATTCCCCTCTATTCCACAGTGGTCATTTTCAACAGGTCCATGCTATTTCTGATCATTTTTAAATTAATAAGCATCTCTTAAACTTTAATTAAAATATATAACGGTGAACAGGGATATTATTTCTCATGATTCTCACAATTGTCATATAGTTGTCCCTGCTGTATGTAGTTTGTTTTATACCTGTTTAATAAAATAAATGTATTAAAAAATATGAAGGAAAAAGTCACTTCTAGAAAATTTTTAAAAAATTAATGTAAATGAAGTATATAACATTATGCATTCAGTAACGTGTTTATAATATATGGTTTCATCAGGAAAAGAGAATAATCTTATGTCATTTGCTGATTATCCAAAGACACAAATGTGTTATCACATTATGAAATTGAAGATGTCCCAAAAACTGAGTAGGTAAGACTCTTTCCCTAGGATCAAGGATAATAATGCAATTCTCTGAGGGGTTATTTGCTTGTTTTAATACATTTATTTATTTATTTATTTATTTATTTTACATCCTAGTTGTAGCCCCATCACTCCTTGCTTCCCAGTCCCTTCATCTTACCTACCCCCCCATTCCTCTAAAACAGAGACCCCCCCCACCTCTTCCCATCCATCCAATCTCATCAAGTCCTATTAGTGCAGTCCTGACACTCAGAAGTAATTGAGGAGCTGGCAAAATACTTCATGACAGAGAGACCTGTTCCCTCTAATATATGACCCACAGGAAGTCTGAGCTGCCCATTGGCTGCATCTTCATAGGGCACCAATGTCTGGTCCATGCAAGGGTGCTGGTTAATGCTTCAGTATCAGCAGAGCATTGTGGGCCTTGGTTAGTTGGCTCTGTAGGACTTCTTGTGAAGTTTCTGATACCTCCAGGTCCTTTTATCCTTCCCCCCACTTTCTACAAGACTCCCTACAGATTGTCCAATGTTTGGATCTGAGTCTCTTGTTCTGTTTTCAGGTAATTCTTGGTGGACACCTCTGATAGGCTTCTGTCTAAAAGCATAGAAAAGTATTATTAAGAGTATTAGGGGTTGGTTCTTCCCCATGGAATGGTATTGGGTTGGGCCAGGCAACTGTTGGACATTCTCTCAATCTTTGCTCTATCTGCTCTATCTTTATCCCTGCACATATTGTAAGCAAGGTGAATTTTGAATCAAAGATTTTGTGGGTGGATGATGTTCCCCTCCTTCTACTAAAAGATATGTCTATGTAGAGGGTGTCCTCTTTGATCTCTAAGGACCCTGCTGCTAGAGTTTCTGCTAATGTCTCTGGAACATCTCTTATTATACAAGATTGTTTTGGCTATTCTATTTTTTTCACATGTAGTTGAGAATTGGTCTTTCAAGGTCTTTAAAGAATTGTATAGGTGTCTTGATAGTGATTGCGTTGAATCTGTAGACTTTTTTGGTAAGATGTCTATTTTTACTATGCTAATCCTACCAATCCATGAGCATATGCGATCTTTACATCATCTGATACCTTGTTTAATTTCTTTCTTCAGTGACTTGAATTTTTTTTCATACAAGACTTTCACTTGCTTGATTAGAGTTACACCAAGATACTTTATATTATTTTTGGTTACTGTAAAGAGTGTGCTTTCCCTAATTTTCTTTCTCTGCACAGGAGGGATGCTGATTATTTTTTTAATAATCTTGTATCCAGGTACATTGATAAAGGTGTTTATCAGCTGTAGGTATTCTTTGGTTGAATTTGGCATCTCTTCCTTTCTGATGTGGATCTCATTATTGTCCATTTGTTGTCTTATTGCTCTAGCTAGAACTTCAAGTACTATATTGAATAAATAGGGAGAGAGTGTGCCACTTTGTCTAAGTCCTGGTTTTTTGCATTTGCTTTGATTTTCTCTCCATTTAACTTGATTTTGGTCATCATTTTGCTGTATTTAACCTTTCCTATGTCTAGGTATGTGTCTTGTTTCCATGATCATTCCAATACTTTAAACATAAATGGGTGTTGGACATTGTCAAAGGTTATTTTAGCACCTAAGTAGATGAGCACATGCATTTTATCTCACACTTTGTTTATATGGTGGGTTAGATTGATGGATTTCCATATATTGACCCATCTCTGTATGCTCACGATGAAGCCTACTTGGACATGGTGAATGATATTTTTGAAATATTCTTGAATTCAGTTTGTCAGTATTTTATTGAGTATTTTTACATTGATGATCTTAAATGAAAATGGGGTGAACTTCTTTTTCTTTGTTGAGTTTTTTGTGGTTTAGATATCGAGGTGACTGGCCTCATAGAATGAGTTTGATAATGTTTGTTCCACTTCTACTTTGTGGAATAGTGTGAAGAGTATAGGTATTAGCTATTCTTTGAAGGTCTAAAATAAATATCAGCTGAAACCTTCTGGCCGTGAGATTTTTTTGTTGGGAGATTTTAATGACAGCTTCTATTTCCATAGGAGATATAGGACAATTTTTTTTGTTTACCTGATCTTGATTCAACTTTGGTAAGTGTTATCTATCAAGAAAACTGTCTATATCATTTAGATTTTAAAAATTTGTCTCATATAGGCTTTTGAAGTAAGACCTAATGATTTTTGGATTTTCTCAGTCTATTGTTACCTCTCTTTTTTTCATTTCTTGTTTTGTTTGTTTGGATAGTGCCTCGTTGCTTTTTATTTAGTTAGAGGCTAAGGGTTTGTGTATCTTGTTGATTTTCTCAAAGAACAAGCTCTTGGTTTCCTTAATTCTTTTAATTATTCTCTTTGTTTCTAATTTACTGATTGTAGCCCTGAGTTTGATTATTTCCAGCCATCTACTCCTCTTGGGTGTGCTTCTTTCTTACTATCTAGGGCATTCAGGGGTACCATTAAGTTAATGGTATGAGATGTTTCTAATCTTCTTATATAGGTAATTAGTGCTATGAAATTTCCACATAGCAATGCTTTTTTTATGTCCCATGTGTTTGGGTATGTTGTACCTTCATTTCCATTAAATTTTATCACATACCTAATTTCTTTCTTTATTTCATCCCTAACTTAGTTGTCAGTGTCTACAGAGTTGTTTAATACTGAAGTGTGTGTATGATTTTTGTTATTTCTGTTGTTTCTAAGATTCAATTTTAGTCCATAGTGATCTGATAAAATACAAGGGTTGTTTCAATTTTTTGTATCTATTGAACCTTACTTTGTGACCTAGTTTATGATTAGTTTTGGAGATTATTCTTGGAGGTCCTGAGAAGAAAGCATTATCTTTTGTTTTGCAGTGAAAAGTTTGGTAGATATCTATAAGATCCATTTGTTTAATTACATAATTTTTGTCATTATTTCTTGGTTTAACTTCTGTTTTGATGACCTCTCCTGTGTTGAAAGGGGATTGTTGAAGTCTCCCACTCTTAATGTGAAGCTATCAGTAGGTGGTTTAAGCTATATTAGTATTTTTTGTTTTTGTTTTACCAACATGGGTGCCTCTGTGTTTATGGAATTGAGATGTTATCTTGGTTGAGTTTTCCTTTGAGGAGTATGACATCTCCTTTTCTCATCACTTTTGATTAAATTTGGCTTAAAGTTTATTTTATTAGATATTATAATGGGTACTCCAGCTTGCTTCTTTTGTGTCTTTGCTTGGAAGACATTCCCCCAGCCCTTTATGCTCAGATAATGTATTTCTTTGTGGCTGAGGCATTTTCTGTTTCTTATATGCAGCAGAATGTCAGGTGCTATTTATGCATCCATTCTGTGAGTCTTGTCTTTTTATTGAAGAGTTGAGACCAATAATGTTGAAAGAGATTAATGACTAGTGACTGTTAGTTCTTTTTATTTTAATGTTGGTGGTGGTAGTGTGTTTGTATATTTGTCAAATTTTGTTTTGTTAAATGAAGTTAGCTACTTCCTTTGTTTTCCTGGTTTTAGTTAGCCTCCTAGGGTTATGGGTTTATTTCTAGTAACTTGCGTAGGAATGAATTTGAGAATAGGTGCAGTTTAAATTTGTATTTTTCATGGAATATCTTGTTTTCTCCATCTATGTTTATTGAAAGTCTACTGGTTATAGAAGTCTTGCCTGGCATTTGTGATCTTTTGGGGTTTTGAGGCACCTACCCAGACCCTTCTGCATATTATTGTCTGTGCTGAGAAGTCAGGTATGATTCTGATAGGCTTTCCTTTGTATATTTTTTGGCCTTTATTTCTTTGGACTTTTTTCTTTTAATATTTTCTTTGTTCTCTACATTTAATGTTTTGATTATGTGGCAGGAGAATTTTCTTTTCCTGACTAATTGGTGCTGTGTAGTCCTCTTGTATGTTTATAGACATCTTTCTTTTTAACTGGGGAAATTTTCTTCTACAATTTTGTTGAAAATATTTTCTGGTCCATAAAGCCAAGCATCTTCTCTTTCTTAAATTCCTATTATTCTTAGGTTTCATCTTTTCATGATGTCCTTGATTTCTTGGATATTTTATGTAAGAAATTATTTTACATTCCACATTTTCTTTGATGGTTGCATCAAATTTTACCATTGTTATCCTTCTATTCCTGAGAATCTTTCCTCCATATCTTGTATTCAGTTTGGGATGCTTACCTCTTCAGTTTCTGTTTTACTCTCTAAGTTCCCGCTTTCCAGGTTTTCCTCTGTCCTTTTTTCCCCCCATTTTTATTTTCCAACCCGGAGTCATTGCGTTGATTTCCTTCACCTGAAAGCTTGCATATTCCTGAATTTCATGAGTTATTTATTTATTTCCTTTCTGTAGGAAACTGTCATAACCTCTTTAAAAGCCTCAATCTATTTTACTCTATCAGCTTGTATTTCCTTGTGGATTATATTATTTTCTTCTATAAGAAAGTATTTGAAGTAATTTTATTTTGTCTCAGTTGTATTATGCTGTCCATAGCTGATTGCATTAGGATAAATGGTTTCTGGAGATGCCCTACTATTTTATATTTTTTGTTTGTGTGTGTGTGTGTGTGTGTGTGTGTGTGTGTGTGTGTGTGTGTTGGTCTTGTGGGTTTCTCTGGAGTTGGGCTGTTAGTTTTTAGTTTCCTTCACTGGCCATTTAGAGCAGATCCTAAGTGAGTGGTTATGACACTCTTCACTTGTGTAGATCAAGACCTCCTTCAATATATCTGGAGAGTGACCTGAGGACAGACCTGAGAATATTCCATGGACCAGCATGGCAACTGATGCCAGACACACTGTTGCTCCACACTGTGGTATCCTCCCCCAGCAGGTAGAACCAGTCAGTCGTGTTATGTGGTCCACAGGTCTAAAAGAAGCAAGCAGGAGTACCCATTCTAATATTTAATAAAATAAACTTTAAGCCAAATTAATCAAAAGTGATGAGAAAAGGGCATGTCATACTCATCGAAGGAAAACTCAACCAAGATGACATCATAGCTCTAAACATCTATTCCCTAAATACAGAGGGACTCATGTTGGTAAACCAAAACAGAAACAAAAAACATTAACAAAGCTTAAACCACCCATTGATAGCCTCACATTAATAGTGGGAGACTTCAATGAACTCCTTTCACCACAGGGGAGATCAACAAAACAGAAGCTAAACCAATGTGGGTTTCTCTAGAGTTGGGGTGGTAATGTTTTGTTCCAATTTTTGGAATGTTTTAACAGAGAACTCGAAGATGAAGGATGATGGCTCTGCTTTCCCAGAGGCCTCCTCAGGAAGGCAGACAATGGTAATGGAGCCTATGCCAAGTTCATCTCTCCTGGGTTTGTCTGTGTCCCAGCTGGGTCAGGCAGTAGAGGAGCCAGCATAAAGATCTCCAAGCCAAAAGCTGAATGGATGAACCTAAGGCATCCTGGGTATGGTGGACAATGTGGGTTGTGGCCATGCCTGACTCACCTTTGTTGGTTTGCTGTCTGTGATAGCAGTAAAGGATAGGCAGAGAGACAAAGAGATCCAAGCCCAAACTGCTCAGATGTCCCACAGGCCCTCTCTGTTGATATGCTGGCTATGTCCCATATGAGTCAGTCCCATGGGGAGCAGAAAGATAGAGATCCAAGCCCAGAGTTGCTTTGGTGTCTCACATGCCTCCTAAGAATGGCAGGTTTGTGTGTTGTGGCTTCTGCCCAACTCATCTCTGTGGGATCCGTCTTTATGTCCCAGATGGGGAACTCAGATAAGAAGAGGACTGAGAGAGATCCAATCCCAAGAGACAGTTTGTTTTTACTGAGGCATTGAGACCATTGGTGTTGAAAGATATTAATGACTAATGTATTTTAATTCCTGTTATTTTGGTGGTGGTAGAGTGTGTTTGTGCCTCCTTTCTTTTCATTTTGTTGGTGTGAGACTATTTATTTGCTGTGACCTTTGGGGTTGGTGTTTCTTTCTTGTATTCTGTAGGTCTAAATTTGTGGATAGGTACTGTTTAAACTTGGTTTTGTCATAGAATATCTTGTTTTTTTCATCTATGATGATGGAAATTTTTCTGGGTATAGTATTTTGAGGTGACATCTGTATTCTCTTAGTCTATATAACATCTGTATAGGCCCTTCTGGATCTCAGTCTCTACTGAGAGGTCAGGTGTAATTCTGAGAAGTTTGCCTTTATATGTGACATGGCCTTTTTGCCTTGGAGCATTTAATACTTTTTCTTTTTCTCTTTACATTCAATGTTTTGATTATTATATGACTAGAAGATTTTCTTTTCCAGTCCAATCTACTTGAAATTCTATAAGTTTCCAGTATATTTATGAGCATCTCTTTCTTTAAGATGTAGAACTTGTAATCTATGATTTTGTTGAAAATATTTTGTGGGTCTTGGAGCTGAGACTGTTCTCCTTTCTACTCCTATTATTCTTAGGTTTGGTATTTTCGTAGTGTCCCAGATTTCTTGGATTTTTGTATAAGGGAGTTTTTAATTTTCACATTACTTTGACTGATATATCAATTTTTTAAGTCATACATTCTACAGCTGAGACCCTTTATTCCATCTCTTATATGTTGTGGGTGATTCTTGTGTCTGTAGTTCCTGTTCTCTTCCCTAGGTTTTCCATCTCCAAGATTGCCTTATTGCTTCTATTTCCATTTTTGGTCTTGAAAACTTTTACTCATTTCTTTTTCCCATTTGAATATATTTTCCTTTAATTCTTTAATGGATTTATTCAATTCCTTTGACTATTTTATTTCATTTTCATGTATTTCTTTAAGGGATTTATTTTTCTTCCTTAAGGCCTTGGTCATTTTTATAACCTCAGACTTATGTTCATTTTCATGTGCTTTAAGGGTGTTTGGATCTCCACACTTCCTGTGGTAGGATATCTGTTATCTTATGGCCCTGAGTTTTTTTGTAGCTTGTGTGCTTACACTGACTCAAACTATCTGGTTGTCTCTAGTAATAGCAGTCCTGGTGGTCTCTGATGTTCAGGCAGTTTGGGAATAGACAGAGTGGGATCTTTGGGCTGTTCAGATCACCTTTGTTTGACAGACAGATGATGTTTGTTAGAGACAAAGTACTGCTCACCTCTTCTAGCCTTGTCCCAGGTGAGACAGGCAGTTCCAGAGTCAGCATAGAGAAGTCTCTAATATGAATATTGCAAGGGCTCCCACTTGCCTCTTCAGGATGGTGGATAATGGGGGTTGGGCCCTGCCTACATACCTCTCAGCTGCTCATGTCCCAGGTAGGACCTGTAGAACAGGGAGATCAGGATCTGGCTTTAGTATTAAGAAGTCAGACTGGAAGGTCTCTATCAGGTTTTACTGAATCAGAATCAGCCTGACAGTTGTTTGATGGCCCAGTAGGCACTGTGCTCTGAGCACTCAAATTTGACTAGGGTATGTCATCTTTTACAAGGAGCCCTAGATACATGTATTATCTGGCTACTTTCCTCAGGAGTACCAGTAGAACCCTGGATTGGAGTTGAGATGGTCACCATAGAAAGCTAACATGTGACCTACAGGAAGTGGGAGGCAGTAGAAGTCTGATTGCCAGAGTGGAATACCCCTGAAATGGGGACCTGCACTCCATATAGACAGAGTACACTGGGTATCATAGAATTGTATGTGACTCCTGGATCCAGCAGACAGATGCTGGGGTCATGGAATTATGTGTCCTCAGTTTCTAAAATATCCTTTCCCATCTGAAAAATATTGGTGTTGGTGTTTGGAAATCAATTGCTAGGTTACTCATTATATCTATTTCTCTGGTCTTCTGACACTCAGATACTGTATATTCTGGATGCCCCCATCTTGTACCACCTTCTTCTTCTTCTTCTTCTTCTTCTTCTTCTTCTTCTTCTTCTTCTTCTTCTTCTTCTTCTTTCTTTTATTTTTATTTTTATTTTTTGGTTTTGGTCTTCGTTGGTCACTACACTATTGTCATGAAATTTTCTAGACTCTATTACTATAAGAAAAATGTACTGAAAAAAGAGCTCACAAAGTTTAATTACTATTAACTTAAGCAAAAACAAAAACAAAAACAAAAATAGAACAAAAACGAAAAACAAATTACATTAATAAAATTTAGAAAAAGAATCATAGCTATTTTCGATCATAATGTATGATATAGCCTAGTGAATGATTTTAAGCATAAAAGAGGGACACCTCTTCTCTTGAAAAGATACTTAAATACCTGATAGTAAATAGAATATTTTACTATAATGTTGAGAACTGGAATTATAAATTAATAAGTGAAGCTTGGAAAATTATATATCTATATTCATAATCAAGTACAAATAAAATGCACAGAATTAATTTAAAACTCTTACTTATTTGGTAAAAGAAATGGGGTGAATAAATAGGGAGAGTTGAAGGCAGGCAATGGCAAATGGATATAATATACATTGTATAAATTGTTGAGATTTTCAAAAATTAAAAAATTATTTTAAAGTGAATTATTTGTATACTCAATTCACAAGGTTACAGATATAATATTTAAATATTTTGTGGCAATTTTGATGTTTACATCTATTACTATTATCTATTTACTAGTATTGCTTTAGAATATATAATTAACATTCATAAGCATTTATAAGTAAACATTCTCTCCCAATTGAGAAATGCAATTAAATAATCTTAACCTTGGCAGCCACTCCAAAGTGAGGTCAGCTGAAATCTAATATTAGTATTGATTCATTGCATTTTCTCTTGCATTGATATTGACAAATTTATAATACTAGATAACATTAATGAAGTGGAACATGACTATTTACAGTTACTTTTGAACACCTATTATTTTAGAATGAGTATTGAAACCCATTGTATTAGCACACATAATTAAGATAAGTTACATACAATTTAAGTAAGGGCAAGTGGTAAAAACAGTCAATAAAGTAAAAATATAATAGAACATTTAGAAGTGGTAGATTAAGTATGTCAGTAGAGACACAAATAAATGTTAAAATAGTTGAATGGATAGAGGCAGTATACATAATAAAGGAGATGGGCTGTTCAACGAGTGTGTAGAAAGTAACATAGGATCAGTTCTTAAATGAGAGTCAAATAATGGTGACCATGCTGCTCTTGCTGGTCCCTATCCATGAGGATATGTTCTGATTTGTGCAGGAATATAGCACATTGATAATTATCATTAATAAAGAAATTTAAGGATGATTGTGGACTGTTTACCAAATTGATCACTTGATGTTATTCCCTAAGGTAAACATTGATATTGATGTCAGTTGTTGTATATAAAATTCAGTTCGTCAATGCAGATGAGACTTTTAGTCTAATGTAGAATTCTATTATATATGATACTTTGATCTCTACAAAACTTGAAAATTGGGAATCCAGATGAAATTAATCTCTCTCTCTCTCTCTCCCTCTCCCTCTCCCTCTCGCTCTCCCTCTCCCTCTCTCTTAAAAATGATTAGGCCAAAATTACAAAATGTGCATAAAATATGAAAGTCAAATTTCTGGAAAAACCCAGTGTCAACAATAATTCCTCAGAGGATTCCAGAAACTATTATGGCAGGGATGCTGTTTTTCCTGATGTGCTTTTCACATTATGAGACACTCTTGACAGCATTAAGCCAATCAAAAGTGTGAACACTTCAAGAGTGATAGTGTGTATACATAACTTTGTTGTTGATTAAATTATAAAAATCACTACATATTAGTGACTAAAATTTTTATTTTAAAATTAATTGTAATTTATTCACATTACATCCTGATTGTTATCCACCCACTCTTATCTTCCCATTCCACCTCTCCCTCCACCTTCTGCACTATTCTCCTCCCCTATGTCTCTGATGGAGAGGCCCTCCTACCCCACTGTCTTTCCATAGCCAATATGGTTTCATGAGAACAAACTGAACCCCCTTTCTCTGTGTCCCAAAAGCACTTCTTGTCTAGGGGCCGCAACCAACTCGTGGCCACCAAACTGACTGTCACGGTTTCAACAAAAGTCCTCTTACTCCTTTTCCCAATTCACAGAGAATCAACTGTCCATCTGCTATATCTAAATAGGAGGTTTTGGTTCTCTGCATACATTGTCCTTGGTTCCTGCCAAAATTTGTGCAGTCCTCTTTGTGTCAAGATCTACAGGACTTGATGGTCTCCCAGTGGAATTTCTGACACCTCCTGGACCTTTTATTTCCCCCATTCTCACTGTTCCTCCCAGAGTCCACCACTGAGTCTCAGTGTCTGTTTGGATTCCCATCAGAGTAGTGTTTCTCAGAGAAATATTTTGAGCTAATATCCATTTATAAATGAGTATATAGTATGAATATCTTCCTTGGTCTGGGTTACCCCATTCAGTATGATCATTTGTAGTTCTAACCATTTGCCTGCAAATTTCAAAATTTCTTTTTTTAAGGTAAGTGAATAGTATTCCATTGTGTAAATGTACCACCGTTTCTTTATGCATTCTTCAGTTGAGGGACATCTACATTGTTTCCAGATTCTGGAATAAGGCTACTATGAACATAATTGAGCAAATGTCCTTGTTTTATGGAGGAAGATCTTTTGAGAATATGCCCAGAATTGGTATAGCTGGGTCTTGAGGTAGCACTATTTCCAATTTTTTTAGAAAGTGCCACATTGATTTCCAAAGTAGTTGTATAAGTTCACACTTCTACCAGCAATTAAGGAATGTTCTCCTTTCTCCACATCCTTACCAACATGTTCTGTCATTAGGGTTTTTTTTTTCCTTAGCCATTCTCATAGATGTAAGATAGAATCTCAGAGTAATTTGATCTGTATTTCCCTGATGACTATGAATGTTTAACATTTCTTTACTTGTTTCTTGGTCATTCAATATTGCTGTTGAGAATTCTCTTTTGCTCTGTGCCCAATTTTTTAATTAGATTATTTGGTTTGTTGGTGTTGAATTTCTTGAGTTCTTTATCTATTTTGGATATTTTTCCTTTGTCAGACATTGGGTTGGTGAAGACCATTTCCCAGTCTGTAGATTATTGCATTTTTCTATTCACAGTGTTCTTTGCTTTACAGAAGCTTTTCAGTATATTAATTGTTGATCTTAGAGCCTGTGCTATTTGTGTTCTGTTCAAGAAGTTGTCACCTGGGACATTGAGTTCAAGGCTCTTCTCACTTTTTCTTCTAACAAATTTAGTGTGTCTGGCTTTATATTAAGGTCTTTATGCCACTTGGAATTGAGTTTTATGCAATGTGGTTAATACAGATCTATTTGCATTTTTCTGCATGTAAATATCCAGCTAGAACAGGACCATTTGTTGAAGATGCTATCATTTTTCCATTGTTTGGTTTTGTCTTCTCTGTCAAAAATTAAATGGTCATAGGTGTTTGGATTTTTTTCTAGTCTTCAATTTAATTCTATTCCTCAACCAGCCAGTTTCTACACCAGTACAGTGAAGTTTTTTATTACTGTTGCTATTTAGTACAACTTGTAATCATGATAGGTATTCTTCTGGACAGTATATTCTTGTACAGAATTGTTTTATTTGTTCTTGATTTTTTTTGTTTCTCCATATTAAGTTGAGAATTGATCTTTCTCAGTCTGTAAAATATGTGTAGATATTTTGATAAGGATTACATTAAGTCTGCAAATTGCTCATAGTAAAATGGCCATTTTTACTTGGTTGAGTCTCCCAATCCAAGAGCATAGAAGACTTTTCCATATATCCAACTGCCCCTACATGCCTGAGTAAAGCCTACTTTATCATAGTGGAAGAGATTTTTCTATGTTTTCTAGAATTCAGCTTGCCAGTATTTAAGTATTTTTGCATCAATGTTCATAAGAGAAATTCAAGTTCTCTTTCTTTATTGGGTTTTTGTGTGGCTTAGGTATTAATTGACCATTGCTTCATAGAATGTGTTTGCTAGTAATCCTTCTGTTTCTTCTTTTCTGTAATAGTTTGAGGATTATTTGTATTAGTTCTTCTTTAATGATCTGGAAAAAATTCTGTGCTAAATTCATCTGGCCCTGGATTTTTTTTTTTTTTTTTTTTAGGGAGAGGTTTTATAGCTCATGATTGCTTCTCTTTCCTTAGGGGATATAGGACTGTTTAACTCATTTGCCTGATCTTGGTTAAACTTTGGTAAGAGAAATTTAACAAGAAAATTATCCATATATGTAGATTTTAAAATTTGTGGCTTATAGTTTTTTTAATTTAATTTTATTAATTTATTCATATTACATCTCAATGGTTATCCCCTCCCTTGTATCCTCTCATTCCTCCCTCCCATTTTCCCCTTACTCCTTTCCCCTATGACTGTGACTGAGGGAGACTTCTTCCCCCTGTATATGCTCATAGGGTATCAAGTTTCTTCTTGGTAGCCTGCTATCCTTCCTCTGAGTGCCACCAGGTCTCCCCATTCAGGGGACATGGGCAAATATGAGGCACCAGGGCACGTGTGAAAGTCATGCCCCACTCTCCACTTAACTGTGGAGAATGTCCTGTCATTGGCTAGATCTGGATATGTGTTTGAAGTTTACGGCCTGTATTATCCTCAGCTGGTGCCATAGTTTGAGTGGGACCCCTGGGCCCAAATCTGCCTATCATAATTTTCTTCTTGTAGGTTTCTAGGATCCTCTGGATCTTTCAAATTTGCCATTCTTCCATGCTTCTCTCATCTAATGTCCCAATAGGATGTCTTCCCCTCTGTCCCAATTTCCTAGTTAGTGAAGACTTTCATGGGACATGCCATTATAGTTTTTTGAAATGAAACCTAATGATTCTTTCAATTTCTGCTTTATATGTCATTATGTCTCTCTTTTAATTTCTGATTTTGTATACTCTTCCTTTGACCTTTTGCTAGTCTGGCTAAGAGTTTGTCCATCTTGTTGATTTTCTCGAAGTAAGAGCTCTTTATTTCATTGATTCTTTGAATTGTTTTCTTTATTTATAATGCATTGTTTTCAGTCCTGGGTATAATTATTTATTTTCTTCTACTCCTGTTGGTTGTCTCTACTTCTATTTTTTCTAGGTCTTTCAGGTGTTCCATTAAATTGCTTGTATGAGATGTCTCCAATTTCTTTATGGAGGCACTTAGTGCTATGAATTTTCCTCTTAGCACCATTTTGATCTTGTCCCACAGCTTTGGATATGTTGTGGCTTCATATTCATTTAATTCTAGGAAGTTTTCTGTTTTTATATTTCATCCTTGATCCAGTTGTCAATGAGTAGAATATTGTTCACTTTCTATGTGTGAATAGCCTTTTTCTTATTTCTATTGTTGTTAAAGTTCAGCTTTAGCCCATGGTAGTCTGATAATGCAGGAGATTATTTCAATTTTCCTGTGTATGTTGAGACTGACTTTGTGACCTTCTATATGGTAAATTTTGGAGATTGTTCAGTGAGGTGCTGAAAAGAACGTATATTCTATTTTGTTTTTGTGAAGAGTTCTTTGGATGTCTGTTAGATCCATTGGATTCATGACCTCCATTAGCTTCATTATTTCTCTTTTTAGTTTCAGCCTTTCTGATCGGTCCATTGGTGAGAGTGAGGTCTTGAAGTCACCAACTACTAATTTGTTTGGATTGATGTGTGGTTTAAGTTTTAAAAAGTGTTTCTTTAAGGAATACAGGTGTAATTTCTTTAATGCATAGCTATTCAGGATTGTGATGTCCTCTTGGTGTATTTTTTTTATGAGAATGAAGTATCCTTCCCTGGTTTTTAAATTAATTTTAGTTGCAGGTCTATCATATTACATATTGGAATTGCTACTCCAGATTGCTTCCTTTGTCTGTTTGTTTGAAAAACCCTTTCTAGCATTTACTCTCAGGTAATGTCTACCTTTGCTGCTGAGATGTGTTTCTTGAACACAAAAGAATGTTGGATCTTGTTTTGGCAGCCATTCTATTAGTCTGTTTCTTTTTATTAGGGAGTTTAGGACATTGACATTGAGAGATATTAGAACAATGATTGTTAGTTTCTTTTACATTGGAATTTGTGATGATAGTGTGTGGCTTGTTTTTTTTTTTTCTTTTTTTTTTGTATTGCTATTGTGAGAGTATGTATATTCTCAATTTTAATTTTGTGTAGTTGACCTCATTGAGTTGGATTTTTTATTCTAGTATTGCCTGTGGAGCTGGGTTGGAGCACAGAGATTGTTTGAATTTGGTTTGCCGTGGAATAACTTGTTTTTTCCAAGATGATTGAAAGTTTTGCAGGTATGGTAGTCTGAATTGGCCTCTGTGAGCTCTGAATTTCTGTCTGATATCTGCCCAGGCGATTCTTGCTTTCATGGTCTGTGTTGAAAAATCAGGTGTGATTTTGATAGATCTGTCTTTATGTTACTTGACCTTTTTTCCTTGTTGGTTTTAATATCCCTTCTTTGTTCTATAGTATTTGACTATTTTGTGTCAGGAGGAATTTCTTTTCTGGTCTAGTCTATTTAGTGTTCTGTAGGTCTTTTGTGTTATACAGGGAATCTTTTTCTTTGGGTTGGGAAAATTTTATTCTTGATTTTCTTGAAAATACCTTTTCATCCTTGGATCCTGGCATCTTCTTTTCCATCTATTCCTGTAATACTGAGGTTATACCTTTTCATGGTGTCTTTGTATGCTTGCATGTTTTGTGTCACAAATTTTTGGTTTTAATATTTACTTTTAGAGATGTATCAACTTCTTCAATTGTATTGTCAACCCCTGAGTCTTTGCTCCATTTCCTGAATTCTGTTGTTAATACTTACATCTATGATTCATGATTTCTTCTCTAAGTTTTCCATTTCAAGAGTCACCTCAGTTTTGTGTTTTCTTAATTGAATCTGATTCTATTTTCATGACTTGAACATCTTTAATCGTTTCATTTGTCTGTTTGATTGTGGTTTCCTGAATGCCATTGATGGCCTCTATTCTTTTGTATTTTGCTATAAAAATTGAAGTGATTTATTTATTTCCTCTTTATATTTCTGAAATAACTGCATAATCATAGCTTTCAGGTTATATTCCTGAGATTTACCTGGATTAGAGTTGATGTTATTTTTTATTTCCGGTAGAGTCATGCTGCCTTGGTCTTTGTTGGTTGTGTTCTTACCACTTCCTTTAGCCAAATTATGAGGGGGGCTTTGGTTTTCTAAGCTGGCAGTGGAGAGTGCTAGTCTCTTCAGAAGGAAACTGCTTGTTTTTCTGGCTTAGAAAAATTAGATTCCTTTGAGTGCCTCAGATCCAGAGTTCAGCAGGATTTCTCTGAGTACTTGATCTTCTCAGAGGGATCATCACCAGAGTAGTGCTGTGTCTTGGAGGCCAGAAGACTGTACCTGGGATCCAGATGCTGTTCTTGAGCCTCCAACATTTTACTTCAATAATCCTTTGTTCGCCAGGGGGCCTGAACTTTCTCCAGTGTTTTGAAGAGTGGAGGGTTCTCTGAACCTGTGACTGTAATACCCAGTGGAACTTCTTGCCCTGATGGAGGGTGGTTTGTTCTGCTCTTCCTAGCTGTTTGAACAGTGAATCCCTCAAGTCAGTGTTTTGAATTCAGAAGTCCATTATGCACACTGGATTCTGCACCACAGATATTCTCTTCCTCAGGAGACCTTTACTAGCTGCAGTATTTTGAAAAGTGCAGGTTGCTAGGGACTTTTAAATTCTGAACCTTGTGTATTCCTGCCACAACATGGAGTGTGGCCAGGCTGGTGTGCCTGCGTTGTTCCTTTCTGCCTGTGTCACAGCCTTTGATTCTCTGTTCCCTAAAAACGGTACACACTGGCCTATACCATCTTGGAATGCTCCACATCTAATATTTAAACAGAGGTCTCATTAGAGTTCAAAAGCTCCATCTTCGGTTCAGCTCTCTTTTATTCTATTTTCTTTATATTTTCTCTGTTATTTTTTGCACAAGGTCTGTGTGTGTATGTGTGTGTGCATGTGTGTGTGTGTGTGTGTGTGTGTGTGTGTGTGTGCGCGCACATGAATGTGTATATGAAGCCACAGCACACATGTGGAGGTCAGGAAACAACCTTCCAAAGTAATTTCTCTCTTGCTGAAGGATCTGGTGATTAATTTGGATCCTCAGCTTGAGTTACATGTTTTATTCTACTATGCATTTTGCCAAACAAATATACTCTTTCTAAAGAAAGATTTTTATGATTTATGAAGGGTAGCAAGCTGTTTACAGTAGAGGTCATGAGTGGAAGATTCCTTGAAGATGAACAATCAGCAAACATTGTGAAGAGCCCGATGGGCACAAAACACATCTTCAAAAATATCCATACCACCATATGTTTCAAGTTGGCTGTGATTTTCTTGCAAGAATTCTGTAGATTTGTCTCTCAATAGACATAAAAATGAGAAAAAGAATCCTTTGTTGCAGTATTTTTCTGTGTGAGAATTTGAGAATTTACTTCAGGAAACACTGATGTGTAAACAAGTCTTGAGATTTGGACCAGACATTCTGAGTTAAATTGAGATAAAGTTCCTGCTGTGTTTACATTGTTAAGTGCTAAATCAAGATGTCACTATTTCACAATATAAGTGTACAGCTTAAATACCAGGAACATCTATCCAAATACAACCAAGATAAAAATTTAAATTTTTGAGCTAATAGTCTTGCACATGAGAAAACCTCTAAAAAAGACGATGTAAATGAAAGTTGCACACATTCTTACACATTTTAGTTATGTGGCAATGTCCAACTCCTCAACTGCTTTTGCTGTCAACAATATATTAAAATTTGCTCTCAAGAATTGTGTAATCATTGGTTTTGAGAGAAGATAGAGTATTAAATATTTAATGAGTACTAATAGAAATTACAGAGAAAAACCATAATTAAGTTTTAAGGTTATTTAAAGGCAAAGGGAAGCAATATAGCTAGTTAAAAGAATAGCATGCCATTGAATGACAATTAAATATCATAGGCTATTTGTACTAGGAAGGAATATCTCAATAACGTTCCTAAATATTATAAACTTGAAGTCATCTCGGCATACTAAGCTCTTTAGCTTAATCTTGTTGCTTGGCCTGCATTCATTTTCACTTCAAAATAATATTAAAAATACAACCTCTGGGGCTGGAGAGATGGCTCAGTGGTTAAGAGGACTTTCTGCTCTTCCAGAGGTTCCGAGTTCAATTCCTAGCAACCACATGGTGGCTCACAACCATCAATACTGACATGATGCCTTTTTCTGACCTGCAGGTGTACATGCAGATAGAACACTCACATACATAAAATAAATAAATAATTATTTAAAAAATACAACCTTGGTGATATTCCAGTTTTCATCAGTGGAAAATTCTTTGATCCTAATCACTTATCTAGATATTTCATAGAAGAAAATTAATAGGCTTCTAACATTCTCCCACAGACACAATGATAAAAATATGTCAGATCTATTTTCAAACTTTATGTCCTCTTCAAGACCTTCGTTCTTACCATTGGTTTCTCCTTTTCTAGTCCCTTCAAGTCTCTGAGTACATTTATTTTGTTGGTTTGGTTTTATGTTTATTTTTGTGTTAGTATCTCATGTACCCCACAGTTGACTTTCTACTTCTCATCCTTCTGCCCCATATTTCCTGAGTATGGGATTATATGCATACATCACTGTACATAATTATGTAATAAAATTCAGGTTTTAATGCATAATAGGCAAGCACTCTACAAAATGAGATGTAAACTCATTTCTGTCTCAGCCTTTTCTGTTTGATTAGTGAAGGTACTGTCAGGTTCTTGTTTCCTGGATATCACACAGGAGTTCACAATGTATCACATTATCATTGGTTTACCATTAGATAACACAAAGAGAAAACAGAAAGGTAAAGTACAATGGAAATCAAATCTTTTTTACTTTTGTAACTATAGAAGTAGCATTTTTCTTTATAAAAGTAAGTTACTGCATTTGGTTGGCCTTATGATGCTGCAATCACAAAGACACAAAAGCCCATGAATACCACAAGATTAGAATCTCTTCAAGGACCTTTAAAAACACATTTGCTATATAGGTATGAAATTCAATCTCCAGGAAGAGACAGGAAAGTTGATAGCTACAAACATTTAAAAGAGGCTAGGCATAGTAGTGCATTTAAATCCCAGCATATGGAGCAGAAACTGGCAAATTTCTGAAAGTTTGAAGACAATCTCTTATGCAAAGAATGTTCTAAGAAACACAGTACTACAAATAAAACTCTGCCTCAAAAAGCTAAAGATATTTTAAAAGTATGCCCTTATGGTTTTCTGGATTTATTATGTGTACACTGTTATGCCCATCTTTTCATTTGCAATTTTGTTAATGTGGATGTTTTTTAAACTTCTGCTCCACCAAATAATAAAATATAAAAGAAATGAATACTTTTCCTGATAAATACTATCAATCAAATTTAAGTCAAGATCAGATGAACAATTTAAATATACCTATAACTTTTTTAAAATAGAAGCAGTGATTAAAATTTACTAAATAAAATGCTCCTAGATCCAGATGGTTTCAATATGCAATTCTTCCAGAATTTTAAATAAAAGTTAATGACAATACTCCTCAAATTATTCTACAAAATAGAAACAAAAGGGAATTTGCTCAATTTGTTTAAGACCACAGTTATTGTGGTGTATAAACCACATAAAATGCAGCAAAGGAAAATGATTATAGACTAATTTGTCTGATGAACAAAGATGTGTATTTTTAAATAAAATTGCAAACTGAATCTAAGAACACATCAAAAATGTCACCCACTATTATCAATAAGTTTCATTGAATAGATGAAAGAATGGTTTGATATATATAAATCAATAAATGTAGGATACAATATAAACAACCTATAAGGCAAAAAACACATGCTTATCTCATTAGATGCAGAAAAGTTTGAATTAAATTCAACATCTCTTTATGGTAAAAGTCCTGGAGATAGTAAGGGTATAAGGGTGATACTTTAACATAATATAGACAATTTATAGCAAGCCCATAGTGAAACAAACAAAAATAACCCATAAAAACAATTACAACACTGTATCCTAACTTAGAAGAGAAAATAGTAGATGACAACAAGAGAAACACATAAAGAACTGGTTTCAAGAAGCCCCATTTCCTGCTATCCCCAGTAGACCTATTGGGGTCCCTAGCAAATTTAGGCATATAGCCCTCTCTGTCTATTCCCTACCTGACTAATCCACCTGGGGCATAGCCATCAAAGGTGAGCTGCATGCTGCCCCACCCCCTATCTCCTGCCATTGCATGGAGAACTGAGGGCTGGGGGTCAGAACATTCAGCCTAGTGCCGTCTCTGTTTGTTCCCTAACAACAAAATTCAAGAGACGGAAGACAGAGTTTCAGGCACAGAAGACACAATAGAAGAACTCTATAAAACTGTCAAAGAAAATATTAAATCTAAAACACTTCTGAAACAAAACATCCAGGAAGACTGAGACGCTATCAAAAGACCTAAGCTATGATTAAGAGGACTAGGAAAGGGATAAGAGCCCCAGCTCCCAGGACAAGAAAGTGTTTTCAACAGCAACAACAACAAAAAAAAGTAAGAAAAGAAAAAAAAAATCTCCAAACTAAAGAAAGAGATACCTATAAACATAGAAGAAGCACACGGTACACCAATTAGATTGGGCCTGAAAAGAAAATCCTCCTGCCACATAATAATCAAAACACTAAGTCAACAGAACAAAGAAAGACTATAAAAGCTATAGTGGAAAAGGGCCATGTAACTTACAAAGGCAGATCTAACAGAATTGCACCTGAAGTCTCAACAAACACTCTGAAAACTAGAAGGGACTGGATAGATGTCTTTCAGTCTCTAATATACCAGAGATGAAAATGTAGACTACTATACCCAGAAGATCACCATAGATGGAGAAAAAAAGATATTCCAAGGAAAAACCAGGTTAAACAGTACCTAATGACAAGTCCTGTCCTACAGAAAATACTAAAAGGAAAACTCCCACCAAAGAATGTTAACTACATGCAAGAAAATATAAGAATTCAATAATTCCACACCAGCAAAAAAAAAACAAAAACAAAAACAAAAAACAAAAACAAAAAAAAAACAGTAACACCACCAACATAAAAGTAACAGGAACAAACAATCATTGATCATTAATATCTCTTAACATCAATGCCCTCATTTTCTCAACAACTGGACATCGGCTAACAGAATGAATGAGAAAACACTTTGCTGCATAAGAAACACACCTAGTAACAAAGATAGACATTATATCAGAGTAAAGAGCTGGAAGACAGTTTTCTAAGAAGACATACCCAAGTAAAAGGCTGGAATAGCCATTCCAAGCAAAATCAATTTTAAAAAATGGGATAGGGCAATGCATATTCACCAAAGGAAAATGTACAGCAAGATAAATTCTCAATTTTGAACATCTATGCTCAAAATGCAAGGACAGCCAATTTCACAAAAGAAACATTACTAAATTTTATTTATTTATTTTTGTTTTTACCTAATGTATGTTTTTATTAACTTATTCAGATTACATTTCAATTGTTATCCCATCACTTGTATCCTCCCATTCCTCCCTATTCCTCTGTAAGTATGTATCCACTTACACCCTATTCCTCTTCACTAGGTCTATGACAAAGGGGGATCTCCTTCCCCATTATATGGCCATAGACTATCAAGTCTTATATTGGTAGCCTGATTATTCTTTCCTTGAGTGCCACCAGGCCTCCCCACCAAGGGGAGGTGGTTATATATGGGGAACCAGAGTTCATGTCAGAGTATGGCCTCGATGTTACTACTTGCTTTTCCCTTGGTTAGTGCAGTAGTTTCCACAGACCCTCCTGGGCTATGATCCACCCATAGTGGATCATGTTCTTCTTGTAGGTATCTAGGAACCTCTGGAACCTTCTACTTCCCAATTTTCCTTTATTTCTTATACCTTGAGTCCCACTAGGATGTCCTCATATATATCCTAATCTCTTGGTAAGTGAAGACTTTCATGGGACATGCCTATTGAGCTAGTGTCCAATAATAAGTGAGTATATACCGTGTGAATCTTTCTTCTTCTGGAGTAATTCACTTAGTATGATCATTTCTACTTCCATCCATTTGTCCACAAATTTTGGGATTTCCTTTTTTTCATAGCTCAGTAGAATTCCATATTGTAAATATAACACAGATTCTTTATCTATTTTCGACTGAGGGACATTTAGGCTATTTCCACATTCTGGCTATTATGAATAAGGCTGCTATGAACATTGTTTCGTATATGTTCTTGCTGCATGGTGGAACATTTTCTGGGTGTATTCCAAGGAGTGAAATAGCTGGGGCTTGAGAAAGTCTTATTCCCAGTTTTCTGATAAACCACCAGATAGATTTCCAAAATGATTGTACAAGTTTGCATTCCCACCAGCAATGAAGGAATAATCCTCTTTCTCCACATCCTTGCCAGCATGTGGTGTCACTTGAATTTTTTATCTTAGCCATTCTGATGGGTGTAAATGGAATCTCAGTGCTGTTTTGAGTTGCATTTCCCTGATGACTAAGGATGTTGAGCAATTCTTTATATTTCTCGGGCATTCGATATTCCTCTGTTGAGAATTTTCTGTTTAGTTCTGAGCCTCATTTCTCAATTGGGTTATTTGGTTTGGTGGTGTTTATTTTCTTGAGTTCTTTATATATTTTTGATATTAGACCTTCATCTGATATAGGGCTGGTGAAGATCTCTTTCCAGTCTGTAGTCTGTCACTTTGTCTGTTGACATTGCTTCCTGCCTTACAGAAGTTTCTCAGCCTCAAGAGGTCACATTTATTAATTGTTGACCTTAAGGCCTAGGGTGTTGGTGTTTGGTTTAGGAAGTTGTCTCCTGTGCCAAATTGTTCCAAGCTCTTCCTCACTTTTTCTTCTAACCAATTTATTGTCTCTGGTTTTATGTTGAAGTCTTTAATCCCTTTGGACTTCATATTTGTGCATAGTGACAAATGTGGGTCTAATTGCATTTCCTACATGTAGACATGCAGTTAGACCAGCACCATTTGTTGAAGATGCTATCCTTTTTCTATTTACTAGATTTGGCCTCTTTGTCAAAAATCGAGTAACCGTCTGTGTATGAATTCATTTTCAGGTCTTAGATTCAATTCCATTACTCAACCAAGCGATTTCTGTGGCAGTACCATGCTGTTTTAATTACTGTTGCTCTATCATGTAGCTTGAGATCAGGTATGGAGATTGCTCCAGAGGATCTTTTATTGTATAGGATTTTTCAGCTATTCTAGGTTTCTTGTTCTTCCACGTGAAGGTGTGAATTGATCTTTCAATGTCTTTAAAAATTGTGTAGGTATTTTGATAGGGATTGCATTGGATGTATAAATTGTTTTTGGTAAGATATCAAATTTTACTATGTTAACTCTCACAATCCATGAACAAGGGATATCCATCCATCT
Organism: Acomys minous; assembly: GCF_964271855.1. Taxonomy (NCBI): domain Eukaryota; kingdom Metazoa; phylum Chordata; class Mammalia; order Rodentia; family Muridae; genus Acomys; species Acomys minous. Next base: position 80,065,700 of record NC_140483.1, read on the forward strand.
TCTTATGTCATCTTCAATCTCCCTCTTCAGAGATTCGAAGTTTTTCAAACAAGTCCTTTACTTGCTTGGTTAGAGTTACTCTTGGATATTTTATATTGCTTGTGGCTACAGTGAAGGGAGAAGTTTTTCTAATTTCTTCTTCTTCTGCATGATTGTCATCAGTATATAAGAAGGTTACTGACTTATTTGAATTAATTTTGTACCCAGCCAACTTGCTGAAGGCATTTATAAGCTGTAGTAGTTCTCCATTGGAATCTTGGAGGTCACTTATGTACACTTTACTATCATCTCCAAATAGGAATAATGTGACTTCCTCCTTTTCCATTTAGATCCCTTTGATCTCCTTTGGTTTTCTTATTGCTCTGGCTAGAACTACAGGAACCATGTTGAAGAGATATGGAGAAAGTGGGCAGCCTTGTCTTGTCCCTGATTTTAGAGGAATTTCCTTGGGTATTTCTGTGTTTAATTTGATGCTGGCTATTGGCTTGCTTTATATAGTCTTTTTAATGTTTAGATATGTGCCTTATATCCCCAATCTCTCCAAATTTTTAAACATGAATGGGTTTTGTATTTCATCAAATGCTTTTTCTGCATCTTGGGAGATGATCATTTGGTTTTTTTCTTTCAGTTTGTTTGTATGGTGAAATACGTTGATGGATTTCCATATATGAAACCATCCTTGCATGCCTGGAATGAAGCCTACCTTGTCATGGTCAATGTTCATAAAGGAAATTGGTCTGAAATTCTATTTTTTTTTGTTGGGTTTTGTGGGGTCCAGAGATGAACATGACTGTGGATTCATAGAATGAATTTGGTAATGTTCCATCCATTTCTATCTTTTGAAGTAGCTTGAAGAGTATGGTTATTATCTCTTCTTTGAAGGCCTGGTAGAATTCTGGGCTGAAACCATCTGGCCCCGGGTTTTTTTTTCTATCAATGATTACTTCTTTTTCTATAGGAGAAATAGGACTATTTAATTTGTTTTTCTGCTCTTGATTCAATTTTTGGAAGTGGAAACTATCAAGAGAATTGTCCATTTCTCTTAGATTTTCAAATTTTGTGTCATCTATGCCTTTAATAGAGGATCTTATGATTCTTTGTCTTTCTTCAATGTCTGTTGTTATGTTTCCTTTTTCATTCAGGTTTTGTAGTTTGGATGGTGTCTCTCTGTCTATAGTGTGTTTGGCTAACAATTTGTCTATCTTGTTGATTTTTCTCAAAGAACCAGCTCCTGGTTTTGTGGATTCTTTGAATTGTTCTCTTTGTTTCTAATTCATTGATTTCAGCCCTATGTTTGATTATTTCCAGATGTCTATTCCTCTTGGGTGTTTCTGCGTCCTTTTTTCCTAGGGCTTCCAGATGTGTCATTAAGTAGTTTATGTGGGATGTTTCCAATTTCTTTATAACGGCACTTAGTGCTATGAATTTTCTGCTTAGCACTACTTTCAGTGTGTCCCACGAATTTTGATATGTTGTTCCTTCATTTTCCTTGAATTTCAGGAAGTCCTTAATTTTTTTCTTTCATCTTTTTTTCTGACCCAGGTGTTATTAAGTGGAGAGTTATTTAGTTTCCATGTGTCTATAGGCTTTTTTATTTCCGTTGTTGTTGAAGTACAGCCTTAAACTATGGTGATCTGGTAGGATAAAAAGTATTATTTCAATCTTCTTGTGTCTGATGAGGCTTGCTTTTTGACCTACTATGTGAGCAATTTTGGAGAAGGTTCCATGGGGTGCAGAGAAGGAATGTTCCTTTTTGTTTGGGTGAAAAGTTCTGTTAGATCTATTTGATTCATGATGTTGATTAATGATGTTATTTCTTAGCTAAGTTTATATTTCAATGACCTATCCTTCAGTGAAAGTGAGGTATTGAAGTCTCCTATTATTAATGTGTGAGGATCAGTGTGTGGTTTAAGCTTTGTTAATAGTTGTTTTACAAATGTGGGTGTCCTTGTATTTGGAGCATAGATGTTCAGAATTGTGATATCATCTTGGTTGACTTCACCTTTGATGAGTATGAAGTGTCATTCTTCATATCTTTTGATTAATTTTCATTGAAAGTCTATTTTATTAGATATTAAAATGGCTACACCAGTTAACTTCTTGTGACCATTTGCTTGGAATATTTTTTCCATCCTTTTACCCTTGTGGTAACGTCTGTCTTTGTGGGTGACATGTGTTTCACGAATAAAGAAGAATGTTAGATCTTGTTTATGCATCCATTCAGTTAGTCTGTGTCTTTTTATTTTTCAAGAATTAAGACCATTGATGTTGAAAGATATTAATGGCCAGTGACTGGTAAGTCTTTTAGTTTTTGATGTTGGTTTCAGTAGGAAGTTTGTCTTTTTGTGATGATGTAGTTATCTATTTCCTGTGTAGCTTTGATTGTGACTTGTCCCTTTGGAGTGGAGTTTTCCTTCTAGCAACTTCTGTGAAGCCATATTTATGGACAGGAACTGTTTGAATTTGTTTTTTTCATGGAATATTTAGTTTTCATTGTCAATGGTTATTGATAGTTTTGTTGGGTATAGTAGTCTGGCCTGGCTTCTGTGGTCTCTTAGTTTGCAGCACCACTGTTCAGGACTGTCTGGCTTTTATGGTCTCTGCTGAAAAGTTGGTTGTAATTTTGATAGGTTTGCCATTGTATGTTACTTGGCCTTTTTCTCTGGCCTCTTTTAGTATTTTTCTTATTCTGTATATTTTGTGCTCTTATGATTTTGTGTTGGGAAGATCTTCTTTTATGGTCTGTTTTATTTGATATTCCATAGGCCTCTTGTATGTTTATATGCATGTCCATCCTTAAATTAGGAAATTTTCTTCTTGCTTTTATTGAAAATATTTTCTGGGCCTTGGAGCTGGGCATCTTGTCTTTCCTCAATGCCTATTATTCTCAAGTTTTTCTAATAGCTGAGTTGTATCCTATTGTGCAAATGTACCACATTATTTTTTATCCATTCTTCAGTGTAGGGACATATAGTTTGTTTCTGGTTTCTGGCAATTATGAATCAAATGGCTATGAACATAGTTTAGCAAATGTCCTCGTTTTATGGTGGGGCACCTTCTGGGTATATGCCCAGGGCTGATATAGCTAGGTCGTTTTTTCATGGTATCCTTGAGTTTTTTTATATTTTGTGTCAGGAATTTTTCAGATTTAGCACTTTTTTTATGGTTGCTTCAAGTTCTATGATTGTATCTTCTAGTCCAGTGATTCATTCCTCCATTTCTTGGATTCTGTTAGAGAAGCTCAGCTCTGTGTTTGTTGCTTTCTTCTCTAAGGTGTCTCATTCCTGTTTTTCCTCTGTCTGTGCCTTTATCACAGTTTCCAGTGTGTGTGTGTGTGTGTGTGTGTGTGTGTGTGTGTGTGTAAATATATAACCCCTAAGGAAGTAGAAGCAGTCATTAACAATTTCCCAAAAAAAACTCAGGGCCAAATGGCTTCAGTGTAAAATGGTACCAGACCTTCAAAGAAATACTCCTCAAACTATTACAGAAAATAGAAGCAGAATGAACGGTAGCAGAATCATTCTATGAGGCGACAATGACAGTGATACATGAACCACAGAAAGTCTAATGAAAGAAAGAGAATTTAAGACAAATTTACCTTATGAACCTTGATGCAAAAATACCCAATAAAATACTCACAAACAAAATACATAAATACATCAGAAACTTCATCTACCTTGATCAAGTAGGCTTCATCCTAATGATGCAGGATGGTTCAATATTTGAAAATCCATCAATGTAATCCATCATATAAACACATTGAAAGAAAAAACTCAAATCATTAGGTGCTGATAAAAACCTCTGACAAAATCCAACACCCATTCATGTTGAAAGTCTTAGAGATATCAGAGATATAAGGTGCATACGTAAGCACAATAAATTGATTATACACCAAGCCAATAGCCAATATCAAATTAAATAAAGAGAAACTTAAATTATTTCCACTAAAATTAGTATAAGACAAGGCTCTTCATTTTCTGTTTATACTCAATATAGTACTTGAAGTTCTAGCTATAGTAATACAAAAATTAAATTGGATCAAGGGATACAAATTGGAAAAGAAGAAGTCGATATATTCTATTCACAGAGGATTTGATATTGTAAATAAGTGACACCCAGCATTCTATCAGAGAATTCCTACTCCTGATAAACAACTTCAGCAAAAATGAGAGGATACAGAATTAACTTTTTAAAAATAGTACCATTTATTTATACAAATGACAAGAGGCTGAGAGAGAAATGAAATATTTTGATATAACTCTAACCAAGCAAGTGAAAGACAAGAACTCCAACTCTTTATTAAAAGATGTTGAAGAAGCTAACAGGAGATGGAAAGCTCTTCTATGTGCATACATCAGTAGAATTAACATAATAAAAATGGCCATCTTACCAAAAGTAATCTATAGATTAAATGTAATTCCCATCAAAATTAATAAAATTCTTTATAGAACTTGAAAGAGCAAATTTCAAGTTCATATAAAAAATGCAGGATAGCTAAGACAATTCTGTACCAAAAAAAGAACTTCTAGAGACATCACCAACCCTAATTTCAAGCTGTAATACAGAGCAATAGTAATAAAAATCACATGGTGTTGGCATGAAAACAGACAGGTCAATCAATGGAATTAAATTGAAGACCGAGAAAAAAAAACCATAACCCTACCAATATCTCAATTTTAACAAAAAAGGTCAAAAAAAAAAAAAAAGGAAAAAAGAAAGCATCTTCAATAAATGACACTGTTCTACCTGGATGTCTACATAAACAATAATGCATATAGATACAGATTTATCACTCTGCATAAAACTAAAGTCTAAATGGAATAAAGACCTCAACATCAAACCAGACACACTAAGAAGAAATGTGAGGAAGAGTCTTGAATTCATTGGCATAAGAGACAGCTTCCTGAACAGAATACCAACAGCTCATGCATTCACATAAACAATTACTAAATGGGACATCATGAAACTGAAAAGCTTCTGTAAAGTAAATGATAGTGGCAGTAGAACAAAATGGCAGCCTACAGACTGGGAAAAGATCTTTACCAAATCTATATTAAAAAAAAGAAGGCTAATATCCAAATACATATAATGAAATTAAGAAGCTAAACACAAGCAAACCAAGTAACCCAATTTTAAAAATGGAGCACCATGTTAAACAGAGAATTCTCAAAAGAGGAAAAATGAATGGCCAAGATGCACAAAAATAAATGATCTACATTCTTAGTCATCAGGGAAATGCAAATTAAAATGACTATGAGATCTTATCTTATACCTATCAGAATGAGTAAGATCAAAAATTTAAGTAAGAGCTCATGCTGGTGAGGATGTGGAGAAAGTAGGAAAATGGAAAAATTCTCCATTGTTCCTGGGATTTAAAACTTGTAGAACCACTCTGGTAAACAATCTGCTGCTTTCACAGGAAATTGGAAATGGTTCTAACTCAAGACCTAGCTATATCAGCCCTGGGCATATACCCAGAAGATTCCCCACCATAAAACAAGGACATTTGCTAAACTATGTTCGTAGCCATTTGATTCATAATTGCCAGAAACCAGAAACAAACTAGATGTCCCTACACTGAAGAATGGATAAAAAAAATAATGTGGTACATTTGCACAATAGCATACAACTCAGCTATTAGAAAAAAGATATGCAATTTGCAGGCAAATGGCTGGAACTAGAAAATGTTACCCTAAGTGAGATTACACAGTAATAGAAAGACACATATGGTATGTACTTACTTATAAGTGGATAGTAACCATAACATACTAGATATCCATGTTACAATTCACTCAGACATTCAAAGAAGCCAAAGAGGGTGCAAAGGAGGATACTTGAATCTCACTCAAAAGAGAAAATAAAATATATATCTGAAGTACATGGAGGGAGAAAAGTGTTTGGGAGTAGGGGTAGGGAGTGTAACATGGTTGGGATCAGGGATGAAATAGCAGGAGTGGAAGTTGGAGTGGCTGACTGGAAGAGACACTGGAAAGCAGTGGGGGGTCAGCACAGGGACAGGGGCCTCTTCAGGAGTCTATGGAGATGATACTAGGTGAGATTAGGGATAAACAAGTTAAATGATCCTATTACTCATGTGGAAATAAAAACAGTTATCAAAAGTCCCTCAAACAAATAAAAGCCCAGGGCAAGATGGATTCAGCACAGAATTATACCAGAACTACAAAGAGGAGCTAATAATAATATTTTCAAACTATTCCACAAAGTAGACATGGAAAGAAAAGTACCAAACACATTCTATGAGACCACAGTCACCTTTCTACTTAAACACAAAGAATTTGAGATCAACTTTTCTATTGAAAATTGATGCAAAAATATTCGATAAAATACAAACCAAATCCAAGAAAACATCAAAAATATCATTCACCATGACCAAGTAGGCTTCATCACAGCCATGCAGGGGTGGCTAATATATATATGGAAATACATCAATGTAATCCACAAAATAAATAAACTAAAAGAAAAAATCACATGATCATTTTCCTAGATGCTGAAAAATATTTGACAAAATCCAACATCCATTAATTGTTAAGGTCTTGGAGAAGGTATAAGGCACATAAATAAGCAATAATAAATTCTTTATTCAGCAATCTGATAGCCAAAATCAAAATAAATGGAGAGAAATTAAAAGAACTTCCAGTAAAGTTAGTCACTAAGTAAGGCTGCTCATTCTCTCCATGTCTCTTCAGAACAGTAAAAGAACCAAAGTTGAATCAAGATGCAATAAACAAATTAAACAATCCTATTACTCCCATGGAAAAATAATCAGTCATCAAAAGTTATCCCCTCAAAAAAGAAAATCCCAGAACAAAACTGATTATGGATTCCACAAAGAATTATATCAGACCTTCAAAGAAGAGCTAATAGTAACACTCTTCAAACTATTCCACAAAATAGAAATGGAGGGAAAACTGAAGTTCAGTGTAGAGGAAATAAACAACTAAAGGACATCATGAGGATTCACATGGGAAAGATAGATATCAATGTATTGCTCTGTGCAGATAATATGATAACATATATAAATCACACCCCAAAATTCCACTAGCGAACTCTTACAGCTGACAAGTACCTTCAGCAAAGTGTTCGGTACAAGATTAATTTAAAATATCAGTAGCCTTCCTGTATACCAATGACAAACAGGCTGAGGAAGAAACAGAGGAAACTACACACTTCACATAAGCCACCAATAATATAATGTATCTTGGTGTAACTCTAACCAAGCAAGTGAAAGACTTGTATGCGAAAAGTCAAGTATCTGAAGAAAGAAATTGAAGCAGGTATCAGAAAATGGAAATATCTCCAATGCTCATGTATCAGGAAGATCAACTTAGTGAAAATGGTCATCTTCTCAAAAGCATTTCCAGATTTCATTCAATACCTATCATAAAACATACACAAGTCTTTACACACCTCAAAAGATCAGTTCTCAATTTCATATTGAAAAACACCAAAAGAAAAAAAAACTGAAAAGTTAAAAACAATCTTGTACAATAAAAGATCATACAGAGGAATCTCCATCCCTGACCTTAAGCTGTCTTATAGAGCAACAGGAATAAAAAGGCATGATACTATCATACAAATAGGCTGGTTGATCAATGAAATTGAATAGAAAACCCAGAAATAACCCCCACATCTATGAACACTTGAATTTTGACAAAGAAGCCAAAACCATGCACTGGAAAAAAGATAGCATCTTCAACAAATGAGTCTGGTCTAACTGGATGTCTACATGTAGAAAAATGCAAATAAATCTATATTCATAATGCTGCACAAAACTAAAACCCAAGTGGATTAAATATTTCAACATAAAACTTGACACATTAAATCTGTTAGAAAAAACTGGTATAGGGGTTTGAACTCATTGGCCTGAACAGAACACCAAAAGCTCAGGCTCTAAGATCAACATTTAATGAATGGAATCTCATAAAACTGAAACACTTCTGTAAGGTAAATACACCTGTCAACAGAACAAAATGGCAGCTTACAGACTGGGGAAATATCTTCGCCAGCCATAAATCTGAAAAAGATCTAATATTCAAAATGTATGAAGAATTCAAGAACTTAAACACTAACAAACCAAATTATCCCATTTAAAATGGTGCACAGAGCTAAACAGAGAATTCTCAATAGAGGAATATTGAATGCAATGGCCAAGAAACACTTAAAGGAATGTTCAAGTTCTCAGTTGCCAGGAAAATGCAAATCAAAACAACTCTGGGATTCTGTCTTACATCTATCAGAATAGCTAAGATAAAAACCTAATGATTGCACATGCTATGGAGGATGTAGAGAATGGGGAAGACTTCTCCATTTCTGGAGCAAGTACAAACTTTTACAACCACTTTGGAAATCAATCTGGAGCTTTCTCAGAAAATTGAAAACAGTGCCACTGCAAAATTCAGCTATAACACTCCTGGGCATATACCCTAAATATGCTCCACCATACAACAAGGACCTTTTGCTCACCTACGTTCATAGCAGCTTTATTCGTAGAATGGATAAAGAAACTGTGGTTCATTTACACAATGGAAGATGATTCTGCTATTAAAAATAAGGAAAATTTGAAACATGCAGGCAAATGGATGGAAGTAGAAAAGATCATCCTGAGTAAGAAAACCCATACTCACCCACATATGCATGGTTTATACTCACTAATAGGTTTATATTAGCCCAACATAGATGTCCTCTGAGAGGCTCCACCCAGTGGAGGAATTTGCAAGTTGCATGGACTGGGCAGTTCAACTCCGCATGGAGTGGTGAGAGTTATATGAAAGAGTAAGGGTGGTGGAAGGAATGGGGAGGTGTCAGGATCCCCATATGGAGACCATCAGGGATGAGCATGTAGACTCAGGGAGGCCTGCATAAGCTGATTCATCCACCAAGGTCAATGCATGAAGAGAACCACCTGTTCGGGTGTAGCTGATGAACAGCTCATTCTTCATGGTTGTTTTGTTGGGGGGAGCAGGAACTTCCTCTGACATGATCTCTGGTACCTATGAACTGAGCACTTCCCCTTAGTGGGGAGGCCTTGTGAGCACATAATGGAAGGGTATGCAGGCTATCATGGTGCGACCTGGTGGGCTACAGTCAGATGGTTGGGGAGGAAAGCCGCAGTTTCAGAGATCTAGGGGAGGAGAATAGGGCAGAAAAGTGAGGTAAGATGAGAAAGTGAAGATATGAGGGAGGGGTTAACAATTGGGATGTAAGGTAAATACATTATAATAAATAAAAATTGAGAAAAACAGAGGTGGATAAGATATTTCCTTACTCAGGAGTAAGATATTTCCTCTGAAATCATGACCTAAATCTATTTGAATTAATTCAAAAGATCTATACTTCATTGTTAGTAGTGACATAGAAATTATTATTTATCCAAATATGGTTTCTCTCATGCCAATTCTCAGAAAATAATTCAACCAGAAGTAATATATCTGGTTGACAATTCCTGAAAACCCCAGGAAAATAATGGGAGAGGAGAGGGCCGAGGGAAACAATCCAGGGAAGAATGTCTATCAACTCCTGTAATTGGAAAACTTATAAGAAAATGAAGTAGTATATCATGTCAAGGTGCATCTAGAAAGAGAGGGAGAAAAAATTGTCATATATATAAATATATGACAATGCACATGGCAATGGAACAATGGAAATGCAAGCTTGTGGACCAAGTATGCATTTCTTGTCTCTTCTAGTTTTATAAGTGGAGCTGAGGACATTATGGATCCAGGAATCCCTTGAATTCCTTCAGGCTTAAACATTCACATATCTCCTAACATGTAATTGTTTTATTTATAGAGATATAAGTAAAGTTGAAAAAAATTTGATGTGAGAGATTACTTAATTTAAGATGAGAACTGAATTCATTTAAAATCCCTTAAATACATATTCACCTGGAATTTTTGAAATATGATCTTATTTTGAGGAAGATTTTTCACAGAGGTAATTAACTACTATGAAATCAGACTGTATTAAGACATATTTTTAATTCAACTAGTAATTACTCAATAGGAGCCTCTTTGAAGATTAACAGGAAATAAAGCTATGTTGAGGCAGAGGAGAAACTAGAGCGATACAGCTGCAGACCAAGAAGCACACAAGGTGCTTCCCTGGAGTCTACAGAAACAGCCTGGCCCTTGATAGTTGACATTATCTTCCAGAACCAAAATTTGACACATTCATGTTCTTTTCAGGTCCCTGTGGTCTAGTAATTGCAAATTCTCCAGAAAGCTAGCATGATGTTAAGGGTTGAACTGTGGCCTCCTTTCAAATCCTTTAGCAGAAATGTCAACTATGAGTGAATGTGGAATGAGAACATTTCTATAGACTGAGAAGGTAAACTGAGGCCAGATGAGTGTGTCCTTATCCCATAGAATAAATGCTGTTATAAGAGATAAAAAGGCTGGAAACACAATGTCTGATGAAATATGTGGGAGGACTTAGCCAGAAAAGACAACCCTCAAGTTAAGGACAGCAATCACAGACCTGAAGATGATGGCATCTAGAGTTCAAACCCTAGCTTCAAGAACTGTGACCACTGAAATCGTATTTTTACCAGTCCATGTTGTTTTAGTTAAGACTCCTGTATGTTTTGTTTTTCTTAAGGTTCCAAGGATGGTTGGTATATGTAAGCCCCTCAGATACCCAGTTTTCCTAAGTTGTTTACTTAGTTTTGCAGTCAGTTTGGTTACAAAATCCACAGCAAAGTAATCTGATAAACTTAGTCTAGCTTTCATTAAATATGGAAAACAAATTTCTGGATTTGTACTTGATTCCCTCTACTTGTCTATGTAATAGGCAGATGATGGTTCATTGAGTATGGGCAAGGCATCCTCTAAAGGAAAAAAGATGAGATCAACCATTTCAAGGCAGTATATATAAACTGTGTGCTGACTTCTGTGCTGCTTCACTGCCTAGGGATTAATGTAGCCATCTTTGGCCAGTGTTTTACATTGTGGCTTCCTTTTCTAGGAGTACCATTTTCATGTGGAGCACGTCTAATTTCAGAAAGAAAATGTAGTGCTGATGGAAATAGAATACAGAAAAACAAGGAGCTGCAACCACCAATTAGAGTATTTGTGTACAAGAATACTTATACTTACAACATTGGTCACAGAGCTTGTGAGGTATGACAGTACACACCACTCTGTAGGAATAAAACATGAATGTTGAACTGTTACTTTCCCAGAAATACATCTTTCATTGAACTAAGGTGCAGCTGTACATTACAAGTTTAAAGAGCAGCCTTCAGGCACTTCTATCTAGAGTTGCAAGTTACAAGGATGTAAGCCTCTGAATCTCAGGGCTCCAAATGCAAGACTTATTGTGAAAAACAGCTATATACACATTAGTGTTTTTATTTTTGCTTTTCTTATTATTTTTTACATTTAATTATATGTGGTAAGTGTCACACATGTATTGTGCGCTCTCCTCTCTCCTCTCTTTCTGTCTGTCTGCCTGCCTCTCTCTCTCTCTCTCTCTCTCTCTCTCTCTCTCTCTCTCTCTCTCTCTTTTCCTCTCTGTGGGGGTTGTGGGGGGTGGGAGGTGTGCTTATGGAACTGTAGGTCAGAGGGCAAATTTCTGGAGTTCTCTTCTTCCTCGGTGTGGGACCTAGAAATGGATCTCAGGATGTTCAGATTTGAGGCTTGACCTCACGCAAGTATCTTTACCTATCTCACTTGACCTTCATTTTCACACCCACCTATACATGCATATTTAATGTATTTACATATATATTTATTGAAAATTATTTTAATAAGAAAGTAATATATGCTGATCATGAATTCCCCTCCATTGTCTTCTCCTAGGTCCTCCTTACCTTCCTACCTATCCAACACAATTCCTTTGTTCTCTCTTTCTTTAGCAAACAAAGAGCCAATTAAAAAGTAGACAAATCAAAATAAAACAAAACAAAAAGACATAAAAAAAATACAAGGCACTAGGAAAACCCACACACACACATACCTATTAAAGCACAAAGTTGGAACTCTTAATAGATAAATAGATGATAACTATCATTAAAGTCACCCAAACATAACATTAGAAAACAAAGACAAAAGTTTCCACCAAAAATACCATTGAATTCATATTATTTTGATAATCTAAGGATCGGTATTGGGCCTTGCTAGTATACCCAGTGACACTTCATAGAAGAACATTAATTTTTACTTCATGTGCAGTTGTCAATTAGAAATAGATTCTGGGTTAGACATGGGAGCTCATGTCTACATACCCTTTCAGCAGTGGAACTCCACGATGCATAGTGCCACATGTGCTATGAGTTCATATGTGCTTCAGTACTGTTGTGTCTGGAAAAAACTTTTATTGTTGTCTCCCACCACCACTGACACTATCTTTCTACCTCCTACATAGTTCCCTGAACAGTGAGAGGAAAGGTCTGAAATCATCAACCCATTTAGGACTGAGTGTTTCATGGCCTCTTACTCTGCACAATGTTTATTTGTGGGTCTTATCATTAGTTCCTACTTCCTGTAGGAATAAGTTTCTCTGTTACTGGCTGAGAAAGACACTGATCTATAGGCATAGTTGGATGTAAGTGGGAGTCACTTATTGCTCTATTCCTTTAATAAAATAACATTTATCTGCTTTTATATAAGTGTATAGCTCTTGGCCACCTGAGCAGTATCAGGCACAGTTTCATATCATGGAGTGGCTATTAAATACAGTGAGAATGGCTGATTACATGTACAACTTTTCTGCCTTCACTCTGGCAGTGTATTATGAAAAGTCACCAGATTCTAGATAGGTCAATGTTTAGCTTTCTCCTCTGGTGGCTTGCAGCATATGATAATACCATAAACAATGAGGCAGATGGAATGAAGGCTCTATTTAGAATGGCAAAGTAGAAGGATCCAGAGGGTCCTAGAAGCCTACAAGTGGAACATTATGTTAGGCAGATTTGGGCTCAGGGGTCCCGCTCAAACTAAGGCACCAGCCAAGGACAATACAGGCTGTAAAACTTAAACCCCTATGTAGATCTAGCCAATGGTCAGAACACTCTCCACAGTAGAGTGGAGAGTAGGATATGACTTTCTCACATACTCTGGTGCCTCACCTTTGACCATGTCCCCTGGAGGGGGAGACCTGGTGGCACTCAGAGGAAGGACAGCAGGTTACCAAGAAGAGACTTGATACCCTATGAACATATACAGGGGGAGGTAATCCCCCTCAGGAACAGTCATAGAGGAGGGGAATAAGGGGAAAATGGGAGGGAGGGAAGAATGGGAGGATACAAGGGATGGGATAACCATTGAAATGTAACAAGAATAAATTAATAAAAAAAGGAAAAAAAGAAATAATCTAAAATTCTCAGTGTTTAATAAAATATGTTGGTGTTATTCAGAAATATAACTATATCACCTGTTGTGGGAGATCAGCCAAAAGAATTAGCAAAGGCCCGACTTACTGGGGGATGCCATGAGGCTCCACTGGCCAGTAACTCAATTAGAAATAACCTATTCCTGGCACTGAGGTTTTCATTTGGTGGAAAGAGACGTCTACATGAGAATTATTCTGCTAGTTTTTTGTGATTTCATTTAGATTTCATCCATATTTGTAGATATTTTAAGATGCTTTTGTTGTAGGGAATTCCAACATGATGCCTTAAATGGCCTTTTATGCCAGCTTACCTTCCCTGTACTCCCTTCAGAATGCCCTTCTTCCCTCCTAAACACTGTTGAATCTTCCTATTCCAATGTCTTCTTTCCATCCCTCCCTACCTATACAATCAGAGGTCCCTATAATTAGGGATACTTCCATGCTTTCTAGTCCCTTACTCTATTCCCAATATTTATGGTTATATAATATATATATTATATATTAGCATAGTTTTCTTGAACTTAAAAGTTCATATCCACATATAAGAGAATTCATTCCTTAGTCATCTATTGGGGACTGGATAACATCACTCAAAATGATTTCTCTCTAGCTCCATTCATTTATATGTGAATTTCCTGATATCATTTTGAACAGCTGGCTAATATTGTATTGTGTTATTGTACCATATATTCTTTATCCATTCATCTGTTGAAAGACATCTACACTATTTCCAATTTCTGGCTCTTGTAAATAGAACAGCAATGAACATGATTAAGAACTGCCTCTCTTTTAGGAAGAAGTACACTTTATGTATATGCCCAAGAGTGATATAGCTTGTTTATGATGTAGATATAATCTGGTCTTCCTTCACAATTGATAAACTGATTTTTGTAGTGTCTGTACAAGACCGAAATTCAACCAGCATTCTTACCAGCATGAGCTCTCACTTGATTTATTAATGATAGCCATGCTGACTGATACAATTTGAGATCTCATAGTAGTTTTGGCTAGCATTTTATTAATGGATAAGATGTTTAAATTTTCCCTAAGATTTTCCCAGCCATTTCAGTTACATCATTTGAGTACTTCATTTTGAATTGATTTTTAAAATTTCCACTTTTTTAGTGTTTTATATTAGTCCTATATCTCCTGTGTATTTGGTAAAGGTCTGTTACCATCATTGCGCTACAACTTTGTCAGAATGGTTCCACATAGAACCCTTTCCATTTCATGAGATCTCATTCATGAGAGTCCCATTTATGGGACTATATTAGTCCCATAGGTGTAAGGGCATAGGATATCTTTCCATCTTATTATATCTCCTTCACATTCTTTCTTCAGTGTCTTAAAATTTTCATTTTGCTTGCTTAATTAATGTTATCCTAAGATAATGTTTTAGAATATTATAGAAAATTGTTTTCTTAATTTTTTCCCCAATCTGTTTGTTATTTTGTAGAAGAAGGCTACTGATAAGTGTGTTAATTTTGTGTCCTGCAATTTTGATGAGATGATTTATGTTATTATTTAACTCCAGAATTTCTTTGTTCTGTTTTTCCCCAGAAGACCTGGATATTAGTATGAATCAGATAATAAAGTCACTCACTATGACAGTGCATCAGCATGTGATTTTAGCTGTAGGAGTTTTTCCTTTATAAACTTGGTTGCCCTTGTGTTTGGTGCATAATTGTTTTGAATGACAAGGTGTCCTTGGTGGACTTTCTTCTTTAATAAATACGTAGTGTCTACATGTATATTTTCTAATGAGTTTTGGGTTGAAGTCTGTTTTTACTATATTAAAATATATGGACCTTTTTGCTTTTGTCTCTGCTTGTTTGGAACATCTATTTCTATCCTTTTATAATGAGATGATGTGTATTCTTGTTGCTAAGTGTGTGTCTTGAATGTCAAGAAAACATTAGCATGTTTTCTAATCAATTTGTTAGTCTGTGTCATTATATTGGTGGTTGAGATCATTAATATTGAGTATTACCAATTATCAATTTGATTCTTTTTATTTTGTTGTTATGGTGTGGGTTATGTCCCTTCCATTCCTGTTATATTGGCTTTAATTATTTTTTGTGTTTTCTTTGGTGTGTGTTTAATCTCGTCCAGATTGAAGATTTCTTTCTAGTACCTGTGTAGAGCTGGAAATGTAGATAGAGACTACTTAACTTTTGTTTTATCATGAAAATTTTCTTCATCTATTGTGGTTGATAGTTTGCTGTTTATAGGAATGTAGACTGCAATCTATCGACTCTTAGAGTTTACAGAACACATGTCTTTGTCATTTAGCTTTTAGCTTTTCCATCAAGAAGTCTTGGGTTATTCTTATGGGTCTGCCTTTTGATATTACTTGGTCTTTTCCTCTTGTGTCTTTTAATATCATTTCTATGTACAGTACACTTAGTGATCTGATTATTATGTGTGAGGAATTTATTTTCTGGCCCTGTCTATATAGATTTCTAAATGGTTCTTGTACCTTAATAGGAACCTCATTTTTTAGGGAAGGAAATTTTATTCTATGATTTTGTAGAAAATATTTTTTGTGCCTTTGACTTGGATTTGTCCTCTTTCCTGTATTTATTCTATCCATATGTTTGGACATTTTATAGTGTCCCAGACTTCCTAAATGGTTTGCATTCAGTTTTTTTTATTATTTAACTTTTTTTAACATTTATTTTATCTTGTATCCAATGTTTAGGATTCTGCTTTATGTCTTTTACTCTGGTATGGCTTACCTCAGAGGTTTTTGATGTTCTAAATTTGTTATTTCCAGTTTTATCCTAGCTTCAACTTTCTTTGGTGATTATATTTTTGTACTTTTATGTCTTGAAGTGCTGTCATTATTTCATTCCACTCTTTGTGTTTCCAAAGACTTCAGTAATAGTTTTATTTACACCTTCTTTAAGGTCCATAAACATATTCATGATCACTGTTTGAAAGTTCTTGTCTTATGCTTCCTCTATATTGCATTTGTCCTCTAATAGTGTTACTGATTTCAGCTGTGGTGACACATCATCATAGATGTCTATGATTGTGGTTTTGTCCTGGTGACTAGATATCTGGGGTTGGGATATTTGTGATTATAAATATTGATATCAGGTTTTTCCTTTGTTGAATAGAAGTTTTGTTCCTTTTTATTCACCTCCTTGGTTTTTAAGAGAGTGTGCTGGCTGTGAGTTTTCTTTTAGGGAGTATTTCTATACTCAGTGAATGGCAGAGAGAAATAGTGGAAGACTAGGAGACAGGCCATGACAGGTTTCAGGAAAGAGATAAGAGGATCTTCTTCACACCTTGAGTGTGGTCACTGGAAATTTTGAGGTGTGGTGGGAAGAGAGGATCCTGTCAGGTCATTGCAATAAGGCAATGAATTGTAACTAGATAGATGTATGATGGGGATAAGGATACCCTTGTTCTAAATCAAGACATGGAAGTCTCCAGTGAATGAGTTGAACTTGGAGGAAGTAAAATAATAAAGGAGGACTGGAAGAGTAGTGTGAGTAACAAACATGTGTCCCTGTCAGCTGTGGCAACTGTGATTCCCAGAAAAAAAAAATGTTTCTAGGTTTTGGAAGCTAGAGAAGAGGTCAGAAAGGATTAGAGGATCCACAGGAAGAACAAAATCCAGCTTTCATCCCTAGTTTAGAACAGCCACAGGGAGTAGAGTTAGGATGGAAGGACAGGCCACACTAAGAAGAATGCTACAGGTTGTGGTTGTAGTAGTGAACAGAAATGAGAGTAAATATTGCCTTCCCAAGTCCAAGGCCAGAAATGAGAGTAAAAATTGCCAACACAAGTCCAAGGCCAGTATAGGGACTGGTGTTCTTAAATAGCATGTATTTCCAGGTATCTGTTGCTAACCCAGAGAGTTGGGAGAAAAAAAAAACATGCCTGGATTCTTCATAAAGTTTGTTGGAGTCCCCAAAGAAGTGAGATAGGCATGAGGACAAGATTCTGCAAGCCGTTTCCTATAGGTCTTGGAATGGGTCTAGAGAAACTATGCTTGGGGACAGGAAGAACAGTGAAAATTGATGGCCAAAGTCCAGATCCCGTATTACTACTAGGGATCCCATAAAGAACTGTTTCTAGGCATTTTTGGGTAACACAAATGAACAGAAATACACTTGAGTTGTTGGAGACTGAGAGTGTCCATAGGAAAGAGGTCCAAACCAGGGTCTGCTGCAAGGTTTTGCAGAGTCCACTGGGAATAGATGTATCATGGGATGTCATGTCTCAAAAAAATGGTCTGCTGTATGGCTAACCAGGAAACTATGTTTTTTCATTTTTTATAGAAAGGACAATCTTATCTACAATGAGATGATACTATTCACAAATATTAGGTCAAGTGTAATTGTGTATAACTGTGGTTGCAGAATTGTTGGAATAGAGAATCAGAAATCCAATGTCATACTTCATTATAATACAAGTGTACAAGTTCAAGGCAATCTAAGGTCCATGATACTGTAATTTACCCTCCCCTACAAACAAAGTAAGAGAACATTTTCTATTTTCCAAATATTTTAAAAGTAAAATTGTTGACTTTTTTACATTAGTACCAAAACAAACAAAACAAAACAAAACCACTTTCCTGTTTTAAGCATAATACCAAATATTTCTAGTTGAGTTTTACTTTATAAGATGTCACTAGGTGGAAAAAATATTTATCAAATTATTTTAGGGAGAAAATATACTAGAGACATTCACACAGCTTCTTCTGGACTGAAGGAAAAGAAAGTCTCCATACTACTGGGAGATTTCCTATACCTCACTCCTTAATGGCACTCTAAAGCAGCAAGAGTCACACATTTTTTTTTTTAACTTTCTATGTTTAGGTACACTTTTTACTTCTAATGATTTGTAGTTTTCTGAATTCCTTACCATGGCTTATCTTCAATTATTGTATGTTTCCTAGGTAATGACCCCCTTATATGAGTATAACATCAAAGTGAAGGTGATTTACTATCCACTAAAAGTTTTATCTTCTGCTAGAATCCAAAAGTCAGGATCTTATACTGAACCCAAATACACATTATAAATATTAATTTTATTAAAATGCAACAGCAAGCAGAATTTTCCTTAGTACAATAAACCTTTCAGATTGATTGGAAGCCTTGAGTTTAAACCTCTGATTCTTATCTTGCCCTTGGAGATGATTGTAAAATCTATGGGCAATGGGATTGCTTGTAGACATGCTCATTATGTTCTCCTAAAAACGTGCACACAATAGTCTTCTGAACATTCATAGGAATAAAAAAAAATTAGAAAATAAGGAACTAAAAGGAATGCAAGATTAGAAGTGGATCATATTTCTAATTATATTCTCTTACTGATGTTTTATTTGCTGGATCAAAATAAACAAATGTGGGTTAATTGCAAAGGAGTGGGTGTATTTGACTCAAAGTTTTCAAAAATCCAAGTTTATTGGCTTATCCTGGGGTTCTAATGATGTTTCAAAAAGTTCCAGCGTAGTGGGTCAAAGTATGTGCAAGTGGACAGAGTACTTATAAGAAAAGGTGGAAGAAGTGGCAGGACTCAATAATAGCTCCTTCTTGAATAGCACACATTCCCATGAGAACTAACCAAACTGTTATTTAACTAATCCCCTTTCTAAATAAAGATTTTAACCCTTTTGACTCAGGACCTGTTGAAGCTTCCAAGTCCTCTCAATGTCATTGCATTCAGTATCAAGTCTCAGCACTGGTTTTAGTGGAAAATGTATAGGCTGAAAAAACAGCCTATACAAGTAGATTTG
The DNA here is from genome assembly GCF_964271855.1 of Acomys minous. NCBI lineage: Eukaryota > Metazoa > Chordata > Mammalia > Rodentia > Muridae > Acomys > Acomys minous. The sequence goes on from NC_140483.1 coordinate 80,084,802, forward strand.
TAAGCATGATACTATTATATACCCAAAAGTTTTAAATAGAACTTATATCCATATAGTCAAAACTCTCAGAAAACACTTAGGGTGCACCAAGCACCTGAAATACATCCAGTTTGTAAGAGTAAAATTCTTGAGGTGAACTGAGTTTTTCCTTCAGACATATTTAACCTTAAAGGTAATACTCAAATGGATGGAACTAGAAAAGATCATAGAGTGAGCTAACCCAGAAGCAGAAAGAGTCACATGGCATATACTCACTTATAGTTGGGCACTAGCACAAAAGGCATGTCCCACAAAAGTCTTCACTTACCAGGAGATTGGGATAGAGTCCTAATGGGACTCTAGGTAAAATAAATATAGGAGATGACCAAGTAGAAGGACCCAGAGTGTACTAGAAACCTACAAGAAGAACATCATGATGGGTGGATTGGGGCCCAGGGGATCTGCTCAAACTATTGCACTAACCAAGGACAATACAAATAGTAAACATTGTACCATACTCTGATCTATCCAATGGACAGGACATTCTCCACAGTTATGTGGAGAGTAGAGACTGAATCTAACATGAACTCTGGTACACCCTATCAGCATATATAGGGGGAGAAGGTCCCCTTTAGTCACAGTCATAGAGGAGGGGAGTAAGGGGGAAATGGAAGGATACAGGGATGGTATAACAATTAAGATGTAATAGGAATAAATTAATAAAATATATTTTTAAAAGAGTGATAAGTCTGAAATCTTTCTTAAGCCTGAATACATACATCTTATCTGAAACTTTGTGCCTTGAAGCTTCAAAGTCTGGGTTTAATTTCAAACCTTTAAGCTTGTATGTATTGCCTCCAAACACAAAAATAGAACAAGCCTGAACATAAATATTGTCTTAGACAAACGAAGTAGGATTGCTGATCATGTTTAACATATTAACAAAGAGGCTGGAAACACATTTCAGGAGTCTACTGTCAAAGAGAGGAAGGTCATAATAGGAAGGTCATAATAGGGAAACTGAAACAAAGATGGTACTGTCATGTTAATATGCTTTAGAGCAGAAATTATCAATTTAATGTCTTGTTTATGGCTTGCTTTACACACAAAAATGGTTTTCAGAGAGGTGTTTTTCTTGAGACCCACAGCATGTCTGCTACCAAATACAAATTCCAAAAATACTTCTTCAAGTATATTTACAGTGGTTTCTTTTTTTTTTTACCATTTTTTATTAATTTATTCATATTACATCTTGATTGTTAGCCCTTCCCCTGTTTCCTCCCATTCTTCCCTCCCTCCCACTTCCCCCCTTCTCCCCTCCCCTATGTCTGTGATTGAGGGAGACTTCCACCCCCTATGTATGCTCTAAGATTATCGAGTCTCTTCTTGGTAACTTGCTATCCTTCCTCTGAGTGCCACCAGGCCTCCTCATCCAGGGGACATTGTCAGAAAAGGGGCACCAGAGTTCACGTGAGAATCAGCTCTCACTCTCCATTCAACAGTGGAGAATATCGTGTTAGTCGGCTAGGTCTTGGTAGGGGTTCGAAGTTTACTGCCTATTTCTCCTTGGCTGGTGCCTTAGTTTGAGGAGGACCCCAGGACCCAGATCTGCCTGTCATAAAGTTCTTCTTGTAGGTTTCCAGGACACTGTGGGTCCTATTATTTCCCCATTCTTCCATGCTACTCTCGCCTAAAGTCTCAATAGGATGTCCTCTCCTCTGACCCACTTTCTTGGTAAGTAAAGTTTTTCATGGGACGTATCCCTTGGACACTCTTTCACTGCTGGTGGGAATGCACACTAGTACAACCACTTTGGAAAGCTATCTGGCGTTTTCTCAGAAAAATGGGAATAGGGCTTCCTCAAGACCCAGCTATCCCACTCCTTGGAATATACCCAGAAAATGCCCTAACACACAACAGGGACATATGCTCAACCATGTTCATAGCTGCTTTATACACAATAGCCAGAACATGGAAACAGCCTAAGTGTCCCTCAGTAGAAGAATGGACTAAGAAACTATGGTACATTTACACTATGGAGTATTACTCAGCTATTAAAAACAAGGAATTCCCGAAATTTGTGGACAAATGGATTGACCTAGAAATTATCATAATGAGTGAGTTCACCCAGAAGCAAAAAGAGACAAATGGTATATACTCACTTATATCAAAACACTAGTACAGTGGTTTCTTCACCTGCTGCTACGGTATTGTAATCTCTCTCTAGATATATGCTTTTAACTATCAGGAGATGCAACTGAGGAAAATATTCCTGAGCTGGAGCTCAATAGATTGTCAGTAAATACTTGTGAAGCAAGTGATTAAATCAAGCACAGATAACTCATATTCTAAACAGACTTTCTCAGGTTTAACATCTAGAGTATTTGAATGTATCTGCATATTAAACACAGCAGCATATTATGTGCCACATTATCTCAGAAACTGCATATTTGATTTGGCCACTGTTGCTAATAAAAATGACCTTTGTGGAAATGATTTGCATAGCATGCTCACAAGACTCATTTGCTTTGTGAAATAGTTAATCCAGTATGCTACCAAATTATACATTTTATACATTAATGCAAGTAATTTAAATGTTTCAGATATACCACATAGCTTTTGTAGATAGAAAAAAATATGAGTTTTCAGCCACACACAAGCAAATGACCTCTTAATAACCCAATTATCTTTGGCTTATCAATTCTGAGAATTTGTTTAATTTTTACCTCTCCACTGTATTTGAACGGCTATTTCACATCTCATAGTACTTTAATTTTTAAGGAATAACATGCTTCTATGTTTTCTAAAAGACATTTTGTCTTTTGATAATTGGCTATGAGTTACACATAATTAATCTTGGATCCTCAGTACTGTAAGGAAATGAAGCAGGCCTATTAAGTTCTATCTATGGATTTTCTACTCTATCTACATATATAAGGTTTTACATTTTATTATTTTTTAAATAAGTGTAATTGGTGTATGTGTGCATGTGTGTGTGTGTGTGTGTGTGTGTGTGTGTGTGTGTGTGTGTGTGTGTGTGTATGTTGCAGAGTGGGCATAAGGGCAGATATATCAGAGGAAAGCAACTATGTCATATATCCTCTGGGTGATTAACTCAAATTGGCATCCTCTTTAAAAGCTCTACTTCTTCTTAATCACTGACTCATTTTTCCAGCTCATATGAAAAACATTGATAAATCACTGATATGAAATAGGGAACTCACTAATAAGTTTGATGATGGTATCAGTAGCATTCCACTCAGTGGCTAAGAGTGCTGCAGTACAAATATCATGGCCTAACTTTGTAAATCAGTACACACATACACCTGGGCCTGTCTCTCACATGCTTGTGTTAGGGGATGAAACAGGAGGATAAATAGACCTTGACGGATGCAATGTGGCTGTAAAATATGATCTCCAGATTCAGGGAGATAATGTGATTCATAAGGAAAAAAGATTCAGATTAAAAGATTTCCTGTGGACTTGATGTGCCTTTGAGTATGTACATTATCATATGTCATACACATGTACACCTTATATATACACTCACAGTCTCTCTCACACACACAATAAAAATAAATGAAATAAAAATCTTCAGGCACATATGGCAAGATTACTTGTTAGAGCGGTTTGATTCATGATATCTGTTAGTTTCATTATTTCTCCACTTACTTTCTTTCTCAATGATCTGTCCATTGTTGAGAGTCAAATCTTGAAGTCTCTCACTATTAATATGTGTGGAACAATGTGAGAATTAAGCTTTAATAATATTTCTTTTGTGAATACAGGTGCCAGTGCCATTGTATTTGGGGCATAGGTGTTTAGAACTGAAATGTCATTTTGATGGAATTTTCCTTTGATGACTATGAAGTGTCCTTCCTCTTCTCTTTTGTCTAACTTTAGCTGAAAGTCTATTTTATTGGCTATTAGGATGGTGGCTTTTCCTTGTTTCTTAGGTCTGTTTGCTTAGGAAAAGCTTTTGCAGCCCTTTACACTCAGGTAATATCTTTCTTTGTTGTTGAAGTCTGCTTTTTATATGCAGCACCATTATGTTAGTCTGTGTCTTTCCATTGGAGGGCTGAGTCCATTGATATTAAGAGATATTAATAAACCATGAATGTTACAACCTTTCATTTTTATGTTGGTTTAGAAGTGTGTTTGTGTGCTTCACTACTTTTGTTTTTTTCTGAATGTCTATATGTAGAAAAATGCAAATACATCCATATTTATCACCATGAACAACAACAACAAAAAAAGCCCAAGTGGATTGAAGATCTCAAGAGAAAACCTGACACACTAAATATTTTAGAAGAGAAAGTGTGGAAGAACCTTAAACTCACTAGCACAGGAGAAAATGTCCTTAACAGATCATCAACATCCCAGACGCTATGAACAACAATTATAAATGGGACCTCATGAAACTGAAAGGTTTCTGTAAGGCAAACAACAGTGTCAACAGAACAAAACAACAGCCTACAGAGTGTTGAAAGATCATCATCAATCCTACATCTACCAAAAGGCTAATATAAAATATATAGATATAAAGAACTCAAGAAATTAAAGACAAAACAAAGAAAATAATCCAATTAAAAATGGGTACAGAGGTAAACAGAATTCTCAACAGGGGAATAACAAATGGCCAAGAAATATTTTAATAAATGCTGAACATCCTTAGTCATCAGAGGAATACAAATCAAAATGACTTTGGGATTCCATCTTACATCTATGATAATGGCTAAGATAAAAAAAAAACTCCAGTGACAGGACATGTTGGTGATGCTCTGTAGAATGCGGAACACTCCTCCATTGCTGGTGGAAGCACACACTTTTACAACCACTTTAGAAATCAGTATGGAACTTTCTCCTAAAATTGAAAACTATTCAACCTCAAGATATGGGCATAGACACAAAGGATCCTCTATCACATAACAAGAACATTTGCTCAACTATGTTCACAGCAGCTTTATTTGTAATAGCCAGAATCTGGAAACAACCTAGATGTCCTTCAACTGAAGAATAGATAATGAAAGTATGGTACATTTACACAATGGTATTAATACAAGAAAATCTTGAAATTTTCAGGTAAATGGATTGAACGTTAAATGATCCGTCTGGAGAGTTAACCCAGCCCTAGAAAGACAGGTATGATATATACTCAATTATAAATGGATATTAGCCTTATAATGCAGGATAACCATACAATCTACAGACCTAAAGAAATTAAATAACAAAGAAGACCCTAGGGAGAATGCTTAATTCTCATTAAGAAGGAAAATAGAACTGGTAGCAGTTGAAAAGAGGGAACAAAGCAGAAACCTATCTTGAAAGACTACCCAACACAGGATTGAAGCAGATGATGAAATTCACAGCCAAACTATAGGGCAGAGTTCAGGGAGTCTTATGGAAAAGTTGAAGGATAGAAGGACTTGGAGGGGACAGGAGTCCCACAAGGAGACTAACAGAGGTGAAAAAATATGTCTGTTCATGGGTTCCTGTAGAGACTGATGTACCAACCAAGGACAATGCATGTAGAGGACCTAGACACTCTGTTCTGATGTAGACAATAGGCAGCACAATATCCACGTGGGTCACATCATATTCGAAGTAGGAGCTGCCTCTGATATAGACTCTGTTGTGCACTCATTGATCACTTCCTCCTGGAAGGATGACCTTGCCTGGCCACAGAGGAAGAGGCTGCAGGCAGCTGTGATGAGACTTGATAGGCTGGGGTCAAATGGTAAGCAAGAGGGCTCTCCATTTCTCAGGACTAGGAGAGAAGGAGGGAAGAAGAGGGGCAGAGGGTGGGATGTGGATGAGATGACAGATAGGCTACAATCAGGATGTAAAGTGAATAAACTGAAAATAAAACAAATTTAATTTAAAAAATTTCCAGTTGATCTAAATAAGTAGTTTTCTCTAGGCACCATTATCTTTCAGCTAATCTTATTCCTCCTTTCTGTTTATCAAGGTAAAATTGTATTTTTATGAATCCACATCCATCAAGAGCTAGCATTTCTTACCTTTTAAACTACACACTTAGGCAATTGCATTCCATTTCTTGCTCCATGCCAACAAGCCAGGATTCTCAGGCATTTGTATATAAAAAAAATCAAGGCATATTATATTAGATGTCAATATACAGTATCAGTTAAACTAGGTATCTATTGTCTGAGATTACAGGAATATTAATACAAGCTCCCCATTATTGTGTCAGATCTCCTTATCATAGGTTTATGGCTATATCTGTCACATAAGGCTAAAATCTTCCTATTTGACCTTCTTTTCCCATTCATTTAATTTTCTTACACTTTTTTTTAAACTTAAGATGGTGATCAAATAGCTTACAAAAGTCTTGTGAAATTATGGTTATTTCAACTCCTGTGTCCACCAAACCTTCAATTTCAATACCACTTACTTTCAATTTTGATTTTTAATCATTGACATCAGTTTCAAAACAAATATTTTAGTACTTCCAAATCCTTCTGTTCTTTTAGTTGGAGCTGCTTTGCCTAAAACATATGGAAACAGTAAAAGCTGAGCAACCATATATATTACTTTAAACTGCTTATTTTTATTTACATAAACCATAATCTCAATATTTCCCTGGAAGTTCTTTTTTTTGTGGCCATAAGGAAGATTTATTATACCTTTCATCAAAATTTCAAATGGCCGTGAAATCTAGAAATACTAGGTATCGCTGTTTTACAGATAAGTTACGAAGAGCTGGGGCTCTCTGACCCGGTTCCCAGAGTCAGCCTGATGGAGTCAGAGCTGACCTTGAGTCCAGCTCTCTTGATTCATGTTGACTTTGGAGACAAGAAACCCTTAGCAGCAATTTGCTTAGAGAGGCATCCTGTGTGTCTTGTCTGAAACTAACCAGCTGAAGGCCCTTTTGTTTTATTTATTTAATTATTTTTATTTTTTTTTATCTATAATTCCTCTATGCACAATGAATCCTTGAGATGTTAGGCTATTTCTTCCTAAAATCACTTCTATTGTATTTGTGTGTAGAGGTCCATGAAATCCAGTTGGTACTTGATAGCATTGAGTTTTTGGTGACAATGTGAGGTGTTTTGTTTTTTTGTTTTTTGTTTTTTTTTTTTTTGCTATGGCTAAATCTGCTTTCTTTTGTAGCATACACTAGATCTCCAATACTTGATTTAGTTTTGTATGTGGATTGCTGAAAAGAAATGCCTGGCCCATGTTGTTTGTTGCCAAGGTACAATCAAACTGCCTTGGGGAGCTTACTGTATTTAAAGGATTATCTCCTGGTAGTTTCAAATGAGGAAGGGATTACCTCACATATTTCTTGTTGCTCTCCATTTATTAGTCATATTCCCACCCTTACCATGCCTTCTACAAAACCCAGAAGACTGAACTCTTCTAGAGAAGTCCCTAGGAAGGCATTGCCTATGATTCCTTTTCAAATGACCAACAGTTAAAACAATCAACGGTTTGATATCTACACTAATTGGCTATTGCTTGTCCAATTACATAATCATTAGGTTAAATAGCAGCAATAGTTCTAATACATTTTCCATGGGGATAATAGGATTTTTAATGATATGACAACTTTTTTATACTCTTCATATCTGAACCTGATATTGCCCTGTTTTTGGCAGACATTAATCTGTGTAAGAAATCAGTAGAACTCTCTCTGGGCTTTGTATAATCTTTGCTAATGGCATAGAATTTTTACCTGTTCTCCACCTTATCCCAGGCTCTTAAAGTTACAAAAGTGTATTGTATAATAATAGAGTCATCAAATTGTATCTGCTTTCACAAATCAGCGTACTGGTTTTTACCTAACAATTGATCATTCACAACATTAATATCTTTAGATTCATAATGATTTTCCATACTTGCAGCTTCCTACCACCATGTCAGCCATTGTAATTGAGAACTGGTTTCTAGTACATCTGCTGCTGAATCTTTCCACTCTGAGGATAGTCTTTGTTTCAGGCAGCTCAGGTACTGAACAGCTGCCTCACATAGGGTGAGTGCATTTTTTAAGTTATTATTGATTCTTTAAAATGGTTAAGACAGATCCTTTATTTTAACGGGATTATTGTTTAGATGTGTATTTTGTGAATTTTCAACATTTTGTGACATTAGTTCCCTAGTAACCAGGCAGACTAGTGGGTGTGTTTAATTTCATTATGACAGGACTCTGTAAATTCAATGGGTTTTTTTGGTCTTGATCTTGTTTTATATTCAGAATATAAGTTCACATTTAAGCATTTTCTATCAAGCTTTTTTCTATAATAGCTAATCTTTGGTTGTACATTTTCCCAATCTTTTTGAAAGAAGAAATATATAAGGACTGCAATTGTTTTTGTCAGAAAATCAGCTGTCCATCAGCTACATCTGAACAGGTGGCCTAGATTCTCTGCATGAATTGTCCTTGGTTGGTGCATCAATTTGTGCAGCACCCACCCCCTTGGTCTAGATCCACAGGCCATGATGGTCTTCCTGTGGAACTCCAGACCCCTCCCAATCCTTCCATCCCCCCACTCTTCCCTGCAACTCTCAGCATTCTGCCCAGAATCCAGCCTCAAGTTCCAGTATCTGTTCTGATCCCCCACTAGGTGGAGTCTCTCCGAAGACAACTATGTTATGCTAATATATACTTATATGTGAGTACATATCATGGGTGTCTTTCTGGTTCTAGGTTATCTCATTCAGGATCATGGTTAGTAGTTCCATCAATTTGCCTGTATATTTCAAGATTTCCTTGTTTTTAATAGTTAAATAGTATTTCATTGTGTGAATGTACCACAGTTTATCTATTATTCATTTTAGGGGTATCTTGCTGGACATCTGATTCTCCAAGTTGGGGAGTGAGGAGGGGAACTGCCACTGAACCTCTAACAGGCACTTTGGTACAGACAATTTGATCACTGTCCCTTGGCATGATGGCTTTGTGAAAACACAGAGAAAAGGGATGCATGCTATCCTGATGAGACCTGATAGACTGTGGCCAGACAGAGGGGCAAGAGAGGGAGGGAGGTTGGGAATCAGAGGATAAGGGAAAGGGGATAACAATAAAGATGCAATGTGTGAATAAATTATAATAAATATGTCAGTAAGCTGTGCTTCGTAGATTAGCCTCAGCTGGCTCTTATAGTTTATAAGGACTTGGAATACATCGGTACGGATATATCAACAGATATATGAAATCTCACAAATGACAGCTTTTCCATTGCATGTGACTTTTTCTCTTGTACCTTTTAATACAGTTTACTCATTGGATATATTTATTAGTATAACTCTGATGCACTCTGGAAAGTTTCTTTTTTGATCTTGTCTATTATATTACATCTTCATTTTATCTTGAGTTCCCTTTGATCTATCTTCATATTTAATTCATTTATTGATTCTTGTGTTGTCTTTGTCAATGTGATGACAGGTATATTTTAGTGCTTTAATTTTTTAACTGTAATACATCCTACATCTGTTTCTTATGATGGGGCATGATCAAGATTTCAAATTTTCAGCTTAGTATTTGTCATATAAATAATTTTATTTTATGTATTTTATTTTATTTTTAATATCAAAAGAATTCCTTTTCTTCATGGCCAACTAAAATAATAAGACCCAAAAGAGTACAGGTATGTGTGAAAGACCAAGATTGTTCTTCTAATCTCTAAGGAGTGACAGTTTAGAAGAGCATAACTTCCTCTGTATGTCTTCACACCATGTTTAATAACTTGATTTTTTTCTCCTTTATTAACTTATTCTTGTTACATCTCAATGGTTATCCCATCCCTTGTATCCTCCCATTCTTCCCTCCCTCCCATTTTCCCCTTCCCTATGACTGTTCCTGAGGGGGATTACCTCCCCCTGTATATGTTCATAGGGTATCAAGTCTCTTCTTGGTAACCTGCTGTCCTTCATCTGAGTGCCACCAGGTCTCCCACTCCAGAGGACTTTATTTTTGTTTGATTTTATCCAATGAAATCAGAAATAATTTAGGTAGATTGACTAAAATATACATACAATACTCATTAGATATATGTGTAAAAAATATAAAGTAACTCAAACTTTCAATATTTGCAGAAACATCTCACCTGCTAGAAGCAAAGATAAATTCACTATTTCAGATTGTGTGACAAACAAAGCGTATAGATACAAATTAAGAAAATTTTATATAAAAGTTACGATATAAAGGCCTGCATGTGGTCAGATATTGGTATTTTCCTGAGAGATAAGCCTAGAAGTGATCCTAACCAAGTGTGCTTGTGGAAGCTTAACAGTGCCATACATAGCCTAACCAAATATCCTTGTGTAAGTGTAGCAGTGCCATAAATATAAAGTTCCTGTTCATATTCTTTGGAGGTCCAGAATGGAGCCATAGACACAAGCACCCATTATAAGTAATAAGAGAATACACTGGTAAAAACACAAATCACAGAATGGTTTCCATGTGGTTTAGGAAATAGAAAGAGGCCAGCTTTATTTCCAAAACAACATGACTCCCTAAAGTCATTTCCAATTACTTCTCCTTGTGCCTTTTAGCACAACAGCAAATGATAGCTGAGAGAAGGGTAGGCACAGAACTGGTCAGGAAAGACTGGTCCAGCACTCCCATGGTTCTGCCCAAATGGAATGGACAGAACAAACAAGTCCATATAATCAGGAAGATTTACCTGTAGCTTTCTTTAATTGACACATATAATTTGTGTGTGTGTGTGTGTGTGTGTGTGTGTGTGTGTGTGTAAATATATACATGTTTATTGTCCTTAAGCGTGTGACAATCCTTATGCTTGAGCTTCCACTGTGATCTAGGTGTGCACCATTATGCCTGGCGTAATTGTGTAATCTCTATGGATTATTTTGTGAGGTTTTAATATATGTGCAATGTTTATACTATAGTAAGCATCTACTCATTTATTATTTCTTTATGATAAAAACATTAAAAATTCTTCTTTAAATATTTTTGTGAAATACACAGCACATATTATCTCTAACCACTCAGATATACTTAAAATGTTTCATTTGTACATTTATTTACTTTTTTGATTGAATATTTATTATCTTTGCTGGTATACTATGTGTTACATTTGTAGTAAAAGATAAATTTCTATAAAAGTTTTTAAATTGCATCCAGTTAATGCATGTATCAGTGGTTTAGCTTGGACAATGGACCTTTGTAGGGATTTGATATACATGTCAAGGAAAGCATATGTGGTCCTAATCCTAATGAAAAAATTTAAATGACATACAAGATAAGAAGGTAGTATACATTGTTATATTTTGTAGATTTTATAAATGTTGACACACTGAATTTCTGAAAAACAAAATCCAAAGATTTACAGTCAGAACTGTTGTGAATGCTGTCTAATTTCATCCTTATCTACTTCTCTTGAGAAGTAATTAACTCTCCTGAAGCTGGCATTGGTCTCATATTTTTTTAATACATTATCACACATATACTTGTTTGTGACAACTTTGTAGAATTATTTTGCATTTTGAATAATAGTATACATATAGAATCCTTTATTTTTTACACTGCACATTATTTGCCACATGATAAATTTATTTTAAAACTACTGTGTGATAGTATGGAAGTAGTCTCTTTCCTAAAGTCTATAGCCATAAAACATGGACACATCCAATCTCTTCTGCACTTTCTGCCCTGTGAAGTTAATATTCTGGGAGAGTCAACAAATAGTGAATACTGGTAACTATTAACTATTTAGCTTTCTGATATGTATTCATTTGTTTCTACTTCAAATCACATGACACATAGAACCATGAAACACACACATACACACACACACACACACACACACACACACACACACACACACACACGAGAGAGAGAGAAAGAGAGAGACAGACAGAGAGAGAGACAGAGAGATAGAGAGAGACAGAGAGAGACAGAGACAGAGAGAGACAGATAGACAGAGAGACAGAGAGAGACAGAGACAGAGAGATAGACAGAGAGACAGAGACAGAGAGATAGACAGAGAGACAGAGAGAGACAGAGACAAAGCCAGACAGACAGAGAGGTGGGGGGAGGAGGAGGAATTTATTAAGTCAATTTACGTTAAAATAGCAATGATGGCTGAATCAGTCCAGAAGGGCTGAGAATCTGATTGTTGCTCAGTCATTGACGTTGAGTAGCTCTGCATTTGCTGTCTGTAGTGAGGAGGCCGAAGGGCAGAGTTATAGATGTTCTGTCCACAAGGAATGTCAGCAACCACAATCTGACTCTGAAAACTTTGAATATTTTTGGAGAGCTGTTAATTCACAATCAGAGATAGAAGCCTGGAAACATGAGTCTGGTGTTAGGGAAAGAATCAGCAACAGCAACAGTAACAGTAACAGTATAAATTAACTGAGCACTTACTAAAAGCATAATAATACCCTTCCTTCATTTTAAAACTTAATTCCTTATGCATGCTGGTTATTTTTTTTTCTGATTCAAATCATTGCTAGTGAATTATATCATATCTTTTTTTTTACTTCTCATAGTATATTTAGTTATGATTTCCAAAAGTTCAGGTGTAGAGAAGTATTCAAAAAATTGAATTATACTTGTAAATTATCAGGTAATATAAGCTCTCCTACCTGAAATATGTTGTGTCAAATAACTAACTGTTAATTGTTGATATGAGGAATTACTTGATCAATAAAAAGATGAGATTGAACATCCCATGTAGAATATCAGTTAGCTGAGATCTCCTGCGGAGCAGAAAGCAAATAGCTAAGGAAAAGAAGGAGTTCAGTGCAGTGTAGAGAATGTCACTGGTATGGTAGGGAGATAGAGTGTGACTTGCAGTAATGTTTGTCTGGCTTTCTGAAGCTGAACTGAGCATCCAATGTAAGAGTGACACAACACACACTGAGGTGAACTGAGCATCTAGAATGAAAGAACTCAGAGGACACTGAGATAGTTTCCAGCACTTAAAAATATTTCCAGGAAGAGTAAGCTTCCATTAAAGTTGGAAAGATGTTGTTAGAAAGTAGCATCTAGGAAGAACATTGTTTCCCACAAGAAACAATTGGATGTCTCCAATTCTTATTTTCAAACTCTAGTCTCCAGTATGTAGAGAGAACCTAGAGTGGCATGTAAATAGTGATATAAGGGTGAGGGACAATAACATAATATATTTATTGCCCACTTTAAAAGAATAATCGGCACCAGCAAGCTCCCATTCCCTTCCATGCCTTTGCAATGCCAGGAGAGACTTTCAGCACAAATTGACCTAATTTAACCTTCAGTCTTAGACTTATGGACTACAAGATGTGGGAATAAAAATTTCTAGTACTTAGGCAGTCTGTCTGTAACATTGTTTTATGACAGTGAGAGTACACAGTAAGACATGGGGTAAGGAAAATGAGACACCTTCAATTGTCAGGTCTCAGCATGGACTGCACATCCAAGGAAATGTGAGACTTCTGGAGGCCTTTTGTAGAGAGGAGATGTAAACAAAGGCAATGCTTTGCCAGAAGCCAAAGCATGAATGGGCAAAGATTCCTTTATTAAAAAATGATGCCTGCAACCACTGTAGATAATTGCCATTTTGTAATCTTGCCCTCCAAATACTAAAATTAAATATTATAACATGTAAACAGCATTAATTAAAATTTTAATGCTAAGATGTTTTGTATTTTGAAAGTACAGTGATTCACATTTAATGGGTATTTTTGAAATTTTCATATTGTCTTGCTAAATGACAAGATGGGAATTTCTGACAATCCTCTAAAAGCATTGTGGGTATAGATATTTGTAGTGCTGAGGAGGGAAATTCTCACAAATGTGTTTGACCATATTTTATGTTTTGCTACTAATTTTTGAGGCAAATGAGACCTCTTAATGAGTAGTAACTTTGGTATAAATTTAATTTTCTGTTATTCTGTGAGAATTAGGCTTTGTGGAAAAATTTCAGACTCACTTTAGGCTTTTGTATAATACATAATTTGATAAAATATGTTTTCGTTTATTTTTAATTAATAGTTACACCTGCATAAAATAAACACACATAAAACCAGTAATAAAATAAAATGTAAGCCAAATCCATGTGAATATTCAGTGTGCCAGAAAGAAATGGATTTGTGGAAAATATGATGCTTAATTTTCACTGGTTGCAGAATACCCAATGTCACCATATACACAGTGCCAGAGTACTGTGTACAAGGAGAAATAATTGTGCACTAATTCTTATCCCAATAAATATTGGTCACAGTAATTATGTCATACACTGAAATCCAAGGCAATCTGACAGCAGCACTCAAGTTTGATTATTCCAACATGCCTTTGCTTAAATTTCCAGCAAAGATATTTGACAGATGTCTTCTATAAGGTGCATATATCTGTATCCTTCTGGTATCAATGTCACTGGATTTCTTTAGATTTGCTACACAGGCCCAAAATTGTATTCACTTCTTTGTAACAAAGTAGGTTTTGTTGCTTTTAGCATTCATAGGATACCACATTTGGGTGTTACATTTAAGTTGTCCTAGAACAACTCAGAGTGCAGTATCTGAATATGCTTAAGAAACATCTCACTTGGCTGGTGGTTTTAGACTCAGGTCTACTCATGTCACAGATTCCTGTATGGAAGACAAATAAGCTCTGTAGATTAAAATGTGTAAATCTTAACAATTTGCATTGGGGTGTTTTTCTCACATAAGTGTCTAGCTTTGATGGTCAATGACAATTTAAATGCACCTTCTAAAATAAATGTAGTTGCACTTGAAAAGTTTAATATTTATCTGTCTGACTTGTAAATAATCTTCAATGCCAGGAGAGGCATGATGACTGAGGCAATAAATTTATTTTAGTGTGTTATTTATACAGTGTATAAAAGTTGGAATTTTAGACATTAAACAAGTAAAAAAAATAGCACACAGTGAGAAAGAATAATAAAGTTTAAGGCTCATGTATAATGTGTAATACTGAATTTGAAAATGTTGGTGTTTTAAGAATTTTGATCTTATAATCTGCAAAAGAAAAACACTGGAAGTAGAAATGAAAGGGCCAGGGAAAGATGATGTAAATTGCTTTGTTTATCCACCAGCAGCTTAAAAGGATGGAAAACTATTCTGTTTCTTTACTGGTTATATTTGCCTCCTGCTTCCATAGAGAGCCTCATTCTTTTTCTCTTTTAATCAAACAATACAGTTGTTATCAGAGATCATGGTGTTTCACAGTAACACACTTGCCTTTATACTCCTTTAGTTTGTATTGTATCTTGCAGGTTCCAGCAAAGTTTTCAGATACTGTGCAAAAGGCCTGTCAGGAACCAAGACAGCAAAAATGTTGAAGAGATTACAGTCAGGGGACAAGAGCCAATTTTGTTAATGGAATATCTGTGTCTGAGTGAGCAGGATGCTGGGGATAGATACATCTAGCAACCTTAGGTCTACAGAACAGAGCTCCCTCTGCAGAGGCTTCCAAGACTGAATGTCTCCTTTGGCTGAAAAAATAAAATAAAATAAATATGAGCATGTCCAAAGACAGCAAGCAAACTATTGCATATTCTCATGTCTTTGACCCAGGACTTATGTGTGCCCAGTGGCCAATGAGACGTGGCATTTTATCCCATCGTCCCATATCATAGCTACAAAAAACCCAACTTTAAAGTTATATTTAGTCCCTTTAAATCATGCTATTCCTATTTTTTATTTGTTCCCATAGTTTTCAAGGTATGCTAAAATAAGCATTATTCTTTGTGTATCAGAGGGTTTTATGCTATTTTTCTTATAAATATTTTTCTGAATTTCATTATTATGAAATGAAAGTGCAATGTATTTAATGACTTGAATATATAAAGTATATCTTCCCTAAAACCTGTAACTATTTTATTTTCTTTGCAAGCAGCATTTTATTATCCTAAGAAAATGAATTCTAGGCATTTGCCCTGATTTATTTTAAGACTTGCAGAAAAATACACTAGCATGAGTTCCAAAATTATAAAATGTAAGAAAATTGATGTATTTTCCATGATATTAACCAACTCCTACAAATATCCAGCTTAAAAACAATAGTGTTAACACCTCCATGATTGAAAAACTCACCATATGTACGAATCCCTCTGAACAAATGCCTAATAAAATTTATGGTTCTTCTATGCAGATATTAGAGAGGACCTTTTGCAGGCATTAGAATTTTCATGAGAAATTTTTCATTAATTAAAATCCTATGAAAATAGTCCATTTTAAATTTGGCAATTTATTTGCAATCAAAGACTAATGAAAACATTGTCATCCAAACATTTTGGCTAACCTGAGTCTACTCGATCATGGCTGAGGTTTTATATTTGTCATTTCCCCATTTTCATTAAGATGATGATAGTATTTTGCATATATTGTACTAAATATATTTTAAAATATTTATTTACATTTTTATTTGTCTGTATATGCCCATTAGTAACCAAGTAATCAAAAATATGACATGAAATCTCTTGAAGATGGAGATTCAGGACATTTTAAGCCTGTTATAGTTGCTGGTAACTGAAAATTTCTTTTAGAAGATCCAGTGCGCACACACACACACAAACACACACACACACACACACACACACACACACACACACACACTTCTTTCCAAAGTAGATTATTTGGCTATCATTTGGTAATCTCAGTTGAATCATTCTGGTTACTATACCCCAGACAAAGATTCTGATAATGGCCTGAAGGTGATTCCCATGTGCGCAATATTGCCAGAAACGTACTTCATTTCTCCATGTGGCTGGTCATGACATTAAACCAGTTCATGAGGCTCCATGCACTACTGTTCTGTGTCATTGAAGACTTACTGCCCTTCAGAAACTGAAGTATTCTAACAAGCAAAAAATGAAAGCTTTTATAATCTTGTTCTTCTGGAGTTCAAAAGCTATGCTACACTTTTGCCAATACTTCTCTCTCCACAGTTTTTAAAGAGCCAAACCTATAGAGAATGAGTTTCTATAATGTAAACATTGTAAACAATGTTGGCATTTGGTACCTAAAACTAATCCTTATATTACAAGGTTTACTTCCTGTGCCTACAGGAAGTACTCAGAAGGTGTTTTCATTCTTGCTTAATTCCTTATTCTACTAATAAGAGGAGAGATTTTTGAGAATGGGAATTGTCAACTTCATATTAGTCCAATTGAGTTTACATTTGAAAGAATCCAAATGTCAGACATTAAAAATTGAGCTAAGTGTTGCCCATGCTAAATGGCTGAATGACTAAGCATCTGCAATAGGATATTTTCACAGCACTGAAAAGTCCAGAGAATGAAATAAAAGGCAATGGTATATGTCTATTGGTAATGGTCAGTTTTGATGCACATGAGAAATGAAAAACAAAGATAACAACAATGGTACAATAGGAGAAAAGGGACCTGCATAAAAACAGAGCAAAAGAACCTGCATAAAGACACAGCAGACAGAAAGAATCAAATGATCCTAAAAGTTATTAAACACAAAGTTTCTCAATATATGGATGTTAATTGGTTTTAGACTTATTAAAGTATGAGAAACCCATGTAAAATCTATGTTTCATACTATAAAAGTAAATAAATAGATATATTTATAAATAATAAGCTAATGTGAACATCGGATGGACTAAAATGTGAAATGATTTTTGATAAAATAGTAGATTTGAGGAGTCAAAACTAAATTTGGTACCAGAAAACAGTACAGAGATATACATAGTAAGAGCTCTTATCGTGTTGTAAAAATGAACTTACTATTTGAGGGGAGATACTTGCTGGGAAACAAGTCAGAAAGTCAGCCACAGCCTGCTGGATCCTTTTCCACACTGGCCTGTCTCAGGCTGAACAAAACTCCCAAGAAGAAAACAGCAGAAACTGCTGAGGAACTGTTTCATTACACACACACACACACACACACACACACACACACACACACACACACACACCACTCACATGCACACACACAAACACATGCAAGCACAGACACAGACACATCACACACATACATCTCTCTGTCTCTGTCTCTGTCTGTTTCTGTCTCTCTCTCTCTCTCTCTCTCTCTCTCTCTCTCTCTCTCTCTCTCTCTCTCTCTCTCACACACACACACACACACACACACACACACACACACACACATACACACACACACCAGACACTAGGAAGCCTGCAGGAACAGAGGCATCTTAGAACTTCACCCTTTAAATCAGTGAAACAATGACAACATTTCATTCTATGAACTGGTATTACTTTCATCCTTGTCCACAGAAGTTTCTGCAATAGGCATCAGTTAATGAACAGAATTATAATTTGTCAAGTGTTGAGAATTAAGTGACTGTTAAGTGCTCAGCCATAAATGGAGAATCTGTACCACTTTTTTCCCGAAATCTCAATGAAAATTACAGAAAAAGAATCATAAAGAATTTAATTCTGGAGTGTGGGTATCAAGTGCGCTATGAAAATTTTCTTTTTGATGTAACATAAACACACTGTAGCTGTGCACACCTGCACATAATCTGCCTAAGATCAAGCCAGAGTCAGTCAGCATTCTACCAGATAGCCGCAATTGAACTCAGAGGGTGATTTGAAAAAGAAGGGCCCCACAGACTCATATATTTGAATATTTTGTTTCCAATTAGTGGATTGTTTTTGAATAATTAGGAGTTGTAGACTTATTGAAGGAGGTGTGTCACTGGCAGTGGGCTCTGAGGTTTCAAAAGTCAACACAAGGCCCAATTTCACTCACTTTGCCTTATGCATATGAGTAAGATATAGATATTATGTGGATACATATATGAATTGATCATACAATAAATAAGACATATCCAAAAATATTTTAAGATAGGAAATGCTGAGAAAATAATGTTGCTAAAGTTCAGTTATAAAGAGGAACAGTAAAGAATAAGTTCAGTTTTAAAATCAAGCCATTTTTTAACTGAATTTTAATTATTTTTCCAGAATACTATAAAAAAGAAGATAAGGGAGAAAACAAATATAACAGCTATTTTGGAGATATGATGGAAAAGAATAGATTAAGGCAACTTGAAAATTTATCTAATATAGGCAAATATAAAACAAGCATGCAGATGGCACTGAGCCCACAAAAAGGCTACATACATCACACTTGAATGAAACTTATCACACTGAGACACTCTTGACAAAACTGTACATTTCTTTTAAGAAAACATTAAAAGATCACCCAGAAAAATATTGTCTGTCTTTGTAGTATTTTCTAAAGATTACTAAATGCCAGAAATCTTTGGCATGTTATCTCTAAATGTTTTAAGAGGAAAGAGTAGTAATTAAAGTATTCCTTAATTAGCTAAATCAGCCTTCATTGTGATGCCAATAAAAACATTCTCTCAGAAGCAAAAAATCTGTAAACTTCACCTAATAATTATGTAAACAAATGACAAAGATAATTTCAGATGAGAACAGGATCAGAACTGAAAATTTAGGGTAGTTGAGACAGACAAGAAACCTGTTCAGCCCTTGTAGCTCAAGTTGGAGGATCAGCCTGGTTGCAATCCCAGCACTTGGAGGCAGAAACAGCAGATAGTTGGGGCAAGCTAAGTATCCAGTAGAGCCACATCAGTGAGCATCGAGTTAAAGGAGACACACTGCTTTAGAATATAAGGTAGACAACAGTCCAGTAAGAGACTCAGTGTTAACCTTTATCTTTATGAGAGCCCGTGTGTGTGTGTGTGTGTGTGTGTGTGTGTGTGTGTGTGTGTGTGTGTTCACATATGTATACACACACATACTGCATAGGCATATACATCTATAGGGATAAATTCATGAAAGCACACATACACACATATACACACACACACAAACACACAAATAAATAAGAAAATGGAATCAAGAAGCACTTTCTACTTATTTCCTTTTTTTGTGTGTGTGGAATACACGAAAAGAACTTATTTGAAATATAAGCCAATATTTTAGCAAAAAGCCATGTACTAAAGTAATAATTAACTAACAAATTCCTCATTCAGATGTACAATGCTACCAAAAATCCTAACTATGAATTTGAAGGGTATATGTAAACTTATAAACTACTTAATGCAGAATAGAGCACATAGTTAACAATGTAAAGGCCTAACAGAGTTTCATTTATACAACTCACTATTAAGAAAAACAAAGATGAAAAATGTAGGCACAGCTTGGGAGGAAGAATTATAGGAGACAGAGGTGTCAAGTACCCCACAAGAAAACCTACATAA
Source organism: Acomys minous (assembly GCF_964271855.1). NCBI lineage: Eukaryota > Metazoa > Chordata > Mammalia > Rodentia > Muridae > Acomys > Acomys minous. The sequence continues at coordinate 80,104,936 of NC_140483.1, forward strand.
TCAACTAACTTGGGCTCATAGGGACCCACAGAAACTGAACTGATAACCAGGGAACACACATAGTACTGATGTAGGCACTCTGCATATGTGTTCAAGCTTGGTCTTTTTTGGGATTTCTAACAGTAGGAGCAGGAGATGTGTCTGACTCCTTTGCCTGCTTTTAGGACCCTTTCCCTCAAACTGTGTTACCTCATTTAGCTTTAAGATGAGGAGAGGTGCCTAAGCTTACTGCAATTTGATATGCAATCTTTGGTTGATATCCCTAAAGGTCAGGCCTTTTCTGAAGAGAAGGAGTAGAAGTGAGGCAAAGAAGAGGTGATATAGAGGGGCTTGGAGGATAGGAAGGAGAGGAAACTGTGGTTGGGATGTAAAAAAAGAAATAAAAAGAGATGTGAGTACAAGAAATATTTACTTTTCTAAATGTTTGGTAAGAAATATTTAAAGTTTATATATATATATATATATATATATATTAAATAGATTGATAGATAGAGAGATAGAGAGATAGAGAGATAGAGAGATAGAGAGATAGTGTTTGTGGTTTGTGTGTGTGTTTGCTTGTTTGCTCATTTTTTATTACAAGTAGTAGTTTCTCTAAATTTTGTTTCCACAATACAGTGTATGTATGTATGTGTGTGGGGGGGGATTACCACCAAAGTCTATTGCCTTCAGATGCTAATAATACAATTATTTTTCTCAGCCAATGGTTTTATGATTTATATAGTACTTTACATACTCTCTACAGAAGAAATTACTTCAGTGGCACTGAAAGGATAAAGAGTCTTAGGGGCATATTCAAAGAACAAGGGCTTTACAAAGAATAACTTCCAAACATCGTAACACCCATGAAAGGTTAGTTAAATGAAACTTAATCTCCATATTGATTTCTTCACTTATAAGATTAAAAAAATTTAACAATACTTACTTTTTTTTATTACCAGAATAAAAATGTAGGGTGCTATTTTGAAGCAGTATATTTTCATATAGTGTTTTCAGAACGGCTATCAGCTCGTGGAGGGAGTTGTGCTAACTGTAAATGGATGGATTGGTTTGTGCCTCTGAGGCATCGTGATTGTTCTCTTAGCTATAATAGGAATTGAGCTGCTGAGTGAAGCCTCTTTTAACAGAAAGCACTGCCTATTTTTCTGGGAAGGCAAGGCAGAAGAACATCATTGACAGCTTGTGACTCCGACAGCATTAAAGAGAACAATATGTACAGAAGCAGAAATGTTGCCACACAGGAAGAGGCTTTTATCTATTCACTAGGGCCTGGATAAGGGCTGATGCAGAAAATTCAATAGAAGAGGTAGCAGCGATGTCTGTTCAGCACCTAGACAGACAAGTGCTTAAATGTAGAAAGGCTGCAGGCAACTGTCTGTGGGACCCTGCTGTAAGGTCTAAATCTGGTGTTTCTGGATACCCTCTGCAAACTTGATATATGACAATGGACTCCCTTTATCAATGGGTTGCCTACTTCTGATCTGCTGAACCCTAGATCCTCTAAGGAGCATCACATATCCCTCAGAGGCCTGACCCTAGATGCCTGACCCTTTCCAGTTAAAAAACCTGTTCAGCCAGCATTTGAGGATTACTGGAGATACCCACCTTATGCTAATAAGATGTCTTGGCTTTCAACCAATGACTTTTAACTGTACCTGGAGATTCTCTCCCAACCATAGGATTATTAAGCCCTGTCATCTCTTTTTATGATAGCGCTGCTTTGTTAACATTTAGATAATGTATTTCTGGTATGCTTAGCCCCAGGGCATTATACACACTCACCCTTGAAATCTTTCTCCCTGCCCCAGGTTTATAAGTCCCTGATTCATGAAAATAAAGTTTGACTTGTTGCTGTCTGTCACCAGGCTGAGCCACATCTTGGTCTTGGGCAGCAAGGGCCAGTTAACACAACATTGCTGTGTTCTGTTTGTTTACTGTTGGTGTGATCTAGGGTAAAGCTCTGAACGCCCAGATTTTTCACTTTTTTTCCTTCTAAAAATGTCCTTAAAGTTACTAGGAAAATTGCTAGCCATAAGGGCTGGCCCATTATTAATAAGCAAGTTTTTACAGTTAATTTAGATCCCACATGGAGGAAGTTGACAAATTAATTAAATTATCTTCCAGGCAATCTTGTCTTACCCTGTACGGGAAGGGAAGAGTTAAGAATCTCAGGAAAATTAGATGGCTGGTATTGGACATTTAGCCTTTGCTCAGGACTCAAGCTGCTGTAGGATACAGACACACAAATAAGTGAATAATCCAAGAACTGCCTTTCTGGAAAGGTTACTTGTGAGCCTGATCTGCAGGTGTATGCTGAGCTGTTTCTGCACAGTGGAGCTGCCCAGAGTTGATGGCTTTTTCACTTGGAAGGAGACAATTGCTCTTTTTTGGTTTGTATTTCGTTTGCTTGTTTGTTTGTTTGTTTGTTTGTTTATCTAAAGAATGGCAAGACTGAGCATGTTGGCCTAAGCATGTAATCTTAGTTTTAGGGAGCTTGAGATGCAAAGTTTAAAGCCAGCCTGGGTAGAATGGCATTTGAACACCATTTACTTGGGAAACTACTTCCTTTATATTTATGTGAGCCTTGGCAATAAAAGTAAATACTTTTCCATTTGTAATGGTTATTAATGTTTTTCTGATCACAGAAAGAAAGAAAGAAAGAAAGAAAGAAAGAAAGAAAGAAAGAAAGAAAAAAGTTTGCTTGCTATCTCACTCCATGTCTCCAGCAGGATCATTCGAGACTCATTTATTCTGGGGAGGATTCACTGCTGAACACCTGGGGCTTGACTTCTAGTCAGGCAATGATGATGGTGGAGCTGCCTTGACAGCCTCAATGTCTTCAATGTCTCCCCTGTGGACCTGTAACTCACCAGACCTGCCTTCTACCATGCTTAGCATGGCAGTTTAACAAAGGGCTCTTACACTTTTGGTATCATGACAGGTATTGGGAACTCCCAAGTTTCTAGTGCCTTCTGATACCAGCAGTCTCATTTTGAAAGAGCTGACTGTACCACCCAGGGGAAAACTCATTTTCACCCTCTCCCTCCATGTGAGAGCCTCACCTAAATGGCTCCTGAGAGAGACAAGACTTTTGATTTTGAGTTCCCCTGTTTCTTTCTGTAAGCAAAGAACAACTACACCAGCCCACTGGATACACACCTCAGGCTACCTCTAGACAAGTGGAATGACAACTCCCTAATCCTTTCCAAAACTCAAGACTACATTTGGCAGCCTACATTTTACACTGGGTTTCAGAATTGACTGAGTCTTGGCCAACAGAATACAAGTTAAGGTGCTGTGTACTTTCAAATGCTGTGTCCAACCTGATAAATGCTTCAAGTTTCAGTCCTTCTCTTGTCATGTAGGTATCTGTGCCAATCACTGATGACACACTTTGAAAAGGGAAGAGAGCACATTGATAGCACCTGCAGCCTGAGTTTTCAGACAAAGTTTATCTACCTCTTATAAAACTCACATTGTGTTTGTCATGAGCAAAGACTAAACTTGCATACTAGGTATTTAGCATTGCTTTAGCTAATAAGACATCCCATCAGAACTTGAAGAATAAGGGAAGGATACATGATAATTATAATCTTGACCAAAGTATTCAAATTCAATGGGGGCTCTCTCTCTCACACACACACACAAAAGAAACCCTCAGACACAGGACTTTGAATCAAAGCTAAAGTGTGACTGTGTTGTGGGTACTAAGCTGGCATAGAGCAAAGGTCTAACCATTTAATTTTCCTTTGCTGTCCTTATTCTCCATTATGTGCACTAATGGACTCACACCTAACTGAAAGTCAAAGGGAGCAAATGAAGTTTGTTATTTCCTTAGTGTAAAGATATGCTCTAATGGACCCCATCATTCGAAAACCTAATTAAACATTCACAGGACAATTCTTTGTCTTTCTTGCGGCAAAGCCTTAATTTCTCTTCACTTTATTTAGCCAATATCAAGAGGGAGGGAAATTGAGTGTTCTTTTCAGTTAGTTTTCAATGTTCCTCCATCTTTTACGGTGTGGGGTCTGTCCTCTTAATTCCAATTCAGCTGCCTTACCATGATGACCAAGCGTGTGGATGTCCCAGTAGTCCTTAAACTAAAACTTCCACCAACCTTTTCAATTCTGAGCTTTTACTGTGATTGGTATAAAATATCAGTTTGTGTTCAGCACAGGCTTCTTTGTGTGAATAGGCCACTTCCTGCCTTCCCCTATGCCAAGGCAGTCAGATGCATTGGATTATAGCTTAAACCTCTGACATTCAAGTCAGGGCTCTGGCATCCTTTAACATTGACCTATGCAATCTGTTTCCTTACTCTTTACCTCAGTTTTCTTGATTTGTAAAGTTGAGAGAGTTAGAATATGTTCTCTCTAGATTTGTTGTTAATGTCAAATAAAAACCATGTTTGGCACATACTACAATCTCTGTTATCCTGCTTCCTGCCTTTCCTCTAAGTCAACTCTCACCACAAAGATTCCTTTCTGTTTCTGTCCATTGCATTCTCCAACTGGTGTTTATTCACAGTGTTTCCAAGGTCAATGAACACTCTCCACATATTGACTCCTTAGCCTGAAATGTTTAGTTCTCCCATTCCCTTCCTTTCTCTTTGTCCTTCCATCCAAACAGACTTCCTTTAATTTTACATAAACAGATTCTCACTTCAATTTTTTGATGGTGTTCTGTTCTTTTCCTATATAACACATGAAACAATTTGTTCTTCTTTTGAAATACAGATTTTCACCATGTACAATGTTCTCTCCCATAAACTATTGTCTTCAAAACCTTAAAGAGCATGTCATTTATTGCTCTAGAATCAATTCAGTGTCCAGAATATACTGGGTTCTCCATCTATGTTACTGTATGTATGTATGTATGTATGTATGTATGTATGTATGTATGTATGTGTGTGTATGTGTGAATAAGTACATGAAATGTGTACATGCTTTTACCTCTCAGATTACATCCAAAAGACTAAATTGTCAAAAATACAGTCACAGAAAAGAGGGTATAAAAACTGTATTCCATATGAAAGCATTATAAAGTATAAACATCTAGCAGATAGGTAGGATTACCTTTATAGTAATTAGAATAATTTGGGTACAGATAGCACAATGACAAACTACGTAAGTACAGAATTTGTTATATCATTAATGTTCACAAAAATCTCTTAAATTTTGAAATAACTTATATTTCAAATAAGTATAAATTCATTGAGTACAAATTGTATGTGATTCCAAGGACTAACACTGAAAATTGTAGATGCTTAATAAATACTGTTTAATTACTTAATTAGTTAATTAGGGCCTTGAAGTGGCCCTATAGCTGTAATTCATACACGTCTAAGTTACTATTTTTAATTCTGCATTTTGATGGTAATAGTCCTTCCAAGAAAAGTAGGCTTCAATTTATGGCTAAGCATAGCATATTTTTATATTTTTGGATTTTATCCAAAATATTTATAGTTTTCTTTTTCACTTTAATACTTTAGTGTTCAACTGTGGTTGAGGAGGTTAGCAACACCAGTCTTATATACACAGAGATATTGTCAAGGCCTTGAACACAATGGGTGTCAACTCAAGGACATGTCATCTGTTAATTATATGCAACCTCTAACTATTGTGTTTCACTGAGACTATGTGATAGGCTAGATATTGCTTCAAGGGAGACCTTTGTGAGGTCATAATGGACAAAGAAGAGATAGGAGATGTGCCTCCATAAGACACAGGAAACTTGTTCTTCCTGGTTTCCTAGACAGAGGCTTCAGCAAGCAGATGGAGAAAAGACAACAAATATTTCAAGGATTCATAGAAAATATTAAATCACACTGAAAACTAAGCTGTTACCAGCTGTTTTGCTAGTTTCCCTCAATGAAGGACTATCATCTATAATCTAAATAATCCTTTTCTTTTGACAGTTGTTTTCAGTGAGTGTTTTATCATATCCAGAGACAGTAAAATTCATACCAGGGATTGCAATATTGCTGTGATAAACCTGGATGCAGGGTGTGGGGGCAGGGATGTCATTTGTGGCAAAATTTGGTATAAAAAATCCATTGAGTACTCAAAACTTAATGGACTGTCCTCTGAGAACTTGGAGGAATGTTGATAGGATGTAGATGATAGAGGTCACACTTCTGAAGTTTCAGAAGGAAGTTTGAGAGTCCTTCAAAGTCTTTATTAGGGCTGCATGTAAGATATTATGTATTGTGTTTTACTGGGAGAATAATTTCTGGTTAGTTGGAGGTTTTCAAAAAAGTCTGTGATTGAGAAGATAGCAGCATTGTTGAGATCAAATCTTCTGGGACGGCTTTCTTTATTATCAGCACACAGAAGCTATTATCCAGAGTGGACCAAGCAAGGTTATCTCTCAAGATATGAACTGCACATTTGGTAATGTGTGGTTCCCACACATGGAAGAGGAATCATGAGAGTAGCTGCTGTTTGACACTATGTGGAATGGTCTGAGTCTCTGTGATGAGAACTCAGGGAGTGCATGGTAATGGCCCAGCCTCGGTTTCAGTAGAATTGTATAACAGAGATGCTAATACTGTGATATTTCCATCACACAAGAAGAACAGAATGTTTGTAAGGAGCTAGCCTGAGTCTACTGAATAAATTTTGGGTGATGTCATTCTTAGATGGATGGGCCTGGGCTATATAAAATGGTGACCCAGCAAGCCAGAGAAAGCAAGCTGGTAAGCAGCATTCCTCTGTGTCATTTGCTTCAATCCCTTCCTATATATTCTTACATTTATCTCTTCCTCTGGTTTTTTTTCAATGAGGGACTATAATCTGTAAGCCAAATTAACTCTTCCATTCCCAAATTGGTTTTCATCAGTGTTGATTCACAGTAAAAGAATGTAAACCAGGACACTTTTTATAAGATCAGTCACTTGGTTATGAACCTATCCTTTATGGTCCTGCTCTTTTCTGAAGGGAAACTGAGGAGGAGTGGATCTGAAGGAGAGAGTAGGGGCAGAGGGACTGGGAGGATAGAAGGGAAGGGAAACTGCAGTCACAATGTAATATATGAAAGAAGAATAAATAAATAATGAATTAATAAATGATAAAAAGATAAGTTCCTTCAGATTAGGGATAGCTTTTCACCTGTGGTTACAAAAGTCTTTGAATAAGAGCTGAGGAAATAATCTATAAAGATGTTTTTGCACAAGCTTGTGATGGCCAAAATTTAGATCTTAGCATGCACATCAAACCAGATGGGAATAGTGACTTACTTGTCACCTCAATACTCAGGAGGCAAAGACAGAGGATCCCTAGAGTATGCTTTGTAGATACATCAGATGAATCAAATTTGGGGTTCATATCAGTGGGTACCCAAGCAGAAAAATAGTGGAGGGGAGAGACAAGAAGAACATCTTGCTGTAGAGGAATTTTAATCCAGCAACATGGCGACTCTGGCTAGAACAGAGACACACCTTTTTATCACAGGAGACAGAGTCAAGCAGATCTCTGAGTTCGTGGACAGACTAATATAGAACAAGTTTCAGGTAAAGAAAAGCTTAGGTCCAAGTGTGGTGGTACACACCTTTAATCCAAGTACTTAAGAGAAAGAGGCATGCAGATATCTGAGTTCTGTTCAGGCAGTTCTGTTGAGTCAGTGAGTTGAGACACAGTATAGTACAGCTAAGTTCACGGCAATTCAATTTGTGGAAATCAGGAGCAGTTTTACCAGGAGAATTCTATAAAGACAGGTTGAAGAGAGAACACGCTAGACACAGGTGAAAACAGAATAAGCCAGAAAACGAAAAGGAGTCAGAAGATTAGATCAAATAGTCAGAGTTAATTCTAAGCCAAGCAGAACAAAACAGTCAGAAGCTGAGAAAAGCCAGTTTAAATCAGTCGGCTAGAAGAAGAGTTTGAACCAGAACAGCTGAGTTAAACCAGCCAGCCAAAGTTCAGAAATAGCAAGAAATTGTGAAGTTATTCAGCAGTAAGTCTCTGAAGCTGGAAACATTCTGGATTTTTATTAGACTTTATGGATGCTAGAAACTCTCCAAGATAACAATTAAAACTGTTGATTAAAAGTTACTTACCCCTGATATCAACTTCAGGTATTTATATATACATGAACACACACACACACACACACACACACACACACACACACACACACACACAAACAAATGGAAACAGATTTTCTGAAGAATCCACGCCCATGTTGAATATTGACTAGACTGTTTAACTGGCCTTGTGCTTATGGAAAGACAAAAATATTGTATAACTAAGAAGCTTGGGCTATTTGTTCTTAGGTATCTTTTGTTGGGTTATTTGTTTTTTTTTTTTATTTTTGATTGCTTTATTATTCCCTTATTATACCTAATATCTGTCATTGAGGACAATTTGAATTGGTGTCCTAGGCCAAGTTCACTCAGATTTGGTACAAATTTATTTTTTATTCCCTTTGGAGCAAGAGATGTGTTTTGCATCATCAGCTTCTAAAGCTTTTTTCTTCTGGAAACATGCATGTACATCATCTGAATGATAAGTAGTATGGCTGCCATAGCCATCAAGTGTGGTCTCTTCTTTAACATTTCTTGGACAATGTTCTATCAGCCTATTTCTTTTACAAACTGAATTCCAAGACTCCAAAGTTCTCTCTCTAATAAAGAGATTTAAAGCTTTGATCTTACACACACACACACACACACACACACACACACACACACACACACACAGACACACACTATTTTCTCTTTCCTTCACATTGATTTTTAATCTCAAATTTTCCTACTTTAAAAATAACTACAGTCAGCATAACATTTCACTGACTCCTTGGTTTGTTAATTTGCAATCCTATATGTGACAAGAACAAAGAGAATTTTAATGTGATATCTCTGCTTGCTTACCTATTGCTAAGTTTCTCTTCATTTCTCTGTTTTAATAGCAGCTTTACTACCTTTTCCTGAATTCTTTTGCCCTATTTATTTTACCGATCTCATTGAATCAATTTAACTTTGATTTTCTGAAATATTAGGGATTGGTATATTTTTATTTTTTTCCTTTCTATTCATTCTTCTCTCATATATTAACTCCTGACTATAGTTTCCCCTCCCCAAGCCAAGCTCTTCCCTCACCTCCCCTTTCCCCCTGTGAAACATCCACACTTCACCTTCACTCTGAAAAGATAAGGCCTGCCAAGGATGTCAAACATACTGGGCACAAGCTACAATCAGACCAGGCACATATTCTCATATCAAGTTTGAGTGAGGCAACAGAGTAGAAAGAAAAGGATCCCAAAGCCAGTTTAAAATGTCAGAAACAATCTCTACTTGCATTGTTAGAAAGCCCACAAGAGCACCAAGCTATCCTTCACCAAATCTGTGCATAGGACTGAGGTCAGTCCCATATAAGCTCCCAGATCTCTGTAATTCCAATTGACTCCTGCTCAGTTGATTCTTTTGATTCTGTTCTTATGGTGTCCCTTATTTCATTGGCTCCTCATTTTTTACTTCTCTCTCCTCCATGACCCCTCAAACTCCACCTAATATTTTACTATGGTATTCGGCATCTGCTCCCTTAGGTTGCTGGTACAGTTCCCTGATGACAACTATGCTAGACTCAAGTCCTAGTGAAAGACCCCCAAAGGGAGACTCTCACTCAAGCCTCAGGATGGCCCGCAGCCAAAGACACACAAATGAACGTCTTGCTGTAAACACATGAGGCAGTTTATTGGCAGAGCTCCAGGTCAACACTTATCTCACGCAGGAGGCAGGAGACAGAGGGGTTGACCCAGAAGCCCAGGAGCTTAGGGTTTATATGGGCAAGGGTCTGGGGGAATGGGAAGTTTTGGCACGGCCACACACGATTGGTTGTTTCAAACATTTGAACATCAGCAAATTGCATAGGCAGATCTGGGGTAAGGTCAGACTTAATTACATGGGAACAGTCCTTGGTTCCTGTTTTTCTCGGAAACTGAGGGTAGGTGTTTATCTGAGTTAACGACACATCTGGTTAAACTCAAACCTGGAACAATGGGTGCGGGCCTCAAGGGGAGATTAAGCAAACACCATAAGATCGGATGAGGGGTCTTGGCTCATTACTCACACGACCATGTCTGGTATCTCTTTCTCTCAGGAATTTGTCCTTGTGTATCCTCTGCATCTTTTAGAGCCAGCCAGTCCATGGAATACTCAATAGGCCGTTGTCTCCTAGCTCCGCATTCTTTGTGACTTATCATCTATGACCTTGGGCTAGCATACCTACTGACCTGCACTTAGGAGTTAGAGGGCTCTGCTGTTCTGGTTGCTTTAATGCTAATTAAAAAATTTTCCCTTTCACTAGCACAACCTGCAGGTGTGACAAACTGTAGGTTGGAGGTTTTGTGGCTGGGTTGACGTTCCAGTCCCTCCATTTGAGGCCTTGCGTGGTTACAGAGAATGACTGTTTCAGGTATCACGTTTCCCATTACTAGAAGTCTTATGTAGTGTCAACCTCATAGGTTCTATGGACTTTTCATTGGACGATGTTTTCTTCCTCTTTCTCAAAATACCCCTTATTCCAGTTGTCCTCATATTTTCTCCCTCTAAGCCTCACATCTGACCCCTTCTGTTCTCATACCCATCCATATCCTGTCCACCTTCAAAATCTATTCTATTTACCCTCGCCAGGAAAATTCTGATGCCCTGCCCCTGTGGCTTCCTTGTTACATAAACTCTCTGGATCTGTGGATTGCAGCATGGTTTTCCTTTACCTTAGAGCTAATATCAACTTATGAGTACATACCATATTTGTGTTTCTTGGTCTGAATTACCTCACTAAGGGTGCTTTTTAGTCGAGTTCTATCCATTTGCCTGCAAATTTCTTTTTTAAACAGATGAGTGATATTTCATTGAGTAGATATATTTTTTTCATTCTTCTGTTGAAGGACATCTAGGTCGTTTCTCTCTTCCGGCTATTATGGATGACACTTCTATGCACATAGCTGAAAAGTGTCCTTACAGTAGACTGGGGTGTCCTTTGGGAATATGCGTAGGAGTGGTATAGCTGGCTCTTTAGGTTGATTCATTCCCAATTTCTGAGAAATTGCCATGTTGATATTCAAACTGGTTGTACAAGTTTGCATTCCTACCAGTAATTAAAGAATGTTCTCCCTTGCTCCACATCCTCACTAGCATGAAGGTGGAAAGATCTCCCATGCTCATGGATTGATAGAATTAATGTAATAAAAATGGTCATGTTACCAAAGGCAATTCATGGATCCAAGACAACTTTAGAGTTTGGAAAGACAATACTTCATGTGGAAAAATAATGAAGCAATCAAACAAAACAAGATAGCTAAAATAACCCTATACACAAAAAGATCATGCAGAATTTTCATCATCCATGATTTCAAGCTATATTTAGAGAAGTGGTAAAAACTGAATGGTATTGGTATAAAAATCAATACCATTGGTTGATCAATGGAATTGAAATGAAAATGTAGATATAAAATCTGCACACCTACAGCCGACTGATTTTTTATAAAGAAGCCATAAATACACACCGGAAAAAAGAAAACATCCTTAAGAAATGGTACTGGTCTAACTGTATATCAGTATGTAGAAGAATGCAAGTGGATTCCTATCTCTCACCCTACACAAAATCAAGTCCAAGTGGATCAAAGATTCCAACATTAATCAGAGGCACTGAATGTGATCTAAAGGAACATCGGCCAATAGGTGCACACTCTGGCCTTTGGTTTTGTTTTCTTTTCTGGTGAAAGCATATACTATGGTGAAAAAGAAAACAGGAACTGTGGATTTTCTGCTTCCTCGGGAAAGATCCAGTATTATGTATTAACATAAAACTTACGATAGGTCTTAGAATCAGAATTCTTAAGCCTAGAATTCTGAAATCACTTGTTCACTGAAAGTCTGTAGAGTCTTTGTGAACCATGGTTGGGGACTCCCAAGGTTCCAAGCAGAATGGGAAATTCTCTCTAAAGCTCCCAGAGCAACACAGCAGGCACATATATAGTCTTAGCCCTTCTTATGTCTGCTCTAATCCTGATAGTCACAGCATGCCTATGTGAGCCTCTGAACTACCTCTATAGCAGAAGCCACATATTCAATCTAAGGGTCCAGGACAGCAAGCTCATAGACCCTATTGCTGGGCACTGTAGGAGATGATTGCAAGTTGATGGTGAGCATCTTTTTTCCAGGCATGTAGAAGGGGTTTAGTAACACAGGTACAATTACCACTTAGAAAGGAATGAGCTCCATCTTAGTGAAATTAGAGAACAGAATGAACCAAGCTGGTGGACAAATTGCTCTGCATGGACCCGCTGTGTCAGTGACCTATATTCACTTTCTAATCTTGGAGTGAAACTCTGTTTCTGCAGCTCTCAATTTTGTAGAAAGTGGCAAGAAAAATACTGCATTCAAGGGAGAGGCAGGAGGCATTCATCCTGAAAAACCAAAAGGTAATTTGGGTAGGAACAGTCAACCTCTGTTGTTTAATTTTATCATCCACAAAGGAGTCAAGTGCACAGGATTGTGGGTATAGGACAGGAAGCCTCAGTGGGAGGGCAGGAAGGGCAGGATAGCAAGGAGCTGGAATGCTATTAAAATGGGTTGGCAGACCATTTACATATCCAGCATAGAAAATGAAATGTCAGGCTTCCAAGGCTTCTCTTTACACGATCATGATTATTATGCTTGACTAAGTTGACTCTCAAAACAACAAACAAGCAAACAGAAAATTAAAAATAAACCACAAGACTCTTCAAAATGTTGATCTTTACCTAATTTAAGTTATAAATGGAGATCATTAATTTATTTTTAATTTTTAAAAATTATTTAGTTAGTTTTTCATGACAGAGTTTCTCTGTGTAGCCTTGATTGTCTTAGACTTACTTTGTAGACCATGCTGGCTTCAAACTCACAGAGCTATGCCTGCCTCTGCCTCATAAGTGCTAGGACTAGGTGTGTGCCACCACACCTGACAATTTTTTTAAATTGTTAATATTTAATTGATTTTTAATGAGCGTGTGATTTAGCTGAAGCAAATGATTAATATAAAATTATTTCAGCCTTGTAATATGTTCTTTCTATCTGTAACATAACCTTTCTCAGTTTTTAATTTGAAGGAATAGTCTCATAACTAATATGAATGTGAAGAAGTAAATCTAAAGAGAAAACACAGAGAAACAGATCTTCAAGGTCATAGCTAATTGGAAGCATTTTTGAAACGTGATGACAGAAAAAAATTAAAGTATGAAGTTCTGTCATCCAAAAATAATTCATATATATGGATGTTAGTCTAATCAGAACATGGGATAAGACTAAAACATAAATAAATAATAAATTCTATTTAATGAATATTTAGTAAATATAACTAGAGAATATTTTAAAGGTAATTTAAAATTTTCCTTTCCTGGACCCCATCTCCAATAAATGTTCCCTAAGAACAACGATGTAATCAGAGATGTGAGCAAAAACAAAAACAAACAGACAATAAAAAAAAAATGAGGATTTGTGAGCTGTATAGGATAAGAGTTCATTTTCAGAGCATATATTTTGGGCATTAAATACTAAGTTTTTATAGATCAAATTTAGATCACCCCTATATTAATCCTCAATTTAGTCAAGCTATAATAGTAATAATTACATAAGAGGCCTTGGATACCTGGCATTTCTTTTTCTATTGGCTATGTAGATATTATCAATGGGTTGTATATGCACTGAGAACAAAGAGGTGAAAGAAATACAGCATATCAAATATCACAAAAACTCCAACTTAATTGAGAAAAATTTAAGGTGGGAATTAAGAAAATATTTGGGCAATTTAGCTATTGGTGGTTTGTGGAGTTAAAAATGGGTACCTAAATTAAGAAATCTTAAAATCTCACCAACCAAAGAAGGACACTGCAGGCAGAGAACCTAGACCCCCTGTTCAGATATAGCTGATGGACAGCTCATTCTCCAGACTTGGGGAGGGAGAGGGGGACTGCCTCTGACATGAACTTTGGTGCCAGGATTTGATCACTTCCATTCCCTGGGATGCCCTGTGGGCACACAGAGGAAAGGCATGCAGGATGGCCTATTGAGACTTCATAGGCTACTGTCAGATGGTGGGGGAGGGGAATAGGGTGGAAGAGGGAGGGAGAGGGGGACTAGGAAGATATGAGAAAGGGGATAACTATCAGGATGTAATGTGAATAAATTGTAATAAATAAATAAAAATTGTCTAAAACATATACATAGTAAAGGGATACCTGAAGGACAAATAGTGAGAGGAGGATATATGATTTCATGGATGTAGCCAAGAGAAGACTGCTACTTAGTTTGATGGAGGCTCCGGGCACATGTTAGTGTATGCATATGTGCCTCCATAGAATAATTCTACTTTTTTTTTTTTTTTACATTTAAAGATGATACTTGGGAATGTGAATACATGAGACCGGGGAGGAGGAAGATGACAGAAGAGAAGGCATTAGCTATGAAATTAACCATAGAAATGACTGAAACTTTAAAGTTCAGGAAAAGCAAAAATAAAGTCTACCAAAATCAGAGCTTGAAATAGCCTTGGGGAAATATGCTTTCCTGAGTCTTGGGTACAGAAGAAGTGAATGGCCTTTTCTGGGACAGGATTGGCCAGGGTAGTGAATGAGCTCAAGAAGCTGAAAGGGCTGTAAAGATTGAGGTCTGAAAGTAAATGCCTTACCAGGCTCATATGCAGCTATCAGAATTCTCTCTGTGATGGAAGAGCTGTTGAAACCAATTCTCTAATTCTGGACTAGAATAAATGGTCAATTTTGATTACTAATAAAAGAAAATAAAGGAAAAGAAGGAAAGAAGAGGGAGAGGAGGGAAGGACAGAGGAAGAACCTTGGGGGCAATACAGGAACTTTTACAGAGTGAAGCTTATGAGATTAGTATGAGATTTTTTTTCTCACTGTCATTTATAATTCTACATTCTTTCTTGGTACATGTTGTAAAACTATATTTGATTTTTTAAAAAAATCTTCATCAAACTTTTAACATCCCCCATGGTATCCTTACATATTTTACGGTATAAATTAGTATTGAATGTAAAAAAATACATTTAAATTAATTTTGCAAGAATTTCCCACAAATTTTCAAGAGAAAAGAGAAATATCATTTATTTCTTATTTTGGCAAGAGAAACTAAATTATAAGATGAATCAAAAAAGAGAAAAAATAATAACAAAATCAAACTTATGGAATATTTAAATAATTGAAAAATATTCTCCTCAAAACTTGCCTATGGTAGATTATAACATCCTGAGTAACAGTTTTCAGTATTTATATTGTTCATATACAGGCAAAGTCAATTCATTAAATTTTGTTATTTATAGCTTAGATTCAATTATATCTACCTGGAAAAGCAGTCTTAAACAGGGACATTTCTTCAAAAATGTGATTTTAAGGAAAAAATCAGAGTTTGGTGAATACTAAAATCATGTATCATTGCATTTATAGTTTATGTTAAAAATTCAAATATTTGTTATTGGAAATTTTCAATAAGGAAAATCTTGTTATCCTTGAAATATAGAGATATCAATATAGGCTACATAGTAAAGGTAACTATTTAAAAACATATATGACTCATTGTTAATGAGGACTTGCAGCTCTTGCAGAAGACTTGGGTTCAGTTCTCAGCACCCACATCAGGAAACTCACAACCACCTGGTAACTCCAGATTCAGGATATTTAAAGCCCTCTTTAATGTCCATGAGCATCCATATTTACATGGGCACACACACACACATTTTTAAAGCATTTAAGATATTATTATATAAAATACATAATTTTTCTTGCCATTGGTTGTTACGTTTTTTTTTGTTGTTGTTGTTTTGTTTTGTTTTGTTTTGTTTTTGCATGTCGGGAGGACAGGCTATGAGCCTCTGCTGGTATAAAATGCATCATATAATTCAGCTTGGCCTTGGAGTGACGTTTCTTCCACCTTTTGGGAGGACTATAGACAAATACATGGTATTTCTAATGTGTTCTTTCATTTCACCACACACTTCATGTTTCAATTATTATTATATTATTTTGAAATATGTATGCTGTCTTCCTCAGGAAAGATGTTTGTGAAACACATGAACTCACTAAATGACAGTGTTATTACCTCACATACATGATGTTATTCTACAGTTGTGACTGAGGCAGAATGAAGTGAGGCTGGAAATATATTCTCAAAATTAATAAAAGTATATGTACGTACATAGTCAGTGCATATCTCAGGCTTCTTTTGAGTTATTAAAATTTTGCAAGAAAAGTTCATTTCTTTAAAAAACTTTTGGAAAGAGCTAGAGAGATGGCTCAGCAATCAAGAACAATGGCTGTTCTTCCACAGGAACTGGATTTAATTCCTATAAATTAAAGGGTGGCTCACATCCACCTATACTTCAGTTCCAGTGTATCAGACACTTTCCCTAGCCTCCATGGGCAGCAATTGTTAGCATGTAGAGATTCTGCTGGCCTGCCCTCGGGGACCTAGCATGATTACATCATGACCTTCCCTAGCCACCACCAGGTATGACAGCTATGTGCAGCCCCAATAAAAGACCACCCACCAACCATTTATCTTTCTCCTAACTGACAGCCCCTCTCTCTCTCTTTCCTTTTCCATCTATCTCTGAGACTCACTCTGTGCCTGTTTGTCTTTCTGTCTGTATGTTCCCTTGTCTGCCTCTACCCATTCTTCCATTCCTCCTTCCTCTCTGTTCCCCAATGAACCTCTTTATACCAAGTCTGTTGCATGGTACCTCCTTGCAGCATTGTATCTCATAACACCAGTCAGGAACATGGTGCACACACATACATGCATGTAAAATACTCACATACATCAAATACAATAAAAGAACTCTAAATTAAATTTTAACATAAAATCTTTAGAGGACTTATGAAGATGACTCACAGTGAATAAGAGAATTTACTAACCAAACATGATCACCTGAGTTCAAGGCCACAGAATTACTGTAAAAAGTTGTGTTTGATACTACATGGCCTACAATTTAACTGAAGTACTATAAGGGTTATAAACAGAGGGGTCACTGGGGCTCTCTGACTATCAGCTGAGCTTTAGGGCAGTGAGAGACCTTTCATTCAAGTTGTAATGGAAAAATAATAGTGTAGGGCACTTCATATCTTTTATAAACACACACACACACACACACACACACACACACACACTGTAGAGATTAATTTGAAAACAAAAAAGAGTTCACTTCAGAGAAGTACAGAAGGACATTCTAGTATTTTCTAGCCAGTTCAGAGTCTGAATCCAAGTGGTTAGTATCCTCTATTGTTCCTGTCCTGGGAATGTCAGAAATTTTAGTTGCAGTATGTTATCAGAAACTCCTCACTGTATACCTGTCATTGTTTTCTAGGGCTGCAGTAAAACATTACACACTACTTGATTTTCAATGGAAATGAATGGCTTCACAGTTGTACAGCCTACAACTGGGATAGGTGCAGGCAGCTACTCTGAAGGCTCTGGTGCAAGAGTTGGCCTAAACCTCTCTACTTGGCTTATAGATAGCCCCCTCTCTGGGCCTTTCTTTATATTCCCATAGTTGGTGAAAATCTTTGTGTCTAATTTTCCCTTTTAATGAGATCACAAGTCATAAATATCTGGAATTCACCTCAGTTTTTATTCTTTTTGAGTACGTCTGCAAAGTCTTTACATCCAAATAAGGCATCAATCTGAAGACAGGATGTGAAGGTATAAACGGAAGCCCGGAGGACATACTTCAACTCATAGCAACCTAATAAGCAAGGATTACTGAATTAAGTTTATTATTTAAAATTATCTCTGTAGCTAAAGCAATGAACCTGAAATACTGATATAGGGAACATAGTAAACAAAGGTTTATTTGAAATCTATGGTGCTAATTGTTTCATGAAGATTTCATAACAACACACACAAAAAAAACATCAGTCAAGATACTTTGCAGATACATTGGTAAGGAATGTGGTAACTAGGCAAAACTAAGAAATCTCACTAGTTGGTCTAAAATGCTGTCGGAGGACATTCTTTAGGCTTTTGGTTGGTGGAAGCTAGGGATTTGTACATTCCAAAAGATTTACTTAATAGTCACATAGATGTTAGGTTACAAATACAGTAGAGCAATAAGTGACTAATCAGGGTCTAACAGCTGTCCATTATAAAAAGTAATTAGACACTGGACCTATGATATTCCAGCTTCTCTGTAATCATTGAGGTTCTAATGAGTTAATCAGCCTTGCAGAAGGCTGTGAGTGAGGTAGACATGTTTCAGTGTTCTTCTTTCTTCCTTTTTTTTCTGGAAAATTTTGTATACAACATCCCTGATTATTTTAAGATCAAGTAGCAATGTATCTCTGTTCAAGTGATTCAAAAAGTTCATGGCAATATTTCTCCTGTGATGCTCATTGTCAGGTAAAACTTCTGACAAAGAATGTATCTGTTTAAAATAATTCCCTATGTTGGTAAGTGATCTGTGAGACATTATAGCATCAGGGAACAGAGCTGTCTTTTCCTCAAGGGCTTTGTTTGAAGGAAAGTGTGCCAGCCAAAAGATAAAGCTGTAAACAAAGTTCCCCATCAGAAAACTAGAAAAGAGCCTGGGAGTTGCTGTGCTGTCTATGTAGAGACATCACCTAATAGCTTTATGATCCCAAACACAGCATATAATGTTTTATTTTAACCACAAATAAATATTATATATAGAATGTAGGCAGATTCCTTCTTCACTTGATTCATAATTTTTTCCTTTGCATCTTAATTTATAAATATTTTATTAGTTTACTTTAAAATATGCAAACACACATGAATCTATAGGTACATATTTTCTCAAATGTAAAAAAAATAATTTTATTGTTATGCTACAGCAAATACTCTTTCAAATGACTTCTAAAGAGAAGCAATCACTCTACAGTTTCTCCTCTGAAAGGTTTCTGTTTTTCCTGTTGTTAATAAAAGTTGAAAACCCACTGCTCCCTAACAGGAATTAAAAGCAGCCTATTGGTCTAGTACTTGAAACTGAAATTATTAAATAATTTCAAATGATCCTAATTCTAACTGCTAATTAACTTAAAGGAGTTCCATGTTAGCTGGGAAGAAAGAAAAGCAAGCAAACAAAGAAACAAACAAACAACAACCACCAAAACAAGTGTGTCTGTTCTCAGTTAAGACTCTACAAAACTTGTTCCTGCAGAGAACTGAGAAATTGAATTCCAAGTAGCTCTTTGCAAGTTTTAATGAGCCACCTGCCTCCAGCTATAAAAGCTAGATAGAAGGGAAAAGAAATGTGTAGAACAGCAAGAGTCAACTTCCAGCCTTGTGCAGAAGGCTCTACATTTCACTCATCTTCTGTATACATACAGTCAACCACATTTCAAGGAACGTGAAATTAGCTCTTGGGCTGGATGACTATCCAGTTACTCTTTTAAATGTTATAATTTGCTGTTTTCTGTATCTGTAACTTAAATAGCTACACAGATGCAGTGTAAATTATACTTCTGTTTGTCATTAATTGTTAAATATGGTTTAGTTTACTCAGCCGTAGCTGAGTACAGTGGAACACAACTGTGACTTCAGCCCTTGGGAGAATGAGACAGGAGCATTGAGAATGCAAGGTCCTCTGAGGCTGTCTAAGGAGCCCCTATTTAAAAGACAAAAGAAATATATATATATATTTCTCTATCTAGTTGATACTTCTTTTCTTTTTATTTGCTATACCTATAGGACAAAACTTAAGTAAAATTTTACTGACCCGTTTAACACAGGAGAAGTAAAAGGTGAGTACAGGCTTACCTTCTGCAGTGAAGATTCTCTTGTTCTCCAGAAACTGTAGTACACTTTTTTTTGGATCTCTGTACAAGGCGTCTGTAAACAGATTTCTAATCTGTGTCCATTTTCACCCTGATAGGAAACTTTAAAATCTCATTTGTGTGTTCATTGAGTTGAACTACTTGAAGTCCCTCATGGTATATGTGACACACTTATTATTTCCATTGACCTACAGCTACCATCGATGAACTAAAAACATTTCCTTACTAATATAAGTGGTATGATTTTTTGCTATACTTTTCATATTAAGTTATTGCTTTTGACTTTTCTA
This sequence comes from Acomys minous, assembly GCF_964271855.1. Lineage (NCBI taxonomy): Eukaryota > Metazoa > Chordata > Mammalia > Rodentia > Muridae > Acomys > Acomys minous. Next base: position 80,125,011 of record NC_140483.1, read on the forward strand.
TGTTTCTCATCTGCTTGATTTTAGAGAAAAACTACAGGATATGGAAATTCTTTGTTGATAAGTTTAATAATATTGGGACAAAATTAAAGATCATAGAACTCTCATGTGCTTAGATGTCAAGACACATTGTACAAGATACAAGATACTTTGTAGATTGTAGCAGGAATTACAGAACATATTTCATTTATACTATTTATTTCCTAAAGAGTCTATGCAAAGCTGTGAAATCTATGGTGTCTCAGATAGATGCTTTACTAAAATAAGCTTATAGAATAAAGATAAAATATTTTTGTTTATGCATGAATCAGTTAGCATTTATAAGATGCAGGAAGGGAACAACTATAGGAAAATGACATAATAAACTGGTTTTATAGGCTGAGTGATTTCTGGCAGCAGGGCTGATGATAGGTCAGATAAAGTATAAATATGAGGCCTGATCTACATTGATTAGCATTGATGATCTAGGTACATTACCAGTTTTGTGAGTGCAACACAAAAAGAAATAATTGCCTGGATGAGGCATGTGAAAGTGTTTATTCATATCTGATGATATATAAATCCATCCTGTGATGTCTCATGAAATAGCACAGAAAAAAAAAAAGACAGACAGGAAGAGAAATCAGAGGAAGAAATGGGAAGCCACAGAAACGTCAGGAACTTTAGAGTCTCATGACTATCAGCTAACACTGACAGGATCTAGTTAAACATTTACAGCAAATCTGAATCATCAAAGGAAATGGAAGCCTTTCCCCAGAAGAAGTTACTCACTTAGGAAGCTGTCCTTTTCTTCGCACATCATTTCTCTAGCCCTTCTGTTTTATGTAACTCAGAAATGACTGAGCTTATCAGAAGATGACTTTGGTAAAGAGTGAAGGAACTGTTGAAGGAATGCCAACTGTTTACACAAGGTGATTAAATGGAGTTTGCCATAAAATATTTTCTATGAAAATTATCTGTGTACCCATTTCACAAGAAATCACCATGTATAATAGCATATTATGCTCAAACTAGAATCTTCAATTGTTAGTGGCAGTATACAGTTCAGGTCTCTCTGAGCTACCTTTGATTTACATTTTTTAAATGAAGGTAAAATATAAATAGATACACACATCTAGATAATATACATGCATGAACATAAGGATTGAGAAAGTATATGATAGATAGATATGACTCTGCTTTATGCCATTATTACAATTAAGGTATTCAAAATTTTATTGATTAACCATGTATATACTGAAGAAAATAGTGTGCATTAAAGCTCATAATTTTCATCATGTTATTTTCATATGCACAGGAAGAATGACTGGTAAAAGTGTAAATTAAAAGAAAACATTTCAAGTAACTTATATACTAAAAGATAAAACGCTTGGAAATACACAATGCCCCTATTAGAATGGTAATTAAAACAGTGGAATGCACTAAATCTCCACTGGAAGCCAACCCCACCTGCTGCTCTGGTACAAGACTGTGATAGGGCTCTGTGCCTTAAGACAGCCTCGGTTCTAGCTCCTTCACTCCTTTCTTTGTTAATGATTTATTTATTTATAATTATATAATATTCTGCCTCAGTGTATGCCTACATGCCAGAAGAGTGTACAGATCTTACTATAGGAGATTATGTGCCACTATATGGTTACTGGGAATTGAACTCAAGACCTTTGGAAGAACAAGCAGTACTCTTAACCCCAGAGACATCTCTTCACTCCATCCTTATAGTTCTGAGTACTGCTTATTCACTGCTTCTATTGTGCCTTTTGCACTCTTTCTCAAAATTATAAATGGATTTAATGTCACTGATTGTATGTTCTGTGGCATCCCTGATCCAGGGAGGTGAATAGTGTGTATCACTCAACTAAACAGAAAGTGGTGTTGGCACCTGATTATTTGTACCAACAGAACCAAGCAATATGAAATATATAATGCATTCTCCCTTCCCCATCTTTACGAAAATAATTTTGAAGCTGAAGTCTCGTAAAGCCAAACAGCTTACAAAAGTCCCCAAACTAGGTAATTAAGAAAGAATTGTGTCATTTTTTGCACTGGAGCACTGGAGCTGGTGAAAGGGAGGAGTTTAGAATTAGAAGTGATAAATACTGTGCAGACCAACTTTCAAGTTAAGCAGAAAAGAAAACCTTTTCTTTCAATGTGTCAAGGCTTTTGAGTTAAAGCTCAACACTGTTTCAATGGAATCTTATTTCTCAGAGAATAACAATATAATCAAAGCAGTATTCACTTCTGTGATATCTACATTTTCATGGCACCTTTAGAATTTTGAAATATGGAGTAAAAGCTTTACACAGTATAGTGTCTTTCCATTATCCAAAATTTTCTAGGAACACATACACAAAGATCTGTACTGCTCCTTTCATTCTCATTCTGTGAGCTTTCTCTGGTTCTCCTGGTGTTAGCACACTCATTGCATACACAGTTCTCCATTGTTGTGATGCAGGGAGAGTCTACACATAGAGAAAGGATATTCAGGGCAGTAGTGAAGCAGCAGGAACAAATAAGCATTATCACACTAAGCACATGGGGATCCCATTTTCAGGTGACAGACCATGCTAATGCAAAGGACAATGGAATGACAACCAGGTCTTAAATAGAATCTTAAAAAAAAAACTCATTCTAAAATTACCTTCTCTATAATATAGACGTCCACATTTTCTATAACCTATTAAAACATCTTAATGAACATGATAGTGAAACAGAAGTGGTCATTATATCATATGTGAAATCTGTACTAATAGTATTTTAAAGGTCCCTTGCTTCTCAGAAACTATAAGAAATTTTATGTAATTTTTCTAGTTTTAGTATGACATTGATCATTTCTTCCTAAATTATATTCCTCAGGGAGGAAAGTCCAAAAAAAAGGATTATAAAAATACCGGCTTTATGACTATATGGTCAAATTCACATGCAAAAATAGAAAAACTCTCATTCCCTAGACTGCTGTGAATGGGGCAGGGTTGGATCTTTCACCATGCATATGAGGAAATTGATACAAAGAGACTAAGTCACTTAGCATCTTATGTCTAAGAAACGACAGAACTGTTTTTGAAAGTCAAGCAGTCTGGCTGCTCGGACTAGCAAACTTCAGCTCTCAACCTACTGACAAAAAAACAGGGCCCACTGCACAAGTTACTGCGCAGGTATTTATGACATAGCAAAAGCACAGAATTTAGCAGTGTGTGGATTTTAAAATCCCTAATATTAGAGTTTGGATGCACTATAGAAAAATAATTCCAGCCTATAACCGCAGTCCTCAGGAGGCATAGGCTTGAGAAATATGAGTTTGCCATAAACTATGCTACATGGTAAGTTACAGATTGGTTGAGCAATTTATTCTCTCTCTCTCTCTCTCTCTCTCTCTCTCTCTCTCTCTCTCTCTCTCTCACTCTTTCACTTTTCCTCTTATTGACTATATGAGAGAGAGAGACAGAGACAGAGAGACAGAGACAGAGACAGAGAGAGAGACAGAGAAGCAGAGAGAGACAGAGAGAGATAGATAGACAGAAAGAGGGAGACAAAGACAGAGACAGAGACAGAAAGAGAGAGCAAGATAGAAATATCCATGCATATATCTCGTCATTTAAGAACTAAGATCCCAAGAATTTAATACATCTTTAAGCACTTTAAGTGGTATTGCATTGACACTTGGAGCACTTCCAAGAATCATGCAGTCCTTAGAGCATGCTCTAAGCATTTGTAGATTTGTTTTTATCATAATCCTCAAGCCCTCTTCTGAGGGCTAAGGTATAGGCTGGCAGTATTTTTCAGTTTGTCTTACATCAGTGTTTCCAGACATCCTGAGACATGAGGAAGCAGCACTCTATTCTCTGCCTGCTTGTGACCATAATCGCCTTTAAGTACCTCTCCATGCTTGCTCTTCTTTTTACAAGAACTCAAGTTACTCATTTCAGAACATTTTCAAAATGGCATTCTTTATATTTGAAAGAAGTCTTCTAAATGCTCTCACATTCTGTGGTTCTGCATGGATATGGGTTGTAGAGAAACATTTAGTAATTTCCATGATCAGGATAGTTTTTATTTTGTTACCCTTTCACACATCATTTGACTATTTCAACAACTTAGCTTCCTAAGTCATCCATGATTGTTTCTATTGAGATTGTACTCACTTTTCAACCCTATCCTATCTTCTAATATCATTATAGGATATTTGGTATGTATTTATTATTAATAATTTTTACAAATCTATTCAACTTACTTTAATGTCTGATATTTAAGCCTTATTTAATTTTAAAATTTCTGTTTTTTTTTTTTGAGAATTTTACATGAAAGCCACATTTACATTATTCCCACTCTTACCTTTCATTCATCTCCTATGTCCTGTCATGCCCTGTTCATAACCTATGCTTCTTTAATGATTATCCTTACATATATATGCATGCTAGCTTTATAATTCTATGAAATTGGAAAAAATTTATCTCAAAGTTTGAACTTGAATATGTCTCAAGGCTGGCATCCCATAGGTAGAAAACGCAGGATCCAGCTCCCAGTTGGCTTGACAAACACTAAGGTAATCTGAAGAAGAAACTCTAAGGGTATTTTGTTGTTAGAATATTCTATACACTCAGTTTACTTGATTTCCTAGCTAACAGTTTCCCAGAAAATTCTCCTAGATATTTGTTATTCGCATTATTTTTTTTCAGGTCTAGACTAATGTGAATACTCAGGGAAGGCTTAAAGTAGGGCAGGCTAAGTAAGCAGTCACTTTGGGGGCTTTGTCCTACTTTTGCCATATGCTTACTACACAATCAACTGAAAACCTGCAATCCTAAGACTTCTATCACAAAAATGAACAACCAGTTCACATCAGAAGGTTCTAGAACCAGGCATGGGGATACTGCAATGTAAATCAAACATTGAAACCCTGATGAATTAAAGGACATATAGTGCATGCCCTGGCATCTGAAGGCCAAAGCAACTTAGGGTGCTGATGTCCAATAATGATTTGTCATGCTTGTTTTAAAAGGGATAGTTAGCAAATTGCACTTTTCTCTTGCCTGCTATATGCTATGCCAACTCTTAGCCAGTTGGATAGCAGCTATCTACACTGAAAAGCAACTTTTCTCAGTGTTCGGCCTTATGTGCTAGTCTCTCTCAGAAGCACCATAGCAGACGTTCCCAGGAATTGTGTCTTACCAGCTGGATGGGTATCTCTTTATCAGTTTGAGTAGCACAGAAGTTAACAACCAGAGGTATGGCATGGAAGTACATCTTAGAAACAAAAGCACTAGAGCATAACAAACCAGGGAGTCAATATTCTCTACATGTGTATGGCTTTTTATTTCATTTTTAAGATTAAATATTTCAAAAGGTTTGTTCAAGAAAACTTATTAACAAGTTTCTGGGCATTGTAATGTATCTTTCATGGTCAGACAGCTTTGTGAAGCAAATTGAAGTCGATGTTTGTCAGCTTGGACATATTTTCATAATTCTTATTTTCTGCCCATTGTTCCTTATTAATCTCCACAATGCCAAAGTCTGACAGCAATTGCTGAAGTAATCGTTTTAATTATTATCACACAGAATACTTCATACAATGTAATATAGTGGCTCAGCACTGCATTTTTTTATGAAAGCAGTGGGATTTCAGAAGGGCAGGTGCTGGTTATGGAATGGAAATTTTATCCCTAATTCCCGTCCTTTCTTCTCTGGTGTGGATTTTAACTGATTTTCATGTTTTGTTTTGTTTTTTTTTTCAAGTATTAAATATATCTCCTTTGGTAAATAGTTTTGTGTGTGTGTGTGTGTGTGTGTGTGTGTGTCTTGATATTGTCTGCCTACCTAGTATAGTATAAACTACTGGTAATTCCTAGTTTACCTCCCCCTAAGTGTTCATATCTTGACCACACAATCAGTGTAACTCTGAGATGACTCTACATACAAATTGTAACCAGCAAGACAGTTTCTAAAGGAAAGCTTACAGCTGATTCAAGAGAATGTTATCAGCCAAAGTAATGTATAAGTTTACTGAGGATCATCTGAATGAGGATGGACTAAGTGTAGTTGCAGTGGACTAAATTTTATGTCCTAAGATTCATGTGCTGAACCCCTAATAAAACTGTACTTATAGCCTCTATATAGCTATTTCAATTAAAGGAGGTGATAAGACTGGAGATTTCATCTAATGGGACCAGCGTCACAGAAAACAGAGAGACTCCAGGGCTGTACACAGGGAGAGGAAGAGCTGTGGGGATTCTTTTCACTCACAAGAGGGAAGCCATCTGAGATCTAAGGAGAAGAGTATCAGCAGAAGTCAACCTATTTCTAGTTTCCAGAATGTAGAATAATAATATTATTTTTACTCAATTCATCCAATCTGCAATATTTTGCTAGAGAAGTCTTAGCAAACAATACTCTATGTTTCTTTAAAGTTTTGACTGCGCATGCTGCTGAGTAGAAGAAAAGTAGGTGACCAAAGAACATTCTCCACACAGCTCCCTAACAACATGATCTCTTCTCCATGTGTAAATTGCCCCAGAGGCACAACTCCCATATCTTGAAAATAGGCTTGATGAGATTCATAGTCCACATCACTATGAAGAAAGGAATTGTTAGTTGGTAATCTTTCAGAGAACCAGACCAAGAGAAAGTAGCATGTAATACTTAACCTTCTGTCATGCAGTGCAGTTCTTACCAGTACAACAGTGTATGATCTGGTGTAGCTGCTATTGCACACTGCGATGAGGCATATCATTGATGTAAATTGGTCTAAGCAATTTACAAATGAGCCTTGTCAGTTCTGACACTTTTCCTCTAAATCAAATGATGTGCTTTTATATCTTGAAGCTGCCCTGACTATAAGTACAGCATATGAACTTTACATTGTACACATCCTTTGAATTGGTTTCTCTCAACATGTATCTCACTTCTGAATACCCCTACTGGTGTACTGTGGAACCTCCTTCTACATACATTGTTTGAGTTTGAATATTTATCTCAGTGTCTTTTAGATAAACCTAGAACAGAAGTCTCTTAAGATTAAAGAAATATCTGTATGAAAAATCTTCATGTCAATGCTGAGTTCAACAGTAGTAACTTATCAGCACTGTTTATTATAACATATAACTACCACTGATAGCTGATATTGTTACTCTAGGACCAAATTAGGTCTTATTAATATCTCTGTTATACCTGTTATTTTTAGTGCCAACATTCTCCATTTTTGAGGGGGACTTAAATAAATAAAGGTGAAGAAGGAGACAAAACTATGTCAAAGATGGATAGCTTGCCCCAGTTTTTGTCGAATCCATGTGTCTGAGTAATTAATTCTAGAGTACTTGTGGTGGTTAAAATTATCAGATGGACAGCATCTAGAGTCTCTGACAGGACAAACTGCTGGTTATGTCCCTGAAGGCATTTTTAGACTAGGCTATTGAAGTAGAAAGATGCACCATAATCACTAACAGAGTCATTTTGTGGTCTGTGCCTCAGATGTAAATGAAAGAGAGAAAGCAAAAAGCATACCAGTATTAATGTCTCTCTGCTTCTGAACAGAGCTTGCAATATTGTTGGACCCTAAAGTCCAATTCGGGAAGGGGGGGTCACCACGAGAGACCACTCAAGTCACACCAGCTGAGAAGTATAGGTAAAATTTATTGCTGACACACCAGAAGTGTCAATTGTTGATGTGTCAGGGTCCCTCAGCACTAGGGAGGTGAAGGACTCTGAGTAGCTGTTACAGGCTAGTTTTAAAGGCTAAAACCGAAAAGCAGGTGGGGTTGCTTATCAAGTTAAACCATATAGACATTAGGACATCTGGCATTGGGAAGCTCCTTGTGTGAGCTTGGGTGTGGGTCTCTAGAGCAGTTACTGAAAGCCGTATGGGGACATCTGATATTTGGAAACTTACATGTAACTATTATGGGAACAAGGGTGGAACTTTTGAAGTTAGCAATAATGAGAACTGGGAGAGTCAAGCAAGGCTGGACAAGCAAACAAGCATCTTGTATTTTACAATTTTACATTTTCTCAATATCTCCAGCTGCCTTGCATTCATGCTGCCTTTTCAACCCCACCATATTGGACTCTCCCCTCCAAACTAAATACTAAATTTCTTGAGCTCCTCCTGTCAGATAATTTGTCATATCAAGGGATATGCACAGAATACAGTATGCTGTGAAATAGATGCATTATTGAGCATGGCAATGGATTGTCCATATTTGAAGAGTTATCTGCCTTTTTGTGGAACACGAAATGCAATATGGTTAGCTGGAGGCTTTTGTGAACTCTGTCATTCTATACATGAAACTGCCATAATAGAAGAAGCTGTGGTTTAAATTTTAGTCTGATTATGTTATAAAAAGAATATACTGTGAAATACAGACAGCTACATCATAAACTTGAATCCTATAACTGTATTTATCTTGAATCTTATATTGTTCATGTGGAGCTGATTTCATTCAGATTGTCTTGAAAGTTTTTCAAAGCTCCATCAGCATATGATGTATAAAGTCTGTGAGTCTGTGGAAGAATATCTAGATACATTTATCTGCATTGATTGTGGGGAGATGTGCTTAGGCTGCAGGCTCTGGCCTTCCAGCTGCTGAGCTCTGCCAGAGGAGGTCTTTGTGTTCCAGGCCATCCTTGAACTATTTACCTTTGAAAGAAGTAGGGACTTCCATTCTGAGAAACACCTGGAGGGTTAAGGAAATCCTTTCAGAGAGCTACTCAGTAATAGGAAGTTCTTACAAAGAGCTATTCAGGCTATTGTGTTCTTTTTGCTTTGGGAGCTACGGAGAAAGGGATTAGAATAGATCCTACTGATCTTACCATATATTAAAGGAATCCTGATCAAAATTTCCTGACTTGATTCGTTATTTCTCACTTTTCTGTATCCTACTTTCAATCCCCACTCCCTCTTTACAGGTGAACCCTGATTTGATTTTTCCCGTGGGCCAGGACACAACAATAGATATAGAAGCACATCAGCCCAGAGTCACAATGTGAGACAATCTTGAAAATAATGTAATGTGAAATTGCAAATTTGAAGGTCTTGTCTTTGGTGGGGAGGCAGGCTATCTGGATGAGAGTTGATAGGCTATGATCATATAGTCAGGCAGAAGGTCTCATTCTATGAAAGTTCAAGGGAAGGGGAATAGGGTGAAAGAGGGAGGGAGAGAAGAATTGGAAGATACAAGTGAGGGAATAACATTTGGTATGTAATCTGAATAAACTATTGAAAAAAGATTAAAAAGGTAAAAATATGTTGGTTGATATTTTCCTGATGTATATAATACATTCTGATACTGTCACCTTCGTATCTCTTTTTCAGTTCTTACCTTGTCATTATCCTTCTTACCTTCTTACTTTCTTTTATTCGTATCTTTTGTTTCATTTTAAAAAGTAATTTATTCAGATTACATCCCAATTACTATTTCCTCACTTGTTTCTTCCCATTCCCTGTCCCTCTGTTTTTCACCTTATTCCCCTCCTATAGACATTAAGAGGGGACCTCCTCCACCACCATATGATTACAGCCTATCAGGTCTCATCTGGATAGCCTGCTTCCCCTTCCTCTGAGTGCCACCAGGCCTCCCCACCAAGGGGAAGCTGTCAAACAGGGACCACCAGAGTGCATGTCAGAGTCAGTCCCCACTCTCCTCAAAACTGTGGAGAATGCACTGTCTATTGGCTAGATCTGAATAGGGAGTCTAGGTTTACAGTGCATGCAATAAACCTAGACCCCCTTTTTTGTTTAATTTTTTAAAGTAGAAACATTGGGGCTCAGTCTTACTGAAATTTGATATGATAAGGCTGGTTGATATCCATAGGAGGCCTCTTTTTTTTTTCTGATAGGGATAATGAAAAGTGAGAGAGGGTGACCTGAAGGAGAGGAGGAAGGGGAATCTGTGATTGGGAATGTAAATAAATTAATTAATAAAAATGTATCTGTACTGTAAAAAATAAGTAGAAATAGAAATACTGTATATCTCACCTGTACAATTTGTGAACACAAACCTAAACAACTCTGTATACCACTACAGGGATATTTCCTAATCCATGTTCACTGCTGTTGTATTCACACCATGAAAAAAATGTAATCATCCTACATGCCCACCAACTAATGAATGAATAATGAAAATGTGGTTCATATATAAAATTGGATTTCAGTCAGCTGTAAAGAAAAGTGAAATTGTGAAATTGCTAGGTAAGTAGAAGGAATCAGAAGGTTGGAATTTAAAGAGCTCATACAAGAGGAGGAATATACATAGTGATTTAACATTTTTAAAAGGTGTTTTAATCATGGTAATTATCATTTGAATTTGTGGTTTTTATCACCATTGTCACAATCGCTTGAACCATTGTCTATCCAGTGAATCCACTTCAAGGAGATCCAAGAGCTACTGATTTGCTGTATGCATCAGTTGCATATATACATTGAATGGATTCCTTGACTAAAAATTAATAAACTACTCCTTCTGTGTTTGTGAGTGAAAATACAAACTGAATTTAGCATAAGATTAAAATAAAACAGACTCCCTTATTGCTGCTGACCAAGATGATCAACAAAATTGGCCCAAGAAAACATAAGATGAGAAGAAAATAAGCTTCTGAAGTGGTTGTTTTCAACACTGGAAATTATAACATGTATCTTCCATTGTACATTCTTCTCAATTACTCCAGCTATTACAAGCTTTTCTTCTCAGCTGAGCTTAAGCCTAAAAATCTGTTGCGCCAACCATGAGCTATCAGAGGGTGTTCACACATAAGGAAAGAGAAACAAAGGGACTTCTCACCAGAAAGAGTATTCATATGCTCCCAATAGCAAGTCTGGAAGGATACTCCCAAAGCTGTCAATATTTTTTTCACAATTCCAGCTCATTTTACTTATTTATTTCAATCTTTCCATTCAGCTTTATTACATTACTCAAACTTATTGCCTGTTTGCTATGTTAATCTTTTTTTAAACCTTTAGAGCAACAGCTTCAATTAAGCCCATATACACCAGAATTCTATAGAATTCTCTTGTGTGAGATTTTATTTACCTGTAATCCTGTAATCCAAGAATATGTCGTGAAATGAATGTGTTAAGGGTTTTCATTTGTCATCGATATTTGTAAAATCGCCAAGGATTGCAATCTCCAGCATCCTGTTCACAGACTTCTTTCAAGAGTATTCAGAAACTATCAGAGAAGAAAGTGCCTTCCAGTGTCCATTTGTACTGTAGCTCCTGCCAATTAAACTATTTGTTTTCTGGTAGGAATGTCTCCAACATTATTGTGGTTTGGTTCATACTATTGGAGTATAGTTGTAGCATTCTTTAAAATTTTTGTTATATATATACGTATGATATATGTGTGTGTGTGTGTGTATGTATGTGTGTGTTTGTGTGTGTGTGAATGTATACCTATACTACCTCTACATGTATGTGTGTGTATACATCCTATTAGTCCATTTAGTGTTGTTATTATGGTCATGTTCCCAGGGTGACTGACTCAGATTGGGCAATCTATACATAAACTCTTCCCTAGATAAAACAGATTCTCTTCTCTTAGTAGCCATTGACCACCTGTAGTTCTTTATCTAGTGATGGGATCTTGTGGAATTTCCCTGCCAGGACATTTGAATTGCTTTTGTCTTCATCTTGGTCTGATATAATTAGCAATATACTTGGGGTTTCATGGTTACATTGTTTTGGGGACACTATCAAGATGCAAACATACTGGTCTTTGTTCTTACAATAGTTCTATACCTGCTTCTGAGGATATTCCCTGAGACTTAAGTATAAGAATAGCATTGGAGAATTACCAATTGAGATTGGATAAATCTAAATCATTTAGGTTCTTCATTTTGAACAGTTGTCAATCATTTTAATAGTATGTTAGTTGCAAAAAGAAGCTTATTTGGTAAGGGACGAGAACTACACTTATCTGCGCAGTATGAAAGCAATTACTTAGAATACAGTAAGAATTTACAAGAGTGTAGGGCAATGGCAGAAGTAAGTTGTCCTGAATGGTCTAAGACCTCTCTAGCCTTAGATAGCTGGTTAGGTTTACAGTACAGCCATCAATTCCCTCCCTTGAGTGGGCCTTTAGTCTAATTAGAGAGCTCTTGGTTATTCCTAAAATAAAATGGCTACTATTACATCATTGAGGATATTATGCTGAGCTAGTCATTGTTGTGGTTCCTAAGCTTTGTACCTGGTAAGGATCCTCTCCTTTGGCCATTTGCACAACACTTTCCAATATTATGAGACCCACTCTTAGGTGGAAGATTTCCATGTCAATTGCAGATCTGTTTCTCCAAGTCCTATTGCCAGAGTCTGTGATGTTTTCAGTAGGAGGGTCTTGCCTTCAAGTCCTTGGAGGCAGCCAAGGACAACAACATTGTTTGAGAGACTTTTGTACTCATATTCTTCCAACTAAAAACTTGAAGGATGGGTTTTTCATGAATGTAATTAGGAGTCTTGTTAGATATTGTACATTTTTTGTTGGGAGTAACCCTTCTTCATATTGCATAACTCTATATATTCCTATGCATGCATTTTCATTTCTAAGAACCTAATAAAAGAATGCTCTTGGGTTTTTTCATGCATCTTGTGTTATTTATCTCTCCTTCTTTGTCCTTGAGTATTATCTTTTTTCCCATCCCCCATTAAATATCCCTTCCACTCTTCCAATTATTTCCTTCATGACACTTGCCTCACACCACTCCATTCTCTATAATTCCATCTTTTGGCCAGCCATGCTCTCCTCTTCCTCCCCCTTTGCCCTCTCTCTTTCTCTCGCTCTCCTGCTTTTATTCACTTTCTCTCTATATATATATTCTGAGCTTTCTATCTCAACTTCTTACTTTCCTCGATTCTGAAATTACTCTAGATTATATTCTTACATCTAGAAGTTTGGAGCTAGGCTCTACAGAAAGAAAACAAAATGTTTGTTTTTCTAAGTCTCCTACCTCCTTCTGACTTTTTCTTTCCATAGCCAATGACCAGTGCATAGAAACTTGATCTTACAATTAACATTCCCTTTCCAACATGACTACTAAAGTTATGAGAGAATTAATGGTTGATAATATTTTTTACTATCATGGAATATTGATAAATTATAATAAAAATCTCAAATACCTGTCACACATTCAATAATGTTATGAATTCTTTTTATCCATGGTTTGTTTTCTAACCATAGTTTGTATCACATTAAAATATATAAGGGTAAACTTCTATGTTTTCAAATTAAAGGAGAATTTTAAATGTGAAGTTTCATAAATGTAACATTACTAAATATTCTTGTTACTCTTTCTAGTATGCACTCATGCTCTCATATTTTTAGGGAGTGGTGTTACAACTGACTTGCCCACCTCACAAATTGCTTTTTCAGAGATACAAACTTTAATAATTATTAATTCTAAAAGTTGAATGTTTTATACATTTAATATATTTACTTAAGGATTCAGAAATTACACTTTTGAATATTTAAGATTAAGTTCATTGCAAATTGCTCAGTTTGAGTTAAGTGGGTGTGAGTGATTTTGTGTGTGTGTGTGTGTATGTTGTTGTTGTTGTTATGATGATAGACAGAGCTCTATTATGCAGCAATGCTCTAGTATAATAATTGTTTTGCAATAAATAATACTATGCTGTTTTGGTGTGAGAAAGCTCTAAACATTCTTATAATGACTACACACTAAAACTCAGTAAGAAATTCATATCTTATACATCTAATTTATACCTCTGTAAAACCGTTGAAATTGTATTTTCTTGAATATAATATAAACTTGTATTAAATATGTATACTTAGATTATCTTTTTACAGAATTCAGTCCACTATTGATTATTTGGATCATTTGCATCTTACCATCACCTTCTTGTGAACTTTGTTTAAGCTAGTGTGAATATTATGCAAAATAGCATTATTTTATTTTCATTCTTACCTTACAATGTGTTCTAAATAATTAAAACATGCACAACATTTTCTGTAAAATCTCCTGATCAGCATTTTATATAAACTTTTGTATCATCACAATGAAAGAAAATATGAAAAAAAATCCCATGAATTCATTAGTATATACATATATGTCACACCTTCATATACACATACAAATGCAAACAAACTTACACACACACACAACACATTAAACACACACACACACACACACACACACACACACACACACACAATATGTGTTCCATTTTCTTAAAAAAAGTCATCCTTGGGTGTTCCTGTGGGAAGACTATGGCAATTTCAAACAGAGTAAGGAAAAATCTGAACTGATGTCATCCTTTAACAAACAATTTTATTTCACATCAGGCTCATTTTATATTCTACCCAATTAACACCGAGTATTCCTTCTGTCAATACATCATTAATTTAATTCCTTTTGAATTAAGTTTCCTTTGTTCCAATATCAGCACTTTTGGAGTTATTATCACTTAGCCTCTGCTGGAGAAGGGGAGGACCCCATGAGCACCAACCCACTTTGGCACATCAAGTAGCAAGAGGACGAAATGCATTCTCTCCCACTGATGCCAGACAAGGAAAGCTCAGCTATGGCAAAGGGATCATAATTCGGGCAACAGAATTAGAATTGGCTGGGCTCCAGTTGTTAGGCAACTCACATGAAGAACAAGCTGCACATCTGCTATTTATGTCCAGGGGGTTGGTGGTGCAGTCTCTGTCAGCCCCAAATGGGCCCAGGTTAGTTCACTCTGTAGGTCTTCTTGCAGTGTCTTTGAACCCTGTGACTCCCTCTAGCCTTCCTTCTACTCTTTCTCAGAGCTCCCGATGATCCACTTATTTTTTGTTGACTGTGAGTTTCAGCATCTGTTTTTTTCTGTTGCTGAGTACATCCTCTCAGAGGACAATTATGCTAAGTTCCTGTCTGTATGCATAGCAGAGTATCATTAATTGTGTCAGGGGTTCTGTGCTATGTATCTAACAATGGTTTGCTGTAACCAAGCAGTTTCTTAGGTTTGGAATCCCTTTAGTCCCTTAGGTCCCTAAATTTTAAAGCTTCTGTATTCCTTGATTAATTTAAATATTTTTCTCTCTTTTAAAATCACATCTTTCTATCACCTATATTCTCTCTCTCTCTCTCTCTCTCTCTCTCTCTCTCTCTCTCTCTCTCTCAATATCTATTTATTTGTCATCTATTTATTTTGTGAGGTGTGTGTGTGTGTGTGTGTGTGTGTGTGTGTGTGTGTATGTCTTAATATTCTTTCATTATGGGAGTCTCTGGTGTTGAACACAGGTTATCAGGCTTGGGATAAATGCCTGTACTCACTAAGCCATCTTATATGTCTCTGCTTTTCTTATCATAAAATTTTCAAAATTTTGATAATTTTGTGAGTGCATTACAAAAAGAAAAGTTGAAAATTTGAAATTTTAGGTGCAATAATTTTAACCTTTTGGTGGAGTTCTTGTAGAGAATAGAGAATACTTAGATTCAAGCCCCAGCATGTACTCCAAAGTACAAATTTGGATTTTCTCCACTATTAAATAAGACTTAAAATCTCTGACTTATATCTGCTTATAAGTGAGCATATACTATGCTTGTGTTTCTGGGTCTGGGTTACCTCACTCAGGATGATTGCTTCTAATTCCATCTACTTCCCTGCAAATTTCAAGGTTTCTTTCTTTTTAATAGCTGAGTAGTATTCCATTGTGTTAATGTACCACCGTTTCTTTATCAATTCTTTGGGTTTTGGTACATCAAGATTGTGTCTGTATTCTGGCTATTATGCCTAAATGTGCTATGAACATAGTTGAGCAAATATTCTTATTGTATGGTGGAGCATCTCTCCAGTACACCTAGGAGTGGTATAGCTGCATCTTAAGGTAGAATTTTTCTCAATTTTATGAGAAATTGCAAGATTGATTTCCAAAGTGTTTGGACAAGTCATTTCAGGACAACCACACTACAATACATGGACACAAGGAAGTTAAATAATAAAAAGGATACTAGGCAGGATGCTTAGTTCTCATTCAGAAGGGCAAATAGAATGGACACCAGAAGCAGCTGAAGAGAATGAACAGGAAGGGAGCCTACCACAATGATCCTCTGAAAGACTCCACCATTAGAGGGTAAAAGCAGATGCTGAGACTCACACTCAAACATTAGGGTGGAGCTGAAGGAGTCTTATGGAAGATATGGAAGATATGGGGGACAGAAGGACCTGGAAGGACCAGAAGCTCCACAAGGAGAACAATGGAGACAACAAATCTGCCCCAGGGTGGGAGAGAGGTTCTGCAGAGACTGATGCACCAACCAAGGACTATGCATGATGAGAAATTAGACTCTCTGCTGAGATGTAGTAGATAGACAGCACATTCTCCTTGTGGGTCCCATAATATGCAAAGTAGGGACTACCTCTGCCATGGACTCTGGTCCCCACCCATTGATCACTTCCTCCTGGCAGGTTGGCTTTGTCCAACCACAGAGGAAGAGGATACAGCTAGTCCAGGTGAGACTTGATAGACTAAACTCAGGATAGGAGAGGAGGGCTTCTGCTTTCAGAGGACTATGGGAGAGGGAAGCAGGGTAAGGGGTCAAAGGGGAAGGAGACTACAATAAGCATGTAAATTGAACAAATTTACAAAAAAACTATCTCTTTTTTATCAGTGTTAAGTCTGCTTCCGTTACCACATACAACGTGACTTATTGTCTCCATTTTTAAGACCTTTCCAGACTAACTTGACATTTACAGGAGAGTGGGTTTGATGTAGACACTAGTACAATACATAAGGAAAAGAGAAGAAATACCAGAAGGAAATGAGGACTGTTAATTTCTCTTCCTTTTCATGTAGTTTTTCTCTTCCTTAATGACATCCAGAACAGATATTTATACCAGGAAGGAACAGAAAATAAAGATTCTAGTTTCTCAGTCCTCTGATGCTCAGACCAAAGGAAGAATTATTGTGGAATATAATAGATAGTGCTTCCCAAACTGTGTCATCAGATAAGGCCTTAAGATTTAGGTCATAAGAATTTTCTTACAGACAAGAGGTCTTACCGTAGATAAGGATAGCATTTAATGCAGGTGCAAAAAACAATAATCATCATCATTGCTGTTGTCATCGTCGTCCAGTGTTTATAACTCTGCTCACACTCAGAACTCCATAGCAACCTCATAGCCACTCAGAGACAGTTTTTTGTATCTAACTTCCTGTTATGTAGTTTTTCAAAATTATATGGCAAGAGTAAGGATCTTATGCCTGTTTATAAAGCACATAAAAGAAAATTGATGGTTTTGATGTTTTAATAATGAACAAATGTAGTACACTATCTTTAAAATATATAGCCATTTAAAATAAATATCATTGTAAATTTCAATAATGCTCTCATAGAAATTTTACTTTAAATTGCATAGTTTGACTGTTTAAGAAAATCAGCTACGAAAGACAAAAGGAATACATTTGTGTTTAATTGTAATATTGCGGAGGCTAATGAAATCAAACAACCTTGAAGGGATATAGATGATGGTCAACATTGTATATTTAGATAAATAGTAAGATTAAGTGACCTGATTCACTGCTGCTTCTTCCAATACTTCAACTAAGATAAACTGGTGGGGAATATTAGAGAGAGAAATTAAAACAACAGATGGACTTGCAGTTGCTGCATAAGAATGTCTTTTCACAAAGCCTCCTGACAATTTCAGAAATTCTAAGGTGTTCTATTTAACTTCAAATAAAGAATGCTACATATTTTCCTCCTACCAGGATGTCAGTCTCTAAGGGCACCACAGAGAATGAATTGAAAACAGCATAAAAGTGTGTTCTCAGACATTTTTAAAGACACATCTTGTAAGATAGATATAAGGCTGACTGCCTTTTAATGATAGAAAGAGGCAAAATATGTAGGTAATTTCTCTCTCCAAATATAAATCTTCAGTTTGCACATTGTGAAAGATATTACTTTTTTGAAATACAAACTTAACATAAGTTTTAAAGAAAAAAAGTAACAAAAATTTAACCATTATGCAACACAATTCAAAGATTTTGTTCTTAGATCACTTGGTTAAATCAGATATTCAAAATGTTTTTTGCTCACATGTGTGTCCATCTAGAGTTACAGACTAATAAGTTTGTTTTTATGAGGGTGCTTTTGTTATTCAATAATCTAACCCTTGTAACAAAATGTATAAAAATATCTTCTGTGTTTCCCTCCCAAACACAGACACACAGGGACACACACAAACACCCACATATGCACCTCTGTACACATGTCCACCATGTATACATTCAAAGAACACAGCTATGGATCTACTGAGGAACATGTTTAATTTCTAAGCATTTCAATTATACTAATGATAAGAGCACTCAGGTAATGAAGACTTGATATTGATAAATGTGCATCATGCTGGCTGCTTCCAACAATCATAATGGTATGGCACTTTGGAATGTTTTTTCCCTGAACACCACAAAGACTATTTCTTTCTCCTTGAAAGCTTCACAGGGGGCAACAGCAGTCAAAGGAATCCCAATTCTAGAAGGGAAAAAAGCCATTACAAAAATGAAGTGAATCTTCCTCATTACTGTTCCCCTTGAATGACTTCTAATATTCAAAAGGGATTGACATAGCAGCTGCACAGTATTTCACAAGTCTGTACTACACAAAACAAGGCACTGATAAACTGTGTAGGCTTTTAAATCCCAGACAGGAAGGATGACTACCTGAGCATGAGGGATGAAGGATCCTGATGCGTCAGCCCTCTCCGGGGCTGCTTTCCAATTTTCAAAAAGGTTAGCTTGTGTGTGTGTGTGTGTGTGTGTGTGTGTGTGTGTGTGTGTGTGTGTGTGTGTTTGTGTGTGTGTGTTTGTGTGTGTGTGTGTGTGTGTGTTTGTGTGTGTGTGTGTTTGTGTGTGTGTGTGTGTGTGTGTGTGTGTGTGTGTGTTGTGAGTGAAGATGCTCCTAGAGGGGCTGAAATGGGATTTCAAGCCACTGAGTCTAGAGTTATTTGTGGTTGTCAGTTTCCTGATGTGCAAGCTGTGAACTGAACTCTACTCCTTTGAAAGAGCAGCTCTTCACTCTGCTCAACATTGTGGAATCATATCTCCTGCCCCCAAGAGACTTACAGTTTATGTTTCTCATGATTAGGCCTCTATGGATAGAAATACAAGTTATAATCAATTTCCATAGTGTGCTCCTACTCACTCTGGGAGAACACAGCACAAGCACAAATCTTTTGAATCTTGCACCCAAAGATACTGGGTTCAGGAAAATCTTGATAATGCTTACAATTTAAACAGATATTTTTGTTGTCTGGCACTGTGTAAGGCTTTTTTCCTTCCCTATATTTTTCTAAAAGTTGGAGCAGACACTGAACAAATAGTGAACATTCTCCGTATGTACTTTGTATATAAGTTGTTAACACTAGCATCTAGAGTAACATTGATCATCCAGTGTCACTCTTATTCCTGTTATACTTATTGGTTCTCATTATTTCCCAGCCACAATGCTGCAGAGATTACATATGGCACACTTATTCTTCAAGCAAAATTTAAAAGCCTCACGTTCTGCTTCAACTGAAGTGTTGCTTAGGATTATGACTTATGGGTAACGAAATGTGGTGAGTTGATCCTTCTCTGCATTCCATGTCTGTTTCTACTTGTCCATTTCTATACTAAATTTTGATCCATAAAAGTATTTTTCCCAGGGAACACTACTGCAACAGAAATGAAATGCCAGAGATTATTAGTATTCATGGATCATGGAAGAGGAGAGAAATAAAACAAAACCCCAAATTGGAGCACATGAAGTTGTTGCAAAAATTGAATACCAGAGAAATGCAACTTGCAGTCATTCCTTGTTTACATGAGTTGTGTGTGTGTGTGTGTGTGTGTGTGTGTGTGTGTGTGTGTCTATGTGTGTCTGTGTATGTCTGTATGTGAGTGCTTGTGTTTGTTAGTTATCACATATATCTAAGAATATATATGGAAAGAAAATGTATAATATATTTAATTAAAATTACTCTTTAGCAAACTGTCTTGTTCATGTTACAGCAATAACTTTCAATTCATGTTTCTATTACTCCTCCATGTACTTCTTAAATTTCTTAAATGCTGACAAAAACTAGGGTCATGGGAAAGAGAAAATATTAGTTGAAAAATGTCTCCATCACATTTGCCTGTAAATGAATGTGTGGGCCATTTTCCTAATAGATAATTGCTATGGAGGAGTACAACACACTGTGGGGAATGCTACGTATGGGCAGGTGGATTGTATAGAAGAGCTAGTTGAACAAGCCATTAGATGCATACAGGTAAGCTCTTGTTTTGCCAAAATCTTGCTCACAGTTCCTAGCTCCATGTTCCTTCCTTGAGTTCCTGCCTTGACTTCCCTTAGTGAAGAACTGTGAACTGTGTTTTAAAAAAGTTATACACATTTTCTTCACCAAGTTGTTTTTTTATCACATCAACAGGAAAGTAATAAAATAACCCAAAACTATTTTCAAATGTTGACATGCATCACAACTGCCAATTTTATTTTTTCAAATGTGCTCTAAAGATATGGTAACATTTGAAGATAAAGGAACATATTGTATATTTATTTTAGATCCTGCCTTCAGCTTCTTATCTAATATAACTGGATAGATTCAAATGTTTTCCCACTCCAGCCAGCTTCCAATTAGTGTTTATGATGCTTGTCCTGGGGGCAGGATCCAGCCACTACTGCTTGAGTTATTTCTTTAGGGTAAATAGGTTTCGGATGATAATGATTGAATAAATTATGTAGTTAATAAAAGTAATATTTAATATTTATGGACCACTTATCTTTTCTGGCACTAAGTTGCATGCTTTACATCACTCAACCTCCACACCATCATTAACCTCTATACAGCCTGTTGTGCTTTTCATGTATATATCTGTATGGTATGCATGTGTGGATTTCCAAGTGTAGGGGTGAATATATGTGCATGTACCCATTCATGAATATAGAGGCAGGGGGTTAATGTCACAGATACTCATCTAAAACCCTTCCATTCTTTTCTTTGAAACAAAGTTGTTCAATCAAGCTGAGAGTTCTCCTCTAGGGTTGGTCTTCATCATGAGCTTGACTGCATGTTGCCCTGTTTTGAAGCAGGGCTTACCACATGCCACAATACTCTTAGGCACTGAACTGGGTTTCTAGGATCCATATTTGACCTCTTCTCCTTCTTCAGCATGTACTTTATCTACTGGGCAATCTCCCCATGGCTTATTACAATGCTTCATATTATAGGACATCGCTTGTCCAATTTATGCATGAGAATAGTGAAGCTGTTAAAAGGTACATAACTTATCCTAAGCCTAATTATTATAAACATTGAACTGTAGTATAACTCAAAAAGGAATGTTTCAATGTATAAACTGTTTTCAAGTGTTAGTATTTGTAAAAGATCTCATCATATGTATTTTAGAAACTTTCAGATCCCTGGAGTCCATGTTCAAAAACTTTTGCTTGATACCTTTATAATGAAGCTCAGCAAGCTGTATTTCTCACTGACATTACATAACTGAAATCAGAATTAGGCAGTAAAATATTCTAAGAAGGAATCAAATAAAATGTAGGGTCTATTTCATTATATTGTGGTATAATGCTTTATTTTTATCTATTACACAAACTCTGTAGGCCTTTTTCATCACTGCCAAGTATGACGAAAAGTTAATTTTTAGTTTTAACTTTCAGCGATTACTCTAACAATTCATACATTTAACATGCATGGCTGTTTTCTACAGATAGCCTTGTAATACAAAGCTTCTACCTATGCTCATTTACCTGTTGCAGATGAGCACTAGGTTCCCAATGTTGAAGTGTGGAAGCCTCCCATAGACATTCTTTTGGTGTATGTCAGGTTCTGACATGGTAGGACTGAGATAGCCAATGCATATATAGGTTTGTCACCAGTAGGTGAAACATCAACAACTGAGGTTGGAACCATTATTTCAGATCATTGTATCAACCTAGTTATTTCTCACTGAAACGATCTGAGCTACCAAGTGCATGCCTTTCATTTGACTGTTTCTAACTCTGTATTCTGCTCCCATCCTTTTGGTGAGTTGCCTGGAGGATCACAGATGGTGGTCCTGCCAATCATATCAGTGTGACCAAAGATGGGATTGTGAGCTGAAAGCAAGGGAGCTGAGCAGCGGAGTGGATCTTATTCATATGACCCGTGATTCTGATGCTCAGTTGGAAAAATCACAACTCATTACTCCTCTGATTCTCTCCAGCAGTCACATAATCACAAGAAGAAAATCTACCCAACTGTTTTGTATAAGTATTTATAAGAAGGATATGAAGGCAGCTGTTGAAGATAGACAAAAAGATCTTCTATTCCCACACCAAATTTATGCCACAAGTCTACCAAGTATAGCAGTTTTTCCTATCTGGGTGACTTGCAGGAAATCAGGAGACAAAGCCTACGACATGTGGCGGCTTAACCTCGTCGGGAGGGGTTGTCAAATAAACAAGCACAGAAGTGAAAGAACATGGCATTTATAGTGTTAGGCCCCACACAGGAACTATCAGAGAATAGCTGGAAAGCAAGTAACCAGGGTAGGTTGAGCCTATTTGCATGGTAAGATCAGAAAGAGACCTTCAGTATGGTGTCACTCAGGCAAGACTTTAAAGAATAAAAAATAGATGTGCCGGAGGGGAAAAAAAAGAGAAGTAGAGGCAAACCCATGTCAACGTTCAGAGATTTTAGCTGCCTGAAGCATCACAGGAACAGAGGCTAGGAAAGCCAGAAGGACAGGTCACATGAGCCTTGGAAATGAGGTTGTGCACACAGCAAAGATGGAAATTGACATAAAAACAGAATAAATGTCTATAAAATTCAAAAAATTATAGAAATGTAAACTTACCCTGTGAAATTTTGAAATAATTTTGAAAGTAATTCTACAAATACCATAAAAAATGAAAGGAAGAGATTAGAATATCATTAAAATATAATACGGAATCATGAATTCTTTTTCATTTATCACATAGTTACCAATCGAGAGAAACAGAAATAAAACATATCAATTAAATAGACACAGAGATTTAGAAAATGATAAAGGTGAATCCATTTGATGTCAGTGTGAAGCAAATATTTATCAATAATATATGATGCCACACTTGGATAGTCATCTGGAAGACAAAATTGGGATAATACCTCATATACAGGTGAAAGACATTTATTTCAAATAAGAATGTTTGAAAATTTCTTCCTGTTGTTTTGGTAAAAAAAACTTCACAAAATAAAATTAAAGTATAAACAGCTTATTTGCTTCAGAATTCTATGTTAAGGTTTTTTCTCATGGGGAAGTTAAAATGCAAGAATATGATGCAGTTAGTTAATCTACCTCCAAACTCAAAAGCCCAGAGCAATGGGTTAGTGCATACATGCTAGTGATCAGCACAGCTCTCCACTCAATACAATTCCAGTCTGTCTAATGAGCAAATGGTACCAGTCACAGTGGACAGCTCTTTACACCTCTACTAAGGGAATCACAATTCCCCACAGGTCAATCTAATCTAGGAAATTCCTCAATAGGACTCTCTTCTAAGTTCCTAATAGTCTGTGTCAAGCTGGCAATTAAAAATAACCATTATAAAGTATATGTTATATATTAGTAAATAAATGTAAATCATAAAGTTGTTTTAGAAGGTAGTTTAGTAGTTTCTTGTTAAGCTATTCATGTTCTTACCATATGACTCAGCAATCCCCTTCTTTTCTCAAGAAAGGTGAAAAAATGTCTATATGAGGAATAAGAATTTATGAATCAGATTTAATTCACCAAATACTTGAAACATACAAAATGTCAATCTACTGGTGAGAGATAAAAAACTGTAATGAGTCACTACCATTATGACCATATGACAACTGAATGATAAGCTATGATTATGAGCCTTGGCTTGGTTAAATACCAAATATAAGCTGAAAAGGTGAGCCAAATCAAACTGGTCTTTACTGTACAAATCTTCTTGTAAGAACATGAATCAGGAAAGGGATGATCAAACACACAGGTAACAATGGTAGAGATGGAATTACATATAACTCCTCTTATATATTTATTTTTATTTTTGTGCAAAATTTACAGAAGATCAAACCGAGACTATTACCATATGTAAGTTTTATCTCAGCAAATCTGATTTAAAATGTTAATAGTGGTTTATTAAGTTTAAAAATATTAGATGTCAATTTTGAAATGTTGTTTTATATTTGAATAAGAAGGCTTTTCTGCTAATGATGCAAATGAAAAAAATTATATAAGTAGAAACATCATTAAAATATCAAAATAAAAATATACTATTAGAAACATATTTACAACTTATATCAAAGAAAAATGTATTCTGTCTAATGTTGTTCTGCATCTCCCATCTCCCGGATGGCCTGGACACAGGCTTCCAGACTCACAAGATCTGTGGATCAGCCAGGAGTGCAGGAGAAAAAAACTGGAAGCAGGGTTCCAAAACTGAGAAGCAATGACCGGAGTTCAATTTGGTTCCAGCAGACAGAATGACTAGCGCCTCTCCTTCACAGATGGAAACTACATTGTGCAGAGTGGTGTTAGAAAATGGTGGCCGTGATCTGCACTGGCATGTGGGCGAATAGAGGAAGCTCTGGAGACCAACAGCACTTGGCTGCCTGACTGGCAGTCATCCTGGAGGTCTAGTGGTGAAATCTTCAGGGAGGAGGGAAGCTCTTTCCTCCCCAGAATAAATGAAGAGTTTCAACAGGTCATGGTGAAATAGCTAGTGAAAGCCCCCTCATTTCATTGAAACATGGACTCAGAAACCTTGGGAGGAGCTATGAGGGTGAATGTGCTTGATTCAGTGGGGTTTGTGGAGCCAAGGACACTTCATATGCATGCATCAGAAGCACAGTCATATCATAAGAAAGGGAGTGCAGTACTTCATTATCCCTAGGGCAGCAGGGGTAGTGAGTGGGGGAAGGACTCCAGGTCTCATTAGCACGGAGAGTATTTCCAGGAATCCCAGGTGTGCATTGAATGGGTCTCTTATTAGAAAAGGGTTGGGACTGTGGTCTCCCTGGGTGCTATGTGACACTTCTCTAGAGGAGTTTGGGGTTTGTCCAGATCAGGGGGATCAAGAACTTAGTCGAGGAAGGGAGTTTGTTATCTTAGCACCAAGCTCAGGGGCCATCCAGTAATGTCAGACTTGGACCTTACCAGCAAGGTCCAATAGTCTAATACAGAACCTGTTCTGTAATTGTTAAGGAAAGTAGGCCAATAAAGATAGGAAATAATATAAGAACATATTTCACAAAAAGTGGGTCAAAGTTAAACAACTGATAAGGTAGCTGAGGAGAATACAAATTAAAATTTCATTCCGAGTGAGCTATTCACCTATACTACTGAACCAAAATGTAAAACACAGTCTGTACTGATACTTAAGATAGTGATCACATGTTTTACAGAACTGTGTAGTTCAATGGAAGTTACTGTTCATGACATTACATCAAAGCTACAAAGGAATATAATATTAACATGACCATCAAATCAACTTAACTTCAAGGATTTATTGTTTTTACCCAAACTATATATTTGGGCAAAGAAATCATATATAAACTGAGGCCATGAGAGGCAACAGTAATGGCTAACTTTCTTTGGTATTTATCATTTATTTGATATCACCAGTAAAATTATGTCAGAAAATAAATCATTTCTTGCAACCTCTTTAGCAGAGATGTCCAATTGTTGCACTTTACAAATGAGGAGCAAACAGAGAAAGATGGTTTTAACTGTTGCTAGAGTTAACAGATGGCTGAGAAGTTACAAGAATCAGACTTTTCTAAAAAGCAAGTAAGAACTACAATAATAATACATGTAGCTTTTCATTTATAGTGGTCTTCATTGGTGAAAATGAACAAGAGTTTTCGTACATCTGCAAGAAAATATCACACCAAAGCAACTTAATGGTGAAAGGGTTGGGGTTGGCCCTTAATTTGACAGTACATTCAATCACAACAGGAACCGCATGTGGGCAGGGGCTTTAGACAACTGATGGTATTACAGCCACCGACAGGAAGGGGAGAGCAATAAATGCTTATACTCAGTTAACATTCACATTTTCAATCACTCACTGACCCTGGCCCATTACTTACAACGACCTACATTTAGGTATGTCTTCCTACCTCAGTTAACCCAATTTGGACAATTCATCATATACATTTTCAGAGCCTAAGTACTTCTTAGAGCCTATTTAATGTACATTCAATGTTAAACATCACAGGATGTCTTTTATTCCAACTTGACACAAGCTAGAGTCATCTGAGAGGAAGGGACCTAACTTGAGAAAATGTTTCCATAATATGAGGAATTGTCCTAGCTTGCGATGAATAAAGGAGGGCAGCCCCTTTCTCTGTGGAACACCTTAGGGCTACTGGTCCTAGGTTTATAAGAAAGCAAGCTGAACAAAACATGAGGATCAAGGCAGTAATCAGCTCCACTGTACCACCTCTGTATCAGCTCTTTCCTGCAGGTCCTGGTCCTGTTTGAGTTTCTTCCTAGGCTTTTCTCAAAGGGCAGAAATTAAAGATATGTAAGCCAAATAAACTATTTTTTCCTCAACTTGCTTTTGCTCATGGTGCTCTAAGACACTGTCACACATAAATATTGGAAGATGTTCAAAATGTTCCTGCTAATGCAGAAGAAAAGTATTCAAGTGTGTGATGTTATGTGTTACCACTAGTAGAAAAGGCAGTGGACAACAAACACCTCTGCATTTATTTTAACTATTACTATTTTTTACAAGTACATTCATATTATTACACATATATACAATAACCTACCTACAACAACAAGAACCATGAAATAATCAGGAATTATATAAATGTTACAGTCTTAGTGTTTTGGCTATTTGTATTAGACAGTCCTGAAGAAAACATCTTTCCTATCTTACTGCATCTAAAACTCTAAATGTAAATCAATATCTATATTATCTCATCATTAGCAACTTAAAACATCTATCTAGACTTAAAACCATCTTAACACCTAAACAACTAAGCACCATTGTAAAACTAAGCTACCTAGTCTTCAATTCCATCGGAGGCTTGAGAAGGAATAAACTTGATTACTAGAGTATGTAGGGAGTGCAGGTTAATAGCTTTCCAAATGAGAAGATGACAGAGAAAGTTTACTGGCTGAACAGTGATCTAAAACTCTCTATAATGTTAGAGCATCATCTTCAGCCTTCTGACCCAATATATCTGACAGACATATTTGTGAGGCAGGACCTATTGAGGACTTGCTTACCCTGTCTTGGCAGAGTTTGGCTATCTATTCTGCCTGATTCCAAACTTGTCCTTTTTAAGTCAGAATTCTGTCTGTGGTAGAAACAAGTACATTTACTTCTACAGGAAATATGATGAACTCATAGACACATTCACTTCTGAGAAGAGGTGGAAAGAAGATACATGAACATGCAGAGCCCTGTAGCTGAGAAAGGACTTTCATGACTTTTTCAGAGTATTCTTTAGACTGAATTACACAGCATGAATGAAAGGTCTGCTATGGAATTAAACAAATGAGAAGAAATGTTTGGCACAGGAGAACTCATCCTGGAAAGAAGGGAATGTACAAGTCAGGAATTTTGCCTGACTTGTCTTCTTGACAGTAAAACAAGAATCACATACTTTCTTACTATCCCTCATCACCCCTTTTGCCACCTCTATATAGTGGGCATCTGACTACAGTTCACTCAATCAGAAATTACCTTGTAGAATTTTCAGAGTTGAATGAGTAAGAGAGACAGGATGGAAGGAGAGACTTAGCAGTAGTAGAAACTAAATATCAAAGTAATAATAACACTCACTAAAAAGTTAACCAGTATAAGAATTTTAAAAGAAGTTTTTGTAACTACTAGTGTTTCTCCATGGATTAGTTTACTATGCAAGTACTAGGAAGATGACTAACTAGATTGTTGTCCTACCATGAAGCAATGCACAGTGACATCACAAATAAAGTCATAGAAACTCAGGAATGGAGGTGATACCAATTGTCACTACTACTATTACTCCTCAGAACAAAAAAAAAAAAATGCTGTAATGGAGGCCTAATTTAAAGTCATAGAACAGGACTAGAAATTGAGGAAATTTGGGATAATCAAGATAGCAGGTATAGAAAAGGCTTCAAAGGGAAGACCAGAATTAGGTTTTTTCATGGCTCAATAATAAGGAAAAATCATTTTAACAAAAAGAAATGGATTGTCAAGCTTGTAGCCCTGGGAAGACTTAAAACAGTGCTTTCACATAGATTTGGTTAAAATATCAGCTTAACACATGAATGTGTGCCTTAACAAGGTTTACCTTTGGCAAAAATTTTATTAAATTGTTGTCAATAACCCACCTCATGATTAACTAGTTAATTGGTTCATAAAGTCCATACATGGTATTTATTTTTCTTTAAAGAATTTGTTAATAATATTCTTAAACTGTGAGTGCTAATAAATTATAAGATACTTATTATTACCTTAAAATTTTCACAAAACATATTGATATTACCATTTTAAAAACCAAATAGTTATAAACTTAATAAGATATACCATAAGGCAATGTTATAAAAGGCAAAATGATTTTTTGGAAGATTGATGAAATACATATAAGTACCTTTTAAAATTCACTTGAGAAATTTTGAAGGGAATTAATAAGAAGGAATGGTAGAATTCTCCAATACTTTATCATTTTTCTCTCCCCTTATAATATATTTTTAGAGTAAATGCTTAGACATTTCTCAGGAATCACAACTAAAATACTTCACTTAGATTTCTTTCTACATCTCCCAAAAATATTTTTTAAAAAATCAAAAACAAAAGTCACTCACCATACTTCATTATTTCGGTCCTTACTCATGGGCTTTTGAGCTCATTGGGTTAATTGAAAAATTGGTGGTCAAGTATTGAAGTATTCAAGTTGTCTCTTATTACTAGGCTACTGAGCACATGTGTGAGCCTAAATCATTTTTCTGTTGAATTTGACAGACTACTTTAAAATCTAGAAGATCCAATGACACGTAAACAGTAAATGCAGCATAATAACTTAATATATTCCAACATACTAATAAATTATAACATGCTTATGTGAGTTTGTAAACCTTTTATAGTGCCATAAAACAGGGATTATTTTCTTTCATCTGTAGATTTAAATTCTCTCTTTCTTTCCACAGAGTCTTTTCCTGAAGTATAACACATTTTCTACCTTTCTCTTTAACCCTATCTGAACATAGAAACAATTTTTCAATCATCTATTCCCTGTGTAGGTAATTGTTTTACTGTCCTGTTCTTTCATTGATGATAGCCTTTGGGTGAAAAGCTACTTTTTATGAGCAGTTATCACCTATAATTTACCACTTCCAATAAAGAGAAATGTTGTCTTTACATCTTGGCACTGTGTAAAACACATTGAATTTGAGTTATCCACATCTGTCCACTGAATAACTCAGAGAAATTTTCTTTTTTTTTTAAAGATTATTTATTTGTCATATATACACAGTGTTTTGCCTGCATGTATACCAGAAGAGGGCATCAGATCACATTATAGATGGTTGTGAGCTGCCATGTGGTTGCTGGGAGCTGAACTCAGGACCTCTGGAAGAGCAGCCAGTGCTCTTAACCTCTGAGCCATCTCTCCAGCCCCAGAGAAATTTTCTTATAATAATGTTTAAGGAGTCCCCACTGATTTTGACTTCCAACTCAGAAATGATTGAGGAGGAAAAATGTAAGATCTTACCTAGCATTTTTACATTTTACATTTCTTTTTAAAGAATAGTGGAAGATTATTGAGCATTCTGTGATTTATTTTCTTATAATAAATGCTTAATGTGGTCATTTAAGCATTTACTGACCATTTCAATACTAAATATTTAAACTTACCTAATGCGTTGAAGTACAGATCATATATTCTTAAATCATGTTTATTTACAGAACTTGATATTTAAGGCAACTTTCAATCTAACACATTAAGATCTGTTACATCAGATTTCTGCAAGTCACACAACCAAAGCACTTACTCATTTACAATGTGATTAGCAGAGATGTACAGCTGTCACACAACAACAGCAAAAAATTGCTAGACTTCATAGACATTTTTCACACATGGAAATAAGAAATGGTTCAGTAGAAAACTGTGATGGCTATCTTCATCTTTTGCCTTTACTGCCCATATACACACTGTTCAATACATGTTTTCTTCTATTAAAACAACAGAACAATCTTTTTCTAGTTCTTCTTAGTAATTACATTTCCATTTTTCCTTTCAATGTGTGAATATTTCATATAATTTTATAAATATAAAAGAAAATTATTACTTATTTTCTAAATCTGATTCTTTTAACTAGTCAGTAGTTAATATAAATTCATGAAGACAGGTAGAAATTTTAGTTTAACTCACTATGTCAACATCACTATTACTAAGAGATGACCACAAGGCAGTGAATTGGGCTAAAGTTTTGATTATTACATTGTAGCTACATCCTATTTTCTCATAAGTTGGTAAACTTCTCATGAATGCACATGGAAATTACAGAAGGGATGGATGTATATACTTGAATTCTTTTAAATTTAAACATAAATCCTTAATTTTTATATATTTAATTAAAATATAATTATGAAACTCCCTCCCTAATATTTCTTTCTTCTAGTTTTTCACATATTCCCACTCTCTAATTCCTCTCATATCCTCCATTCTAATTCACAGCCTTGGGGTTTTTTTTATATTTATTTATATATACACAAATATATAAATAGAACTTACTGGATTCATTTTGTTGTGTTTATGTGATTTCATGGCTGACCAGTTTGTATTGGATAGCCATTCATTGTGTTCATGCCTAGGAGAGGCACTTCTCCCTCTCAGTTGTCATGAGTTGTCTAGGAGTCAAGCCCAGTGAGATTTCTGAATTCGCATGTCTATTGGTACTCCCATTATTTGGGTCTTGTTTATGCAGCCTTTTTTTTTTTTTTTTTTTTTTTACAGCTGACAATTTCAGAGTTGAGTTCCTGGTACTATGACTCTTCTAATTTGCCTGCCTCAACTTTCCCCATTGTTCCCTGTGCTATAATTGCAAGAACTGTGATGTAGAAGTATCCACTGAGGCTAGAGTCTTTACGATCCCTTGCTCCCTGTATTGCGTTTAGTTGTGGTTTTCAGAGATGGTCTCCATTTGCAATAATGAGAGCCTTCTTTGATGAAGGGTGGTGGCTGAATTTATCTTTGGGACATAAGATAGCCTTTAGAATGTAGTTAGACATGATATAGGTATGTCAATCTGGCAGTAAATGATCCCCTTCTATGATGATCTAAATAACCCTTAGTGGTGATGAATGTGAATTAATGATGAAAAATATGGCGGTAACTGTGGGAGTCTATCATATTCTACTAACTGAAATAAACATATGCAGACATACATATATAATCACTCAATAGTCATAAACTCTGATATTATGTCTACTATGTGACCCCAGGCAATTAATCTCAGATGAAATATCTCTAGCGAGGCGATAAAAACAAGCAGATACTCATCACATGGCCAAGAACAACAGAGAAAACTCAGAAGAGGTAGAAGTATGCTTCTCTCCCTATCTTCTGTAACTATCTCTTTGGCGTGATGCTCGCAGAGGAAAAAGAGTAATTCCTGAGTATGTAATCAGAGCTGACCAGGGTGACTAAAAGCTAGTGATAGGAAAGCAGTTTCTTTATCTCTTCTGTAATGACACAAATTGCACTGTTAAATACACCCAATATGACCTCTGTTCTGAAAATGTACTTCAGTGCTGATTTTGTGAACTTGTCTTTTAAATCAATTATCAGTGCTTGGGGCACCAGGCTCAAATGTAATTAAAGTTAAAATCAAACTTTGATCTTCTACCATTCTTTCCTGCATTAGCTTTAAACCGAAGTGTGTTGTTAATTATGTGAGCATTACATGGTAAAACTGCATCACTGCTCAGTTTCGACTTTAATCAGTAAGTGGCTCTTTGACACTCAGATGAAAGAGAGGTAAGCTGTAAGTGCTCCTCAGAGTGCATTTAAAACAGCTTTTACAACCTTGTCATTTGAACACTAAGTCTACAAGTACTTTCTGCTTGGTTGCATTTTTTCTCACTCTCAATGTTCCTTTTTTTAAATAACAACATCTTGTTATTACTGGTGGCTCCAATTTTTATGGCATACACTGAAGTAAAAATAATACTTTAGTCACAATATCATGAGAAAACAAGAATTATAATTGGAATTTGTTATGAAAAATGTAGTTTTGAATAAAACATTACATTTGAGAAATGGTGATTTGGGTTTAGAAGAAATACATTGAGCACAAAGAAACCACTCTAGAAAAGTCACCAATGTAGAGCTGGAGATACTTAATTAGGAGGTAGAGAGAAAATGCAGAGCCATCACCAAGGGAAGGTTGTGGAACTGTGTTTCCATGTATGCATGTGCATGGACCTGCATGCATAATTTATTCCATTATGTTGTTTATTTTAAAAATGAAATCATAAGTAAATATGAGGCCATTTCAGATGATTACAAGGATTCTCATTTATATTGAATGAGAGACATTACTAGAAAAAAATAATCTCTTCAAGGATAACTAATGAGCTGTCAGTCAACAAAGGCAGTGAACACCTACGGTAAATACCTGGGCTTCAGACAGAAAGATGTCCATTAAGAAGGAGCAGATTACAATGGTGTGTGTGTGTGTGTGTGTGTGTGTGTGTGTGTGTGTGTGTGTGTTTACACATGTATGTGCTAGTGTGGTCATGAATGTTATAGAGTGAGAAAGCCAGAAGACAACCTTTGTGTCATTCCTACCTCCATTTCCTATTCCTGTGAAAGGAACGGCTTGCATCACAGATGTTTGCTCCTGCATCTTGTTTATATGTAGGTTCTGGCACGTATACACTTTTGGGTTTCCCTAGGACAAAACTTGACACAGGAGCCATCCCTTCAGTCCAGAATAAGGACTTTTAATACAAGAAAACCTTTCTCAAATACACTATAAGAGTGAAGGATATAGCATCTCTAAAAGATGTTTAACCAGTATATTAATGATTATATATTGAAATTATGTGGAAAGTTATGATCTCAGATATTAATTTCTCTATATTCAGAAATTCTTAAAGTATTTTAGAGGATTATCCATATCAAAAATGAAATAAAAAATGAGCTACAACAATTTAAATAAATTTTTGAAGCAATTCATTCATCTCTTAGTGATATTTTTGGATTTCAATACTATAGCCCAGACACCCATTTTCCTGCAATTTCTTCACAAATTTATTACTATTTCTATACAAGGGTAAATACATAACATCATGCTTGTTTTTTTTTACTTTACCCATGTATATGTATAATCAATATAATTTTATTCTTTTCCCTGAGTCATCTTCCAGCCGTTCTGATTTCTCCATAAACCACAAATGAAAAACCACTTTAGAAAAACACAATTCAAAATGTATCTTAGTATTTGTTTAGAAGAATATCACAATGCTGCCATCTAATTCTTATATTTTAACAGATGTCTCTTTGACAGTAAAAGGAAAATAAACTTCCAGATATGTATAGGCATGCTTGTCCATCTTCCAAACAGAGTGAGCAATTGCTTGGCTCAAAAATCAGGGACCTGTAAAGCAGAATAATTGATTGAGTGTAACTACAGGAGCTGCCAAAGTTTTTGAAGCCTTCTTCAGGCTCCATAACAAAACACATATAACAATGGCTGGGCACAAAGCTAACACTCACAATTAGTTTTCATGAACTAACTGAGAACTGCAACCTTCTGGTTTCAATTTTACAGTTCAACTATGCCAGATGGAACAGGGAGAAAATAACACACATAATTAAAATCAATGAAGTTATATCAACTTTAAACACATATACAAAATGAAGCAAAAAACAAATAAGGAAAAATTCCAGTCACATATTTCCCACATTTATAGTCCAGTTTAAAAATCTATAGATACAAAATTAGGATTCTTGAACAAATCTCAGCCAGGATGCAAAGTGCTTCTGATAACTCATATCAGAAAAATCCATACAAATGGAGGCAGTGATTAAGGAAAGAATCATATACTAACTGGCAAAGCAAAACAGAAAGTAGTTACTTGCATGTTTGAAATAATAGGAGGAACTTGAATGGTAATGTTGAAATAAGGAAATGAATGCAAGGATAGCAAGAAAAGGTAAGTGGAATTCTAGTGGACACAGCACACCAGGCTGCATCACAAGCTCTCAGTTAGTTCTTCTTAGGGAGGTGATTTTATTTACTGAGCATTGTCACTACTCAGAATCATTCACAGTAGGGTACGGATTTACAAATGAGTAGTAACAGATAGAACAGCAAGCTGTCCTAGTAGGTATCAAATGACAAGGAAAGAACACAGTGAGAGAAATCAACATACCCATATGAATAGATTTTATATCTATATAAAATCAAATTTACTTTAATAAGTAGGTGGAAAAGGTTTTTAGTTCAAAGACAGCACACAATTTATTTATACTGCTCATTACACACAACATTTTTGTAAGTCTTTTTCTAGAATTTCAATGACGTAGTCAAATAAGTATATTTAATAAATAACAATCAGCCAAGTTCAGTCGCTGGGCAGGGAATTTATGAAGAAGCTGAAACTGAACAGAGATAAGACACTCACAAACTAAAAGATCAGAGTATAAAACAAATATTGGAAATCATGCTTTTTTTTTATTTGCACAATAAGTTGGTATTGACATGAGCAATTAATTACTCTGGTCATAGTTGATATTTCAAGTACTTAATCTCCACCATTAATATCATTACAATATCCTCAAAAGAGAAAGCAGAGGTTGTCAACTAATATTTAACAGCATTTTTGAAACATTTGTCACTACATCACCAGGTTAATGTCAAGATGGATTTCAGAAGTCTACTCATCACTGGAAGAGTCAAATAAATATTATTTGTTAGCTGTGAACAGGAAATTTGAAAACAATAATAAGATATGATCTTGGGCTGTTAAAAAATGTTGGAGAAAATTACAAAAATACAATAGGCTACAGGTGTTTGTAAACATTAAAAGGACCCAAACATAAGGGAAAGCTGACACTAGAAAATAGAAATGATAAGCTAAACAAAACCAAAACCTAACAATAGAAGATCAAGACATGAAGCTAAAGAAAGTCTATATTTGCAAAGAAACAGCTCTCAATAAAACAAGAAGCCACAGCACAGCTGCTAAAGCCTTCATAAGCTTGTATCTACTCATTCATTTGTCTATATAATAATGAAACAAAAAGTGTCTGCAAATACATTTCAAGTTTGTGTGCAAGATCTCACTCAATTCATACTCTAAAATATCAAGATATTTAAGCCTAGTTAAGGAGAATTTGAAAGTAACTTCAAAGGATAGCTCCAAAACATTTATGCAAGTAAATTTAGAATTTCAGAAGGAAACAACAGTCTAAGCTTTCAAAGAAAACATTTTTTCTCAGCTGAATTAAATTATAGCTGTATAAAATCAGAGCCTGTTCTTCAAGCAACAAAAGTTAAAAACAAAACAAAACAAAAGAGAAAGAAACTCACTTAAATATGGCCACAAACTCTCTTTAAAATAGGAAGCATCAGCTAGATTGTGTTGCACTAACAGTAAAAAGGAAAACACTTGAACAGTTTAATGATTACCCATACACTAGTGTTCATAGCAACTGGGTTCCAAGGGTAGGATGGAGTATGCTCTTACTCCAGATGAAAAAGATGAAAAAGTCACTATGAGACACTGAGAGAAAGTCACTTGCCCTAAGCCACAACTGTAGGGGTCAGCAACATTAAAAATTAGAAAATGCTGTTAAGCTCTGATAAATGTACTTGAGACTATTGGTTGTATTCTAAGCATTATTTAAGCATCCTTTAATGATGTTTTTTTTTTCTGTGAATGAGTGAAATCATCTGGGAACATGCTTTTGGTCTCTAACCTTTCTTAAGCTTGAAGCCTGGAGAGAGAAGTTCTCACAGCAGCCCCACTGTTTGAAGGACCACTAGAACAGCCTGGACTCCTGCTGCAGGGAGCCTTCCCCTGCTCATGACAACTCGAAGAAGATCACAAAGACCTTGAAAGCAGCAGTCTAGACAAGAAAAGCTGCAAAAGATTACAGAACCTCTCACCTAAAGTCCCAATAGGATGTCCTCATCTCTGTCCCACTTTCCTGGTAAGTGAATGCTTTCATGGGACATGCCCCTTGGGCTAGTGTCCAGTTATAAGTGAGTATATACCATTTGAGTCTTTGTGGCTCTCAGTTAACTCACTCATTATGATCATTTCTACTTCAACCCATTTGTCCACACATTTTGGAAATTCCTTGTTTTTAATAGATAAATAGTATTCCATAGTGTAAATGTGCCAGTTTCTATATCCATTCATCTACTGAGGGACATTTAGGCTGTTTCCATGTTCTGGCTATTATGAATAAGGCCACTATGAACATGGTTGAGCATATGTCCCTGCTGTATGCTGGAGCATCTTCTGTGTATATTCCAAGGAGTGGAATAGCTGGATCTTGAGGAAGCACTATTCCCAATTTTCTGAGATAGCACCAGATCGATTTCCAAAGTGGTTGTACTAGGTTCCATGCCCGCTAGCAATGAAGGAGTGTTTCTCATTCTCCACATCCTTGTCAGCATGTGGTTTCACTTGAATTTTTGGATCTTAGCCACTATGATGGGTGTAAGATGGAATTGCAGAGTTGTTTTGACTTACATCTATGGATAACTAACCAGAGGGTCCTAGAAACCTACAAGAAGAACACTATGATGAGTGGATCTGGGCCCTGGGGTTCTGCTCAAGCCATGGCACCAACCAAGGACAATATGTGCACTGAGCATCAAACTCCTATCCAGATCTAGCCAAGGCACAGGGTATTATCCACATTTAGGTGGAGAGTGAGTATTGACTTTCATACAAACTCTGGTGCCCCATATTTGACCATGTCCCCTTGATGGGTAGGCCCGATGGCATTCAGAGGAAGGACAGCAGACTACCAAGAAGAGACTTGATACCTTAGGATCATGTTCAGGGGGAGGAGGTCCCCCTCAGTCACAGTAATAGGGGAGGGGAATAAGATGAAAGCGGGAGGGAGGGAGGAAGGGGAGGATACATGCGATGGGGTAACAATTGAGATGTAATATGAATGAATTAATAAAAAAAATATAATGCAAAAAAGATTAGAGAACCTCTCATACAAGGGGGAGCACTTCCTCATTAACTCAGCAAGAAGCTAGTTAGTGATTCAGGAGAGGACTTGTGACTGGTCTGAATGCAAACCTTGTCATTCATTGATCACAATGTGAGGCTTGGGGCTAATGTATTGGAAACTCTTCTCAGATTGGTGGGAAAGAGATCTTTCATGTGCATGTCACATTCATACCACAGATCCCTGGCTGCCATTTTCTGACCAATTTCAGGATTGGCTAAACAGGGGAGAAGAGAGAATGAAGAAAATTCAGACAGACCAACACAAGTACAGAAAAACTGGCATGGGGTAAGGTATCACCTGCAGCCAGAAACCTCAGCGAGTTTAGTTTATACATTCTTATCATGGAGACAGGTTCATTGAACTAAGAGGCACGTTTAGGGAATCTCTGTGGGAAGTTTCTGTATTAGAGCAGTTAGAGGCTGGAAATATTCCAGAGAAGGTAGTTGTAACTGATAGTTTGTACATTTGCTGTCAACATTTCCACTGGACCAAAGCTTCACCCAGGGAAGGTTTTATCTCTCTCATGGGTCAAAGGTAGGGGTCTTTCTAATGACTGTGATTACGGCAACAACATACATCCAATAAGGATTTCTTCTGCTCCCCATATGTGCCTATAGCATCAGTAAGGATTTCATCTGCTTCCCATATGTGCCTAAAGCATCAGTCTGCTTATTTCACTTAAATAAATTGTTGGGCTGTGCTGTCTCAGCTGCTACGTTCTCACTGTGCACTGTGGCTTGTGATAGGATGAGAGTGCCATGGAGTAATGGTCAGTATAGTGGAAGCAGCTGGACTGTCCATTGCTGCTGCAGGATTTGTAGGCCTTTATGTTTTACAAGCAATGAAGCATGTGGAACCTCAGGCAAAACAAGCTTCTCAGAGCCTACAAAAATCTGCCTTCAGTGACAGGTACTATAGAGATGGGTTTGAGCCCAAAATGACAAAACAGGAGGCAGCATTATTAGTTCCTGCAAGTCCTACTGCCAGTAAAGGGGTCAGGGGTGCCCATCAACAGATAATGCTCTTAAGCCACCAAAATAAAGGAGGATCTCCTTATAGAGCTGCCAAAGTCAATGAAGCTAAGGACTTACTAGGACAAGCCAAAAAAAAAAAAAAAAAGTAAATGTGATGAATATTAAGTATGGTTGCCCACACACAGGCACATGAGAAAGCAAAGGCTCACACTTGAATATGTTTCTCAACCTTTTGTCATTCCTTTCTTTCTTTCTTTCTTTCTTTCTCCTTTCCTTTCATTTTTGTTTCATAGGGTCTCGTTGACTGTGCGGTTCACAGTTTGGGCAAGGAAGTTTGGTAAGTGAGCCATCAGTATCCACTTATCTCAATACCCAGCACCAGGGTGACAAGCACATGCTTCCACACCTGGGGAGTTCTGTTTTATTTTGCTTCCCCACCTTTACCTGCAGATTCTGGGGATCCAGACTCAAATTTCCATGCCTCCATTAATATATTTCACTGACCGACAGACACATCCCCAGCCCAAGTGTTATTTTCCCCGCCTCTGGCAGACTGATTATGTGAGCTGTTTTTCACCTTTCATGGCTCTTGTATTTTTATTTATTTTTTTAAATTTTATATTCTGTTTTTTTATTTTATTTAACTGATTTATTCAGATTACAACTCAATTGTTATCTTATCACCTGTATTCTCCCATTCCTCCCTCCCTCCCACTTTCACTCTATTCCCTTCCTCTAAGTCTATGACTGAGGGGGATCTCCTCCCCTACTTTATGATCCTAGGCTATCATGTCTCATCTTGGTAGCCTGTTTATTATTTCTTTGAGTGCCACCAATTTGTGGGCAAATGTATAGAACTATAAACAATCATGCTGAGTGGGTTAACCCAGAAGCAGAAAGGCTCACATGGTATATACTCATTTATAATTGGGCACTAGCCCAAAAGGCATGTCCCATGAAAGTCTTCACTTACCAAGACATTGGGATAGATGTGAGGACATGCTACTGAGACTATAGGTAAGAGAAAGATAGGAGATGAGGAAATAGAAGGATCCAGAGGGTCTTATAAACCTACTTAATGGGTGGGTCATGGCCCAGGGGGGTCTGCTCAAACTATTGTACTAGCCAAGGACAATATAAGTCGTAAACATCGAACCCCTTTGCTGATCTAGCCAATGGGCAAGACATTCAGCACAGTTATGTGGAGAGTAGGGACTAACTCTGGCAAGTGTGCTTTTAAATTCAGCTAGTAAATACTTACCTGGCCTTCCCCCATGGTATTACATTTGGCACAACCATCTTCTTCCAAATATTATTTTCTTACTTCAGATCTTATATTGGAACAAGTATACCAAGTTGATAACACAAGGAAGACATGTTGTCAGTAGTGCCAGCAATAATAGTTGCCTGAAGACATGTGAAAAGAAGAACCAATGACGGGGTGCAGAGAACAAGATGATGGAAGGTGAAGTATAAATAAGGAAAGCTATGAAAGAACCAAGATGAAGAACCAACGATTCTTCGACGATTTCAACGATTATACTAAACCTTAAAGACTTTTTTTTTTTTTTTTGGTTTTTCGAGACAGGGTCTCTCTGTGTAGCCTTGGCTGTCCTGGACTCACTTTGTAGACCAGGCTGGCCTCGAACTCACAGTGATCCACCTGCCTCTGCCTCCCGAGTGCTGGGACTAAAGGCGTGCGCCACCACGCCCGGCTCAAGACTGAATGTTCTGATACCCAAGGCATGGATAAAACACTAGCTAACTGATGATGTGCATTGCTTTTACTGTTGCATTAAGGGGAAAACTAAGGATATTAGTAGCTGTCAAGTGAAGGGCCATTGGCAGTTAGAGAAGAGAGGATAATCCTGCAGATTGAGGCTTTAGCACTGTGCGTTTCTGTTTTCTAAAGCCAATAGTCATAAGTCTCTGCTGTCATGATTTAGAGCTACTGGCCTCCAAGTCTGTCCCCTGAGACCCACAGCATTTGGCACTCAGGGTCCAGCAATACCCATGACAGAGTTGCTAATCTCCATAAACTCACAATCCTCATTCTATCTTGCCTGCTCCATAGTGTGTGCACCAATATTCATGGCAACAGTCAACAGACAATTCTTCTTTAAGTTGCTGCCTGAAAGTGGCCTATATCATATCCTTCTTCCCCAAGCAAGTTACCCATCATGTTTCATTTTGCAGAGTAGAAACAACTTGCAAGACTGAACATATTTGATGAGTTGAATATCTGGAAACCAAAATCTTTATTATATTCTCCATAATACTTTTCTTTTCTAAGAGAGATAATCTAAAAGTTCTCCCTTATCTAGGTATCAAAGGTCAATGTTGAGTTTCCAGTAATGTCCATTAGATTCCTCACTGGAAAGAAGCAAAAATTCATATTTAGTATACTATCTACTGCATTTACATAGGCAGAGTTTGTGATGGTTGTCTGTACTAAAAACTATGTACTAAAGTTAATAGCACATATTTTAGAAGTGGGGGATATGTATTAATTTACTAATATTAACAATGTTGAAATAGTATATTTCAGTCTTTAACATGGTATTCAAATTCAATGAAACATTTTATGGAACATTTTCATATAAAATTTGCACTTATATAACTAAAAATGTTATAGTGCATGCTTGGCACTATAGTGACTGTTAATTCAATATCATTCTAAAATAACTTGAACTTTTATAAAGTTTTACTATATTAACTTTATGCACAAATGAATTTTTAAGTGGGTGTCTAGAATCATAGAATTACATTAAGCCACATTATTTCATCCTTATGATAACTGTACTATTAGTATTTATTTTACTATCTACTGTTTAAATAAAGGTAAATGTGGTAACACAGGAGCAAGGAATAGAAATTATACCCAAAAAGAGTTAGATTAAAATTAAATTTTAACAAACTTATCAAGAAATGAAGCAAAAAACTCTGGCTACATACCTATGAAGGAACTTGTAAAATTAAAAATATTTCAGCTTGGATTATTTGAAGAATTCAAATGTTATTAAAATTTTAACAAAACAATGTGCTGAATGGATGCTTTTAATACTAAAGTAGCAAGTTAATTACTTCAGAATTGAATCAACACTATGTTTTTGAGAGAAAAATTGTCTCTGGCAACAATATCCGTTCTTGCTGAGAATAATGAAGAATATTGAAGAGATGATATACTCAATAGTTTTGTCCCTCTGTGATAAAATATCATTACCAAGGTAACTTTTCAAAGAAGAGCTTATTTTTACACAAGATTCAAGAGGGATATTCCATAACCTTAGGGAAACACGGCAGGAGGCAGCTGGAGCAGAAAGCTGACATATCAGTCCTTCAATGACAGGCATGAAACAGAAAGGGCCGACCAGAAGTGGAGCAAAGCTCTAACTTCTCAAAACCCTCCCTCTGGAACATACTCCATTAGGCAGTGACACAGCAAAGCATCATGTTCTTTTCAAAGAGTACCACCAATTAGGAAACATGTATTCAAACACCTGAGCCTATGGAAGATATTTCTCATTCATCGCAGTACAGATGTTATTGCAAAATCTGAGTGCCATGATGATCCCCTTGACTACATATTAAAGTTAAGGAAGTTAAGGAAGAATAGAAAAGCAACATTCTGATCTGGGAGGAGCTGAAGAAGTGAATGTGATCAATAATGTTGCATACATTTCTCAATGATAACTAAAAATATTTTACAAAGAATTTTTGTATATAGGGATTAGGTGAAGGCAAAAAAAAAACAAAACAAAAAACAAACAAACAAACAAAAAAACAAGGTCAGGTGTTGATTTACGCATATTGGGTGAATTGCAAATAAATTTTAAAAAGCTTAAATGAAACAAAGGAGCAACTTTCAATATTGTAAAGCAATACACAACTAAGAAGACTTAACATATAAAATATTTGATGAATTCTATTTATCATTTCAGGACATAAAAGACCACTGTGGTTAAAAACAAACATGAAACAGCTCTCATAAATGAGTAGGTCGGACATAGAAGGATATCTCTTATAGCTTCTAATGTCCTTGATACCAGAACAGCTAAGACTTTCTGAATGAATCCTTACCATTGGGCATCAAAGCATAATGTAAGACCACATTCATTTTACAGAGTTACCAGACACTTTTCTATAGAACTTGGATCTTGATGAAGACCCTTATGTAACACAGATTAAAATGTTAGACACTAAATACAGGCTCTCATTTGTTTAATCCAACCTACTTAGTTAAAGTCTTTTAAAATTTGCTTTTCATGACTCTTTTTTATCTGACATATGTTTCTAC
Organism: Acomys minous; assembly: GCF_964271855.1. Lineage (NCBI taxonomy): Eukaryota > Metazoa > Chordata > Mammalia > Rodentia > Muridae > Acomys > Acomys minous. The sequence continues at coordinate 80,167,459 of NC_140483.1, forward strand.
ATCCATATATATATATATATATATATATATATATATATATATATATATATTCATATATTCCTGACTACGAGTCATAAAGAAATTTAAAATAGCTGTTTGGTATTTATACAATCTTATCAAAGAGGAAAGCAAGTTATTTTACAGTTGAAATGTTTGGACTTCTTTATTTTTATGAGTCTTGGTTTTGATGCTGCAATATGCAGAGTAATATGAATACATTTCAGAGATAACTGCCACCTTGACTTTTAATTGTCAATGCTGAGAGCACTTCTTCATATCATTATATCCATAGTGTAGTATGACGGAACTATGAGTATGTATTTTTGGGAAATCTGTGTTAACATTTTTTTCACTTTAGGCATCATCAGTTTATTATAAAAGGGAGGAAGTGAAATTATTTACATGATGAAATAGTTGACAGCATCAGCAGAATGGGCAACATCGTGGGACACATTTCAACAGTGACTCCAGTCCACGTACTTTCCAAGAATGTCACCGTCTCTAAATAAGAAATAATCTTTGTCATCTAGAACTACTTTGGTTCCTCCATATTCTGGAAGAACTTTGTCTCCAACTTTCACACTGACTGGTTGAATCTCTCTACCCTTTCCTTTCGCGCCTGTTTGACAGCCACTACTGTTCCTTGCAATAATTTTCCTTGAGACTTTTCTGGAAGCATAATCCCACCTTTGGCTACAGTTTCGGTGGCACTCCTTTCAATAACACTCAGTTGAAGAGCGAAAGAAACTTTTGAAATGCTTGTCTAACCATGACTTGCTGCCCCGGACTCTGCTCTCAGGCCGCCGCTGCAAACAGAGTCCTGTGGTCCCGAACCGGACATGTGAGAGTTAATATTTTTTTAATGAAACTCATCATCAACTAAAACATTATTTTAGATTTATTTATTTATTATATGTACAATGTTCTGCCTGCACTTACCCATGCACACCAAAGAGAGCACCAGATCTCTATATAGATGGTTGTGAGCCTCCACGTGGTTGTTGGAAATTGAACTCAGGATCTTTCGAAGACCAGCCAATGCTCTTAACCTCTGAGCTATCTCTCTACACCTCAAAGAACAATTTTTAAAATCAAACTTTTTAATACTTTTAATTGAGAGATTTAGTAAATTGGTATATCCTGACAAATGGTAGAAAAATATTAAGAACCTGAATCATTATGTCTTTTATAAAAGTAGAACTGTCATTAATATACTAAAAGGACTGGAAATCATAGCATAGAATATTCTCGACTGAGCAAAGTATTTCCGAAAGCACTGGTGGTTGTTGTGCATTATGACTGAATGTTCATGGTAAAGTATACATGTGTGCACAAGCAAAAATGCACCTAAGTCTTCTGAAGCATGCACAGGCTACAATGCTAATACAAACATTTGGATTTCATTTCTTTTTTCCATTTTTTTGGGGGAAAGTGGTTTTGTTTGGGGGGGCGATTTTTGTTTGTTTGTTTGTTTGGTTTGGTTTTCGGTTTTAGGCGTTTTGTTGCTTTTTGTTTTGTTTTTGCTTTTTTTTTTTGCATTTGTTTTGTTTTAGAGAATATTTAACTGTGTTACAGCACTGGCTATCCTGGACTTGTTTTGGAGACTATGCTAGCCTCGTGCCTCTACCTCCCAGATGCCTAGGATTAAAGGTCTGTGCCATCACACCAGGCTCTCATTCAGACTGTTCAAGCTCCTATATTGACAGGTGCCCCCAGAGGAAATGAAGAACAGAGAGGGTAGGAGGTTAGAGTGAATGGAACTGAAGAAGAGAAGGAAACAGGGGAAAAGCATAGAACCAATTCAGCCACCAAGTGAACCTCAAACACTGGATATGTATAAAATTGTATATGATAATCAAGCATTAGAAATGGAGGAAGAACAATAAATATGCACTTTATAATTTGCAAATATTCTCCTTAGGTTCTTAAGTTTCATAATTAAAAGTAAATAGTCATCTCTTGTCAACAAATGAAGCCTTCAGTAATAGGTTTTATCCACTTGAAGTGTTGTTCAGAGTCTCATGAAAATAGCCACACAACCCAGGACATGCCAATACAATAGGCTGTTCTTCTTAAAAAGAAAACAGGACCCCATTGATGAAGAAAACATCCACATAACTCATTGAACGTAGAGATGTTGAGCTTTTGCCTACATAGAATACCCCTCCCTGTGTTCTAGTATCTGTGACACAGACAAGTACTCTGAATGCTATAAAAAAGGAAAAAATAAAAATAAAAAAAGAAAGGCAACCCAAACAAAAAGGCTTCTCCTTGTAAAGTAAGTTTTCTGTTCATGTGTAAAATTAATGCATTATAGTGATATTAACATCTTTATTTGAGGAGAAAACTTATATCTCCTTATGTTTAAGTCCTTAATGTGTCTCAATATATGCAGTAATTTTTTGTTTTTTTAAATCATAGAATGTTATATGAACATGTTTTTATTTTAATCCTAGGTGTGTGATATGTGGATGCTTCGGATTGTGTACAGCAACTAATTATTATTTGAATCATGTTCTATTTGGGGCATCATTTGCAAGCTGAGCTCTCTATGTTTGGAATTCTTGGGACTGTTCAGAAGGTATATTGATACTAGAGCCCCAGGAGAAGTGGCAGCTGATGCTCTGCCTGCTGCTGCTGCTTCTGTTGCAACTTCTGCTGCTGCTGCTGTTTACTGTTTGCTGGATTGTTGGTTTCTAGCTAGAGATATCCTGAAGACAAGGATCAAATTTGTTCCAATGAACTCTACCCACTGAAACAACAGGAACTAGTCAAACAGTAATGATGTAACCTTTCCATCTATCCCTCTTTTTCTTCCTAACTAGTGTTGAGGTATTGGAAGAAATAGGGGTGATATCAAAAGGTAGGAAAAAGGACCTAATAAAGTATCCAAAAATCTGGCTACAAGTGGTATTGAATATGGAGGTAGGCAGAAGGGAAATCTGATTTCTGTTGCCATAGAGGAAACAACAGGATACGACAGGAGGAACATTTTGTTTCAAGATGTCAGCAAGAGACACTGGGTTAGAGGAAAAAAACTGAAATTAAATCATTTATGTACTACAAGAATGTGTTAACATTACTAATAAAGTCTGAAATTGCTTTGTATTGAAGACATGGTTTTACTTATGTTTCCACAGGAAATGAGTAGCTGTAACTACCGTCAGTTATAAAGATGAGAATTGAGTCTGAAAACCTTGACCACTGAGCTAAAAAGCATTTACCTTATTGAACATTCTTTTGTTCATAATTTCTCATTAAACACAGTACAAGTAATGGCCTAATACAGAAAAAGAGAAATGTAGTGAGAATTTTTGTTTTCTTTTTGTTTTAACAAAGAAATGTGATGTGAATATGGTTTTGTTTTAATCCCAGATGTGACACATGGGATTAGATTGTGCACAATAGCTGACTATGGTTTGCCTCATGCTTTAGTTGTGGCATGATTTGCCATCTGAGGATAGTTTACATTTTGCATTCTTGGGATCTTTCTGAAGGTATATAGATACCAGCACCCCGAGAAAGGTGGAAGCTCCTGCTTTCTCTGCTGCTCCTGCTGCTCTTGCTTTTTGCTGGACTTCTGGTTGCAGGTGAAGACTTCATAAAAATGAAGATCAAATTTTCCCCAAGGAACTCATCCCTAATCAGCAGAAGTAGTCTAAAGATAAGAACACCCACTTTAACCCCTATCCTTCTTTTTCTCCTACCAATTGTTGCGGAGTTGAAAGCAATAAGGGTGATGTAGGAGGTAGGAAAAATAATCCAATAACATAGACAAAAGTCTGGTTACAAGTATATAATTATCCTCCAGACTTATTTATTTTTAAGCTAATATTTTGAAAAGTAGTACTGGATAGAGAGACTACTCTGTGGTTAAGAGCACTAGCTGCTCTTTCAGAAGAACCCAGTCTGGTTTCTAGTGCCCTCATCTGAGGAATCACAACTATCTATAAGTCCAGACCCAGAGTATCTAATCCCTTTGATCTTCAAGGGAAACTTTACTCACACATATATTCATTTGGAGGTACATACCCTACATATAATTAAAAATAATTTTAAGGTTTTTAAAAAGATTTATTTATTCATTATCATGTATACAGTGCTCTGCCTGTATGTACATCTGCAGGCCAGAAGAAAGAACCAGACCACAGTTTAGATAGTTGTGAGCCACCATGTGGTTGCTGGGAATTGAACTCAGGACCTCTTGGAGAGCAGGCAGTGCTCTTCAACGCTGAGCCATCTCTCCAACTCAATTTTAAGTTTTTAAAAAGTAGCTCAAAAACATATATTATCAATATGAATAGGTCATTTACGTCTTATTCTTCCTCTTTCCCTCTTTCCATCATTTCTCTATCATCTATTTTTCTTCCCTACCTATATACCTAGCTATCTACCATCTATCTATATATCTATATACCTATATCCATATCTATATATCTATATCAACTGACTACCTGTGTGTATTAGTGGGGCTTCTCTAGAGAACCATAAATTGTAGATGAATACACACACATTTGTGTATGTATATGTGTATATTTATATAGAGAAGGGGAGGGGAGAGATTGTATATTTATTGATTCAGCTTATATTAAAATTGTTTTCTCATATCTGAGAGGCTCAGTCCTCAGAAGCTGCTTGTCATAAATATCTATGCCTCAGCAATGAAAGTAGTAACAAAGTAACTGTCTGTCGCTGGAGAGGATTACAACCTAACATTTGCTTGGTTCACCAGACTCGCTGCCCTGGCAATCTTAATCTGTCTACAGTGCCCTGAAGGGTTTTGGGAAAGCTGCTGGTCTTTAGTCAGTCATAGAAACTCAAAAATGTTCTGAAATTACCAAAGGAAGCTGTTGGTCTTTAGTTGCTATCAAAAGTTTTGAAATGCTATTTATAATGTCAGCAAATTTGGCAGCTGAAGCAACAACCACAGGCTATATCAGCTCAGCAGCAAGAGGCAAAGTCTGTCCTGCAATAAATATCAAAGGTGCAAAACTGTTAATACTCTATCCTCTGCCACACCCCTTCTATCTGGGCAGGTATGAGAAGGTGTCTACTAGCTTTTGGGGCCTTCCCACCTCAACCAAAGTAATGAAGACCCTTTCTTTGTCTGGTGCTTCCTAATTTGTAGAAAGCTAACATTAAAACAACCAACACATATTGTCTCTATGTCTAAATTTTTAGTAAATTAATTGAAAGCAAAATGTATATATTATACAAATTCATATCCTCATTTCAAAATAATTTTCACAGAATTAATAAGAATACTACACTAAAAATAACATTGGAATTTTAAATTTTTCTACAATAATCATATCAGCAATATATTACTTAATATTATCTAATGTAAAATTGTTAATTAAATTTTCATCTATTACTATTTAATAGTACTTCTATTTCAAAAATTCAGGTAGAAAATATCCAGATAAATCTTCTTGTGGCTTTATTTACATTTCTCAATAAGTGTCATTTATTTCTAAATGTGTAAATTTGCATGTATAATGACAATAAGCAGTGTGTGTGTGTGTGTGTGTGTGTGTGTGTGTGTGTGTGTGTGTATGACATGATACAGATGCAAGGAGGTCAGGGAACAACTTTTCAGGAGTGTGTGCCCTCCCTTGTTTGGATATAGTGTCTTGGTTTTGTTGTTGTACTACCTACTTGTCCAGCCAACCTTCTTATCTGCCACCCATCTTGTTATAGAAGCCATAGGATCACCCATGAATGGTACCACATGTGGCTTTTCTTAATTGGATCCCAGGGATTGAACTCATGTCATCAGGTTAATGTATCAAGTGGCATTACTCACTGAGCCATCACTTGTATATTTAGTATTTTCAAAACAACCATGATGAGTGCTGAAGATTGAAGAGCAATCTGAAGTTGGCTGATTCTTTCCTCATAATCAGGTTCAGATTACATTTCAGTCAGGAGTGATGTTCATTGCCCACTGAATGGGTCATTTTACTCTTTCCTATGATACAAACAAAATACATTGAAATTTTCTGTATTACTACAAGTCACAGCAATGATTATACTAAATGATGTTAAAGATGTTGGTAACTTGGTAACTTTTGACTATTGTACCTTCAAAGTCATCATGAAAAATATGAAAATGGATTAAGTCAGGACCTTTTATTTAATGCCAGTTGAAGAACAATTTTTTTTTCTCACTGAAAATCTGAACAGTCAGTTAAAGCATTTTACATAGTCTTATTCACTGTGAAGAAACACTATGACTAAAGCAGTTCTTATAAATAAGATTTTTAATTGGGGACTTGCTTATAGATTTAGAGGCTTAGGGCATTATCACCATGATGGGGCATGGTGACAGGCATGATGCTAGAGATCTTTACATACTGAGCCACAGGAAGAGAGAAAGAGAGACAGTGGGTTTGGCATGTGCTTCTGAAATCTCAAAAGTCAGCCTGTATGGCATACCTCTCCCAACAATATCACATTTCCTAATTATTTCCGAACAGCACATCAACTGGGAAGCAATAATTCAAATATATGACTCAGGGAGGCCCAGGAGGCCCATTGTCATTCAAACCACCTCACTCATCCTTTTAATAATTAATCTCTTTCATATTAAGTATATTTGGTCTTTATCTGTAATCCATGTTGCAAATGACATCTGAAAATAATTTCTCAGCAGGATGTTTGTAGCCTTTTGAAACTTACTAAATCGCAGCCTTGCTTTCAGCTCAGCTTTCCAGATCCCCTAAACAATTCCTCTTGCCTCTGGGTTTTCTGAGGTAAAGAGCCATTGCATTGCAGGTGCAAAATATATGCCTACAATAGACAAATTAAAATTCAAGTAAAGAGCCAAAGTGAAGAGTACAAATTATGGGTGCTTCTAAACTTTAAAAGACAGGCTGAAATTTGCTGCTGAATTTAGAGTTTTGTTTGGTTCTTGTAGTTCCTGGCTACAGATCAGGGTCTAACCTGCTTTCTTTAATTGCCTTTCCTTCAGGAAGAGAACTATTGAAAAGTAGAAATAATTTTTAAAGAAGGAGATTTAAATGACCCCAGTTAGTAAAAGCAATCACCAGGAGAAAAAAAAGGGCATAAAATTCACAACATAAAAAAAATTCAGAATTCCCCTCCTTTTTAAAAGAATGGTTCAAACCTGGGAACTAAAGAGAGGAGTAGGCTTTAGGACACTTATAAACAGAAGTGTAAAAGCCTGAACAGCTGATGTTAAATGAGTTCAGCCTTCTTCTTTATTAAAGGGCTCAAAACTGAATTGGACATTTAAAAACTGAAGTGAAGCATTAGCAATTAGAAAATATTAAACATATCCGGGTTTATTCCTGAGACCTTTAAAATGTTAGGTGGTGCTTTATTTTATTTTATTAAAGGAATATTTAGCATTTTTTTCTTTTTCATAATTTGTACAAATTCTAGAGATAATAACTGCATTTTAAATAGAAATGGCAGATGAACCATATTGCATAAGAATTATTTTAAAATTTATAAAATTTCATATATTTTCACAATATGACTGTTCTATACACTTTCTCTGCTTATGGATTAAAGAACTACAAAAGAGATACTCAGAATATGCCTGTGGAGAAGGGCCCAGATGAACACAGGAGGTATAATTTTAGAAGGGCCCTTGATTGTTTCTAGATAATAAATGTAGCAGATGGTATAGTATGTTATTCTCATATTTCGGTATGTGACGTATTTGGAAGCAGAGTGTTTGCAGATGTGATTAAATGACCAGGTATATGAAAAACAATTATCACAAGAAAGCAAGAGGATTATGGCCCACAGCATTCTACACTGAGAATTCTCCCTAATGTAGAGTAGGTCATAAATTTGATACTGACTTCTTTTAAGAATGACAGCAGCTGTGATTTTTTTGTCAACTGAACACAAGCTAGAGTAATCTGGGGAGAATACAACTCAACAAAGAAAATGCTTACTTCGGATTGATCTGAACGGAAGTCTGTGTGGGAATTTTCTTGATTAATAGTTAATATGAGGGGGCTTAGGCAAATGAAAGTAGTACCTTAGTTCCTGCATTAGTTTTCCTTCATGATGTACTGTGATTTAAAAAAAAATGTAAGCCAGATTAACCCCTTTCTCCCCAAACTGTTTTTGGCCAGTGCTTTATGATAACAAGGGGAAGAAACCTAGGATAACAACACATGGTATGGCAAGACGGAGTATCAAAGGAAGATTTAGGATTATCAGGAGAAGCCTCTACACACCAAAAATTGCTAGCTATGTCCAAAGCACAGGCTGGCTACACATATCTAAGAAGATCCAAGCAGCCCAGAACATTCATACATATCTAAAAAGATCTAACCAGTCCAGAGCATTAAATTTGGAGTTACAGACTCCAAAGTTTTGATAAAATAATTTCATTTTTACCTCATGATTTTGGTGGCAGTGGGTTATAATATCCTGGATAAAAAAATAAATCTTAAGTATGTGCTTTGCCTGATTGTAAGCTATAGGTCATCCTAATATGAGTGCAAGACATTTGAGGGCTAGTGTAAAAATATAATTCAGGAGAAACTTTAAAAATATATGTGTAAACACACACACACACACACACACACACACACACACACACACATTGGGTAAAACAGAGACCCAAATGGCCATCTCTCATCACCAAATGAAGTTTTCAGCCTTAGTATTCTGGTATATATAATTGAGTTGTTTGGCAAAGCGTTACAATGTGAATCCCCTTAAAATCCACATTGTTGCTAAGACTATAGGTTTTATTCCAAAAACTGAAAACAAGGCCCCATTGCTGAAGACGACACTTAACAACTCATTTGAAGTAAAGAAATTGAGCTGGTGTGTAGATAGAACCTTCACCAATATGTGCTAGGACCTTTGGTACAAGAAAGTATTTAACATGCTAGCAAAAGAGAAACATAAACCACAATGTGGACAAACCCGTATTCAACATGCTAGCAAAGGAGAAACATAAACCCCAGTGTGGACACAAACCAAATTATCTACAAAGGTGTCCTACTTGCAAGATATATTGTGGCCCAATGCTTGTGGGGGTTACCAACCAATATCAGATTTAACTTACTACCCACTAAATGAGATGGAACCCATACCCAACACTGCTTGGGTGACTAAGAACCTGGAGACTAAATAGCTCAGTTATATAGCACAAAACTAAATACTACTACAGTTTATCAAACAAACGGAGCAATAAAATGACTCTTAATGGCATTCTGTTATACTCAGAGAATCAGTCTTGCTTAGCTTTAATATGAGAGAGAGAGAGAGAGAGAGAGAGAGAGAGAGAGAGAGAGAGAGACTGAGAGACAGACAGTCAGACAGAAGACAGAGACAGAGGAGAGAGACAGACAGAGACAGAGACAGAGACAGGGACAGAGAGAGATAGACTTTGGAGACAGTCTTAACTTTAAATGGGATTTTCTATTAAATCTGCTCCTTCAGGTATAAGGAAACCCCATGGAGGTTTTGTCAGAAAGAACATCAGAGCCAGATGATATGGAAGATATCAAGAAAAAAAGCTCTATAAATCAACATAAGCATAGATCTCATTAATTCAAAGATTAAGGTGGCATTCTCAGGGCACACACAGGTCTGTATGAGGTCCTCTGCTTATATGTACGGCTTCGAGTCTAGTGTTTTCATGGGATTCTTGAGTGTGCAAATGAGTGGGTCTCTGATTCTCAGGCCTTCTCATTGGCTTTTTTCTGTGGATAATTATTTTGTCCAATGCCAATGTGATCGTTATTATATTATAATGTACTAATAGGACCAGTCCAGCTGGTCAGTTATTGGGGGGCCGAGGAGGGTAGCAACCTGTGGATAAAGAAATGGGCGAGAGAGACACAGGGCTCTAGGAAACTGTAGCTTGTCAAGAGCCGTTTATTGAAGGTAAGGGCAGGCTTTTTAAAACCTGCTTTAGGGAGGGTGGGGGTAAGCGAGGAGGGTAATGGAAAAGTACAGAATCTTCTGGGGTTGAGCCCCGGGAACATCTGCAGGGGGAGGGGTTTTTCTGGTTGAGGCAAAGCAGGATGTCTCTGTGGTTATCTCAGGATCGGATCGCTCTCTTCTCAGGGCTAAGCTGGATGCCTTGCATGCCTAGTGAGTGGCCAAGCAGGATGTTTGCTGCAGATGCTGAATGGGTGGGGGTCAGCCATGGGCTGTTTGGTCCCTGGCACTAATATATTTCATTATTATCCCTTTGATTCCTGCTTTTTTTATAATGAGAGAAAGAAAGTCAGTAGATTCAAATGGAAAATGTATGGAGAAGGAACTGGGAGAGAAAACTGTAATTAGGATATATCATGTGAGAAAAAAATAATTAAAAAGCCATATTGTTTCTGTTGGAATCATACAGCAGATAAAGGAACACTTTCATAGGCATTGGATATGTTTGTACATGGATACCAATGGGTTCATGAGCATATGTATGTGCCAACACACACACACACACACACACACACACACACACACACACACACGAGAGAGAGAGAGAGAGAGAGAGAGAGAGAGAGAGAGAGAGAGAGAGAAATAAACCTGAATATCCAAAGAGATAAAAATACACTGAATGAGAATTGGTGGCAAGCATACAATTAATAAATGACTCAACCTATTACAAACATAGTATTATATTATAGTATTGATGCTGTAGTTTGTGTATCTGATACAAAAAAATACTTGAAGGGAAGCTACAGTTGGCCTTCCAGGATCAGAAGGCAGTAAGAATGAGCTCCTAGTCAGTGAGAAAGAGTGCTAAGTTAAAGGGGTGACCTGTGCACTAATATTCCCTTACATTCCAGATGCCTGTTTGACACTCTTAATCTTCATACTTTTTATCCTATAAAAACACTAAATAAACACTTAGCTCAACTACATTACTGGTAAGTCTAAAGACATCCAGTTCATACTTTCTTTTTTCTTTCAACAATAGGTCCTTGGAAAAAACTTTGAAATAATAACCATTCCCTGAAACAAAATAGTAGTTTTCACAGAGTACCAAGACAAATATAATCATTTAATTCAGAACTTCACTGACTGGATTTATATCTTGAATTAAAATGTACATATTTATGTTCATTTTCCATATCTGTCCTTTCTGTTGAGTGATTTTATATTTAAGTACCAAAAAATTATGCAAGAATTTATGGCTAATAATGAATATAAAATTATATTTTAATTATTTGATGTTCATGTTCTAATCTTTCAATATCAAGAATGATTGTGAGCCAGGCATGGTGGAAGAGAGAGGCAGGCAGATCGCTGTGAGTTTGAGACCCTCTTGGTCTACTAAGTGAGTCTAGGACAGTAAAGGCTACACAGAGAAACCCTGTCTTGAATGCCACTCTCCAGAAAATAAACTCAGATTGATTATGAACTATATAAAAAGAATGCAAAGTATCTAGAAAAATGTTAGAGCTCCTGTTTCTTCCTCATTTGCTAAACAGAATTATTTATAAATAATGTTTCGTATTGCCCTTGAACTGAATTTGACCAAAAGGTTGTCAAGAAAAGACTTCACATGATAATATCTGTTAAAGTCTATTGTCTCACATCCAAATCATCAGGCTGCCAAAGGCCATCTAAGCAGAGAGTTGGTTTCATCCTACACATTTTGAGTCATTTGTGGCACAATGGCTGGTATAATCTCTGGTTCCATACATTGCCTATCTATCTGCCATCTATCTGCCAATCAATATCCAATGTGTTAATTTTAGTTTAAAGTCAGAATTCAGTAATATTGAAGGATGTGGTCTGAAATGTTGGTATAATTTTCTTTCATTTCCTTGATTCAATATTGAACATTATCTCCCAAATCCCAGATTTTAATTTACTGACATTTTCAATTTTTGTAGTAGAAAACAAGTAAAAAATAAAAAGATAGTCAAGCAATATGATCCTGAATATTTAAGTAAATTACCAAAGAACAAGATCTTAACTTCTCCCAGCACATTTTTTGCATTCATACTTATATTGTGGTAGTCAAGTAGACAACACAAGGTAAGGTTTTTAGAGACTGGGTTTATACAATATTCCATTTGCACTATTATTATACATGTATTAACTTCAGGTATTCCTGTATTTCAGACTTCAGTTGAATAGGAACCATATAGAATATATAAAAATACCAGAAAACAACATTATATTTGTAGTCAACAAACATAATTCAGATTTGACTCTGACAGATAATCAATTTTTTCAAATATAATGGAGAATCTATATTTTTAATCTATGATTTTATATATTCACTAATAACATGATTTTATGTGTGTATATGTATATATATGATACATTCTATCAGAATATGACTTCTAGTTAAATCAATTCCTCCAAAACCCATAAAAATTAATAAACTTGCAAAAAACATTCATTTGAGTTCTCTGTAGATTAATTTTGCATCTCTGGAAAAGTGCACTGAGAGGCTGTGACTCTCTGACACACTCTAATCCACAATTGTGTTGCATTCAAACTGGCTTTATCACCATGTACCTCTTCATAACCTGAGAAGCTTTATTCCAGGTAGGACAGATTTAATTTGAGCTTGATATAAAAACTGTTTAATAATGTTATTCAAACAAGAAATAAACAGAGTAAACCCAAAGGTGTGTTCTCTTGATTTGGGGGACTCAGTAGAACTTGGGTAGTAAGACAATCAGGACTTCAGTGAGGAGACCATGGGGATGAGAAAGCAAAGGCTACTTTAACATAACCATTTGCACATTCCTGCCTATATAAGAAGCTAGATGAGCAGTGAGACCCAAGACAGCCTGACAGGAAATTAAATCCAAAAGAGAGTTCAGAATCAGCTCAGTTCTGAGTGAGCTCGCCAGCTTTTCCTCACACAGGCCAGAAGTCTATGGCAGTCTTACTGACTCCTGGAGTTTGAGAAAAACATCTTCCCAAATCACTTATTTCACAGGCACAAAGACAACCATCACTAGACTAGAAAGTCTAGAGTGAAGAGTAAATATTCAACAATGGAACACAGTATTCAGGACAGAAACATCATGTGGAGGGTAGACACCAAAGTTAGTATGTAGACAATTTATAAAAAATGGAAACTGAGAAAACCTTATCAGAATGTATGCCTAATATAGATACCAGATATAAGGTTAGTTAGTCATCTTCTTGCTGTGATAAAACATCCAGCAAAGACAAGTTAAGAAATGAAAGATTTTGGCTTATGGTCTCAGAGTTCAGGCTATAATAGAAGCTTCTTCCTTTACTATTCAGTATTACATGAATGTCAGGTTTTCTGATCAAGGCAGGTAGTCACACTACAGATCTGAGATAGAAAGGAGTCACAGGCAATACTCTCATAAAGACCCAATTCTGGTGACCTACTTCCTCCAGGAAGGTCCCAAACACTTAGATTCTTGACCTCCTAATATTACACTCTTGCTGGAGAGCAGAAGAGTTACACAAAAACTTGCTGGAAACTTTTCCTATTCTAACAGTAATACATGCTTAGTATTAATGCAAAACCTTTACAACATATATAAAAGTGTTATACATACTGAAGAAGAAACTTGCCTAATAGAAAATAATCTTGAGTAAGTCTAGATGTTGGGCTCAATACAAAATAATAGTTTAATATAGTCATTTTAATATATGTGAGGACTCTAAAAACCACATTAACATATCAAGAGGAAATGATAATAATTTAAATATTTAGTCAGAGCTATAACATAAGTTGTTAATCTAAATATGAAATAAGAACTATAAGGAATAAAAGGGTACAGAAAATTATAGGATTCAGTAATTCAAAAATGATAAAAATTTGTTTACCAGTTGATTTGATACTATATAAAATCAAATGGTGAATTGACGGTTATAAAACCAAAATAATGCACTTCGAACATTGGTAGGAAAAACCACAAGATCTAAGTATATGTATAAAATGAGATAATGAAAGGGAAATGGAAAAAATGAGTAAGGTGAACATTTTTCCTAAATTGTTATAAGTATCAGTCTACCTATTTGGGAAGGTCAGTGAGTCTTAAGCATGAAAAATATAAATATCCTCATGGGACACAACATGATCAAAGTCAGGAAATGCAGTATCAGGCAGACATCTCCAAAACTGCAGAAGAATCTTGATTCATCACACATACAGGAATTAAGATGAACAATTATAGTGTTGGGAGAAGGTAATGAGAAGGTATTCCAAAACTCAGGAAAGCAAACAGAGTTAGATACAAGTTGTAATGTTTAAAAAATATCATCCAAACTTAGCATCATCACTAAAGAAACAAATCCAGAGAATTCACTGGCAGAAGCCTAGCCTGTAAGTGCTTTGAGAACTAATGACATAGCAAAAGGTGGGGTTTGAACTTATAAGGAGAAATAAGAACTACAACTTGTAATAGTACATACATGGGTAATTTAAATGAAATATTTATTTATATTACCACATGTTGTTTCAAAATGAATTACAAAGTTTTTGAAATCAGTAATTATAACACTTTGTTGTATTTAAAGAACATATAGGAATAATAAAGAAAAAAAAAGTTTATGATGCCTGAAAATAGAATAGTAAACAAAAACAAGGCAGTTTTGTATTATGCCAAAAATATTATTAACTTTAAGGGGATTACACATGCACAGAAGATGTGCACGTATGCCCATGCATACATGGTAATCATAAATAATATGCAGGTGTAGCCATGTATACATATTAATACTATGCACATAGTCAGTGTTATGTGTTGCTTGCAGTACCAGCTTGAGAAATGTACCAATAAAAAGCCAAAAATGTTCACTATTATAATTTCTGCTGAATACTGTATTGTGGTTCCTATTAAACATCAACATAAATATAAGATATATAAGAAATAACAGAGTAATATACAGAATTGCACACAACATGGTTATATACATGAAATATAAGGAAATCTCAGAACTAATATGAGCATAGGAATCATTCTTTATGCTACCAGCTACCAATTCCAAAAGCAGTATAAATAGAAAAGGAGGATATTGTTCACAGTAGAAATAAGAGATGAGTGGTACTAGAAATAAAATATAATAAGAACATGTAGGCCCTTTTTCTAGTTAATTTTCTGGCTTATAATAAAGCCCTGGACCAAAAGCAATTTGGGGATAAGGTAAAGGGTTTACTTAGATTAGAGATTCCCATAACAGCCCACCATTGATGGAAGTCAAGACGAAAACTCCAGAAGAGGCAGGATCCATGCAGACTGCTTATTGCTTTGCTCTCCATAGCTTGTTTAGCTTCCCTTCTTGTATAACAGAATACCATCTGCCCAAATATGGCACTACATACAGTGTACTGTGATTCCCCCATTTCAATCATTAAGCATTAAGAAAATACCTTGTAGATTTCTGTCTGTAGCAGAAACGAGGACATTTTGCCAGGTGGCTGTTTAGCCACACTTGAAGCCATCTCCATAAGGAGGTTCTTTGATGCTCCTTATCTTCTTTGAGGTAGGCTGGGTGCTGCCACGATTTACCTTGTCTGGTTTTCAAAGAGTGTTTAGAATAATAAAAACATCTTTAAATTCCATATTCTGTAGGTGTATGAGGCTTCTGAAGTTTTCATTCAGAATTTTAGACTCAACAAAAAAGATGTTTACTTCAAGTTTGCCAAATACGGATAGCCAAATCACTGAGTGTAACATTTATATGATTCCTGATTGTTTTGTGGTTCTTCCTGCTGTATGTAGCTTTTTATGTGAAACAATATAAATGTATATGTTAAAAAAGAAACATAATAAAAATGGAAGAGTGGGAAAAAAGAAAATGAGCATGGAAAACAAGAAAAGAAATGCCCTGTAGACATGCCTATAAGCCAGCTTGAAGAAAGCAATTCCTGAATCAAGATCCCATCTTCTCATGTAATTCCAGTTTATTCAAGTTGACCAAAACTAACCAGATGCCACTCTGTAGCAGGAACACAAGTGCTTTAGAATGCAATATATACATACCAGGAGAACACAGTCTACAAAATCGCCTAAGCAGAGAACAACATGGTTCAAAGTGACTGACTGAACTTGCTATCACGGAGCCCACATGAGGCTGTGTTCAACCCTCTGAATATGTGCTATGGTTAATATCTTTGTGTTTTTATAGGACTCCTAACAATGGGAGTGTCAATGTCTCTGACTCCCTTTCCTGCTATTAGGATATTTTCCCTCTTACTGAGTTGGCTTGTCCAACCTTGATATGAGTGTTTGTTCCTAGTTTTATTATATCTTGTTATGCCATGCTCCATTGATATTCCTGGGAGACTTGCTCTTTTCTGAAGAGAAAAGGAATGAATCTGGGAAAGAGGGAATGAGAGTGAAGTACTCTGCAGAGTGGAATGAAGGAAAATGCAGTCAGGATGTAAGGAATGAGAAAAGAGTAAATGAAAAACAACATTAAATAGGATACCAGTTTCTTTTAAATCCAGAAATACTGACAACTGAGAGTGTTGAGATGAGATGATTTAATACTGCCAGTGTAATGTGTTGTTTTAAAAGATGCATGCAGGAGAAATACCCACAAATGAAGGTGACAGTGTTGTTAAGGCAGAGATGACAGAATATGTCTGCAAGGTTACAAGGAAAAGCTTCCTAATGCTGTGAACTCTGGGAATTCTACAAGCTGTCCAAGAATCTCAAGAGGACAAATAGCCAGCCATTGGACATTTTAGTCTCATTTCCAGTCCAAACTGACAGAGATTATACTCAGTTTCTGTAAACTCAAGGCAAAATTTATGATATTTAGTAATGACACCTAAAAGAAGTGTGTACAAAAAAAGTTTAAGAAGACACAAGTGAGTTAAATTAATGCAGTGGCATCTATCTATATATTACAATTGGTAAATTCACCTGTACTTATTCCATAAATATGTAATTACTGTAATAACATTCCTTAATAAGAAAAAATGAGTAAAGATAACTTTAAATAACTAAGGTTGTAACGTTGCAAGAAGAGGATTTACCTTTCCAAATATTATGTCAAAATTATTACAGTTGGCTCAAGTGTGTGAAAGAATAGGGGAACCAATAAATATTGAAACAAAATGTTAAAAAATGTTTGGCTTCAGATACATGCTTATGCATAGAATATGTATTTAAGAAAAGTTTGGCTGTCCTTTAGAGAGAACTGTAATAGACCTGTACTCTAGACTTCACAGTGTTCATGAGCTTTCTACATAATGTTCACTTCTTTATTTAGAGCTGTGTTTTACCTGCACAGTTTTCACAAAAAAATTGAGAATCAATATAACAACCAATAGTAGACATACCAATAAATAAGAGTTATTTATGATTAAATTAAATATTTACTAAAAATATATTAACAAAAGTAAATAAATTGTATCAATATTTTAATTTAATGGAAGCGGTTGACATAAGTGAACTGAAATTGCATGTCAATAATTCATTCTTATTGCGCTCAATCCTGCTCTATACTTAGAGTAGTTATATGACAAATTGTTGATTATTTGGTGGAGTTTTTTTTCATTGTAAAGTCACCAAAAATTTCAAAATAAACTAAGAGTATGATAAGGGCCCAACAGTAAAAGGGCTTGTCACTCTTCCAGAGGACCTTATTACAGATCGCAGAACCTGCACTGGACAGGTTACACCTATGGTTCCACCTCTAGGGGACCTATCTGGTTTCCACTAGCATTCACAAACGTGTATATATATATATATGCACATTCATACAACATATAAAATTATGTTCATAGTTAAAACCAGTGCTTTATTGTGACCAAAAGTGGTACAACTCAGTCTTAATACTTTTTCCATATGTCTTATTTGTTACTATCATGAAAAGCAAAAGAAAAAAATCATACCTGTGACAATGGACACGTAAACTTACATTACTATAGTAACCAACTTATTACATAGAATATATAATTATTATATTATTAAATTATTTATTAATTAAATAATTAAATTATTTTAAGAATACTCAACCCACAACAGAGCACCTCTGTGTAACAAAACTTTTCCTAGGGAGATGCAACAAACATGTCTACTCACTCTAGAAAGAAAACATGATATACAAAAGTTTCAATACAGCCAAAGTCCAAATTGTTGAACCATGAGTTTTATTTGGATTAGCTACAGAAATATGGGTGAGGGATTACTTGAAGGTTCAGAAATGACTCAAAGCTATCTGTATTATCAAATCCCAAGACTCATGGGTAACATATCACAAAATTTGGAACCTGAAGCACACAGCACACTTTGAAGGCAACTCAATAGGTTGTATAGTGTTCTCCTTCGGTGTCTTTGTTGGTCTAAATCTCTTCCCAGCTGTAGGTTGGTTTTTTATTCTTCTAGTCAGCAAGTCTTGTCTCAGAGTCTTTTTTGAAACTTTACTTCTCTGAGTGTCTTATTTGCACCTTGACTTCTTTATTCATCTCTTTTGAGATTTTCACTTTCCTGTTTATGGAGTTTACATGCAGGATGTGATGATCCAATCTGAGAATTAAGTGTTATGAAACAAGCACATGCAAATTCTCTCATTAAAACAGAAAAGTCAATATTGTGGAGTGCATGAAATCTTATATTAATGCATGAAAAACATGCAGTAGCTTCATGTTCATAGTTAATACTCCTTGTGAAGTAATGGAAGGACAAGAAACAATGTTAAGATGTGATACAAGTCAGTGGTATTTTACTCTTTGAAACAGAATGAAATTCACAAGTTAATGTTAGCAACTATTGGATACTTACATTCTGTGTTTTCAAATATGACATGCTTCACACATAAAGTTATGTAGGAAACAAACTAGAAATTTTTTTCAGTTTATTTAGTTCTTAGACCTTCTCATACATATATATAATAAAATTTAGTTTTTCTCCATCCTATTATCCTGTGTCAACCTGCCTCTCTTTCTCTCTGAAACTTTTCATGTCAGTAAAGCATTGTCACATTGTACATCCTATCATTTGACCACCAGGTGGATTCTATTTTGCCAACTTGTGCATCCTTTATGACCACCTTTTATAACACATGTCTTAATGAAAAATGGTAAGTTAAGAGTTAAGAAAAGTTAAAGTTAAGAAAGAATTTAATATTTTCTAGAATTGAACTTAAATAAAAGCACAAGATACCTATTCCTATGGGACACAATGAAGAGAAGTGCATAATACTACTTCCTACATTTAAAAAATAAATAGAGATCAAATATGAGGCACCAGAGTACGTGTGAAAGTCAGACCCCACTCTCCACTCAACTGTGGAGAATGTCCTGACCATTGGCTAGATCTCGGTAGGGGTTTGAAGTTTATGGCCTGTATTGTCCTCGGCTGGTGCCATATTTTGAGCTGGACCCCTGGACCCAAATCTGCCTATCATAATTTTCTTCGTGTAGGTTTATAGGATCCTCTGGATCCTTCAATTATGCCTTCTCCCATGCTTCTCTCATCTAGAGTGTCATAGGATATCCTCCCCTCTGTCCCAGTTTCCTGGTTAGTGAAGACTTTCATCCCCTGAATGGGAAGACCTGGTGGCACTCAGAGGAAGGATAGCAGGATACCAAGAAGAGACTTGATGCCCTATGAGCATATACAAGGGGAGGAAGTCCCCCTCAGTCACAGTCATAAGGGAGGGGAGTAAGGGTAAAATGGGAGGGAGAGAGGAATGGGAAGATACAAGGGAGGGGATAACCATTGAGATGTAATATGAATAAATTAATAAAATAAAGTTTAAAAAATTAAAAAATATATAGAGAGATCTCATATTAGCTGCATAACTGATGAATCTAGAACAGAAAGAAGAAATAACTCTCAAACAAGATGACAAGAAATAATCAAACTTAGAGTGGAAATTAATATAATAGAAACAACAATAAAAACAAAGTATTGATGAAATGAAGATTTGATTTGTTGAGAAAAAAATAATATTGTTCATCCCATAGTCAATTCATCAAAGAAAAAGAAATAATGTAAAAATGAACACAATTAGAGTTTAAAAGGAGGCATCTAGATAAGTGATATCAGGACACTAAGAAGGGAAAATAATTTGATATGTTTTGCTCTTCACGACTGTCCTTTTCTGTAGGACAGAGGACACCCCCCTCAGGAAAATATGTTTAAGGCATTTTAGAAAACAATATGAAGATTATCTGAAATGTATGTCAGGATAGTTGTTTCATTGGACATTGGCCACTCTGACCAACTGAGAATCTGTAAAAAAAATTTTCTTATACACACACACATACACACACACACACACACACACACACACACACACACACACACGCACGCACACACACAAAACAAAGGAAGAAAGGAAGGAAAAAGGATGGAAGGAAGGTAGAATGGAAAAAAGGAAGGAAAGAAAGAAAAAGATAAAAAGAAAGAAAGGAAAGGAAGAAAAAGAAGACATCAGGAAGAAAACTAAAGACACCCAGAAAATTATTAGATTACCCTTTAAAAATCAGTACTTCACCAAAATGAAAAACTTAAAGGAAATTATTGAATTTCTTGATATATCTGACCAACCAACATTCTATCAATATCAAATGAGCAATTTAAATAGACTCATATATCCTAGTGAAATAGAGACTGTAATTAAGTCACCCCAATGACAAGAGTTCTACAAGGAGACAAACAGAATCAATTAACCGGGACCCAGGAGGACTCATTGAGACTGAAGCACCAATCAAGGACCATTCATGGACTATGCCTAAGCCCCCTACACAGATGTAGCCAATGGGAAGCTCAGGCTTCATGAGTGTCCTCTAGTAAGGGCAGTGGGGGATCTTTTTTATATGGACTAAGATGCCAGATTTTGATCACTTCTCCCTGGTGCAACTGCCTTGCCAGTCCACAGGGGAAGAGGGCAAGCTTAATCATGATGTGACTTCATGAGCTGAGGTAGATGGGAGGGAGGATTCCTCTTGTCTGAGGAATAGGGGAGGCAGGAAAGGAAAAGGGAAGGAAGGTGAGAATGGGAAGAGAGGAGGGATGGGGCTATGACAGGGATGTACAGTGAATAAAAAATGAATGAATGAATGAATGAATGAATGAATGAAACAAAAAGAAAGTACATATCAGGGAAAAACAATTAAGTACAGGGCATACAACTGAACAGAGATTTCTCAAAATATAAGAAGAAATTTAAAAAATGTTCAACACTTAGTTAACAGGAAAACACAATTTAAAGCTCCTTTGAAATTTAATCTTCCTCCAGTTTGAATGGATAAGATTAATAAAACCAATGACCAAACATGCTGGGAAAGATGTGGCTAATGAGACACACTTATTAATTACTGGGATAGAAAAGAGATATGGAATGATAGGACGAGACTATAGTGGGAGGATTGAACAGGGTGGGAGAATGGAAGAGAGAGGTAAGAACGGGAATAAGGAAAATGCATACTAACTCTATGCATCATTTTAAGAGTCATACAGAAACCTCCTATTGTAGAAGCTTTCTATAATATATACATATATGAAAAATGTAAGTGGAATCCCCAAGTAACAAGTGGGGCAAGGTCCCTAGCCTCTTTCACCACCGAGTATAAAGGACTGTGTTCTATTTATTTGAGATATTGGTAACTCACCATACAGAAACCACAACATTAATCAGGCTATTGCTGAGGCTATTAGATGATCCACAAACTGATGGTAAGTCTCTTTTTCTGAACTCAACTCCTACACTAAGACTCTGTGCACAAAGAAATCAAGTTGGTGCTGAACTATAGTGTTTAGCCTACTGACTAGTGCTCATGATATGGCTGGAAGAAAAAAAGAAGGCTGAACACTAGCTCAAATACAACCCTGCAATCTGCAATGATGATCTGCCTGCTTGATATATTGTGTAAACAGTGTGGAACTAACCAATTACTCTCTGAGAATATTTAAGACCTACTCTGTGTGATGGAACCCACACACAATCCTGCTTGGGTGGCTGAGAACCTAAGAGAGGATAGGTCATAGGCCTAGGGGAAACCAAAATATTATTATTTGTCTAATGGAATGTCGAAATAAAATGGTTCAAAATAGAATTGTAATATCCAAAGATGATTGCCTTCTTCAGCCATCTTCAGAGAGATGCCTATTGTAGTGTATGAGAACTAATAAAGAGACCTACAATTGGACAATGTGCTATCTTCATCACCACCCTCCTTCAGGGCTCAGGATGTATGTGGAAAGAAGAGGCAGAAGGACTGTAAGAGCCAGAGGATTGGATTACATCAAAGATATAGTGTCTTCCAAAAAACCCCAGTAATAATGCATATATGAATTGACAGAAGCTATGGCAGCATGCACAGGCCTACACATATTCAAAGCAGACATTATATCAGCTCTGACAGTGTGGACTGCCATGGGCTCCCATGCCCACACAAGAAACTATTTAAAATTGGCATATTCTTCCAGGGAAAAATATAGTGTTTTGTTTTTGTTTTTGTTTTTGTTTTTGTTTTTGTTTTTGTTTTTTTGCAAAGGAGTCTCGCTGGGTTTATTTCCACACTTAATGGTAGGAGCCTCGATCAGCAATAGATAGCCAACCCATTGGTATTATACTTTCTTGTCTTATGTTGCTTTATTTGGGACTTTTTTGTCTACTTTTACTTGTGTATTTTGTGTTTTTAGGGGTTCTGTATGCTTGTATGTGTTTCAACTGTTTGGTCTTTTATTCTCGTTTAATTGATTGTTTTGTTTGCCTGTTTGTTTCTTAAATAAATAGTCAGTCTGGTAGGGAATTGACGAAGATTAGGAAGGAGTTAGAAAGGATAAAACAGTGATCTGCATATATTGTATGAAAATATTTTTGTATAAAAAGAAAAAAAAGAAAACATGTGTGCCCCTGGACAAGCATCTCTAATTTGGAGTTACTGAGTGGTACTTGAATATCTTAGTAGTTGTCAGAAGCAACAATAATGTAGAATTTCTGTATTGTTAAAATATTCTTTTAAAAGGGCACATTCTTCTTACATATATTTAAAATGTAATTACATCATTCCCCTTCCTTTTGCCTCCCCTTTAAATTCATGACCTCTTATTATTTAATTATTGTTACATATATAAATAAATATATAAGTGGAAACATTATTTACCAATACAGTGTTAGTTTTACAGGGTTTCCTTTCATCCCCATTGTTCTTAATTATTTCTCTGTAATAGTTACATCAAGTCAGGGTTAATATGAAATCACATTTGATTTTCTTTTTTATATATGCATTTATTTTATTACACATGTATAAAACAAACTACATACAGCAGGGAGAATCATCTGACAATCATGAGATTAATGAGGTCTATACATGTTACATTCATAGTGAACTGGCCTTCTGTATTCATCCAGTTTGAACTAAATGTCTTTCCTGTCTTGTTGGGTCTAAATTTCCAAATGAAATTCAGTATCTGTCCTATCTCAACTCTAATAGCTTAACTTCTTTATCTTGGTCTAAAATGATCTTTAAACTTGGTTGAAAAACTATACTATCTTGTCTTAAATGCCCCTCAGGGACTTGAGAAGGAATAAAACTTAAATATCTGAGTAAACCAGCAGTATGGGTTAGCAGCTTCCAAAATGTATAAATTGACTTACGAAAATTTACTGCCTGACCTGTCACCCAATACACTTTACAATGTTGGAGCCTCATCTTCAGCTTTCTGGCCTAATATCTCTGCCAGACTTGTTCGCAGGGCAGGAAATATTGAGGACTTGCTTACCCTGACTTGACAGAGTGTGGCCGTCGACTCTGCCTGCATCTGAGATGCCCATTTTTAGGCAGATTCTGTTTGTGGCAGGAACAAGGACATTTTGCCCAGTGGCTAGTTGATTTTCTAAATACTTAATAAATTCTGATCATGAAGCGTACCAAGTAGACTCTTGTTTTATTTACTCACATGGACGTTTTGAGAGAAAGATCAAAGTTTCAGAAGCTTTGAGACACAAAGGAAATAAAGTCACTGAAAGGTCTCTGGAGGCCAGTAGGATAGATCAGAGACAGTTGTTAAAGTAGAGCTTCATTTAAACACAGTCATTTGGAAACAAACACAACAGGAGACAATCCATATTACCTTTTACTTGCTGAATCTTTTTGGTTTTAGTACTGTCAGTTCCACCCCTGCAGTTCAGAACTGTCAGCAAAATCTCTGTTGTTTTCTTGAAGCTTTTCACAAGCTGATAAGAAAGGAAACTTGAAGGAATTTTTAAAAAACAGAAAGAAAAAGGGATGAACTAAAATCTCCAATTTCCAGCTTTCTCTAGGTGCATTTTATTTCTTACAACTTTATCTAGAACACAGCAAAGTTTAACAATGGAAATTCAATCCTGACCTAGAAATGCCTTTACCAGTGACTACCATAAACCTTCATCTTAATTGTTTTATGCATTCTTGTAAAGTCTAGAGACGTACTGTGTACATTTCAGAAGCATAATAAATGTGAGTTCATCCTTGTGCCCCAAGAAAGTGAAATCCGTTGATCTTTGGAACTGCAGAAATATGTAGTTGCACCATGTAAATCAGCATGCAACTAGGACCTTCTTTGGTACAATCATTTATTTAAGTACGCCATCTGTCATATTTTTGTGGAAAATTGCATACCCAAGATGGATTAAAAAACATACTGTTGCCGTGCTTTGGCTAGCAACAGCTTATTTTTCAGAAGGAAACAGTAATTCTCACTCTATTTTCCATGTTATTTCTGCAAAAATAAATCCCAGTGAACAGCCATATTTTAAGTAGCTTGCTGTGACATTTGGGACACCATGCTGCAGCCAGAGCTCTGAGGTAGTCTGCTTGGACCCAATTTATTATTGTAATTCTTTTATTATTTACTTATTTATTTATCTATTATACTATTTAAAATTATAACTTATTAACATTACATCTGGATTATAATCTCCTCGCTCTTATCTTCTTGTTCCAAATCTTCACCCCCACTGATCTATTCCCCTCCCTTACACCACTGACAGTTGGGGTCCCATACCCTTACCACCTGACCACAGCCTATCAGGCCTCATCCAATCAGTCTGCATCCCTCTCCTTTGTGTTCCAACAGGACATATCCACCAAGGGGTTGTGATCAAATCCTGGGTACCAGAGATCTTATTAGAGACAGTCTCCCACTCCCCCAAATAACCATATGGATAATGAGATGTCTACACCCTCACAGGCGGTTCAGGTCCTCTGTTGCAGTATCTTTGGTTGGTGCATCAGTGATCCATCAGCCTTGATAGTCTTGTGGGGCTCCTGACAACCCCCCCCCCACATCCTTCCATCCTCCTACTAGGAACAAGGTTGCTATGAACACAGTTGAGCAAATGTTCTTGTTGTGTGATGGACCCTTTTAAGATATATGCCCAAAACTGGTATGGCTGAGTCTTGAGGTAGACTTAGTCCCAATTTCCTGAGATAGTGCCAGGTTGATTTCCAAAGGGACTCTACAAGCTTCACTCCCACCAGCAATGGAGAAGTGTTCCCCTTTCCACATCCTCATCAGCGTGTGTCATCACTTGAATTTTTCATTTTAGCTATTAGGATAGGTATAAGATGGAATCTCAGAGACATTTTGATTTGCATTTCCCAAATAACTAGTGATGTTGTGCATTTCTTTATTTGTTTCTCAGCCATTCAATATTCCTGTGTTGAGTATTCCCTGTTTAGCTCTGTAACCCATTTTAAATTAGTTTATTTGGTTTGGTAATGTTTAATTTCTTGATTTCATTATATATTTTGGATATTAGTCTTTTGTCAGCTTTAGGGTGGGTGAAGATTTTTTTCCCAGTTTGTATGCTATTGTTTTATTTTGCTGAAAGTATTCTTTGCTTTACAGAAGCTTTACAGTTTCATGAGGTCCCATTTATTAAATGTTGATCTTAGAGTTCAAGTTATTGGTGTTCTGAGAAGCAAGTTGGCTTCTGTGCCAATGAGTTCAAGTTCTTTCCCACTTTTTCTAACAAATTTAGTGTGTCTGGATTTATATTGAGGTCTTTAAACCACTTTGACTTTAGTTTTGTGCAGGCTGATAAATGTGGATCTCTTTGCATTTTTATGCATGTCAACATCCAGTTAGACCCAATTCTTTAAGAATTAAATAGATTTATTTCCTCAATGGTCAGAGATTTGCTCAGTGGGGTGAGGTCATGTCTCTCTGCCATTCCTTTTAACCTTAACATGCTGAAAATATTTTTGTATCCAACCTTCCCAAAATAATAATTCAATATTTTCTTTGAAGATTAACATGTTTGTCTTTCCTCTATTATGAACCTTCCCAGTAAATTTTACTAAGTCATTTTCTTTTGGGATCTTCTTATCAGTTTTTAAAAAAAAACTATTAATTAGTCATGTGACATTCAGGTTGTTACCTCTTTAACTATAGCTTATTTGTAGCTAATAAGTTCTAAAAGGGGACATTCAGTTTAGAAGGGCAAATGCTGAGCTATCCTGAGACCAAAATGGAAATTTGAAATATTGACTCCCTTGCCAAAAACAGCTGATTCTTTCTATATTTTCTGGATAGCATTAGCATTTTCAAATAGACTAAAGCTGTTCACTGTCTTCTGCTGTGCCCCAGTCATCAAGAGTTACCAGAGCTTGGCACTGCTGACACTTAGTTATGAAAAGATCCCAGCTCTCTTCTGTAGATATAGTGGGAACATGAGAATTTAGTGCTATTATTACACTTATTTCCATGACTGAAATCAAGACAAAATACCTAATGTGACCAGGGCCTACAACTGCAGGTATGCATTTCCAAGGATGTGATGAAGCCTACGGTATTTGACATCAATGAAATGATGTAATTAGAAACAGAAAATAATAGACAAATCTAATAGAATGGCTGAGGATATTCTTCTTTAATGTCTAGCTTACAGTTTAAAATTAGGTGCAGGCCACAGTGCCACTTACAGTGATGTTTATTGTGGTACCATCTCTTCTTGGGTAAATACATTCTAAAAATTCAATACTTGAAATGCTCCAAGAATTACTAAAATCTTGTTGCATGATGCACTAGAGTATCATTCTCCCAAGAAGCAAGTAGTTTACTTGCATATCACCTTCTCTCATTCTCATACATACATATATATGCACACATATTAAATATAACAAAACACCAGAAATAATTAAATAAATTATTCAGAAAATAAGTGAACACACTGCTCTCAAATGAAGTTCAATTATCGATTAATACATAAAAATATGTTCAACATCCTTAGATGTAGAGAAATAAAAATCAAATTCCCCTGAAATGGCATATAACCACAATTAATACTTCTTAACACACAGTTCTCATGGGTAACCAAGAGCAAAGACAGTATGCCACAATGTTTTGGAATCTTCCGGGGTCTCTTAGACCAACAAATCATAGAGAGGATGGTAAGACTCTATTGCTGAAGAAATTGCATAATTTGGTCACTGAACAAAAAAGCTGAACCAATGGTTTTCACCTTATTTTCCAGTGACCATAGTTTCAGAAAAAGGTACACATTATCAATAGTATTGAGAACAATGACAGTTTTCTGTCAGTCTAGATGCTATGATCATGCCTTGCTAGTGAAATGTGCCCTCTAATTCATGACTATTATATGGTAGCCAATTGCTTTCTGATTAGAATTGAGGCATGCTCTACAAGAGGAAACTCATATCTAACTTTGCAAACTTGCTGAAATACCCAAGGCTACGGAAGTCATAGACCTTAGCAGGAGACCTATTTCTGTGTTTTTCTAAATGGTCATTTTTCAAACTATATTCTGATTACCCATGCCTATATCCATGGATCTCATGCTGTGTCAAACCTTCATAAGACTAGCTCCTTACTGAATCAAGTTGTGGCTAATTCAGAAACCCAGAACTGAACAATAATAAGTGATGGTGATCAGCCTTAACTGTGACAGCTATATAATTCCTTCCAAATATCTAGGAATATCACAAAAGAAATGGTTAAAGGAGGTAGGAGATAAAGGATAGGGTGATTTGCAGCAAAAGACTCCTCTGGATAAACCATAGCCTTAAACTTATAAAACTGTGTGTATCTGCACAACACTTACACGTGATTGAGCACATCAACATTTCATTAAGAGTGGGAAGAGAACCATGAGGTTCCAACCCTCCCTGAGTAACTCTTTCCAGTTAATGGTTATTGGAGCAGGAATTGTAACCTCAGTGGAATACCCACTGATGAGTTGCTTTTGCTCTTGGAAATCACCTCCCACACATGCTTAGGCAAGAAAGTCTAATTAAATTCAATTGGTCAAACACAAAACGAAGACATGATAGTTAAAGAGTAACTGTTGAATAGAAGGGCTTCAGTGCAGTAAGGAAATTTGAAGGGGAAATGGGACTTGAGAAATATTAAAATTTATAATATGCATGTAATTATGTAGCAAAAACAATTTTGCTAACATTGCACCAACAAATTATGAAGTACAAACAATAAAAAGCTAGGCTTATAAAAATCAATGTGAGTATCATCAAGAAATCAAATGAACAAAAGTAAAGGGGAAAATGTGTGACTGGAAGCAGGATATAAAGGAAAACTATGCAATATAAATTAGTCTAATGAAAATTCAAATAAATATGAACAGTTCCTCAAAAGTTGGAACTGCAATTGAGGTATGAGGTAGTTATATTACTTTTTATATCCCAACAAATCAATATCAGTTTTATAATAAACTTTGATATCCAAGGATACTGCTATTCATAGTACTTATGTTATAAAACCTGATTAGTTGCTTGCATGTGATATGGACTTTGCATGTGAAATTTTACTTGGTGATAAAGTAGAGATGAAATTATGTAATATATAAGGAAAATGATTGAAGTGGAGACCATCATAATAAGGAACACAAAACTGTCTTACAAAGACCAGTGTCATGTTTCCCATCATTTATGCCATTTAGTAGGGGTAAATGGCAGTTAGTAAAAAGGAAGAATGTTGGAGATGTGAAAGGGAAAGGGAGAGAAGAGTCAGAGAAGAGTCATAAAGGGAGAGTGTACGATCAAAATATATGGTGTGTTATGAAATATGGGAGTCTCATAGGGAAGTGGGAATGCCTAACTCAGTTGGTATTGCTTGGTAGACATCATGAACACCTAGGCTTCAATGCCTAGAACCATATAGCAGTTTGTGGCATATCTTGGCTTTAGTCATTGGTCTGGGAAGTGCAGGGGCAAACAGATTCCTGACAGGTCAGACAGAACAACTTAGGAAATGGCTTTCAGGAGCAACAAGAAACCCGTCTTAAATATAGTGAACAGAAACTGAAAGAAATACAGGAAGTTAATTCCGATATCCAAAAGCATTCACACACCGCCACACTTGTACATGTATCTAGGAGCACATGTATACACACATGAATACATAGACAGTTATATCATACTCATATGAACATACACAGCACTACAAAGGAAAACACCTAAATTAAACCATTTACTTTATATCAATAGTTTAAACAAAATGTAGAAACAATTTAAATTTTATATTCAACTAAAACTACTTTTATATTGTCCTTAGAGGAGTGACAGTTTGTTACATCTTCACTCATACCTGAACATATGATAGAGTCTATGATGTGGAAAGTCATGCTATGTGTTCTTCTATGAAGGATTTTTTACCAGATTAAGAAAACAAAAGCCTTAGAGATCTTAAAGATCCCTGAGTTTCTGAAGGATTGAAAACTTTTCATGAGCATAAGGCTTATTCCTATGTTGTCAGTCCTCTAAGAAGTAGGCAATGAATTATCTCTACACACATTCAGGCATTAAATTATTCATTTACTCCCTAGTAGCTAGTGCTTTAATTTTTTTTTTTTTTACTTTTTATTGTTAATTCATATTACATCTCAATTGTTACCCATCCCTTTTATCTTCCCGTACCTCATTCTCTCCTGCTTTCACCCTATTCCCCTCCCCTATGTCTGTGACTGAGGGGGACCTCCCCCCCTCTATATGATCATAGGGTATCAAGTCTCTTCTTGATAACCTGTTATCATTCCTCTGATCCACAACCTGGAAATAGCCTAAGTACCCCTCAGTAAAAGAATGAATAAAGAAACTGTGGTACATTTACACTATGGAATACTACTCAGCTATTAAAAACAAGGAAATCCTGAAGTTTGTGCACAAATGGATGGAACAAGAAAGGATAATAATGAGTTAGGTAACCCAGAAGCAGAAAGACTCAAATGGTATATACTCACTAAAATTGGACACTAGGCCAAGGGGAAGGTTCCATGAAAGTATTCACTTACCAGGAAATTGGGATAGATGTGAGGACATCCTATTGGGACTCTAGGTGAGAGAAGTATGGGAGAATGGGAAAGGATCCAGAGGGTCCTACAAACCTACAAGAAGAACATTTGTGCTTTAAATTTTAATTCATATAAAAAGTATTTGTCTGGTGTCTGCCACCATAAATCCCAAAGATAACAATCTGCCTTCAGATGTGGAAGAATGATTTCATGGTTGAGCATGCTCACTGTCTTCTAGAGGACCTGGGTTCCATTCACAGCACTCACATGGCATCTCACAACCAACCTCATGGACTTCCAGGGCTAGGGAACCTGCTTCTCTCTTTTGGACACTATGGCTAGCTGCACCTACCTGGCCACATTCTCTCCCGTGAAAATATTCATAATTATAATTTTAAAATTTGCCATCATTGAACTGATCATTAGAAAAGACATTTATAAGCATGCAATTACAACTCAAAATGGGAACAGAAATATAGTAACATGTATTTTCCAGGATGAGAAGAGATTCAGGCAAGTACTATGAGAAAGCAGATGGAAGCTGTAAGTGGCTTATTACTTGAGATCATTCAACTCTACATAACAATAAAATAATTGTGAACTGAATAGTGTTTCAAAGTTGGACACAGTATCTGAATTTTCTTCCTTTTTCTTACATTAGGAGAGAGAAGTATTCATTATATATTTACTCCAGATATGACAATCTTAAAGAAAAAAATTGCCATGGGCAGCATCAGGACGTGTCAACTCGGAGCTTGGGTTTTTCAAGCATTTGAAAATTTTAAAGAGGTTCCAGTTTGTGCAAATACTTAGGAGATAATTGCAACAACAAGCACATCCCAAAACAAATGATGGAACTGAGAATTAAAGTGTTCACAGGGGGAAACCTTATTCAGAAGGAAAGGTTATCCTGCCAGCCAGGGTGTCTCTCATGGAGTAACAGACAGATCTGAGCTGACAATCGACAGGTGCACACTGTGGGAATCAATGTGGATGTAAACAGAGGGAGGCATGCTGATAGCTCTGACTCGATGGGAGACTTGCCTTGAGCTCAAGCTTTCCCATCTGGTAGGCTTGGGTATATCCATTTCACTTGGGCTTCTTCAGAACCCAGGATTTTCTCTCTCCATAAGCCACCCTGGGAGATAAAACAAGGAAAGGATCAGGAGATGCTATTAATAAGACTTATGTTTCCAGTTTTCTGGGAAATAAAATATTCATTTATGTCCAACCTACAAATAATAAAAAAATTGATTCTATAGTATCTATTAATAAATTACCCTATAATCAACAAATTTCTTGAAATTTCATTTATTCTATCAATAATAATAATTAAATATGTGTGTTGTCTATGCATGCACATATGTATGTATGTGTCTCTATGACTTTCGAAAATATAGGAAGTTGAAAATTATAAGATCATATTAGCTTTTAAACTTATTTTAGTAACCAATGATGGTTTAAAATATGAATTATGTGCTGTATTGAAATATTTTTATTTAGCTAAAGATCATGTGGCACATGACCAAATTTACTACATTTGAGCAGAGCTTAAGTGTACAATGAACTGGGGTGATGTCATAATGACCATTTTCATAAAATAAGACAGGTCACACTAAAGTGCTTTGATCTGGATAAGTGGTTGTTATTTCATCTATATATGTATTCTCTGCAAAGTTAAACCACACTACCAGAAGTATATTTTTATTTTGCCAATTACAATGATTATCTTTGGATTTCAGCTAGAGAGTGCAGTTGGCTGAACCTAGGCCAAGGTCCTCAATTTTACTTGGTCCATGCAAATGGTTGTATTAGAAATCTGTATTAAAGACAGTAGAAATCACACTTAAAAGGAACAAATGCTACTTTAATGTCTGTTAAAATATTAAGTGACACTTAGTAGGTATCCAGGTTCTCTTCTACAGAGGTAGTAATAAAATTTCTTGAAAATTCTTCTTTCATTTATTTGTACATTTAACATATAACTATTAGAAATTATGTGAATCACTAAACAAATGAGCAAAAATAGAGAAGAGGGAGCACCGTAAGAATATGTAGAGGGTGAGGGCATCTAGGAAAGCCTGGAACAATAGCAGTTTGGATTAGTATTTTCCTGAAAAGCTTACTTTATCATTTCCAGGTAGCTGTGTTTCAGATGCAATTCAGATATCCAGTGAAAGATTAGCAAGAAGGAAGCAATGACCGCAAGGGCAAAAATTAGGGAAATTTAAATGTTTCATATAAATATGATGCAAATGATTGCTTTGAAA
Source organism: Acomys minous (assembly GCF_964271855.1). Taxonomy (NCBI): domain Eukaryota; kingdom Metazoa; phylum Chordata; class Mammalia; order Rodentia; family Muridae; genus Acomys; species Acomys minous. Next base: position 80,199,897 of record NC_140483.1, read on the forward strand.
GGCAGGACACAAAGATGGAGCTTGGTTATCTTTCCAAAGTAGGCACACATATTATGGAGTACAGGAAGCTACTGGAGAATTCTAGAGGATGGGGATGCAATGGTCAAATTTAGCTTAAGGAAGGATTCTGCATTAGTTTCATAAATTCAGCTTTCAGATGAGAGAGAGAGAGAGAGAGAGAGAGAGAGAGAGAGAGAGAGAGAGAGAGAGAGAGAGAAATATACTGGAGTCAAAGTCACAATGATGAGTTGCTTCAACTACCTCTGAAATACTGAAGGCTTTGAGCAGTATCACTGTGACAAGAGATATTTAGATTTATGTATTCATGATGTTGCCCTATGAAGACTAGCTTTATTTAAAATGATCTCTAAACTTACTGCTTTATTGTAGTTGAAGATTCTTAGTTGTATGAGTCACACATCTGCTAATCTTTGCTTTCTCAAAAGGTTTCACCTAAGGAGTCTTCATTACTCTCTACTTACCCTCATTTGTCTCCTCCCTGTTATCTACTTTTGAAAAGTGAAGCAACATAAATTTGGGGGGAAACATTAAAATATTCATTTGTGCCCTACCTCCAAATAGAAAGAATTCTACAATGTTATTCACACATTGTCTCTATAATGAACATTTATGTTACCCATGCTAACACAAAATTAGCTTACCTAATAATATTAAATGACTCTCTCATTTTCCAAATTCATGAAACATAGGTGCTAGATAATGCAGGTGTGTGGAATTCAGTTATTATGAATTTATTGACACACTCAGTTTTATGAGAACACTAAAAGGGCATTATCCTCATTGCTAATATGTGTGCTATTACCATTGCATATACCAAAAAGATGCTCCATCATACAAAAAAGACATTGACTCATTTATGTTCACAGCAGCTTTATTTGTAATGATCAGAATCTGGAAACAACATAGATGCCTCTCACACAAAGAATGGATAAAGAAACTGTAGTATATTCACACAATGGAATACTACTTAGCTATTAAAAACAAGGAACTGCTGAAACTTCCAGGCAAATGGATGGAACTAGAAAAGATCATCCTGAATGAGGTAAGCCAGACACAGAAAGACACATATGGTGTATACTCACTTTTGAGTGGATATAAGCCAAATAATACAGGATAACTACACTACAATACACAGACCTAAATAAATTAAATAACTAAGAGGATCTTAGGGACAATATTTAATTCTCCTTCAGAAGGGCAATAGAATAAACATCAGAAACAATTGTGGAGAAGAACAAGAATAGAGCTTACAATAGAGGTCCTCTGAAAGACTCCACCCAGTAGGAGAACCAAGCAGATGCTAAGATGTACAGACAAACTCCACGGTGGATTACAGAGAGTCTTAAGGAAGAGTTGGAGAATAGAGGGACCTGGAGAGGTCAGGAGCTCTACAAGGAGATCAATGAAGCCAACAACTCCAGTTGGAGAAGAGGGGTGCTACAAAGACTGATGTGCCAACCACGGATCATGCAGGGTGTAGACCTAGACCCTCTGCTCATATGTAGTACATAGGCAGCACAGTCTCATTGTGGGTCCCTTAATATGGGAAGTAGGAAATACTTCTGACATGGACTCTGGCCCCCACGTGTTGATCACTTCTGCTTGGTGGGGCTGCCTTGCCAGGCCACAGAGGAAGAGGATACAGGCAGTCCATATGAGACTTGATAGGCTGAGGTCAAATGATAAGGGAGGAGGGCTCCCCTTTATGAGGTCTAAGGGAAGGAGGGAGGCGGGGTGTTATTGGGAGGCAATGAGGGAAGAAGCTACAATTGGATGTAAAGTGAACAAGTTTTATAAAAATTTCAAAAAGACAAGTAGTATGTTGATAAATCAAAAATTGACTCATTTTTGCAGTTGAGATCATCAGAATAGAAAAATAAATTTCAAAACCATATTATTGCCTCACTGTTAATCTTTTTTCACTTTTTCTTTATTTTTAATTTATTTTTAATTTTCCATATACATTTATATTATTCCACATATAACAATAAACTACCTATAGCAAGAATAACCATGACACAATCAGGAATTATACAAATATTACATTCTTAGTGTTTTGCCTTTATGTATTTGACAGTCTTGAAGAAATCATCTTTCCTATCTTGATGCATCAAAAGTTATGAATGTAAATTAATCTCCATCACATTTTGTCATTATCAATTTAAAATATCTATCTAGACGTAAAAACATCTTAACTCCTAAACAACAGGGCTTCATTGTAAAACTAACTCAGTCAGAAATTTGAGAAGGAATAAACTTGATTACCAGAGTATACCAGGAGTGCAGGTTAGTAGCTTTCCAAATGAGAAGATGACAGAGACGGTCATCAAAAACTGTCTATTATGTTGGAATATCTTCTTCAACCTTTTGGCCCAATATATCTGATAGACATTTATGGGGCAGTAACCATTGAGGACTTGCTTAACCTGTCTAGGCAGAGTTTGGCCATTGACTCTGCCTGCATCCAAGCTTGCCCTTTTTTAGGCAGAATTCTGTGAGTGGTAGAAATGAGAGCATTTTGCACAGTGGCTTATTTGCCACATTTGAAGCCATCTCCATAAGGAGGTTTTTTATTCTCATCATCCTCTTTGAGGTAGGCTGGGTGTTCCCAGGAGTTAGCCTGTCTCATTGTCAGTGAATCTTTAAAATAGGAAAAACCTGTTTAAATGCCATACTCTGCATGTCTCCAAAGTTTTTGAAGACCTTAATCATTGATTGTATATTTTATTTTAGTTCTGTTTCTTCTTTTCCCATCTAATACAGAGTTTTTCTGAGTAACCTTGGCTGACCTGGACTTTAAACTCATAGATATACACCTGTCTCTGTCTCCTTGAGTGCTGGAATTACAGGAGTGAACCATCACACCCAAATTGTTGTTTCTTTTTTAATATTAATTTTAGTTTAGTTCTTGTTATTTGACAAGAGGCACTGTATACTAGTTTTAAGATTTTTATTTTGTATAACTTATTAAAACTTCCATACTTTTCAAAGCTTCTTAAGGAAAAAATATAACATTATATATATGGTTTCCATATGGACCTTCCCTATTATTCTTAGTTTTAGCTGGCCTTCCTGTATTTTCTCACCTCTTTATCGCTCCACCTCCTTATTTGATTTTTCTTGTTCCTGTCTTTCTGCCAACCAGTCATCTATTTACCCATCCATCTTTTTATGTTTTATTTATTAATTAATTTATTCTGATTACAACTCAATTGTTCTTTCATCACTTGTATACAACCATTGCTCCCTCCTTCCCACTCTCACCCTATTATCCTCCCCTAGGTCCACTTTATGGTCACAGGCTATCAAGTCTCATCTTGGTAGCCTGCCTATTATTTCTTTGAGTGCCACCAGGATTCCCCACCAAGGAGAGGTCATCAAATATGAGACACCAGTATTCATGTCAGAGTTAGTCCCTGCTCTTCACATAACTGTGGATAATGTCCTGTCCATTGGCTAGATCAGAGTATGGGTTCAGTGTTTAGTACTTGTATTGTCCTTGGTTAGCATAATAGTTTGAGCAGACATCCCTGGGCCCGGATACAACTGTTATGATGTTCTCCTTGTAGGTTTCTAAGATCCTCTGCATCCTTCTATTTCCCCATCTCCTACATTTGTCTTACATAGAGTCCCAGTAGGATGCCCTTACATCTGTCCCAATCTCCTGGTAAGTTGAGGCTTTCGTGAGACATGCCTTATGGCCTAGTGTCCAATTATAAGTGAGTCAAAATACCATGTGAGTATTTCTCCTTCTGGATTAACTCACTCAGTATGATCATTTCTAATTCCCTCCATTTGTCGATAAATTTCTGGATTTCCTTGTTTTTTTATAGCTGAGTAGTATTCCATAGTGTAAATGTGCCAAAATTTCTTTATCCATTCTACACGTGAGGGACATTTAAGCTGTCTCCAAGTTCTGGCTATTATGAATAAGGCTATTATGAACATGGTTGAGCATATGTCCCAGTTGTGTGGTGAAGCATTTTCTGGGTATATATATATATTCCAAGGATTGGAATAGCTAGGTCTTGAGGAAGCCCTGTTCCAAGTTTTCCAAGAAAGCGCCAAATAGATTTCCAAAGTGGCTTTACAAGTTTGCATTCCCACTAGCAGTGTAGGAGTATTCCTCTTTCTCCACATGCTTGCCATCATGTGGTGTCACTTGAATTTTTTATCTTAGCCATTCTGATGTGTGTAAGATGGAATCTCAGAGTTGTTTTGATTTAATTTATCTGATGACTAAGGATGTTGAGCGTTTCTTTAAATGTCTCTCAGCCATTCAATATTCCTGTGTTGAGAAATCTCTGCTTAGTTCTGAGACCCATTAGACACCACCAAAGCATCCATCAATCTTAATCTTTTGGATTTGCATATCCAGAGGTGAGCCAAGCCTCCATCCTAGCCATTTACCATCTATATAACCTTTGTGGATATATGGACTGTGGCCTGCTTATTAAGACTCAGTAGCTAATATATGCATATAAGTAAATGTATACTATAGTTGTTTTTTGGGGTCTGGGTTGCCTCACATGCAATTTTTTTCTAATACCACCCATTTACCTGTGAATTTCATATTTTTGTAAAAGCTGAGTAATATTCTATTGTATAAATGCACTGTGTTTTCTTTATCTATCCATCCATTAATAGGCTCCTATACTTTTTCCAGTTTCTGGCTAGTGTGAATAGAACAGCAATGAACATAGTTAAGCAAGTGTCTCTACAGTAGGATGTAGAGTCCTTTTGGTATACACCCAAAGGTGGTAAAGCCATTTTTATGTGTATATTCCCAACTTCCCAAGGAACCATTATAGGTACACATATTTGTATTCCACCAACAATGGATGAGTATCCTCACTTAATCCAGATCCCCATTAACCTGAGATGTCACTGCTTCATTGATCTTGATCATTCTTCATTGAGTAAAATGAAATCTCAAAGTAGTTTTAATTTGTATGTCTCTGTTGTCTAAGGATCATAAAAGTAATTGAATCAGTAACTAAAGAGCATGCATGGGATGTACCGAGATATCCTGCAAATAACAACTTCAAAATGCAAACATTAAATAAATTTAAAACCTAAATGTATAGTTCTATTAACACTATGTATTAGAGCATATACCGTATAGTTTATGTTGGTACATGCTACGTAATGTAATTTTATAATAACTTTGCATATTAGCATTTTATAAATTCATTTCTCAGCTACAATTATGCTGTTCATTGGGTAGAAAAAAATTCAATGATGACTTTTAAAAACTGATGAATGAAAATTTTATTTATTACTTTGAAACCGTATGCTATTTTAGTTCCTGTCTGCATCATGCAGTGTTAGCAGCCAAGTAAACATACATTTCTGAAACATTTACCACTTCTTTAGGCTAAAATTATTAAACAAAAATTCTAGCCCTCAATAAGGACAGAACATTATGCAACCTATAGCTGCAACACTGTGAAGAAGGAAACAACAAAAAAGTGAAAGGAGTTTTGCCTAATGTATTTCTCTATTAACCTAATTCATGAGTGACAAACAAGCACATATAGGACAGAGGGTTCTACAAAAGTAATGATTGTGACCACTTATAATTATTGTTCACATGTGAGATAATTAGTGCAAGGTCAATGAATTTTAAGCACAACTCTGTGAGTTAATTGCTGATGCCTCATTTTACAAAATAAGGAAGTGGACTCTGACTCCAAGGACAGATATTTTGTAAAAGTGAAAAGTGCTCACAAATGGGCCCTCATTTCTTCTTAAATTCTGCTTCCTATCAAATAGTAGACCAGTGCTCAATTTTTGTATCTTGCTTCATGAGACTTTACCCTTCTGCAAAGTCATATTGAGAGTACAGCCTACTTTGCTTGGTTGCTTCAAGTTTGAATAAAACACATTACAAGAACAGATTATGGATCCCATTAGTAGTAGAAACACAAAATCTACTAGTTGCTTTTCCATCCTCTTTGAATATTCATATCATATGAATAAGCTAAAATCTACTTAATGCATATGTAAAACTCTGCATTTGATACCAATTTTCAGTGACCAGTTGAGCATTCACTTGATTTAGAGGAGTAACAGATGGGTACAATTTTGCTGGTATTTGTTTTAAATAATTAAGTGTGAGCAAAACTGATGTGGAATGCAAATTTTCAATTATTTTTTACATTATTATTGTAATTTTTGAAGGCTGCCTCTAAACATTGGTGATACTAGGCAAGCACTAGGTCACTGATATACTTTTTCATTCAAATGTCTAATTCTTTGCTTTCTTTAATGAAATCTCTACAGCAGGAACCATACCAACTAATGTGCCAAGTAATTTTTAATGTTTTATTAATTTATTCATACCACATCTCAATTGTTATCCCATCCCTTGTGTCCTCCCACTCCTCCCTCCTTCCCATTTTCCCCTTACTCCCCTCTCCTATGACTGTGACCGAGGGGAACCTCCTCCCCCGTATATGCTCATAGGGTATCACATCTCTTCTTGGTAACATGTTATCCTTCCTCTGAGTGACACTAGGCTTCCCCATCCAGGGGACGTGGTAAAACTTGGGGCACCAGAGTTCATGTGAAAGTCAGTCCTCACTCTCTACTCTACTGTGGAGAATGTCTTATCTATTCAATAGATCTGGGTAGGGGTTCAAAGTTTACTGCATGTATTGCCCTTGGCTGGTGCCATAGTTTGAGCAGGACCCCAGGACCCAGATCTGCCTGTCGTAATGTTCTACTTGTAGGTTTCTAGGACCCTTTGGATCCTTCTATTTCCTCATTCTTCCATGCTTCTCTCATCTAGAATCTGAATAGGATGTCCTCCCCTCTGCCCCACTTTCCTGGCAAGTGAACCCTTTCATGGGACATGCCACTTACTCTAGTGTACAGATATAAGTGAGAATATACCATTTGAGTCTTTCTGCTTCTGGATTAGCTCATTCATTATGATCATTTCTAGTTAAATCTATTTGTTAACAAATTTCAGAAATTCCTTGTTTTTAATAGCTGAGTAGTATTCCATAGTGTATATGTACCACAGTTTCTTTATCCACTCTTCTACTAAGGGAAATTTAGGCTGTTTCCATGTTCTAGCTATTATGAATAAGTCTTCTATGAACAAGGATGAGCAAATGTTCTTGTTGGGTGGTGGAGCATTTTCTGGGTATATTCCAAGGAGTGGAATAGCTGGGGCTTGAGGAAGCCTTATTCCCAGTTCTGAAATAGCACCAGAAAGATGTCCAAAGTGACTGTTCTATTTTGCATTCACACAGCAATGAAGGAGTGTTCCTCTCTCTCCACATCCTTGCCAGCATGTGGTGTCGTTTGAGTTTTTTATCTTAGCCATTCTGATCGGTGTGAGATAGAATCGCAGAGTTGTTTTGATTTGAATTTCCCTGATGACTAAGGAGGTTGAGCATTTCTTTAACTGTTTCTCAGTCATTCACTGTTCCTCTGTTGAGAACTCTTTATTTAGTTCTGAACCCCATTTCTCAATTGAGTTATTTGATTTTATGGTGATTAATTTCTTGAGTTCTTTATATATTTTGGATATTAGACCTTTGCTAGATATAAGGTTGGTGAAGATCTTTTCCCAGTCTGTAGACTGTCACTTTGTTCTGTTGACAGTCTCTCCTGCCTCATGATGTCCCATTTATTAATTGTTGACCTTAAGACCTGGGCTGTTGGTGTTCTGTTTTGGAAGTTATCTCCTGTGCCATTGTGTTCCAGGATCTTCCCCACTTTTTATTCTAACTGCTTTAGTGTCTCTGGTTTTTTGTTCCACTTGGACAAGTCTTTGATCCACTTGGACATGAGTTTTGTGCAATAGGTCCAATTGCATTTTTTTTACATGTAGACATTCAGTTAGACCAGCACCATTTGTTGAAGATGCTATCCTTTTTCCATTTAATAGATTTGGCTTCTCTATCAAAAATCAAGTGAACAAATGTGTGTGGATTCATATCTGGATCTTTGATTCAATTCCACTAATCAACCAGTCTATTGTTGTGCCAGTACCATACTGTTTTAATTACTGTTGCTTTATAGTACAGCTTGAGATCAGGTATGGAGATTCTTCAATAGGATCTTTTATCATACAAGATTGTTTTAGCTATTCTGGTTTTTTTTTCCATATGAAGTTGAGAATTGAATTTTCAATGCCTTTAAAAAAAACTATGTAGGTATTTTGATAGCGATTGCATTGAATCTGTAAATTAGTTTTGGTAAGATGGCCATTTTTTACTATGCAAATTCTCCCAATCTATGAGCAAGGAAGATCATCCCATCTGATGTCATCTTCAATCTCTTTCTTCAATGTTTTGAAATTTTTTCAAACAAGTCCTTTACTTGCTTGGTTAGAGTAATTCCTAAATATTTCATATTGCTTGTGGCTATCATGAAGTGTGTAGTTTTCCTAATTTCTTCCTCTGCATGATTGTCAATTATATATAGGAAGGCTACTGACATTTTCAGTCCATTTTGTATCCAGCCAATTTGCTGAAGGTGTTTGTCATCTGTAGGAGTTTTCTGGTGGAAATTGGGGGGTACTTATGTACACTATCATATCATGTACAAGTAGGGATAATTTCACTCCCTCCTTTCCCATTGGATCTGCTTGATCTGCTTTTGTTGTCTTATTGTTCTGGCTAGAATTTCCAGTACTATATAGAAGACATATGGAGAGAATGGGGAATCTTGCCTGTTCCCAATTTTATAGGAATTTTCTTGAGTATCTCACCATATAACTTGATTTTGGCTATTGGCTTGCTACATGTAGCCCTTATTATGTTGAGGTATGTGCCTTGTATCCCTGATCTCTTCAACTTTAAACATGAATGCATGCTGAATTTTATCAAATGCTTTTTCTGCATCTAAAGAGATGATCATGTGGTTTTTTATCTTAAGTTCCTTTATATAGTGGATAACATTGATTAATTTCCATATATTAAACCATCCCTGCATGCCTGGAATGAAGCCTACCTGGTCATGGTGAATGATGTTTTTGATGTGTTCTTGTACTCATTTTGCAAGTATTTTATTGAGATTTTTTGCATCAATATTCGTAAGAGAAATTGGTCTGAAATTTTCTTTCTTTGTTGCATCTTTGTGAAGTTTAGGTATCAATGAGATTATAGCCTCATAGAATGATTTTGGTAATGTTCCATCCATTTCTATCTTTTGGAGTAGCTTAAAGAGTATTGGTATTAGCACATCCTTGAAGATCTGGTAGAATTTTCCACTGACTCCAACTGGCCCTGGGCTTTTTTTTAGTTTGGAGACTATCAATGATTTCCTCTATTTCTATGGGGGAAATGGGACTATTTAGCTTGTTTATCTGTTTTCACTCAATTTTGGCAAGTGGAATTAATCAAGAAAATAATCCATATCCATCAAATTTTCAAATGTTGTGGCATATATGCCTTTGTAGTAGAATCTTATGAATCATTGTATTTCTTCAATGTCCCTTGTTATGTTTCCCTTTTCATTCCTGATTTCTTGATTTGGATACTGTTCCTCTGCCTTTTAGTTAGTTTGGCTGATAATTTGTCTATCTTGTTGATTTCCTCAAAGAACCAGCTCTTGATTTTGTTGATTCTTTGGATTGCTTTCTTAGTTTCTAATTTATTAATTTCATCTCTGAATTTAATTAATTCCAGACGTCTACTCCTCTTGAATGTTTCTGCTTCTTTATTTTTCCCCTACACCTTCCAGCTATGGTATTAAGTTGGTTATATGGGATGTTTCCAATTTCTTTTTAAAGGCACTTAGTGCTATGTATTCTCCTCTTAACACTGCTTTCAATGTATCACACAAATCTGAATACGTTGTTCTTCATTTTCATTGAATTTAGGAAGTTCATGATTTCTTTATTTCTTCCCTGACCAAACATGGTGTCATTAAGTAGAGAGTTGTTTATTGTCCATGTATGTGTACACTTTTTGTTATTTCTGTTGTTGTTGAAGTGCAGCCTAAGACCATGAGGATGTGATATGATACAAGGTATTATTTCTATCCTCTTGTATCCTTTGAGGCTTGCTTTGTGACCTACTATGTGATCAATTTTGGAGAAGGTTCCATGGGGTGCAGAGAAGAAGGTATATTTCTTTTTGTTTGGGTGAAAATTTCTGTAGATGTCTGTTAGATCTATTTGATTGATGGCATTGGTTAATATTCTTATTTCTCAGCTTAGTTTCTGTTTCAATTACCTATTTTTCAGTGAGAGTGGGGTGTTAAAGTCTCCCACTATTATTATGTGGGGATCAATGTGTGGTTTAAGCTTTGTTAACAGATCTTTTACAAATGTGGGTGCCCTTGTATTGGGAGCATAGATGTTTAGAATTGTGACATCATTTTGGTTGATTTTGCCTTTGATGAGTATGAAGTGTCCTTCCTCATTCCTTTTGATTAAATTTGTTTGAAAGTCTATTTTGTTAGATATTAAAATGGCAACTCCTGCTTGTCTCTTGTGACCGTTTGCTTGGAATATTTTTCCAGCCTTTTATCCTGGGGTAATGTCTAGCTTTATGGGTGAGATGTGTTTCTTGAATGCAGAAGAAAGTTGGATTTTGTTTATGTGTCCGTTCAGTGAGTCTGTGTGTTTTTAATGGAAAATTGAGACCATTGATATTGATAAATTTTAATGACCAGTGACTTTTAAAATTCATAATTTTGAAGTAGGTTCCAGTAGAGCATTTGTGTGGTTGTGTTTTTGTGTTGGTGTAGTTATCTATTTCCTGTGTAGTTTGGTTGTAGCTTGTCCCTTTGTGGTGGAATTTTTCTTCTAGTACCTTCTGTAAATCTGGATTTGTGGATAGGTACTGTTTGAATTTGTTTTTGTCATGGAATATTTTGTTTTCTCTGTCAATGGTTATTGATAGTTTTACTGAGTAAAGTACTCTGGCCTGGCATCTGTGGTCTCCTGGGGTTCCAAGATCTCTGTCCAGGCCCTTCTGGCTTTTATGGTCTGTGCTGAGAAGTCAGGTGTAATTCTTGTAGGTTTGCCATTGAATGTTATTTGGCCCTTTCCCTTGCAGCTTTTAATATTGTCTTTCTTCTGTATATTTTGTGTTTTGATTATTATATGATGGGAAGTTTTTATTTTCTGGTCTATTCTATTTGGTGTTTTAAAGGCCTCTTGTATGTTCATAGTCATCTCTTTCTTTAAATTGGGGAAGTTTTCTTCTATGATTTTTGTTAAGAACATTTTCTGGGCCTTAGAGTCTGGCATCTTCTCTTTCCTCAATGCCTATTATCATCAGATGCCTTCTTTTCATGGTGTCCTTGATTTCTTGGATGTTTTGTGTCAAGATTTTTCCAGATTTAGCATTTTCTTTAATGGTTGCTTCATGATCTATGATTGTATCTTCTTGAACTGTGATTCGTTCCTCCATGTCTTGGATTCTGCTAGACATGCTTGCCTCTGTGTTGCTCACCTTCCTCTCTGAGCTCTTACATTCTCTTTTTTCTTCTGTCGGTGTGTTTATCATTGAATCCATTTTCATCTTCTGATCTTGAACTGTTTTATTGCTTTCTTTCATCTAATTGTTTGTAAAATCCTGAGTTTCTTCCATTGCCTTTTTATAGGTCTTTAGAGCTTGAACAGTTGTATAGACTTCCTTCACCTGGTTGTTTGTATTTTCCTGAAAAATTTCCAGTGTCTCTTTAGAGGCCTCTTTTATGTCTTCCACCTCTTTAGCTGTGTTTTCTTGCATTTGGTTATCAATTTTATTTGTTTCCTCCATTATTTTCCTCATTACTAAGGATTTGAGGCCATTTTCTTGTATTTCCGTTATGTTTGAGTTCTCTGGGTTACTTTCTTTGGGATAGCTGGGATCTGAAGATGCCGTGTTGTTTTGTTTTTTTTCTGTATGATTTTAGGCTGTCCTTTAGTCATCTTTCTGTCTCCATTTTGGCAGGTAGCTTCTGGAGTTGGATGGAGGGAGTCTGAGGATGAATTCATCTGTTTTCTCACTTATTTCTCAGAGGCCAGAAGCTCTGATGCATCACTGGTCTGGATGGCAAGAGAACAGCCCTTTAGTTTTGGTCTCTCACAGCCAGTGATCCCCAGCTCCCCAGTACTGTGGGTCCTGTAATAGGCCTGGGTCTCAGAAAGTGCATTGGCATTGGGCCAGGCCAAAGTGTCCACAGCCTTCTGGTTCCCCTGTGACACCAGAGTTCTCCAGGGACTGAAGTAGGTCAGGTGGAGGGGGTCTGATGGCCACTCTACTCCCTGTCTCCCATAGATTTCCTTAGTTCCAGAGCTTGATACTCTGCTGGTCTGTGGTTCCCGGTAGTGTTTCGGGACCCATATCACTTGCAGAATGCATTTTATTGTCACAGCGCCCAAACCACCCAATTACTGAGTCAAGTTCTTGTCACTGGACACAAATGGGTCACAGGGCCTAATCGACACACTTGGTCCAATTAGCGCTGAGCCCAAACCACACACTGAGCTCACTGAGCTCAGCTAGATTCTCAGGGCCTGGACAGCATGCCAAGCTCAGGTAGAGTCTCTGGGCCCAAACTGACTGCCAAGTCTAGCTAGGTTCTCTGGACCCAAACCATAAGCCAAGCTCAGCTAGGGACTCTTGGCCCAAAATGCATGCCAAATTCAGCTAGGGCCTATGGGACCACACTCCATTCATAGTCCAGCTGGATTCTCAGGGCCGGGACCAGTTACCAAGCTCAGCTAGGGACTCTGGGACCAAACCACATGCCCAGCTCTGCTAAGTTCTCAGTGGCCAAACCATTCACTGAATCAAGTTTGGGTCTCAGGGCACCAGCTGCACACCTAGTTGAGCTTGGGTCATGGGGCCCAAACCACACCCCGAATTCAACTAGGGTCATGGGGCACAAATCTTGTACTGAGTCACCTCTACTGTAGCTATTCCCACAGTTCACCACACCAATTGCCTCTGCCAAAGGGTTCCTGTCTGCAAACTTCAGCCAACACCACTGCCACTCTGGTCCCAGTACATCCGTGTTCCTCCCTTGTGCAGGGGTACACAGGTTTTTTCTGTATTTGGTCCTTTTGAACTGTGGAGTACTTCCGCTGTAGTGGGGTGGGGATCTTGGTGTTCCTGGTTAAGAATACCGTGAAATTCCCTGAATCATTTACTGGAGTGTCTAAATATGGTCCACTCTGGTTGTCGCCATCTTGGATCTCCCGTGCCAAGTAATTTTAAAAGATTCCCTGAAAATAGCTATCTTCCTCATGAACTTCTGCAATGTATACCCTATTTGCCAATTTGTTTTGCACTTGTACCTCTTGTTTCTTGATAGAATATTGTAGAATCAGATGTTCTTTTCTTAGAAAACACATGGATTTAATAAACTGTAATGAGTAATAAAATATACTTCAAATTTTGTAGATTTGCAGAACTCTATTAAGCTTCATTTTGATCTTGGTAAAACTAAGTAACATCTTTAACTGCAAGAGAAATGAAAATGAATGTCATTAGGTATTTAATTATTTTCAATTGTAGGCTAATGCATTTGTCTCAATGTTGTTTTATGAAGAGTACTTCACTAAACTTTCCAAATTTTTTGGAAAGTTTTTTTTTTCTAATTTGGAAAATATTCAATATGGCTGGATTTATTGATATTTGAAAAATAAATATTTACTGATTATTGTGAATAAATATGTTTAATAGATTCAAGACAAATGCTGGTTGGTAAAGCAGAGTGAAGAGCAACAGATATTCTTTCCAAAGTGCCATCTTGAATTTGAGGTGAATGGCGAGCCTTCACTTTAAAAACCAGCTTTTAGGAGCTTGTTAAGATAAAGATTGGGAACTTTACTTTGTCTTCTACTTTACTCTTCAGCATTCTGTTGAAATTTGGAGTTCATGAGGACATTGTAGATAAACTAATTCAATAATTGTATTTTACAGATGTGAAGACCAGGAAACTGAAGGTTCCAATAGAGCCATGCAGGTAATTAACCTCTGAGCTACATCTAAAATATATGTTGGGCTTTTCAAGTACTTTATTTTCCATACATTCTAAATATTTATTTTTAATAGAAAATAGTTAGATACTTTATTAGAGCTGATATATATATGTTTATAATCTTTATGGAACGGGACACACTAACCCCCATTAGTAGAATATACTTTTTTGTAGATTAGACTTATAATTTTAAAAAAGTTTGGTAGAGTAAAACATTTACAGTATTCACCTACATACTGATTATAAGATAATTTTTACTACATACATAATATCAGGGTTATATATGTTCCAGTAAAGACCATGGAGAAAGTGTCAATAAATATTTTCAGATTTAAATAAGCTCAATTCCCTTCCCCAAGCATAATAAGTTGATTCTGAAAATCATAACAGAAGAGAAGCTGCACAACCCATAAACTGGTGTGAATTAAGATACATATTGTAAATAATGATCAAGGCAAGGGAAAGAAATACAGTTAGCTAGAAAACATTTTTAGATGAAGAATGAAAAATCCAACAGAGGACAAGCTAACTAACTCCAGACCAGTAGCAAAAAAGAACACTATAATCACAGGAGGAAAACAGTAGTAATAACCAATGCAATCGAGACTTAGTTGTTCAGAAAGATCAATGCAATTGTAAATTGTTTAGTTTTATTTAGTAAGAAAAAATAAGCATCAAGTAATGAAAGTCTTAAAGTAGGTCAATGTTGTCATCTTATAGCTACCGATAAGGCATCCTTTGAATAATTATTGTCAGATAGATTAAGCTGAATGATGTCAATACACGTTTAAAACCTCACAAAAATTAAAACTAACTTAATAAAAACAAAGTCAATTGATGAAGCCAGAATTTAAATAGCATCAAAGCCAATCACCTGAGAGAAAAATATGACACATGTTAATAGCAACAATAAAAATAACAATTATAGTTCCAATGACACCAAAGTACATCTAAATCTATAGTAAAAGGTTTGTCACATTAGTATTAATATTTACTGCAAGAATTCAAGAGTTTCCTAGCACATGGTTTTCCACCAGTGTCATATTCTGACTCAGCAGAATGAAGTCAGATAGTACACACTTATCCTAGGAAGTGGAAAACTCTGTGCCCTAGTTTGCTTCTCTGTTGCTTTTATAAAACTCTGACCAGTAGAATCTTGGGGATAAAAAGGTTTGTTTCATTCTACACTTAAGAGTTGATAATGAAAAACAGACAGGGCAGCAACCTGGAGTCAGGAACTAGACCAGAGAACATGAAACAATCAGGGTTTTGGCTTGCTTCCATGCCTTGCTCAATTTGGTTTCCTATGCATCTCAAGATCACCTGCCCAGGGCTGGACCTACAGTGTGCTGAGACCTACCACATCAATCATCAGTCAAGATAGTGACTTACCAACATGCACACAGGCCAATCTGATGGGAGCATTTCCTCAATGGAGCCTCTTTCTTCCTTGGTGTCTCCAATTTTTATCAACTTGACAAAAACTAATGAGCACACATATTTGGAAAATATCAATCCCTTTCAAGATAAACCATGAAACAAACAAGACATGGGGTGTATGTGCCATTTTGGATGAACTGGAGATATAAGGATGGGATGAAAGGTACTCCCTGATATCTTGACAGAAAACTTTTTCTCATCCTTCTTTTGAATCTAGGACTTTTTCCTTAGGGGATAAGACACCTAGCTTTACCTCTACCACATCTGATGACAGCTCCTAAAGAGGATGTCCCTTTGGCAAGGATGGTAAGGAAAAGTTTTAGAGAGAAAAGTGATGCTCCAGCTATGTGTCCCTGTTTACATGGTCCTCTTTGGATCTTCTGTCAGGCATACTGTTGTTTCTCAGGACAATTATGTCAGCTGCAGAGCAAATGTCAACGTTTGTGTGATAAGAAAGAAGCAACATCTAGAAATCAATTTCTGTTACTATCCTTTTTCTTTGTTCTAGCTCTTTTTCTTCTGGGGCTCTGCCATTACAATTTCAGAGCTCTCAGGTAATTGCTTTCTGTTCCTTGTCCAGATCATTTTCTTTTAATTAGTGGTGAATTATGTTGTAGCGGGCTTTCCTCTTCTGTGCTAGGTCTTTGTATTGTCTTCATCCTATTGATTTAGAATTTTCTTTTAAGCAATCTTAATAATGTTCACCACAGAGGGATAGAAAATCTTTTCTTAGATTTGTTCCTATGTATTACAAATTATTGTTATTGAAATGCTTTTTAAAATATATACACTGTACAAAACAGACATGATTTGGGTAACCTATCTAATAATGAATGTTGCTTCATTCCATTATTACCTGCATCAAATGCATTTCTTAATTAATTTCTCTTCATTTTTCCAAATATTTATGATACTTTTGTTTTCCTAGTTTCAACGCACGTTTTAGGGTCTTAGTGTTACATAGAAGTTGATACAGGAAACTTTCTGTTACATAGTCTGATATATATGTTATATTTACTAATTTTATATTAGGAATTCTACATCCATATATGGTATTTAAACTGAAAAGGTTTAAGCAAAATTTGTATATTTAAAATATTTTCCTGTTCATATTTGCATTTTATTATTTTCCTACACTATGGAAATTGGGTATAAACCTTTAAATTTACATGAATGATGTGAGATATTAAAGATACTTTTAAAATTCACTTATCTGATAGTGTTTTTGGTTTTTCTGGTGGAAATTGAACTGTAGCAATAAAAATACCCTGGAATTAACTTTGTGTGGTATATTGTTAAATTTTGTTCTTTGATATAAATTTTTCATTCTTACTTTTTTAAAGTTGAGTGTTTCATATAATATATTTTGATCATATGAATCCACCCCAACTCTTCCCAAACACATCTTGACTTCCATACTCCATCAATTTTGTGTCACTTTTAATATTCAGATCCTTCAAGGGAAATCTGTATGGTCCAAATAATCTTGGATATGTGACCCTCTACTGGAAGATTATCAACTTACCAGGGCCTACACTTTTCCAGAAAATTCTCTCTTCCTCTCTCAGCATCTGACAATTGCTAATAACTCCATGACTTGGAATAGGATTGTGTGTCCAACTCCAATCTCCCTCAATGAAAGGATTTGGCTAGACTTAGGATCACACAGACTTTATGCCTACTTTCTCAATTGCTATGAGTCCATATGTAAAGCTGTACTATTGTGCCCTGAAGGCATCATTTCCCTAGAGCCATCTACCAGCTCGAACTCTTATACTCCTTCTGTCCTTTCAAAGTGGGCCTAAGCTTTTGAAAGTAGGGTGTGGTATAGATGCATCTTTCAGGGCAATGTGTTCTTTAGTGTTCAACAGCTAGGCCAGTTTTTAGGCTTTGGGCTAATCACTATGTACTGTAAACAGAAACCTCTCAAATGAGGCTTGATAGATCTATTAATCTGGGTATAACAATAAGTCATTAGGAGTTGCCTTAACTGTGTGTTTTTTTAACAGCATAGTAATGGTAGGTTCTCCCATATGGCCTGTGACCTTTCTAGTCATGGATTCTTTGTGCAAAAATGGTGCCAATATATGTCTCATCTTGTTGAGTGACACCTAAATACAATCAGAAAATATTTTTCATCCTTTTATTAACATCATTCCCATGATACCGGCCAAGAATTCCAGCCAATCTGATTTCAAGTGCCTTGGTTTTATATATAATCAAGTTTCTTTTGTTTTTATCCTCCTGTACCTGACTTATTTTGCCCTATATAATGTCTACCAGACTAATCTGTGTTGTATCCAAAAAACATTTACTGCTTTTTGAAGGGTTACAATGTTCTATTATATTCTATTGTATTTACAGAGCACAATTGCTTTATCTATCTGTGGTTGTTTCAAAATTTTGAACACTGTGAATAATGATGCATTCAGCTCTAGAGCACAGCTAACTAACTCTCAGTGCTATTGATTTCATTTCTTTTGGGTGTTAACTAAAATAAATACTATGTAGTCATATCAAAACTCTATTCTGTTTTGAGGAATTTCTAACTATATGACTATGGCATTTATATTTATGATAATGGACATTAATATACTATACAAATTTATACATTATATGTGTGTTTAAAAATGTACAGCACATAATAATGGATGAAATTGAAGCTTATTAATTGGTTTATAGTGATCCTTACTCTTTTCCACAGAGCCCTTGTGTAGGTAAATTTAGAAACACCTTTATGGAAATTGCTACAGAATAGATTCCTAGCATTGTGTTTATTCACACTTTAGTATCTAGAATCCAGTCAATAATGTGTATCTGAAGGATATTACCCCATGGAGTCATTTTGTGGCTAAGAATAAATGGAAAAAAGCTTACTGAAATTTTAGTAGTATTTGTCATAGTTATAATCTGTTTCTTTTTAATTTTTTTTCAAATTAATAAAATTACATTTATTTCTTACATTTGGAAATTACAGTTCCAAACCCTCCTATAACTCACTACTTTATCCTTCCATCCCACTGACTATTTTTAAATGAATTCCTATTACATATATATATATATATATATATATATATATATATATATATATATATATATATATATATATCTTTCTAAAAATAAGAACGTGGTTTACATAAAGGTACTTGCTTGTGTACTTTTAAGAATGACCATTAAGTATTGAATAACTAATTAGTTTGTTCCTCCCTAAAAACATTCTTTATCAATTTCAACATTCCTTACATCCTATAGTTACTTTTGTATATAGAATAAAGGCTTCCTGGGATTTCCCGTTCTACTTTGGCATGTCTGTTGTTGTTCTTATTCATTTCATGCTTAGGCAGCCATGTTGGTGAAACTTTACTTTAGACATTACTAGAAGGCACAGTATCATAGCAAGCTCCTTATCCTTCTGCCTCCTATCTACAATAGATGCTGGAGTGCTTTGTATATATAGTCATTGAGACTGGTCTCCACAGACTTGTATTTTGATTGGTCAAGGTTTTCTTCAGTAGGCTCTGTCATTTTTAAAATGAAGATTTTCCCCTAGTAATGTTAGAGAGTTAAATTCCTGTTTTGTAACATTTACAAATTAAGTTCAAGTATCCATTCACTTTATAAATACAATAGAATCTCCTTTCTTTCTTTAATTCCATAGAAAGGGTAAAAGTAGGAGACAGCATAATGTCCTGTTATCATAACATATGCTCCAAGAACACTCCCTTTTTGTTTACTGTAATTTCCAAGATCACTGAGACAATAAAAAATTCTCTTTATCCTCAAATATATATGTTGTGAAAGCTAGCTCTCTCAATTTCCATCTACACACTCAAACTGCATATTTAAAGGGAAGTTGTGGGATGGAGGAATGGCTGTGATAGTGCACTTGTTGCTTTATGATGTGGGCCATTTCTCTGACTCAAGTAGCCCTGTTGGGTGGCTCATATATGCTTGTAACTCCAGCTCCAATCAATTGATGACTTCGGGTTTGTTGTTGTTGTTGTTGTTGTTGTTGTTGTTGTTGTTATTGTTGTTGTTTTTGCAGAGGTGAGTATCCATATACAGGTGTGAATACTCACACAGATTCACAGGTACATATAAACATAAATAAAATAAATTTTAAAAATGAAAATTTTATTATCAAATTTGTAGAATATCTGCAAGAGATATATATTCATCATGCATTATACTGAGCTTGATAGAAAAATAATACTTTTAATTTTTTTGATTATTCATTTTACATCCCTATTGCAGCCCCCTTCCTCATCTCTACTAGTCCCACCTTTCCTCCCTTTCTCTTCCTATGTGCCTCACCTAATCTTCTGAGAGTGGGAGCCTTCCTCTCCCACTAAATGAATCAAGCCTGTCAAGTCTCACCATGATTGTCTGCATCCTCTTAGACTGTGGTCTGATAAGGCACTACACTAGGTGGATGTATTCAAAGAGCAGGCAACAGAGTCCATGGCAGAAACAGCCCCCACTTCCTTTAGTAGCAGACACATATGGGTGCTGAGATTCCCATAGGCTACTTCTTATCAGAGAACCCATGTCCTCTCCATGCATGGTCCTTGTTAGTGCACTAGAATCTGAACCCCACCCCCGACCTTCTTTGATTTCTCTTATTGTATGAGTATTATATAATATCAACTCCATCTCAGTTAGAAGTCAAATATATGTTATGAACATGTACATGTGAAGCACCCATGAAAACGTACCAAGAAGTTGTTTTCATAAAAGCCATGTGCTTTATATGGTCAGAGCCATTCTTATACTTATCAGCAATGAGACATGAACAATGTTTATTATAAGTATTATATTAATAACTTTGGTTGGCAATGTGGCAAAAGATATTTGACAAGTGAAGGGTTTATGTTGTCTAATAGTTTGAGGCTATAGTCAGTATGTGAGAGCTGTGGCAGAAGAAGCTAGGAAAGGCTGGTTACATTGTATATCTGCTCAGGAAGCACAGAGAGATAAGAGCTGGTGCTTATTTTCACCTTGCCTACATATGCAAGATAAAGCTAAAGAGACATTCCAGTGTTTCCTCTAATTTTTTCTCTGTATAAGACCAATAATAATTTAAAACCACCTCCCAATGAGAATAAGCATTTGTAGATCAAGTGAGCAAGCAGCAACATATACAACCTCCACCCCCTTAGAGGGAATGGGACTGTGGTCTTTTAAGGTTTCTTCAGCTTGAATTGGGGTAAATAATACTTTGGAATGGTCCCCCAAAACTGGAGAGAATGGTTAAGCAATCTAGTGATTGCATTTGTGGTTCAGTTTCTAAATGTTAAGAGATTCCAGGCTTAGTAGGAGATAAAAATGGTGGTCCAAATTGGATCAGAAGTTTCCTACAATGTTGTCCTGGAAGCTGTCCAAATCTGATGGGTAACAGCAACAGAATCATCTCGGACTAGAACTAGGAGGATGCAGGATGTCAGTGTCCATTGTGTTGGGAGGAATGATTCCTGTCAGATCTGTTTCAGCTGGTTGTTTTGTTCTGAAAACATAATTTCTCACAAGTTTTATACAGTTCTAACATTATAATTATGAGTTGTGCTGGATGCATAGAACAAAGGGAAGATTTAGGAACATAGAGGGAGGATAGAACAAAAGTTAGATGATTTAACCTACTCCTTAGCTCAAGGCCTTAATAGTTACTTATAATGAAGGTTACTTATATGAAGTCATTGCTATAGAATATAGTATATTGGTACAAAACATGGACATGTCAAATACTTGGCAGATTTTAACACAAGAGTATATATTCTAAGTCTAACAGATAGATATGACTCTATCAATATATGTGGTAAAATAGTTGAATAAGGTCTTCAAAAGCCTCAGAGACACATAGATTATGGCATTTAGAGTTGTTCTTACAATCCTAAATTTTTTCGACAACAAGACAAGTTAACTGCTGACAACACCCAGCTGACCTCAAAGAAGATGATGAGCAACAAAGAGCCTCCTTATGGACATAGCTTCAAATATGGTAAACCAGCCACTGGGCAAAATGTCCTCTTTCCTGCCACAAACAGAACCTGCATAAAATTGGGAAACTTGGATGCAGGCAGAGTCGACGGCTGCACTCTGCCAAGTCAGGGTAAGCAAGTCCTCAATAGTTCCTGCCCTATGAACAAATCTGGCAGAGATATTAGGCCAGAAAGCTGAAGACAAGGCTCCAACGTTATAAAGTGTATTGGATGACTGGTCAGGCAGTAAACCATCTTAAGTCAATTTGTACATTTTGGAAGCTGCTATCCTACACTGATGGTTCACTCAGGAATTTAAGTTTTATTCCTTCTCAAGTCTATGAGAGACATTGAAGACAAGATAGTATCATTTTACAACCAAGCTTAGTTAGTTAGGGGATAAGATCCTTTTAGATCAAGATAAAGAAGTTAAGCATTTAGAGTTGAGATAGGAGAGATATTGAATTTCATTCAGAAATTTAGACCCAACAAGACAGGAAAGTCACTTACTTCAAATGGGACAAATACAGATGGCCTATTCACCATGAATGTAACATATATAAAACTCATTATTCTCATGATTGCCACACGGGTCTCCCTGCTGTATATAGTTTGTTTTATACATATGTAATAAAATAAATGTTTTTTAAAAAGAGCTAATGCTCATCCTGTGTCATGGAAAAATTTCACCTCCACGCAGATTTGATATATCAGTTAAATCTTTTCATTTCATTGATTTATTTGTTCATTTGTTTCTTTCATATGCTGGTCATAGACCTATCTCTCTGAGTTTCCCAATCATAACCTCCCTCTGTCTCTCAATGCCCCCTTCACTATTCCTCAGGAAAAGGCATCCCACCTCCCATCTCTCCCTGCACATCAAATTTCATCAGGCCTAAACTTGTCCTCTTCCACTGTGGCCTGGAAAGGCAGTTTTGCAAGAGAGAAGTGATAAAAAAAAAAAAACCCTGGCAACAGAATCCATGTCAGAGAGAGCCCCTGCTTCCTAGACATTGGTCATGTCAGGCTGTGAGTCTTATCATCTGTTCTGAAGAGGTGCTGGGTGAAGCCTCTCATGATACAACTCTGTTAGGTTCCTGTTTTCAAGCATAGAAGAGTATCATTAATGGTGTCAGGGGTTGGCTATCCCCATGGGGTGGGTCTTAAGTTGGGCCAGGCATTGGCTGGATAATCCTCAATCTCTGCTCTATCTGCTGTATCTTTATCCCTGCACAACTTGTAGAAAAAGTACATTTTGGCATGAAGTTTTAATGGGTGGGTTGGTATTCTCCTCCCTCTACTAGGATACTTGTCTAGTTAGAGAGTTTCCTCTTTATTTTCTATGGATTCTGCTACTAGGAGTCTCTACTATAATATCTCTCATATTCCCCTCGTGTCTACCCTGACTTAGGTCTCTAGCTTGTCACAATGATGCCCTGCCCACAGTTAAGCCTTTTCAGAAATACTTGAAAAGTCATATCAGAAGTTTATTTTATAATGGGATCTATGTTGGTGGGTTTTTGACAGCTTGACGCAAACATAATGCAGTAATCTCAGAAGAGGAACCTCAGTTGAGAAAATGCCCCCATGAGATCTTCAGATTGCTTATGCACATATCTGTGGAATTTATCTTAGTTGATGGTTGATTTAGGAGGTGGCAGGCTATTTTAAGTGATGACAGTCCTAGGAATGTTGTCCTGGCTTTATAAGAAGGCAAGCTGAGGAATCCATAAGGAGCAGGCCAGTGAGCAGTGTTCTTCGCTGGCTTGTGCTCCAGTCCTTGCCTCAGTTCATGCCCCCATGACTCTGCCTTTAGTTTACTAGCTGAACATCCTTCATGAAGGACTGAAAGCTGTAAGATAAAATAAACCTTCTGCTACCCAAGTTGTTTGGGTTATGATGATTTATCACAGCTATAGAAACCTAATTAAGACAGAATTTAAAAATCGTCTGTAGAGGGCAAAATGGTCATTGTACAAACAGATAAACACTGAGAAAGCCAAGAAAAGTTAAATACACATCTGAAATCTTCAAAGGGAGAAGATATTTGGCTGTTTTCCCAGAATGCTGTGGGGAAATGTAGTTTGCTACCAGATAATTTTGCTACCTTCTGAGCAAGTACAAACCATACCAGCCAGTATATTATGATTGTTTATCACATACCTTTTCCCTCTAAAACTTTAACCATTACTTATAGGCCATAGGACTCATCCTTTTGAGAAATATCTTTTGTAGCCCCCAATAGCATAAGTGACTTCCATGTTATGTTAGGACTAGGTATTATGTTTACCTAGGTCATTCTCCCTAGACTTGACCATCATTTCTAAGTCAACAGGAACTCATCTCACAGGCAAAACCATATATACTTTGTAAAGAACTTCATTGTAAATATGTATTAAGTCACAATACAAGTTAATGTTGTTCTGTAAAATACTTTATTTTCTATAGTAGCCAGTCATTGTCCTGGAAAAATAAGTCACCCAGTAACATATATATATATATATATATATATATATATATATATATATATATATATATATATATATATATATCCATTCTGTTTCTAAAAGGAAGATATTTCCTGCACATTTTCTTAGCTGAAAACTTGTGACACTGAGAAACTTCTGATACATTAGATCTTAATAACATGAGGACTTCACTTATTTGAGACTTTGACAATTTGTGATTTCTGGTTATGTTTCAGATCCAAGTTGCATTCAATTTCCTTATTTTTTGTGTAAAGGAGGAACATGAGATGAAGCTGAAAAATGCATTTTATATAATCCAATTGATTTTACACTCTAGCATTTGCTAGGCAGTGGGAATGCCCTAAAAGCACTGCTACCAAATTCTTTAATTTGTTTTGTGCAGCTACATGCTGCAAGCAATTTGTCTCAGAAAGTTCTAATAGAACTCTCACACATTGAAATGAGAGATGGAAGCAGCCTTGTAGATCATTGTGGCAATACTAAAGCAGAATTTAGACAGGGACTTATAAAATTTTAAATTGATCCTCCATTTGACCTTAGACAAAAGGCAAAAGTGAACTAAATGCTACATATGTAATAAAGGAAATAGCTCATCAGCAAACAATAAATTTGTTCTTTAAATGTCAATTTTAACAGGTCCATGTTAGGCTTCAAGGCAGATATTAGTCAACTTTAAGGTCATTTCAAACAGTAAAATGGAATTCAATATTCAAGATTTATAGAATGTGTTGCCATAAAACATGAAGTTCATTAATATTTTTATTTGTATTAATAAAATAATTACATTTCTTTGTTAGTCTAACCATATAAGACCTGGGATTTTTGCAAATATACAAAGGACAGATAGAAATGTTTTGAATCTGTGATTAATATAAAGAAACAATTCACAGACAACTGACACTTCATTGCTGTCACTCATAGTGCAGAACGAGGCAGATGATTTAGATAATTATGATGTTTAACTAGGCAGAGACACTGCCCTGCTTCTGGTGCCCAGGATTTTATCACTGCTCCTTGGTGGAGAGGCCCTATGAGGACATAGAGGAAGGACATGCAGATTGTCCAGATGAGACCTGGTAGGCTGTGGTCAGATGGTGGGGGAGGAGGACCTCACCTCTCAGAGGTCTAGGGAAGGGGAATAGATCAGAGGGGAGTGAGGGAACAGGAAGATAAGAGCTAGAGGATTACAATCCAGATATGATGTGAAAAATATTTTTAAAAAGTGACAGAATAAAAATTGGGATATAATCTGAATAAATTATAATAAAAAAATTTAAAACAACGAAATAATCTAAGGAAAAAATATTAAACTTTTGAAGTCAAAGTAGTATAAAATAGACTGTTACAAATTGCTTTGGAAGCAGGCAAAGCTCTGTTTAGAGCCTGACTCTGGCAGGAATTATTCAGGAAAGATATTAGTCTCACTTTCTGCCTGTAATACTATAAAATTCATCTCTAAATGTGTAGATAAAATGGACTAGGCCTTAAATTCAATAACAAGGTTCTTGGTTATTCTTACAATTTGACTGCCACTATTCTATTAGTGCATCTTGAAGGCAGCTCACCATTGTTGATCAAACGGTTTGGAGCTGAGTTGGTTTTACTTTTCTCCTTTTGTAGCATTCAGAGTACCTTAAATTAGCATGAACTCTACTGAATCATGCTGAGGTTTTATGTAAGGAACTTTTAGAATTCTTCATGTTCAATGAGGCATGTGTATGTTGTCTTCAAAGTAAGGACTTATCATCAGTTTTGTTTTTTTTGTTTTGTTTTGTTTTTGTTTTGTTTTGTATTTTTTTTTTTGGTAGTAACAAATAGAGTTGGTTGCAGTATACAACCCACATGAGTTGTTATCTGGATAAGGCCCATAAGACACCAGTGCAGCTTTGGGCTTGGATCTTTCTCCACCTGCCTACTGCTTACTGGCCTGGAACATTTGGGAGACAGAATAGTAACAAAGGTGAGGCAGGTGCAGACCACATCCAGCCCAAGAAGACCTGTGGCTCAGCTGAGCAATTTTGGGGTTGACCTTTAACCACCTGCCTTCTGCTTACTAGCTTGGCAAATCTTGGTCACAAAAAGTGAACCAACAGAGGTAAGTCAGGTTTGGCCATAACACACATTGTCCACTATATCAAGGAGGCTCGAGGGACACTCAAGCAGCTTTATCCAATCTTGGAGCTCTCTCAGCCTGTTCCTCTCCTTCTTGACCCAAGTGGGACACAGACAGGAAATCCAGTAGAGCTGAACAGGCTCCAAACCCATTTTCCACCATACTCAGAAGGCCTCAGAAAAACTCTAGCAAATAGTCTTAAGCTTGGAGTTCTATCTGCAGGCTCCAGACATGCATGGATCACATGGAATACTCACAGCCAGCAACCTCATTGTAGAAACGTCCAAACCTGCTAACACCAGGAACAACTAGACGCCTAGAGGCCAGTGCAAAAAGACAAGCAACAAAACTCAGAGGTATATAACACTACCAGAAAATAGTAATGGAGGTTACCACAACATGCCCTGAAGATATGAACACTCAGAAAGCACTAGAATAAGATTTTAAATATGAGGTGATGAAAATGTTAGAAAACTTGGAGGAAAATAAGTCACTCAAAGAAATGTAGGCAATCATCCTCGTTAGGCATCAGAGAAATGCAAATCAAAACGACACTGAGATTCCATCTTACACCCATCAGAATGGCTAAGATCAAAAACTCAAATGACACCACATGTTGGTGAGGATGTGGAGAGAGAGGAACACTCCTTCACTTCTGGTGGGAATGCAAACTAGTACAACCACTTTGGAAAGCTATCTGGCGTTTTCTCAGAAAAATGGGAATAGGGCTTCCTCAAGACCCAGCTATCCCACTCTTTGGAATATACCCAGAAAATGCCCTAACACACAACAGGGACATATGCTCAACCATGTTCATAGCTGCTTTATACACAATAGCCAGAACATGAAAACAGCCTAAATGTCCCTCAGTAGAAGAATGGACTAAGAAACTATGGTACATTTACACTATGGAGTATTACTCAGCTATTAAAAACGAGGAATTCCCAAAATTTGTGGACAAATGGATTGACCTAGAAATTATCATAATGAGTGAGTTCACCCAGAAGCAAAAAGAGACAAACGGTATATACTCACTTATATCAAAACACTAGTCCAAGGGATACGTCCCATGAAAAACCTTACTTACCAAGAAAGTGGGTCAGAGGAGAGGACATCCTATTGAGTCTTTAGGCGAGAGTAGCATGGAAGAATGGGGAAATAATAGGACCCACAGGGTCCTGGAAACCTACAAAAAGAACTTTATGACAGGCAGATCTGGGTCCTGGGGTCCTCCTCAAACTAAGGCACCAGCCAAGGAGAAATAGGCAGTAAACTTCAAACCCCTACCAAGACCTAGCCGACGAACACGATATTCTCCACTGTTGAGTGGAGAGTGAGATCTGATTCTCACGTGAACTCTGGTGCCCCTTTTCTGACCATGTCCCCTGGATGGGGAGGCCTGGTGGCACTCAGAAGAAGGATAGCAAGTTACCAAGAAGAGATTCGATGATCTTAGAGCATACATAGGGGGAAGAAGTCTCCCTCAATCACAGACATAGGGGAGGGGAGAAGGGGAGAAATGGGAGGGAGGGAGGAATGGGAGGAAACAGGGGAAGGGCTAACAATCAAGATGTAATATGAATAAATTAATTAAAAAAAAGATTAATAAAACAAATGACTGAGATCCTAAAAAAAAAAAAAAAAAGAAAAAAAAAAAGAAATGTAGGCAAATACATGGAAAGGTTGAAAGAAGTAAATAAATCCTTTAAAAAATACAGAAAAAATTCAATAAAATAGGAGAAAGAAATGAATAAAACAATTTGAGGTCTAAGAGAGAATAAGGAGCAAGAAAGAAAACACAATCTGAGGCATGAGGCAATCTAGGAGTTGGAAAACCAAGGGAAGATAACGAGAACTACAGGCAACACCAACAGAATACAGGAAATGGAAGATAGAGTCTGAATTGTAGATGATATGATTGAAAGTATCAATACATCAGACAAAGACATTGTTAAAACTGAAAAGTTCCTGACACAAAACATCCAAAAAATGTGGGACAGTATGAAAAGACAAAACCTAAGAATAATAGGAAGAGATGAAGGAGAAGATTCTAAGCTCTATGGTCCAGAAAACATTTTCACCAAAATAAGAGAAGTAAACTTCCCCAACTTAAAGAAGTAAATGTCCTTAAACATACAGAACTTACAATTCTCCAAACTTATGGAACTCAAAATAAATGGGAAGAAAGAAGAAAATCATCCCTCCACATAATAACAAAAAAACACTAAATGTACAGATCAAATAAAGAATATTAAGAGCTGCAAGAGGAAAAGACAAAGTCAAATATATAATAAAACCTATCAGAATTACAGCTGATTTCTCAACAGAGACTATGAAAGCCAGTGGGGCCTGAATGTTTGTCACACAAACACTAAGATACCATAGATGCCAACCCTGAATACTATATCCTGAAAAACTTTCAATCTACATAGCTGAAGAAAACAAGATATTCCATTACAAAACTAAGTTTAATCAATACCTAGCCACAAATACAGACTGAAAAAAAAATACTAAAAAGAAAACTCCAGCCCAATGAGGCTAACTTAACCCTGGAAAACACAGGAAGTAAATAACCCTGCATCCACAAAACCAAAAGAAATAAAACACAAACATACACACTCCGCCAATACCATTATAAAAGAAATAAAAAATAAAAAATAAAACCAAACCAAACCAAACCAAACCAGAACTAACAAACATTGGTCATTAATATCTCTCAACATCAATGGCCCCAAATTTATTGGGAAATAAAAAGACGGAGGCTAACAGAACAGATGTGAAAACAGATGCCATCACTCTGTTGCATACAAGAAGCATACCTCAGAAATGAACATAGACATTATGTCAGAATAAAGGGCTCGGAAAAGGTATTCCAAGCAAACAAACCCAAGTAGCAAGCTGGAGTAGTAACTATGTTAGTGTCTAATAAAATTAGCTTTCAACAAGAACTAATTAAAAGAGATGAGGAAGGACATTGCGTATTGATCAAAGGAAAGATTCACCAAGATGATGTCTCAATCCTGAACATCTATGCCCCAAACACAGGAGCACCCACATTGATCTAAGAACTATTACTAAAGTCTACAAATTAATAGTGGGAGACTTCAACACCCAACTCTCAACAATAGATAGATCATCAAGAGAGAATTATTGAAACTAATAGATGTCATAATTCAAATGGACCTAACAGAAAACTACAGAACATTTCACCTTCTTCTCAAGACCTCATGCAACCTTCTGAAAAATTGAGCATATACTTCTCCATAAATCAAACGTCAACAGATACAGAAGATAGAAATAACCCTTTCATCTTGTCAGATCACCATGGATTAAAACTGGAACTCAGCAAGAATAGAAACAACAGAAATCCTACAACCTCATTGAAACTGAATAACTCTGTATTCAATGACCTCTGGGTAAGGGATGAAATAAAAAAAAAAAAAAAAAAGAAATTAAAGCCTTCATAAAAGTCAATGAAAATAAAGGCACAACTTGCCAGATCTTATAGGATATAATGAAAGCGGGTCTAAGAGAAAAGTTTATAGCATTAAGTGCCTTCTTAAAGAAATTGGAGAGATCACATACTAGCAACTTAACAGCACACCTAGATCCTCTAGAACAAAAAGAAGATCCACCCAAGAAGAGTAGACAGCTAGAAATAATCAAACTCAGGCCTGAAATCAATAAATTAGAAACAAAGAGAACAATTCAAAGAATCAAGGAAACCACATACTGATGCTTTGCAAAAATCAACAAAATAGAAAAACCCTTAGTCTATCTAACTAAAAGGCATAGGGTGAGTACTCAAATCATCAAAATCAGAAATAAAAAGTGAGACATAATGACAAACACTTAGGAAATCCAAAGAATAAATCAGTCTAACTTTAAAAGTTTATACGCCAAAATTTTGAAAATCTGAATGTAATGAAAAGTTTTTTTGATAGATACTAATTACCAAAATTGAATCAAGATCAGGTAAACTAAGTACATAGTCCTATATCTCACAATGAAATAGAAGCATTCATCACAGGTCTCCCAGAAAACAAAGCAAAACGAAAACCAAGGCTGAATATACTCAGAGTAGAATTCTACCAGACCTTCAAAGAAGAGCTAATATTAATTCTCTTCAAACTGTTGTACAGAATAGAAACTGAAGGAATATTGTCAAACTCATTCTATGAGGCCAAAGTCACCTTTGTACCTAATCCAAGCAAAGACTCAACAAAGAAATATAAGTTCAGACCAATTTCCCTTATGAACATTGATGAAAAAATACTCAAGAAAATACTCGCATAGAGATTCTAAGAACACATCAAAGATATTATTCACCATGACCAAGGAGGTTTCATCCCAGGTATGTGGGGGTGGTTCAATATATGAAAATCCATCAATGTAATTCACCCTATAAACAAACTGAAAGAAAAAAATATGATCATCTGCTTAGATGTTAAAAAAGCATTTGAAAAAATCCAACACCCATTAATGTTAAAAATATTGGAGAGATAGGGATACAAAGCACATACCTAAACATAGTAAGGTAACATACAGCAAGCCTATAGCCAATATCAAACTATAGCAAGATAAACTTTAATCAATCCCATTGAAATCAATGACAAGACAAGTCTGGCTATTGTCTCTGTATCTCTTCAGTATAGTATTTGATGTTCTAGCTAGAGTAAAAAGACAACTAAGGTAGATCTAAGGGATATGAATTGAAAAGGAAGTGTCACTATTTGCAAATGATATGATAGCATACATATATGACCTCAATAACTCTACCAATGAACTCTTACAGCTGATAAACACCTTCAACAAAGTGGCTGGATATGAAATCAATTTTAAAAATCAGTAGTCCTACTTTATACAAAAGGCAAAGAGGCTGATAATGAAATTAGGAAAACTATACCAAAAATAGCCACCAAAAAACAAACAAAATAACCACCATAAAATATTTTGGTGTAACTCTAACCAAACAAGTGAAAGACCCATATGAAAAGAACATCAAGTCTCTAAAAAAAAGAAATTGAAGGAGATATCAGAAGATGGTAAGATCGCCCATGCTCATGCATCAGTAGGATCATCTTAGTAAAAATGGCCATTGTACCAAAAGTAATCTCCAGGTTCAATGCTATCTCCACAAAATGACAACACAATTCTTTAACAACCTTGTAAGAAAAATTCTAAACATCATTTGGAAAAACAGAAACCCAGAATAACTCAGACAATGCTGTACAAGAAAAGATCTTCCAGAGGAACATCCATGCATGATCTCAAGCTGTACTATAGAGCAACAGTAATAAAAATGGCATGGTTCTGGCAGTAGAGTTCACATGATAAATTGAAAGACCTTATCTCGTACTAAGAAAAAAACTAAGGAAAAAAAAAAAAAAAAGAAAGATCCATGGCCCCACAGTCCTCTTTGTGGGACAGACCACAATGTCCCAAAAACTTTCCAAAGGGAATCACTATAATTCTATGAACTCCCAATACCACCATGTTGGGACAAAGCCTTTAATACAGATTTTAGAAGGACATTTAAGATGTGAATAGAACTACACCACTTCAAAATAAGGTTCATATTTTATCCCTTGACACATAAATCTTGGGGAGTTTGTTGAGTCTTTCTTCACACTTGCAAAAATTCAGAAGTATAAACAGACAAGCACCCAGAAGTAGCTGTAATGTTCAGAATTACTTCTATTAAATGAGCCAAAACTTAATCTCAAGCAATTCCTTACCAATTTCAAGGAGACTTTACTTTAAATAGTGAGAAGTATTGACTTGCAGAGAACTATTGTCTGAACCATTTTGTTAACTTTTGACATGCATTTTTCTCATCCCTCACAGGTCCTTTTCTTTTACAGAATAGAAATAGAGTTCCTCAAAAGCACTGTGATGCCAATGCAGATAAAATTAACTGACAGCATAACTGAAAGACTTGAGAAGAATACATAGTGCATGCCAGCCCTCAAAGAAAAAAATATGGGCATGATAATTATACACATGTGTATCCATTCAAAGGAGGCTAACAACTCAAGTGGGTTGAGAAAATACAAAGATGGATTCTGAGAAAGCAGTTTCTTAATTATATGTAGTTGAATCTTCATTTCATTGCTTAATGCAATTTGTGTTACTGGTTTTCTACTTGTATAAGTAGCACTTACAACTAGTGTTAACATAACAACATAAGACACAAAGTCAACAGCAAAAACAAGTATCATTAAAATAAGTGGATTTGCAAAACATGATTGTTTTAAGCCTGTTCATGTCATGACAATAATTTGAATTGAACATAAGGTGACTTTCTATAAATTAGTAAGTGGATATAACATTGCTTGCAACCATGTCTTACTCCAGAGACAAAACATGTTCTTAAGCTTTCCTAAGGCTATCATGCAGCCACATCCTATTAAAGTTGTTTATATTTTCTCATAGCATTTTCCTTTGCAATATTAAAACAGACATACTTCTAGTAACCAGGCTTAATACTAAAGCCTGAACATGTTTGAAATATGCTTTTCCTAACTAACTGGGAGGCATCCTTTATACATCCTAGTGGAAAGCAAGGACAAGGATCATGAAAGAATAAAGGATCGCCTCAATACACATCTCTCAAGTACAAATTGTCTTGTGGTCAGAGATAATTCTTTGTGAGAGTAACCTTCTTTTTTTTTCCCAATATATATATTATTTTATTAATTTGTTCTTGTTGCATCTCAATGGTTATCCCATCCCTTGTATCCTCCCATTCTTCCCTCCCTCCCATTTTCCCTATTCCCCTCCCCTATGACAGTTCCTGAGGGGGATTTCCTCCCCCTGTATATGCTCATAGGGTATCAAGTCTCGTCTTGGTAACCTGCTGTCTTTCCTTTGAGTGCCACCAGGTCTCCCCCTCCAGGGAAAATGGTCAAATATGAGGCACCAGAGTTCGTAAGAAAGTCATATCCAACTCTCCACTCTACTGTGGAGAATGTTCTGACCATTGGCTAGATCGGGGTAGGGGTTTAAAGTTTACAGCCTGTATTGTCCTTGGCTGGTGCCTTAGTTTGAGCTGGACCCCTGGGCCCAAATCTGCCTATCATAATATTCAGCTATTAAAAACAAGGAATTCCCAAAATTTGTGGATAAATGGATTGAGCTAGAAATTATCATAATGAGTGAGTTAACCCAGAAGCAGAAAGACTCAAATGGTATATATTCACTTATATCTGCATATTAGCCCAAGGGGCATGTCCCATGAAAGCCTTCAAGTACCAGGAAACTGGGACAGTGGGGAGGACATCCTATTGGGATTCTAAAAGAGACAAGCATGGGAGAATGGCAAAGTAGAAGGGTCCAGAGAGTCCTAGAAACCTACAAGGAGAGTAACCTTCTTATGTACTGTGGGAATTTTGGATTTCATACAATAGACTTAATGAGTGAATGATAGGTTTATCCCAAGCCTGGGTAATGACAAATTAAAGCCTGGATAACATTCACTCTGTTCGTATATATTGCTTCCACTTGTTAAGAAAAGACAATGGACATTGTGAAACTTTTTCCATTATTGATGTTTGGGAGGGATTTTAAGAAGGAAGTAGCTTTTAGTTTATAATATTGGATTACTTTTCAAGAACAATTTGAGAAAAGCAAGACATGCCATATTAAAAACACAAATTCATATTTCTTATGCTTTGCAAAGACTGTGCTAGTGTCACCTGTCATCTTGACACAATCCTCTAAGGAAGTCTGATTGACAGAATGACCAGATCAGATTGGCTTGTGGCAATGTATTTTAGAAATTTTCTTTGTTGATGTGAGAGCACCCAGCCCACTCTGAGTGACATTATCCATAAGCAGGTATATATGGCTTGTATGAGAATGTAAACCAAGGGAAGAAAGGACAGGAAGCCAATAAACAGCATTCCTCTGTGGTTCATATATCCAGGTTTCTGTCTTGAGTCTCTTCCTTGACTTTCATTAGTGATGTAGTGTTGCCTAGAAATAAAAGCTGAAATAAACCTTGTCTTTCCTGAAGTTGCTTTTAGTTTTGGTATTTATCACAGATGCAAAAATCAAGCTAGGACATTAAATTTTCTATCATATTATAATGGGCTTTATTTATTTCTCAAAATTTTGAACTTAACCCACATGGAGTGAAATCAATGGCTCATTGAGGTCATAAACTTACAACAAAAGCCAGGATGCCAACAAACTTTGACAAATTGTTAAAAATGTGTTGGTGTTTGTATTGGATCTTTCTCCTAGCTGCATTATGACTTGGGCACTGGTGTATACTTTATACAGTACATAGGAAAGTTGTTGGAACTTGGGTAATAAAGAAAAGATGTTGAAACCATCAGTATTCAAGAAAACCTAATATTAATATTGCAAATATTTAATGGACGTTGAATAACATCTTGTTTTACATTTATCAAAGACAATGTGTCTATTGAAATATACCTGGGAAAACAGAGACTTAAAATCAACACAAAACTACATGAGCTTGCATTTGGCCTCTTTGCTATTAATGTCTTAAATATTTCTTCCCTGTGTGGTGATGAACACTATGAATTCTTATAGAAAATGACCAAGATAATAAGATTTTTGAAGGTAAATTCCCTAGTTAAATGTCTTTGAATTACTCAAAATGGCTCTTTTTTCAAGGAGAGTCTGACTTCCTTTAAGGAAAAAATTTGCCTCATCCTTGAAATGAGAGAAGTCATTCTGCATGCATTACGGGTAAGCAGCTACGTTGTCTCATGCTTCTACTTCTTATATTTTGCCTAAAATGAAAGCCAGGTAAAAGTCTTCTAGAGACATAGAGAAAGAATTCCACAAAAATGGTGAATGATCTTAGAAGTTACTATACACAAATCAAACAACTAAATGGGAAAGTAGCCTAGTCACCATATTGGTTACAACTTTCTTGGATGCCAATAATATAGCAGGGTGAACACTATTAATTTACGGTAATTGTACAATAATAAACATATATGAGTTTCTTTAACTCATAAAATATTGATTGGTTTGGGAAAAATCACTTTATGTATTCTTATATAATCTTTCTTACCTCACCTTTCATTCTTGCACCATTGTCATAGTCTAGAACTCAACTTGTATGTCTAAATAGTATGATTTAAAAACTTATATCAATTAGAACTACAAACTTTGGATGCTACTAACAAAAGTTTGCAACATTTAAGAATTAATATTGCATAAATGCTGATAAGGAAATAGAAATCTTAATTACCTACATGTGAAAGAAATATTACAAATATATATTGGAATACTACATTTAACTACATAAAATGTACAATTTTGTGAGTTACTCAAAATATAAAGCACATTTTAAAAAGCAAAATATTAATAATCCTGGTTTGGTAATTTTATACTTATCATATGTATTGTTATATAATAGTATATTCTGTAAATTGAATAACTGAAATAATAAATATTTAAACAATTTTTATAAAAATAATAAATGAATATACTTTAAATCTGTTTTTTCTTGAAGGAAAAATTCATTAACACTGAAAAAAGGAGGAAACATAAACATGGCTAATTCCTTTGAATTTTGAGACAGGATATCAATATTTAACACTGGGTGTGCTGTAAGTTGCTATGTAGATGAGAGTGGCCTTAAACTCATGGGGATCATGGAGATCTTCATGTCTTTGCCTCCTGAGTGACTAAAACTTTTATATACTAATCCAAGTGATGAAATGCAGGAAAAACATTGAGACATGGAATGTGGTGGGAAAGTATTTTGCTTCTAAAGCAGTAAGGCCACATGAATAAAACTGGGCTGCTCAGTGTCAGTTTGTCGCTTATCTCACAGATGACTTTTCATTACCAGGTGACAAGTAGACCTGAACTATATCAAGACTTGCTATAAGGCTTAATGTCATGCAGCACCAAAATATAGATAGATAGATAGATAGATAGATAGATAGATAGATAGATGATAGATAGATAGACAGACAGATGATAGATAGACAGACAGACAGATAGATGATAGAAAGCTGGCCCTTGCCAAAGAATCTTCAGTCAAAAAGAGGAGAAGAAAAGATTGCCAGCAAGAGATTAAAGCCTGGGATCATCCATTGTTGAAGCTAGTGCCATCATCTCTGCCATGTGATCATTTATATTAAATCCCAGAGGGATTATAGAATCCTTTGTGTTAGCTTATCTTGAAGATAAGGAAGGAGAAGAAATATATATTTCTAGAATTAATAACAGGTCATATATATGTTTAGAGAGTGAGGGGAAGGTAGGACATAGGGACAGCTGGAAGAATGGCTCAACTCAAAAAACTGATTAACCCAGTCCTTATGAATATCTCCTCTCTGGGATGCTTGTCTTCCAGACAGCTATCCCACAATTCTTCAACTTCTTCCTAATCTTGTTCAAATTTATTTGTATAGCAGTACCATATCTTACTTTGTGACTCCTAGAACTCAGCATGGTAATTGTGTTAATTGGGTCACACTGAGTATCTCAGACTGGCATTACATTTCCTACAAACACAAGACTGACCTCAAAGTAGCAATCTGTGTGTCTTAATCATCTAAACTCTAGGATTATAAATATACATCATAAAGCACAGCTCGCTAGGCTCTTAGTAGTCTGTTCTTCTCAGAGTACTGTCATTTGACATAGTATGTATTTACTTTTTATTATTATTTTTGTCTATCCAAAATCTCCCTTAATACACAAATATTTGCCTTTTTTCACTGGAATCCTTAGGACTTGTACTACAAACTATTTGCTGGATGTCACAGTGACTTAGATAATGGGACAAAAAAGTAGAGCACAAAATCTCTGACTATACATAACAGAAAATGCTATAATAAACTGCTTGAAAATGTCCACCCAGGGTATGACTGTTGACAACAGCCATTATATAAAAAATGAAAAACTCTAATAGAAGAGGCAAGCATTTTAATGGAAATCACATAAACTGATTACTCATATTACTAAAAATAACAAAATGGAAAATGTATCATTGTAATCTACATGAGGACCAGAAACAAGGTAAAATGGTTTCTCACATTCTGGAATCTTCTACCTGTACATGATACTAATATCAAAACATCCTACAACAAAAGCTGTTTTAACCCATCTTGGACTTTTCCTCATGACATAAGTTTCAGAAATCGTTCAAACTTTCCAGTTTTTAAACAAGAAAATAAATATAAAATAATATGGTCTGAATTCCTTGTTGTTTACCTGATGTGAAACCTCTAAATAAATGACAGGATAAGATTCAGAATATTAAATATAAAACAAATTCAAATAGCTACATTGGTTAGCTTATTTAATGCACCAATAAAATAATTAATATTAGGATTTCAAAATGCATTCAATCAAATCCAATTGCATGGATAATTAAAGGTTAAGTTTTTTATTTTTTTTTAAAGGAAGTTGTACAGTGCCTTGAAAATTAATGAGCTGTTATAAAGATACAAAACTAAATAATGTAAAACAACAGCTTCAACAATGAGAAATCCAGACTGTTTTGCCTTACATTCTGCCAAATATTTCACAAGGTATTGTAGAAGATATGAGACGAGAGATTACTTCCCAAATCATTAAATAGTAACAGAATTATTACTATTATGCCATTGCAAGACATAAAACCATCAATTAATGTCCTTCTAAAATTCTCACATATCACCAGCTGACTCAGTTTTATAGTGTGTGTGTGTGTGTGTGTGTGTGTGTGTGTGTGTGTGTGTGTAAAAACTTTAGATAATAAAAAGAAAAAGAGCATTTTAAGTACTTAACCATACATTTAACATTATAACAACTGTGACATCTCTCCAGCCCCCAATTTTACATTTTATACTAAGACTCATGTGTGATAGTGTATATCAACAGCTCAGCACCTAGAAAGTTAGAGCAGAAGGATTTCGAGATCAGGTCCATCCTGAGCTACATAGTGAGTTATAGGAGAGCCTGGGCTTCATAGTAATATCCCTTAAAACATGAGCAAGTTGTTCTCTATAAACACATTCAAACATATTTTCTTCTAGAGATCAATGTTTAGAGAAAAACCCAAGTAAATTATTTTCTTAAAAGAAACATTTAAGATTAATGTTGTTGGTTACTCAGTAGACGCTACTGCTTTGGAAAGAATACTACCTCGAGTTCAAGAACAGAATATATGTAGTATATCTAAGCCACCCTGCACTCCAGTGTGAGACTCTGTCTCAAAAAAACATAAAAACTAATAACTGGACAACATGTGGAGAGCTAGAGACTTTAGAAAACTCATCCAAATTTACCTTACCCATTGCCTGAGGGCTCAGACATCCATAGAAAAGAAGAGGGAAAACTGCAAGAGCCAGACATGGTGGACGACTCCAAGGAAATGCGCAGATGAACTCATAGAGACTGGAACAGAATGCAACAAACCTAAGTACCACAGATGGCCATGTTTGTATGTGAGTATGTCACTAATTCTGTGATATCAAATCAATATTATCTCTGCACTCTTTTATTCATGAGGAGGAAGGAACTTTTCTTAGGTGTCTATAAAACAACTAGAAGAATATCTCCAAAATTAGTACTCACAGTGCATCCCTCACCTTCATGATTATGCTTGGGTATCATAAAGCACAGCAAATTCCAAATCATTACAAAATATAACCAGATAACACCAACTTATTATACCAGGCACAGTAGCCTATAAATATCTAACTGGAATACATATAAAACATCATGTGAGTATTGTAAAAGTATTACTGTATGAAAGCACAGTCAAGGTAGTATGCTTCTGTAAGTATAAATAGAATAAATGAAAACTGGAAATCATCAATATCATAGTCAACCAGGAACAAACAATTTTTTTTTATTTTTTGAGAAACATAACAAATATTTTAGTAGCTTTCCAAATGAGAAGATGACAGTGGCAGTTTTCTACCTTATTAGTCACTCAAAACTCTCTATTATTTTGGAGCATCTTCTTTAACCTTCTGGCCCAATATATATGACAGACATATTAGTGAGGCAGGAACTATTGAGTACTTGCTTACCCTGTTATGACAGAGTTTAGCCCTTGACTTTGCCTGGATCCAGGCACTCCCTTTTTTAGGCAAAATCCTGTCTGTTGTAGAAATGAGGACATTTTGCCCAGTGTTTTGTTTGTCACATTTGAAGCCACCTCCATAAAGAGGTTTTTTGGATGCTCATCATCTTCTTTGAGGTAGGCTGGATGCTGCCAGGAGTTAATCTGTCTCATTGTCAGGGAATCTTTAAAATAATTTGAAAAACCATTTTTAAATGCCATATTCTACATTTCTCTGAGATTATTGAAGACTTTAATTAACCTGCACTCCTGGCATACACAGATTATCAAGTATATTCCTTCTCAAGTCTTTGCTGGAATTGAAGACCAGGTAGCTTACTTTTACAATGAAGCTTAGTTCTTCATGGGTTAAGATAGATAGATGTTTTAAGTTGATAATGACAAGATGTGATGAAATTGATTTACGCTCAGAAATTTACATGAAGCAAGAGAGCAAAGATGTTTTCTCTAAGGCTGTCAAATATGAATAGCTAAAACATTAAGATTGTGAAATTGATATAATTCCTGATTGTGTCATGGTGATTCTTGTTATATATAGTTTATTGTATGTATGTGGAATAATATAAATGTGTATGTAAATTTTTAAACAAATATATAAATAAAATAAAAATAAAAATATTTTAGATGGATAAAGGAACAGTTCTTATGTCATTTGGGCATAGAAATATTAAATAAACTTTGTAAAAACTCACTTGTGAGTTCAGCATTACTATATGCTCACTATTTGTGAAGACTACAAAGTAAAAATTTAAGTAAAAGATAAAGATTAAAAAATACTATAAAAACATACTATTCAAATTATTGATGTATTTGTTTATAAATTGGGATAAATTAAGGCAAATAAATTTTATAAAAGTATATAAAATAAAAAATAGGATTATTTTATAAATTTAATATTAAATAGTGGAATAGATTTCTTAGGAACATTCATAGAAGAGAAATCTCAGTTGGTGAGGGAAAATGCTAATGAAGTAGATATATTATGACTCAGAAGGAGGACGAGTGGGAGAGGAAGGAATGGAACCAGCAGAGACGGAATGAAGGGATAGAATAAGAAAAAGTATTTGTTAAAATGCTGTACAAAATCTTCCCAACTTTTATACTACCTTTAAAAATTACATCAAACCAAGATGGATATACACAAACTGCGAATAAAGTGATAAACTCTTGGCTCTTGATTAGTGAACTGAAAACATTATAAAACAGTTTCTATATAATACATGGTAAGTAAATCATGAAAGTATAAAAAAAAGAAAGTATATTTATGGTTTTTAAAACAAATCTAAAGGAAGAGACTATAATTACTACCATTAAATAAACTTAAATTTCATTATCTGTTTTGTATAACTCAAATACAATACAGTCCCTAAGAAAGGTAGAAATTTAATTTATTAGAATTATCTACAATCTGTGAGACAAATTGCAAATGTTTGCCATTCAAATGAACAAAAAGGAGACATGAATCTAAACAGTGGGGAAACAATTCAAAAAATATACTGACAAATACATACAAGAGAAAAATTTCAGTTGTAAATTAATATTTGAGAAAACTTTATTCTCAATAGCATTCAAAATGGCACATGATCAGTTAGACCTTTCCACCTTTTAAGAAACATGTTACTATATGTTGATGACTAAATAATACATCTAAGAGGCACAATTTCATATGAGATTTATAAAAATTCAGAAACATATAAGTACTGCACTTTCCTGCATAAATGCATTTCTCCCACTGGTAGTCAGAGATGGTAATAGCTACCCCTGAAAAATCTCAAGCAGAAAAAAATGTGATAGATTTTTTAGAGAAGAAATAGTAAGTATGTTTCCCAGCAACTTTCTGAGTTCTATGTCATGCACATATTGGGTTGTATTCAATCAAATGTATTCTAGTTCCGTTCTTTCATGGAACTATCATCTATTATAATACAGTTTAATAGAAATCAAATCAGGGATATGTGGTGACCAGTGACATAATGGTATTAAAAAAGGCAAGAAACAAAAGAAGCTTAACACCAAATCAACTCTCCTAACACCAAAATTCTAATCTCATAGGCCACAAACAAGTGTGTTTATGAACTTTGTTTTGCATATGTCCTAGCTTTGGAGGAGCAAAGAGCAGAAGAAAAGGTATTTTAGAGAAAGGTATTGAGTAATCCTTGAGGTAAGAGACAGATTAACTACAGTAAGCAATGCTGTCCAAAGAGAGGTTCCACACTACTATAGAAAGGCATTAACACTGAAGATGGAGGATGAAAAGTGGGAGTGGATCTGCAGTGAGTTACGAAGGGGAAGGTAGTCAGCGAATATGATCAATATACATAGTATGAAGTTCTCAATTAAGTAGCAATATTACTTTAAAGAATAGTTTCTGAGGAAAGGGCATGGGCACATTTTCAGGAACAGGCTTAATCAATATGTGATCTAGGCTATGTGCTAGAGAAAAAGCACTAGAATATATGACAAAAGTTCTCTAAGTAAAGAAGTGTATCTGTTGTGTTTAACCTGGACTATGATCACCTCAGACCTCAGTACTCATTGATGGTCTCAAAATGCCAACAAATTGTTCTGCTTACAAGTTTCATTGGCTGAGTGAGCCAGCAATATCAATTTAAAAGAAAAAATGTTAAACAATAGCCACTGGAAAAAAATACAAAATACTGCCCAAACCTAACTCAAGACTTTGGTTTCATATGAATCAGTCACAAGATCTTATATACAAATTGAGGCAAAATATCTTCTTCTGAGTATTTCTTGCTCTTATGCTTGATCCCAGATCATCTGCAATTTTGGCAAAACTTTCCATAAAAGTCATTAGGAAATGGCTGTAAGATAATCAGCCTCAGGAAGAAATAAGCTGATTCAAGAATGGAATTAAAGTACTGTTTTCAAAGACCATTTATGCCATCTGGACAGACTTCCCATGTGCTATAATCTAAAGTAATCCACAAAACCACATTCCAAATTGATTCATAATTTTATTCCTTACATTCTTATGTCTTGCTTATCTCAATAAAAATGAGTATCAGCGCCAAGAACGAAGAACATGACATATGACAG
Source organism: Acomys minous (assembly GCF_964271855.1). Lineage (NCBI taxonomy): Eukaryota > Metazoa > Chordata > Mammalia > Rodentia > Muridae > Acomys > Acomys minous. The sequence continues at coordinate 80,242,005 of NC_140483.1, forward strand.
ATAGCATCACTGGAAACCATCACAAGTATGAATAATATTATTTCTTAATTGAATGAAACATACAGGAAGTCTAACAAGATTTCAGAAAGATAAAAATAATCATTTTAAAACAATAATTGTTTTTTTCTATCTAAGGAAAATCATATTATAATTAGGCATATATATATATAGTTATTTTTCTGAATGAAAGTAGATTAAGAAATGATGAGGAAAGGTTGATTAGCTAGTAATATTCACACAAATGTATCAGTTCTATGGTGTCAATTTCCTCATTGTTGCATTGCTTTTCCTGAGGAGACATAAAAACTCTTCATACCACATAGAGAAGGCACTGATAAGCTAAAGAAAATATTCCATTCATGTGTAGTCAATTGCATTTGGGGGGTATTATTTACAGAGTCATTATGGGTGACTCAAAGAAGCTAAATGATCAGAAATTTCTCTGGACCACTTAAGAGCCATTGCACCTGTAAAAAGTCTCATCTCAGTCAATTATTTCTCAGGAAGAAAGAGGCTTCCTGAAAATCTTGCGATTGTGAGCCCCATGCACCTCTTAGGCTCTGAGGCCCTATTAGTCTTGTGATCCTTTCCTCCCACTCTAATTAATAAGGAGGACTAACAGATCAGATCTCATGAAGGTTTTATTTGCTTTTATTCAATAGATAACAGTGATGTCCAATGCTAATGGAAGATACACACAATATTGAACCTTTTCTCCAATTCTTGGCTTGATTCCTGTCTTATGGAGTGTTTCCAGAACCTTGGAGGGGGTGATATAACTGTACAATTATTAATTATGTTTATACTTGCTATTTAAAAGCAACAGTGACAGAAAACAAATACTCCAGACATTTTATTATTTATGAGTCTCTGCAGTAACTACAGTCCAATATAAAAAGAAATTTCCTCTTACTGTGGATTACAGAAACAGTACACTGCAGGCATAATGATAAAGGTTTGGAAGGCACCTTGATAGACACATTATATGCATTAAACAATGATTCTCTAGACACAAATATTTTATTGGGTTTTTCATAGCAAATGCAGCTCACAATTTGTAGAAAGTGTCTTAATGAAATCAGAAAATAATTTGTTGCACCTATAGTTGTTATGGCACTGTGGTAAGAACATGCACAACGTTCCTTGAATACTGAAAACATAACAAGCATGCACACATAGTAGAGGAAGAATTTACCCCAAGAAGCCTGAATGTTATTTTTCAACACTATGGATTTTTGCCATTTTGGATGAAGGTATATCTTGATTTCTTCATATCTAGTGATTTGAGCATGCTTTGTCTGTAGCAGTAGAAACTTACCATACAGTCATGCTAGACAATCAGTAGCAGTGATAATATCTATGGACAATTTCACCAGCAAGGATTGCTTCCCCACCACCACAGCACTGAAGACTCATACTTATAGAAAACTTGAGAGTGTCACCCACAGCTTGAACTGTTCATGAATGTTATAGCTTTGAACTGTTCTCCTGAGTGGTGTGTGGATAATGGTGCCATGAAGGCCTGCTCCACATAATTGTTAATCACCATTATAACATTATTAATGAGAGAAGACTCCCAATAATTTCATGAAGATAATCATGTCTGCTCTAAGTCCAAGAGGCCATACTCATGTCCAGCTTGGAAAAAAACAGCCACAAAACAGACAATTTGTTCTTAGTCTTGTAATTATTTGCATTTACCCTGAACCAGATTTCTAGACTGAAAGATTGTTATATTAGTCATCAATTTGAAAAGACAGTGCCAGAGTCACACATGAATACATAATTACAATTAAATTCAATATTCTGTGCATTCAGCAAACACCATTCGAAATATGTTTATTCTGACAGCTTTATATAATAGACAAGTAGCACCCTACATATATTTAATGTATATGGTTGGATGAGTTTGGGATATGAAAATAATATGAGTCTGATACTACAATCCAAGAAAATAAATAGGTCTAGAACTTCCAAGAGTTCTTACAAGCCCTTTGTTTCTGTTTGGTTTTCAAGTAATCATACTGATATGAGATGTAACTTTTTAAACTCCAAACTACACAACACTACATTACAAACTATAGGAACTCAACTACACTGTTCAGTTCTAGGTTATGCCAGTACAGTAACTCAAGTTGGCACTCATTGAGGAAGGTACCATTCCTGCACCACCAACTCTTGAGAACCATCAGTATCCTTTCTGTTTCAAGGGGCATGGCTATTTTTGATACTATGTGCACATAGTAAAACCATGTCATGTGTCTCCTTCTTTGTCTATCTTATTTCACTTCCAAAAATGCCATGTAGGTTTAATTTTGTCATCTGTACCAACAAGCACATTTTTTTTATTCTGATTTGGTTAGTGAAGATCATAATCACAACTCCAGTTCATGAATTTCTGGCTGCTTTCATATTCAATCCTTGCACCAGGCTGCTTTATATTTTTTCCAGTTCATTCTGTGCCAGTGTAAGGAAATATATGGAAGCATAGTCATTTGGCCAGGAGAGCTCATCCGGGAATTCCAAAGGGAAAAAAAAACTGGAATTAAGTCACAGTTTTATAGAAGTACTAGCTATGTAAATGGAACAAAAGCCTGGCCACAAGTCATGTCAAAATCTCTCCAGAGAAAAGAGAAGTTCCACAGAGTGAAGCAAAGAAAGAATAGGAATCTCTCAACATTGGAGGTAATCATTCATGCAGCAGAGAGCTAGACTTTGTGTTTAGCATCTTCTTTACAAATCAAATACAATCATCAGTACAGCTTGCATGGTCCTTTAGGAAGAGACCCACCCCATACTCTAATATAATTTTCTTCCATAGTGGTGCCCAGTGCAATGGTCAGATAATACAGCCCTTTCCTCAGTTACTATTCCCTGTAGACTAAATATTAGAAATAAGTTAAAGAAATATATTTTGGGTGGGAATTTATTAGAAAAAAAATGTATTTTTATCAACAAACCTGTAGTCCCCAAAATGAAGAAAAACATTAATTGTTTAAATTCCCTCAACCAATGTTGAATGCTTGTCTTAAAAATGAACCCTAGTTCTCCTAGGACAACTGCCTGTGCATTGTTGTAAAAGGGGAAAAAAAACATGGGAAGAGCAAGCCTGAAGAGGGAGTGATTTGAACTGCCCACACAACTGATGCCTGCTTCTGAGCAAACTGATATTTCCACAGAGATCTACTTAGATATTCCCTGGTGCTCCTTCCACCATCCATTCATCCTTTACTATGTAAACTCACTAAGTGTATATCTAAAAAAACCTTAAATATGTGATAATTTTATTTTATGAATATCACCAAAAAATGATTCCTACAACAGAACTTTATTTTTTCAAGTAACAAAAATAATACTAATATAGAAATCTATCTAAGCAGTCACATTTCTGGCATGGAAAAGATACCTAATGTATATTAAATAAGTGAATGAATATTAATTTTGTTTTAAATTCATCTGAATCCTTCAGTCTGCCCTCAGTAGGCAAACAGAAACAAATTTCTATAACTTGCTTAATATTTGAATTCTATATTGACTAGTTAGCGTGAAACCTGTAGATAATGAGTGTGACCTTTCTTATCCCCAACTAAGCTTGAATAGTAGGGCATTTTGCCCAGTGACTACATTACATTTGAGAGGTAGCCCATTATAACTGACATAAAGAGGCATTATTGAGGGCATCATGAAATGCAATAGTTCAGCCCTATACTCACAAAATTAACCAGGGAGATATGTAAAAATAGCATCTAGTCCATGGGGTTTGACATTTTTTATTTAAAAATATAATAAGTATCTACATTTTCAATATATATTTATTTACACCTGACATTAAGGAAATAATATCTTTTAAAACAATACATTTAGAAAAATGAGCATCCAGGCTGTAATTTCAAAACTTGTATTAGGGGTTAGAATTATTTAGAATGTTATAAGCAAAGATTGCTAACCAAATATGGGGGCCTCCATCTTTGTTTTTCTGGGCCAAATCTTCTGCTACACTACTAAAGAAAGCTCCTTTTCCTGTTATAACACATTGGCTATGAATGTAGTTCTCTTCCTAGAAATGCAAAATGTATGGTTTATTCGTTGAGCCTAAATGCCTGTGACTCACATATTCTGCACAGCCAATCAGGTACTTTCTTTCTAGCTCATCTATTCATAAATTAGGCTCTCCATAGTGCAAGGCTGTTAGTGTTAGTTCCAAGGGTAGAAATACTCATGGTAATCACCCTGACACATTTAGAAAATAAGAAAATGTCCTGGAAGCTTTGTGCCACTCAAAAGTTTCAGAATCATGAATCAACTTAGGCTCATTTCCCCACTTGTCTAGTTCTTTGAAATTTAAAAAAGTATTTATTTGTTCACTTTACAACTTTGCTTTAGCCCCACTCCTCCCCACATCCAAGTCTCACCTTCCCTATTCACCATCCTACTCCTCTAATTCACAGAACAGGAGAGCCCCCCTTCCCGTCCAGCTCAACGCATCAACTCATATCAGAACAGTCCTCTTCTCCTGTGGCCTAGCCAGGTGACAAGTGCTTCACAATAAGACCAACAGATTCAACTACCTAAGCCCCCTACAAAGATGTAGCTGTGGGGCACCTCAGGATTCATGTGGACCCCTAGAAAAGGGACCAAGGGTTCTCTCTGACCTTTTTGACAAGGATGAATCACTGATCTTCATTAGCATTTGCTTCAAAGCTGTACTCATGCTAACTGGTAGAAGATGGATCTATCTTGCGATTGTAATTGATTTTCTATAGGCAAAGCACAGAGAGAAGAGTGAAAGAAGAACACCTGCCAGGTACGTTCTAGAATGTCTCAGTTCACTGTCCCCAAAACATTTGATGTGATTTTTGTCAAGCTTTGTCAAAAGTCACATTATAATAGAATGTAGCACTAGGTTATCTCCATGATACTTAGCAACAAATAACCCATATCATGCAATTATTTTATGACGGGATGAGGGCCTATTCTCTACATGGTTTTCTAAAATATTGTTCTTCTTTACACACCAAAAAATTCTTCAAATTATGTATCAAAGTGAGATGATATATATCAATGTAATTATATTCATGTATATATTTGATTAAATCTACATGTTACTTAAGAAAGAAAAGAAGGAGAGAGAGAAAGCAATGGAGGAAATGTCATGGAAAGTCTTCATGTCCCGGAGACTTCCTCATCTAAACTGCAAGAGTCAAGCTGAGTTGTGCTCTGTCCCTAGAAACTCAAGCCTTTGCAATCTGTTTTCACTGGCACAGAGCAGTCCTACTTGCTTCATCTTAGGCTTGCTTTTCTCTCTTTAAATCAAATGAGTGCTGTTTTCTTATCAGCACTGCTTCTCTTCCTCATTCTTAAACCTTGCAGTTGCTCTGTATAATTTACTGCATAACAATCTGTGATAGAAGTGGCATTAGGTCAGGAGCTGAGTCATATAGCAATGTGAGGCAGTATTATGAGACAAACCACACTTTAATTAGTTGGAGCTTAGGTAAATGCAGGAATATTGACAGCATTTATAGTTTGCACAACAACATATGGTAAGACAGAGCAATAACACTTTGAAATATAGGCAGTGGATGTTAATTAATGACAAACCATACTAGAATTCCTGAGGCATTACATGATGACCATGTAAAGTATCTAATAATTTATAATTCTTAGTGTGATTCCCCCAGCATGTCACATGGAGTGTGATCATTTGTAGCTCAGCATGATCCGCAGGATAAAACTTATTTCTGAGGTGCCAGACAATGCTTGTAATGTGAACTCCTTGTGCCTTATACAGCAGTATTCTTTCTACCACACATTTCCACTCTTCCAGAATTAAGACAGGGGAGGTTACCAAGAAGAGACTTGATACCCTATGAGCATATACAGGAGGAGGAAATCCCCCTCAGGAACAATTATAGGGGAGGGAAGTAAGGAGAAAATGGGAGGGAGGGAAGAATGGGAGGATACAAGGGATGGGATAACCATTGAGATGTAACAAGAATAAATTAATAAAAAAATTTTTAAAAAGAGCGTAACTGAAACTTAATTGTATGGTGAATAAACATTGTCTCACAGGAAATACACAAATACATTTTTTCCGGGAAATAGTAAGGGCAAAGTAGTTTCTTAATTACTAGTTCATAGTTTCCTGGTCTCAAATGTCATGATTTTGAGTTCTTAATGCTCTAATATTAGACTAATTGCATCCTTGACATCTAATTGTTCCGTTCCAGCACTGACAGCCACACTGTTCTTTCAAATGCTTCCTGCAGTGGTTCAAGGAGGAAGGGACAAGAAGACACTTTTAATAGCAACCTCAAAAGTTTAAGAATACTCAACTCCACTCACAGAACTTCTCAAAGCCTTTAAATTTCAAGAGTAGAAGTAGCATGCTGCATGTTAATGATACCTCCTTGTGGTTTAAGCCCTTCCCTTTGGTTCTATGCTAGATAAATGAGTCACAAAATGCTAATTGGATTCAACTGGCCTTTCTCCACAACCACTAATTTGTACCCTCAAATTAGCTCTTGTTAACTTACTTGTAAATAATCAGCTACAAAGATATGAGAAGCAAATAAACAGAAAACGAGGTATAGTTCTTCCAGAACCATCGTTCCATTTCCCTACCCATTTCACTGTGCACGGGAATTGGAGTAGGAGAATGAAGAGGCCAGAAATTTCAGCTGCGGTGAAAGGCTTCATTTGCCTCTTTCTATGCAAAGTCGGCAGACCCACAGCCTGTGACGCCACATACAAGTTTCTTCCTGTTGAAAATATCACAGGAGCAGCTGCTCCTCTGCTATTTTGAGTGGATTTTCTGAGAACAGCTTGTAGCTCAGCATTGTATATGGTGGAGAGTTGGCAAGGATCGGGTGTAGGAGGGGAGTAAGTAAAACTGAACAACCAGTGTGATTTACAGTAGCTGACAGGCAGAGCTGAAGGGATTGAAAATGGGCATCGCTCTGAAATGCAATGAGTGTGAAGGCACTATTACCCCCGTGGCAAATACATTTAGCATTTTTATTCATTAACTCATTTGTTAATGTATTTTTAAGTTACAAAAGTGATATAGAGTCACAAAAGGAGAAAGAAAAGAAATAGTTTTAAATGTAAGTGGAAGCACAAACTACAATAAGACACAGGGAATCAGGCGCTTCACTTCCTCACCAGGTTTGAAGAATGACCCCATACCATATTACTATCTCAAGCTTGAGATGTTGTTGGGTCATTGCTCCTGGTCAAAAATCTAATCCCTGTGTGCAGCATGGATGCATGGTCAGACCAGGGCAGTAGCCAAAGTGCCATCAAAATAGTCTCAGGTTCTCAAGTAAAGGTAAGCTTGCAGAACAAGTTTATGAAACCCAGAGAAACTAACACACCATCTGCCACCTTCAGGAGAGCTCTCACAGAAACTGCTCCCTCAAGTCAGTTTTCTGCTGTAAAACCCATATTTTTACATGCCCATAAGAAGCCTGAGTGGTATTCATTAAGAATATTTTGTTTTGTTTTTTGTTGTCAGTGTCAGTCCTCACTATCACGCAACTGTGGAGAATGTCTTGTGCATTGGCTAGACCTCAATAGGGGTTTAATGTTTACTGCATGTATTGTCCTTGGTTGGTGAAGTAAGGTGAGCAGACACCCCTGGGTTCAGATCTGTCCATCATGGTGTTATTCTTGTGGCTTTCTAGGACCCTCTGGATCCTTCTATTTCCACATTCTCCCATATTTCCCTCATGTAGAGTCCAAATAGGAAGTCCCCACATCTATCCTGCTCTCCTGGTAAGTGAAGAATTACATTGGACATCCAATTTGGGCTAGTGTCTGATTATAACTGAGTAGTGAGGGGATAACAATAGAGATGTAATCTGAATAAGTTAATAATATATAAAAAGAAAAGAATCTAAAACAGGAAAAATATTTTTTTAATCACTATCCACATGGCCGATATCTATCAATCCAATGTCTCAAGTCTAGTGTTGACCTGGATCTCCTGATAAGTAGTTCTAGTAACCATATGGTTTGGGCATTTTATTCCTCAAAAATTTAGAAATGATCTGTTGATAACTGTTTTTGGTTACTTTGGTGTATTTATTTTAAGTAACACTTGACTCTTGCCCATCACTGCAGCTTTGACTAAATGTAAATAATGTCTATCTATTAAAAACAATAATTTATGATTTCTATAGTATATAGACAAGAAATTTAGAATTCTGGAAAGACTGAAGTGAACTCCTGCATTCTAAATGCCAGTGAATATCTTCTGAAGAACTGGTTCTGTGAATGCTAGTACAGCTCTGTTGAGCCCTTAAGAACTCAAGAAATGTGAAAGGATGTTGAGCTGTGACAATTATTGGGATCTTCCTAAAATTTATTGGACACGGGTTGAAAATGTTGAAATGTAAATGTACCACAGTTTCTTTATCTATCCTTCTACTGAGGGACACTTAGGCTGTTTCCATGTTCTGGGTATTTTGAATAAGACAGCTATGAACATGGTTGGGCATATGTCCTTGTTGTATGGTAGAACATTTTCTGGGTATATTCCAAGAAGTGGAATAGCTGGGTCTTGAGGAAGCCCTATTCCCATTTTTCTGAGATAGCACCAGGTAGATTTCCAAAGTGGTTGTACTAGTTTGCATTCCCACCAGCAATGAAGGAGTCTTCCTCTCTTTTCACATCCTCGCCAACATGTGGTGTCCCTTGAGTTTTTTAATCTTAGCCATTCTGATGGGTGTAAGATGGAATTTCAGTGTCGTTTTGATTTGCATTTCCCTGATGATTAAGGAGGTTGAGCATTTCTTTAAGTGTTTATCAGTCACTTGATATTCCTCTGTTGAGAATTCTCTGTTTAGCTCTGAGTCCCATTTCTCAATTGGGTTATTTGGTTTGGTGTTGTTTAATTTCTTTAGTTCTTTATATATTTTGGATATTAGACCTTTGTCAGATGAAGGGTTGGTGAAGATCTTTTCCAATTTGTAGGCTGTGGCTTACAGAAGCTTCTCAGGCTCATGATGTCCCATTGATTAATTGTTGACCTTAAGGTCTGAGCTGTGGTACATTTTCACTATGGAATACTATTCAGCTATTAAAAACAAGGAATTCCAGAAATCTGTGGACAAATGGATTAAACTGGAAATTATCATAATGAGTGAGTTTACCTAAAAGCAAAAAGAGACAAATGGTATATACTCACTTATATTGAGACACTAGCCCAAGGGGTATGTCCCATGAAAGACTTCACTTACCAGGAAAGTGGGTCAGAGGGGAGGACATCCTATTGGGACTCTAGATGAAAGAAGTATGGGAGAATGGGGAAATAGAAGGATCCAGAGGGTCCTGCAAACCTACAAGAAGAACATTATGATGAGCGGATCTGGGTCCTGTGGGGGGCACCAGCCAAGGAAATTATAGGCAGAAAACTTTGAACCTCTACCCAGACCTAGCCGATAGACAGGACATTCTCCACCGTTGAGTGGAGAGTGAGGTCTGACTTTCACACAAACTCTGGTGCCCCAATTCTGACCATGTCCCCTTGATGGGGAGGCATGGTGGCACTGAGAGGAAGGATAACAGGTCACCAAGAAGAGACTCAATATCCTATGAGCATATACAGGGGGAAGAGGTCCCCGTCAGTCACAGACAGGGGGGGAGGGGAGTAGGGGGGAAGCGGAAGGGAGGGAGGATTGGGAGGATACAAGGGATGGGATAACAATTGAGATGTAATATGAATAAATTAATAAAATGAAAAGAAAATGTTGAAATGGTACCTGAATTCTCAGTGGTTAGACTAATCTTAGGGCACAATTAATTATGATCCCTGAGCCTTGCATCCTTCTTTCTTACTTCCCAGGATTTTATGGAATCTCAGATCTCTCTTATTTCATGGTACTACCTGAGTGGAGAAGTCTCAACCCAGAAGATGATGACATAATAGATTCTGGGATGAGGTGCCAAGTCTTTGAAAGAATTAGTATGCTTTGATAATTATTTTCTAAATACCTTGTGTAAATCTTTTATTTTTTAAATAACCTGTGTTTTCTAAATAAACTTGTATTATTACTTAATTCAAATTCTGTATACCTTTCACCCTAGCTTCATATACACTGACTATTCTAGAAAGGCAGCAACTCTGTAAAAAAATAAAACTCTGAATTTCTGAAACTAGAGAGATGGTTTACAGTTAAGACTACTTATTATTCTTGTAACAGTCTGGCATTCAGTAATATTAGGTGCCTCCAGGGAATCTGATATCCTCTGCCTCTCCATACACACTCACCTGCATATGATGCTCACAAAATTGTGTAGAAATACCCACCCCAACACAAGCACAAAAAAAGGTTTCAAAAATATATTTTGCTTCCTCTGGACCTCTATTATGAGTTGATTGCCATTCATAAAGCCATGATATCCATGGAAATGTTTCTCCAGCAATCTGTGCTGTAGCCCAATGTATTGATATTTGACCGTGTCTACATTTACCAAATTTATTTAACTAAAGATACTGATACTAACATAGCTTTCCCAATGGGGTCATGTTTGACCATGTATAAATGAAAATGCATACAATATGAATTTCTTTTATTTCTCCTTTCTATGATAATTAGAAAATTGAGCATTATTTTACACTTACTGTCTAACTAGGTTAGACTGTATCTGAATCCCATGATAAAACAATCAATTAAATTATATTTTTTATTTTTTTAAAAAAGAATGAAAAGGGGGAGAAGAGGGCAGGGCCAGAGGGTTACCTTGTTTGGGGACAAGCAGTGCCCATGCTCCATCCCCAGTAGTGTATCTTATACTTTTAATGAGATGAGTTAGGTATAGGACATAACCCATATTAGCTGCTCTTCTGAGAAGGACTGTGGGATATGGTATCCACCATCTTTGGGCTCAACCTCTTTCTGCCTGGCCATCTGTGTCACAAAGTGCAGGGTCAGGTTAGCTCAGGTGAGTAGGGCACAGCCACAAACTATATTGTCCAACATACCAAGGAGGTCTGAGGGGCCCCTGAGAAGGTTTCTCCTTAGAGCTCTAACAGCCTACCCATGTCCAGCTAACCCAACTGGAACAGAGACACTGAACTCAGCAGAAATGAGCTGGGCTCAGGCTCAAACACCCATTTTTCCACCATCCTGGGGAGTCTTGAGTAATATATTAGCAAATACTCTAAGGCTTGGAGCTCTCTTTGTCTGAGTTCAACATGCTGGATCCCCCTGGGATAGAGACAACAACCCCTTCTGAGGAACTTCCAGGCCTGCTAACAGCAGGGACAACCAGATGGCTAGAGAATGGCTCAAGAACACAACCAAAAAATCAGAGCCACATGACACCACTGGAAACCTCATATAGAAGACTTACCATAGAAAGTCCTGAAGATACTAATGCCCCCAAAGTGCAAGAAGAAGATTTTAAATTTGAGGTAATGAAAACAATAGAAGCCTCGAAGAAGGAAAATAAATCTATCAAAGAAAAAGAGGATAATACATTCAACGAGATGAAGGAAGTGCATAAATTCTTTAAAGAATCACAAGAAAATAAAACCAAAGGAAAGAAATAAAGAAAGGAATAAAACTATTCAACAACACAAAATGGAATTCGAAGCAAAAAAAGAAAATAGAATGTGAAGCAATCTTGGAGTTGGAAAACCTGGGGAAAAGAACAGGAATGGCAGACAAAGGAAACACCAACCAAATACAAGAGATGGGAGAGAGAATCTTAAGTGTATACGAAAAGGTTGAAGTTATAGATACATCATTCAGAGAAAGCATTAAAACTATAAAGTTCCTCACAGAAAATATCCAAGAAACATAGAACACTAAAAAAAAAAATCAAGCCAAGGGGTAATAGGAATAGAAGAAGGAAAAGATTCCAATCTCCACAGCCCAGGAAACATTTTCAATAAAGTCAGAAGTAAAATTCCCCAACCTAAAGAAATAAATGCCCATAAACATACAAGATGCCTATAGAACTCCAAATAGATGGGAACAGAAATGAAATTCCTCCTGCCACATGATAGTCAAAATAATAAATGTACAGAATAAAAAAAGAATACTAGAATCTGCAAGAGAAAAAAGACAAGTCAGATAAGAAGGCAAACCTGTCAGAATTACACCTGACTTCTTAAAAGAGAGTATGAAAACCAGCAGGGCCTGGACAGTTATTATACAGACACTAAGAGAACACAGAAGCAAACCCAGACTAGTATACCGTGAACAACTTTCAATCACTATAGATGGAGAAAACAAGATACTCCATGACAAATTCATGTATAAACATCACTTAGCCACAAATCCAGCCCAACAGAAGCTACTAGAAGGAAAATTCCAACTGAAAGATGCTGACTACACCCAGGAAAACAAAGGAAATAAATAACTCCACGTCCACAAAAACAAATGAAAAGAAACACACACATACTCTACTAACACCAGCTTTAAAAAAAATCTGGAACTAAGAAACAACCACATGTCATTAATAAATATCTCTCAATATCAATGGCCTAAAATCCCTGATGAAAAGATACACAGTACCCATCATGCTACTACATACAAGAAACTCACATCAGCAAGAAAAATATTACCTCACAGTAAACTTCTTAAAAACGGTATTGTAAGCAAACAGACCAAAAAGGGATGCTGCAGTAGACATTCTAGTATCTAATAAAATAGACTTTTGATGAAAACTTTTCAAAAGAGAAGGGGAAGGACACTTCAAACTCATTAGAGTAAAAATAAACCAATATGATATCTCAATTCTGAGCTTCTATGCTCAAATTCAGTAGCACTGACATTCATAAAGGAAACATTATTAAAGCTTAAGTCACATATTGAACCATACACATTAATAGTGGGACACTTCAATAGCCTAATCTCGTCAACAAAGAGATCGAGACATACACTACATGGAGAAATAAAGAATTGAATAGATGTCATAAACCAAATATGCTTAACAGATATCTACATAACATTTCAAACAAACACAAAACAATACACCTTTCTCTCAGCACAACAGATGCAACAGAAATCATATAGCCTCATGGAAATGGAAAAAAATCTCTATCCAATGACCGCTTGGTGAAGGGTGAAATAAAAAGAGAAATAAAGACTCCCGAGAATTCAACAAAAATGAACACACAACATATTCAAACTTATAGGGCAAAATGAAAGCAATGCTAAAAGGAAAGTTCACAGCACTAGGCACCATATAAAAAAGTTGGAGAGACTCCATACTAGCAACTTAACAGCACACCTGAAAGTTCTAGAACAAAAAAGAAACATACACACCCAAGAGGAATAAATAGCTAAAAATAATCAAACTCAGGGCTCAAAATCACTAAACTAGAAACAAAGGGAACTAAGAGCTGGTTCTTCTAGAAAATAAACAAGATAGACAATCCCTTAGCCAAAACAATTAAAAGACAAAGGAGAGGATTGCAATACACAAAATGAAAAGGAACACAGAAAAATAGAGACTGAGGCAACCCAAAGAATTATTATTCAAAAGCCTATAGTTTACAAAATTTGAAAATCTAAATGAATGGACAATTTTCTTGATAACTACCAATTACCAAATTTGAATCAAGGTCAGGTAAACAAATGGAATAGTCCTATTTTTCCTAAGGAAATAGAAGCAATCATCAAAAGTGTCCCAACCAAAAAAACCAAAAAACCAAACAAAATAAAAAATAACAAACAAACAAACAAACAAAAACAAGGCCAGATAGATTCAGCACCAAATTGTGCCAGACCTTTAAAAAGGAGTTAATACCAATTCTCTACAAACTATTCCACAAGCTAGAAATAGAAGGAACATTACCAAACTCATTCTATGAGTCACAATTACCTTGATACTTAAACTACAGCAATATCCAACAAAGAAAGAGAAATTAAATCCAATGTCTCCTATGAACATTGATGCAAAAATACTCAATAAATTACTTGCAAACTGAAAAACTCAAAACTATCTGTCATCATGAGTAAGGAGGCTTCATCCCAGAAAACAGTGGGTAGATCAGTATAGAGAAATCCATCAGTGTAATCCATCATAAAATGAAACTGAAGAATAAATCCACATGTTCATCTCTTTAAATGATAATAAAGAGTTTGACAAAAACCAACACTCATTCATGTTAAAAGTAATGGAGAGTTTTAGACTACAAAGTATGTTCCTAAACATAGTAAAGGCAATATACAGCAAGACTATACCCAACATCAATCTAAATGTATTAAAAACATAAATCAATTTCACTGAAATCAGGGACACAACAAAACTGTCCACTTTCTCTATATCTCTTCAATATAATTGAAGTCCTCACTAGAGCAATAAATAAACCAATGTAGATTAAAAAGAAACAATTTGAAAAGAAATAAGTCAAAGTATCACTATTCACAGAGGATATGATAGTATACTTAAATGACTACAAAAATTCTTTAGGGGTTAAGATGTTTTTAGGTCTAAATAGATGTTTTATGTTGATAGAGATGAGATATGATAGATATTGATTTTCATTCAGAATTGTAAACTCACCAAGAGAGGAAAGATGTTTTCTTCAAGGTAGCCAAATACAAATAGCCAAAACACTGATTGTAACATTTATATGATTCCTTATTACTTCATGGTTTATCTTGATGTACGCAGTTTATTTTGTTTATATGTAATAGTATAAATGTATATGTAAAAAAGAAATAAAATAAAAAATAGAAAAACTCAGTAGCCCTCCTTTATACAAAAGAAAAACAGTCTGAGAAAGAAATAAAGGACACCACGCCATTCACAATAGACAAAAAAAAAAAAAAGTATCTTTGTATAACTCTAACCAAGCAAGTAAAAGAATTGTATGATAAAGAAACCTTCAAGAAAATAAATTGAAGAATATATTAGAAGATGAAAAGATCTCCATGCTAATGGATGGAAGGGATTAACATAGTAAAAATGGCCATACTATCAAAAGCAGTCTACAGATTCAATGAAATTCCCATCAAAATGCGAACAGAATTCTTTACAGATCTTGAAGGAACAATTCTCAACTTCATATGGAGACAAAAATACCCTGAATATGTGAGACAATCATATACAATAAAAGACATTCTGGAGGTAGTTTCATCCCTGATCTCAAGATATACTATTGAGCAACAATAATAAAGACAGTGTGATTCCAGTACAGAAACATATGGGTCAATCAATGGAATAGAATTAAAATCCCAGAAATAAGTCCACATACCTAAGGAAGCTTGATTTTGACAAAGAAGCAAAAACCATACAATGGAAAAAAGAAAGCATGTTCAACAAATGGTACTGCTCTAACTGGATGTCCAGAAAAATGCAAGTAGATCCATATTCATCACCATGCACAGAACTCAAGACCAAGTGGATTAAAGACCTCAACATAAAACCAGAGATAGTAAATCTGTTAGAAGAAAAGTGAGGAAGAGCATTGACTACATTGGTATTGGAGACAACTTCCTAAACAGAATACCAACAGCTCAGGCTCTAAGATCAACAATTAATAAATGGGACCTCATGAAACTGAAAAGCTTCTGTAAGAAAAAGGACACTATCAACTGAACAAATGACAGTTTAACACTGGGAGAAGATCCTGACCAAGAATACATCTAACAGAGGGGTAATATCCAAAATATATGAAGGACTCAAGATATTAAACACCACCAAACCAAATAATCCAATTAACAATAGGGTACAGACCTAAACAGAATTCTCAATAAAGAAATATTATATGGCTAACAAGCAACTAAAGAAATGCTCAATGTCCCTAGTCATCAAGGAAATGAAAATCAAAATGACTCTGAGATTCCATCTTACACCTGTCAGACATGCTAACATCAGAAACTCAAATGATATCACATGCTCAAGAGGATGTGGAGAAAGGAGAACACTCCTCCATTGTTGACTGGAGTGCAAAATTTTACAACCACTTTGGAAATTCATCTGGTGGTTCTAAGAATATTAGGAATGATTCTACCTCAAGACCCAAATGTACCACTCATGGACTTACACCAGAAAGATGCTCCACCACACCACAAGGACATTTGCTCAACTATGTTCACAGTAGCTTTACTCATAATAGCCAGAACCTGGAAACAACCTAGTTGTCCAACAACTGAAGAATAGATAAAGAAACTCTGGTACTACTCAGATATTAAAAAATAGGAAATCTTGAAATTTGAAGGCAAATGCTTGGAAGTGAAAAATCACTATTCTGAATGAGGTAACCCAGACCCAGTAAGAAATACATGGTATATACTCACTTATAAAGCAGATATTAGCCACATAATACAGGATAACCACAGTACCATAAGCAGACATAAAGAAGCTGGATAACAATGAGAACCCTAAGGAGAATGCTTAATTCTCATTTAGAATGACAAATAGAATAGTTACTAGGAGCAGTTGAAGAGATGGGAATCTATGATAGAGACCCTCTTTAAGACTCCACTCAGCAGGGAATCCAAACAGGTGCTGAGGCTCACAGCCAAACTTTCTTCAAGTTTGGTGCAGGTAGTCTTATGGAAGAGGTGGAGAATAAAAGGACATGAAGAGGACAGAAGGTCCACAAAGAGACCAATTGAGCCAAAAAAAATCTGTGCAGAGATGGAGGGGTGCATCAGAAGCTGATGCATCACTGAAGGACTATGTATGATGAGGACCTAGACCCAGTGCTCAGATTTACTAAATAAGCAGCACAGTTTCCTTGTATATCCAATAATAAGGGGAGTAGGGATTACTTCTGACATGGACTTTGCTGCCCACTCATTCATCACATCTCTCGTGGGGCAGTCTTATGACGATACAGGAAGTCCAAATGAGACTTGGTAGCCTGAGGTCAGATGCCAGAGGGGGAAGGCTTCTGCTTTTTGAGCACTAAGAAAGAATGGCAGCAGGGATGAGAGAGAGAGTATGAGGGAGGGAGGGGTGGAGCTAGGTGGCAAAAGGGTGGATACAACAATTAGGATGTAAAATGAACATATTAAAAATAACTTATAAATAGTTAAAATGAAAATGAAAAAAATTAATTGAGTCTTGCACAGCGTTAAAACAATCTCTAAGTCAACATCTAAATCCTTGGTGCAATTTCGCTGATTCAGATTAAATCTTTTCTGCATAATCTAAACTTTGAATCAGCATAAACTGTTGACTCTTTATCCTTTTCTATTCAACTTTCTAGATGATGGTGAGGAATTGATTCCAGATGGCTAAGGTGTTATGAACAAAAAGAAAGCCTTTCTGTTAAGCTCACAGTTACTGACCCTGAGGTTTTCTTTCAATGTGTGAAAGTTAATTAGAAGTGTAATGGTGGCCAGTGTTCCACCATTTATTAAGATAATCAGGAGGAGAATATTTGGAAGAAGCAGCAACATTAGAGAAAGTTCCCTCCCCAAGCTATCTAATACTGAGAACTGTTCTCTCCATCTCATTACTATTCCTCTCATGACTTAATTCTTGGTTTGCAATGTATATATCTCCCTATTCTGCCTTCTTAAAGAGAACTCACTACCCCTACTATAAAAATATCACCAGCTCCTTTTTAATCCATTGGCACAAAGAAATCTGATGAACTTTCTATAAGGCAGGCCTATTTCATGTACCTCTATAAATAGAATGTGATCAATATTATTTTGATATGAGACCTTGAATACCTAAGACAAATGCCTATTGTGTTCTCTAAAGACTTGAGCTGTGTTTTCTTTCCCTTCTTTAAGATCTGACTATTTGAACATATTCTAAAATTAAATAAATTACCTCTGCTTACTAATTAAGCTTAAAAGCATCCCCTTTCTTAATTAATAAACAACATTTCAGTTCATATCACCACTTATACCTACAAGACAAACAGATATGAATCAAAAGTCTTCCTTTTAATTAAAAGGATGGATTTATTGTCACAGAAACTTAACTTCTGCTTCTCTAAAGTAAGTGGAAAAAATCACTTGTATCATACTCATGAAAACCAATCCATTACCTCCCAGTCTGTGGTTCAATTGTTTCCAAGTACCTTATTCCATCCAGATTTCTCTATAGAATTTCCCACAGACATGAACTTCATTGATCAATCGGCATGTGTTTCTTACACTCTCTGCAATTATATTAATCATTGCATATTAATAACTTGACACTTTTTCCTATTTAAATATTTGTGAGTTGCATTATCCTATTGCATTTCTTGTGTCCAATTAATTCTCAGTTCACTCACAAAATAAATTTCATGAATAAACAAAATTGAGAACCAGACCATAGCTCAAGCTAGTCACCTTCAAAATTAAGTAAACAATCATCCCGCAAAGAAAGAGCATCAGACTACTGTAGAAAATAGTCTGCAATGTGAGCATATGAAGAATAAAATTTAAAGCTTCTACAATCTGTAGTTTGGTCCATGCTTACACAGTTATTGCTATGTAACAATGAAGGATTAAGTGCTATCAATAGTTCCCAAAATATGTTTCAAATACTCACTGCTATTCAAATATAAGTTCACATACTCATTAACTTGGCATTTACTGTTTTAAATTCTTACTTAACAAAGAATCCTGATGGTAGTAGCTCCCTTATGATTGGGCTTTGCTATCAACGACATAGTCTTGTTTTCCTAAATAAGGTCATATCTATATAAATAATATGTAATTTCAAGCTATTGTGTAGTCCTGGGATCTAACCACTATTTTGACAGAAAGCAACTCCAAACATCTCTTTGTGTTTGAATTTTAGCACTAGTCTCTCTTGCTTTCTAAGAACTGGAAGGATATTTATGAGATATTCTAGGACATTTTCTAGAACAAGGCTGGTGTTCTAAATACCAAAAATTACATTCTGTTAGTTCAGCAAATGGTATGAATTGGACCCATGTTAAAAACATGTACATTGAATATGGTAGTATAGTTCTAGACACTCTTTCTCCACATACAAAATGACCGCAAGTATACATTACACTTCTTGTTATTCTAAGAAATTCACAGACTTAATACTGGCATGACAAAAGGCATAAAAACAAACAACAACAAATGACCTCCTAGCTTCCCAGAACACCCTAAGTCAGTATGAGTCTTTGACTGAAATGTATGACATATTTTAGGAGAAAGGATTTAAAAAATTGTGTTAATACACAAGTTTGAAATTCAAGACATAAAAATTCTTTCATGAATTGTTTTAAGTCCCAAATAGCAAGGTGATACCCGAGTGTTTTGAAAAAAGGAGAATAACAGCTCAAAAGCCATGTGTTTGTATATAGTATTCTTTTACTGCCAGGGTTCTATTGTGGGTTAGTTTTTCTCATAGACTATTTGTGGAAGGTAAAATAAGTTTCCTGTGAATTTTAATAATGTTCTACATGCATCAAAGTAGTTATCCAGCCAAAAATGTGAGTCTGTTGAATGCTTCAGTGAGCTCACGGTAAGTAAAACACTGTCCTCAAACTGATATAGCATTCCCAGAATTCACATTATTTTGAGGTTATGGTAACTATATTATTTAGCCTATATACATTTATAAGAGCAAACATCAGATGTTGGTGTTAGGATACAGAAGGAAATACACATTTTGACCATGTTGCAGTTTACAATTGTTTTGAATAGAAGGAATTCATAAGGCCATGAAAGTTTTATACATCTGTCAAGTAGTTTTACTTAGTACTTGACCCTAGCACATGTAAGTTAAAAATTGTGATTACTCTTTCATATAGATATAAAATATTTAATGAACATAAAGAAATGAACACAAATGGTGGCTATTTTGCTATGGTTGTTTCAAGGTAAGTTGTTATTGGATAACAGTTGTATGTTCCTGCAGTAGAATCCTCAAGAACACAATATAAATTTCTAATGAGGAATGTAATATGATACTCACCAATCTGTGGAACATTTTTTGTCTTATATTTAAAGGTGATAAATATTTTTTAAAAATGCACTTGATGGAATGATTTTAGAAGAACACATTTTCTTTTGGTAAGAAATTAAATACAAGAGAATTCATTTTAGAGAATACACACAGTTTTAGAAAAAAGAAAATAAATTTGGAAATAAACTAACTCGTCCCTTGTCATATCAATCCATAAAGGAGATTTTCATTTTCTTCCATCTATTTTAATATTTTTTAATTTATTCATATTACATCTCAATTGTTAGCCCCTTCCTTGTATCGAACCATTCCTCCCTCCTGCCCACTTCCCCCCTACTCCCCTCCCCTATGTCTGTGACTGAGGGGAACCTCTTCCCCCTATATATGCTCATAGGGTATCAAGTCTCTTCTTGGTAGCCTGCTATCCTTACTCTATGTGCTACCAGGCCTCCTCATCAAGGGAATATGCTCAAAAATGGGGCACCAGAGTTCATGTCAGAGTCAGACCCCACTCTCCACTCTAATGTAAAGAATGTGTTGCCCATTTGCTAGATGTGTGTAGGGGTTCAAAGTTCACTGCATGTATTGTCCTTGGCTGGTGTCATAGTTTGAGCAGGACCCCTGGGCCCAGATCCACCCATCATAATGTTCTTTTTATAGGTTTCTAGGACCCTCTGGATCCTTCTATTTCCCCATTCTCTCATGCTTCTCTCACATTAAGTCCCAATAGAATGTCCTCCCCTCTGTCCGACTTTCCTAGTAAGTGAAGTCTTTCATAGGACATGCACCTTGGACTAGTGTCTAGATATAAGTGAGTATATTATATCTGAGCCTTTCTAATTCTGGGTGAACTCATTCATTATGATCATTTTAGTTCAACCCTTTTGTCCACAAATTTCGGGAATTCCTTGTTTTTAATAGCTGAGTAGTATTCCATAGAGTAAATGTACTACAGTTTCTTTATCTATTCTTTTACTGGGGGAAACTTAGGCTGTTTTCATGTTCTGGCTATTATGAATGAGACCACTATGAACATGACTGAGCATATGTCCCTGTTGTGTGCTGGCACATCTTCTTGGTATATTCCAAGGAGCTGGGTCTTGAGGAATTCCTATTCTCATTTTTCTGAGAAAACATCAGATACATTTCAAAGTGGCTGTACTAATTTGCATTCCTACAAGCAATGAAGGAGTGTTCCTCTGTCTCCACATCCTCACCAGCATGGGGTGTCACTTGAATTTTTTATTTTTGCCATTCTGATGGGTGTAAGATGGAATCTCTGTGTCATTTTGAGTTTCATTTCTCAAATGACTAACGGTGCTGAGCATTTCTTTAAGTGTGTCTCAGCCATTTAATATTACTCTGTTGAGAATTCTTTGTTTAGTTCTGAGCCCCATTTCTTAATTGTGTTACTAGTTTTGATGGTGTTTGATTTCTTGAGTTCTTTATATAGTTTAAATATTAGACCTTTGTCAGATGAAGGTGTGGTGAAGATATTTTCCCAGTCTGTAGGCTGTCACTTTGTTCTGTTGACAGCGTCCCCTGCCTTACAGAAGCTTGTCATGAGGTCCCATTTATTAATTGCTGACCTTAAGGTCTGGGGTATTGGTGTTCTGTTCAGGAAGTTGTCTCCTGTGCCAATGTGTTCCAAACTCTTCCCCACTTTTTCTTCTAAATGGTTTAATGTCTCTGGTTTTATGTTGAGGTCTTTAATCTACTTGGACTTGAGTTTTGTGCATGTTGACAAATATGGGTCCAATTGAATTTTCCTAGATGGTGACATCCAGTTAGGCTAGCACCATTTGTTGAATAAGCTATCATTTTTCCATTGAATAGATTTGGCTTCCTTGTCAAAAATCAAGTGACCAAATGTATGTGGTTTTATCTCTTGGTCTTTAATTCGATCCCATTGATCCACCAGCCTACTGCTGTGCCAGTACCATGCTGTTTTAATTACTGTTGTTTTATAGTAAAGCTTGAGATCAGGTATGGAGATTCCTCCTGAGGATCTTTTATTGTATAAGATTGTTTTAGCTATTCTGGGTTTTTTGTTTCTCCATATGAAGTTGAGAATTGATCTTTCAATGTCTTCAAAATATTTTGTAAGTATTTTGATAGGGATTGCATTGAATCTGTAAAATGCTTTTGGTAAGATGGACATTATTACTATGTTAATTCTCCCTATCCATGAACAAAATAGATCCCTCCATCTTCTGATGTCATTTTCAATCTTTTTCTTCAGAGATTTAATGTTGTTGTTTTTTTTTTCAAATAAGCCCTTCACTTGCTTGGTTAGAGTTACTCCTAGTTGTTTTATATTGCTTGTGGCTATAGTGAAGGGAGTAGTTTTCCTAATGTCTTCCTCTGCCTGTTTGTCATTTGCATATAGGAAAACTACTGACATTTTTGAGTTAATATTATATCCTGCCAATTTGCTAAAGGTGTTTATCAGCTGTAGGAGTTCTCTGGTGGAATTTTGGGGGTTACTTATATACACTACCAAATCATCTGCAAATAAGGATAATTTGATTTCTTCCTTTCCCATTTGGATCCCCTTGATCTCCTTTTGATGTCTTATTGCTCTGGCTAGAACTTCAAGAACTATGTTGAAGAGATATGGGGAAAGTTGCAAACCTTGTCTGGTTCCCGATTTTAGAGGAATTTCCTTAAGTATCTCTCTATTTAATTTGATGTTAGCTATTGGCTTGCTGTATTAGCTTTTATTATGTTTAGGTATGTGCCTAGTATTCCCAGTCTCTCCAGAACTTTAAACATGAAAGGATATTGAATTTTGTCAAATGTTTTTTCTGCATCTAAGGAGATTGTCATGTGTTTTTTCTCTCTCAGTTTGTTTATATGGTGGATTACATTGCTGGATTTCCATATGTTAAACCATCCCTGCATGCCTGAAATGAAACCTACCTGGTCATGGTGAATGATGTCTTTGATTTGTTCTTGTATTCATTTTGTGAGTATTTTATTGAGTATTTGTGCATCAATGTTGATGAGAGAAATTGATCTGAAATTCTGCTTTTTTGTTGGGTGTTTATGGGATATAAGTATCAACGTGACTGTGGCTTCATAGAAAGAATTTGTTAATGTCCCATCCATTTCTCTCTTTTGGAGTAGCTAGAAGAGTATCAGCACTAGCTTCTCTTTGAAGGTCTCGTAGAATTCTGCAATGAAGCCATCTGGCCTTAGGCTTTTTTTTTTAGATGTGAGACTATCAATGATGGCTTCTATTTATATAGGCAAAATAGGTCTATTTAATTTGTTTATCTCATCTTGATTCAATTTTGGCAAATAGAATCACTCGTGAAAATTGTCTATTTCCCTTAGATGTTCAAATTTTGTGGCATAATTGCAATTAAGTAGATTCTTATGATTCTTTGTATTTCTTCAGTGTCTGTTGTTCTGTCTCCTTTTCATTTCTGATTTTGTTTATTTGGATAGTGTTTCTCTGTCTTAGTTAGTTTGGTTAACGGTTTGTCTATCTTGTTGATTTTTTCAAAGAACCAGCTCCTGGTTTTGTTGATTCTTGAATATTCTTCTTTGTTTCTAACTTATTGATTTCAGCCCTGGGTTTGATAATTTCAAGACATCTACTCCTCTTGGGTGTGTCTACTTCTTTTTCCTAGGGTTTCCAGGTGTGTCTTTATGTTGTTTATGTGGGATGTTTCCACTTTCTTTCTAAAGGCTTAGTGCTATGAAGTTTCCTCTTAGCATCGCTTTCATTATGTCCCACAAATTTGGGTGTGTTGTTCCTTCATTTTCATTGAATTATAAGAAGTCCTGTATTTCTTCCTTTATTTCTTCCTTGACCTAGGTGTCATTAAATAGAGAGTTACTTAGTTTTCATGTGTGTATAGGCTTTTTGTTATTTCTATTGTTGTTGAAGTCCAGTCTTAGACCATGGTGATCTGATAGAATACAAGGTATTATTTCAATCTTCCTGTGTCTGTTGAGGTTTGCTTTGTGACCTACTAAAGGATCAATTTTAGATAAAGTTCCATGGAGTTCTGAGAAGAAGGTTTAATCCTTTGTGTTTGGGTGAAAAATTCTGTAGATATATGTTAGATTCATTTGATTCATGATGTTGGTTAATGAAGTTATTTCCTGGCTTAGTTTCTGTTTCAAAGACATATCTTTCAGTGAAAGTGGGGTATTGAAGTCTCCCACTATTAATGTGTGAGGATAAATGAGTGATTTAAGCTTTGTTAATAGTTCCTTTACAAATATGGGTGCCCTTCAATTAGGAGCATAGGTGTTCAAAATTGTGATGTCTTCTTGGTTGACTTTATGTTTCGTGAGTATGAAGTGCCCTTCCTCATCCATTTTGATTAATTTTGGTTGAAGGTCTATTTTATTAGATATTAGAATGGCTGCACCAGCTTGCTTCTTATGACCATTTGCTTGGAATATTTCCCCAACCTTTTACACTGAGGTAATGTCTATATTTATGGGTGAGATGTGTTTCTTCAATGCAGAAGAATGTTGGGTAATGTTTGTGCATCCACTCAGTTTTAGTCTGTATCTTTTTATTGGACTATTAAGACCGTTGATGTTGAGAGATATTAATGACCAGTGACTGTTATGTCCTTTCCTTTTTGCTGTTTGTTATAGTAGAGAGTTTGTGAGATTGTGATTTTGCAATGGTGTAGTTATCTATTTCCTGTGTAGTTTTGGTTGTAATTTGACTCTTTGGGATGGAGTTTTCCTTCTAGTAACTTCTGTAAAGCTGGATTTGTTGATAGGTACTGTTTGAATTTGTTTTTTTATGGAATATCTTGTTTTTTCCATCAATTGTTACTGATAATTTCACCAGGAATAGCAGTCTGACCTGACATTTGTGTTCTCTTAGGGTTTGCAGGACATCTGTCCATGCCCTTCTGGCTTTCATGGTCTCTGCTGAGAAGTCGGGTGTAATTCTGATAGGTTTGCCATTGTATGTTACTCGGCCATTTTCTCTTGCAGCTTTTAATATTTTTTCCTTGTTCTGTATATTTTGTGTTTTTATTATTATGTGGCAGGAAGATTTTCTTTTCTGGTCTATTCTATTTGGTGTTCTGTAGGCCTCTTTTATGCTCATACACATGTCCTTCTTCAGATTTGGGAAATTTTCTTCTATGATTTTGTTAAATATATTTTCTGTGCTATGGAGTCGGGTGTCCTCTCTTAACTCGATACCTATTATCCTCAAGTTTCATCTTTTCAAGGTGTCCTTGATTTCTTGGATGTTCTGTGTCAGGAACTTTTCAGATTTAGCATTTTCTTTGATGGTTGTTTTGTTTCTATGATTGTGTCTTCAAGTTCCAATATTCATTCCTCCATTTCTTGGATTCTGTCAGATAAAGTCTCCTCTGCCATGCTTGATTTCTTATCTGAGGACTCTGAATCACATTTTTTTCTGTGTGTTCCTTTATCATAGTTTCCATTTTTATCTTCAGATCCTGAACTATTTTTATGATTTCCTTCCTCTGGTTGTTTGTATTTTTCTGAAATTCTCCCAGTGCCTCTCCATATGACTCTTTTATGTCTTCAACCCTCATAGTTGTGTTCTCCTGCAGTTGTTTACCAATTTTATTTGGTTCTTCCATTATCATATTCATTACTAAGGACTTGAGGTCATTTTCTTGTATTTCAATTGTGTATGAGTTCTCAGGGATGCTTTCATTGGGATTGCTTGGATCTGGTGATACCAAACTGTTTTGGTTTTGGTTGGTTCTTTCTCTGTCCTCTTGTCATTTTGGTGTCTCTGATGTTGGGAGATAGCTTCTGTTGTCCTTCACTAATTGAGAATAGATAGTTGGTGAATTATTTAGGTCATATACCCTTGTCTGTTGGGATCAGGGAGTATTCCCTGGAATAGGCAGGTGATCTGGTTTCCACTCCTGTAGATTTTGCTCTATACTTTCGGCTCTGGACTGAGTCAGCAGAAGTAGGTTCCTGTCTAGACCCTTTCACTTTACTGCTGTAATTCTGATCACCTGTTTTAGGACATAGACCAAAGTCAGCACATAAGCACTCTGGTTGGGTAGGTTGGTCCCAGCTGCCAGTCCTTCCTGTGTCTTTGTAGCCAAGACCGCAGCTGGATCATATATTTTTAGCTGTAGCCACTTTTTAGCTCCAGAGCTAAGTACTGCAGAGGTGCCCAGTCTCTTCTGAGAGCATGGGAGAGCCTGCCGGGCCTATGGGAGCTGTTCCAGTTAGGTTCTGTCTGGTGGAGAGTGCAGGATAAGTATGATTCAGCCCAGAGACAGGACTGTTTCAGATTGCCACAGGCTCCAAGCTGCCTTCACTTTCTGTGATCCTGTAAATGGGACTGCTTACAGATCCTCGGATCTGTAGTCACCTTTTAGGTCAGTGATTAGATGCTGCAGGGGTGTTCAGCTTCTCCCAAGAGGGTGGGCGATCCTGCCTGGCCTGTGCGAGCTGATCCAGTTAGGTTCTGTCTGCTGAAGAGTTCAGGATCATTATGCAGCATCCCAGAGACAGGAACTTTTCAGACTGCAGGCGAGCTCCAAGGTGTCTGTATTTTCCGTGAGTAGCCAGACCCGGAGTTGTAATCAACTTTTATGTCAGCAATTAAACAACACAGGGGTGTCCAGCCTCTCCTGAGAGCATTGGAGATCCTTCTAGGCCCATGGGAGCAGTCCAAGCTGGTTTCTAATTGCCACTGTTTTCAAACTCAGTCCATTGTGGGCAGGTCTAGATTAGGCCCAGGTTGGCCAATGAGCTGCACACCTCCTCTAGCTGTTTTTGGTTGACCCCCCACCTGTGTTTCCACTCAGCCTGGGGGGACCTATGCAATTTGGCATAAGGTAGGTGGAAGGATCCAAGGGCAGTTTCACCCTATTCCCTGAGACTCCTGTGTACACTCTGGTGTACAATAAAGGATATTTTCATTTTCAGTTGTTGGAAATCTGAAAACCATGTGGGCATAATAAACATCAGCCTTAACTATAAAGGAAACAGTGGCTTAATATTGAGACATTTGGAAGAAGCTCGTTTATTTTATTAAGCAAGAGAAAACACAATATCAGAGTAAGAGTCATTTGGATGGATAAATCACACACAGAAAATTTCCACCTGTGACCAGTCACCCTAAAACACATTCTCTAACAATCAACCACATAGTCCTGTGGAAAGAACTATAAGTTTTGGGTATCATGAGATGTCTACTGAAAACAAGGATAGACAATACTGTGAGAATAACAGATATTCTGACTACTGTGTCACTATGAGAAGCTACACTGAAGTGTGAAAAAAAAAAAGGAGGCTTGTTCCTATGGATTACTATGTTTCAAGCCAAGTTGGGAAAACTGGATTAGAGTTGTATAATCAGCATTCATGATTCTTGTATTTTATTATTTTTTTACATATACATTTGTATTATTATACATATATACAATAAATTACATGCAGCAAGAAGAACCACGAATAATCAGGAATTAAATAAATGTTATGTTCATAGTGTTTTTTTCTATTTATATTTGGCAACCTTGAAGAATATCTTTCCTATCCTGTTGAGAATGTAGATAAATGTCTATCATAACTCATTTCTATCAGCTTAACACATCTATCCAGACCTAAAAACATCTGAAGTCCTAAACAACTAAGATTAATTGTAAAACCAAACTATCTAGTCTTCATCCCTATCAGAGACTTGAGAAAGAATAAAAATTAATCATCTGAATAAATTGGAAGTGCAAAATAACAGCTTCCTAAATGAAAAACTGACATAGACAGTTTGCTGCCAGAATAGTCAGCCAAAACTCTCTATAACCTTGGAGCATCATCTTCAGCCTTCTGGCCCAATATATCTGACAGAAATATTTGTGAGGCAAGAATTATAGAGGACTCTCTTACCCTGTCTTGGCAGTATATGGTGGCCAGTTCTGCTTGCCTCCAAGCTTGCTCATTTTTTAGGCAGAATTCTGTCTGTGGTAGAAATGAGGACATTTTCCCAGTGGCTTGTTTGCCACATTTGGACCCATTTCCATAAGGAGGTCCTTTTAAGCTCAACATCCTCTTAGAGGTCGGTGGGGTGTTGCCAGGATTAACCTGTCTTATTGTCAAAGAATCTTTAAAATAATAAAAAACATCTTTAAATATCATAATATATAGGTCTCAGGTTTTTGAAGACCTTATGTAACTATTTTACCTTATCTATCTATAGAATCATATCTATCTGTTAAACCTTGGATGCATCCTATTTACTTGTGTTACTTAATTATCCTAAACAGATTACAATAGCACTTTCAAAGTACTGAAAGTAAACCTTGTATTATAATTGAATTGTATGTGTACCATAGCTATTAAGAGTAGAAATATATATAATGTGCATGAAGAAAAATCATAAGATTTTATTCTATACCCATGTTTAGAATATATTTTCATATATATTGAAAATATTTGTATATTTGCATCAATATACAAAATTCCATACCAATGATTTAAAAATAACCTTATTTGTGAATAAATATTAAGACCATAATTGGAAGAGTATACACTAATCTACTTTTTTCCTATAATCCCTATATCTTTCTGTATTACCTCTTCTTTCCTTTCAATCCCTATCCCCATACCTATAAAAGAAAGATAATGAAAAAGAGAGACATCCTTAATCCAACCCCATTTTCTCTCTGAATAAGACTAATAATAACTTTAACCAACTCTCAATAAAACTACTCATCTATAGCGCAGGCGAACAACCAAAAATCTAGCCACCTCCCCGATAGGAGAAATGGGACATCATTCTCTTAAGGTTTCTTCCAGCTGATTGAGATCTGGCTGATTCTATGGGCCCAAATATAATTGGGAAAATGGTTGACCAAACTAGGAATAGCATTTGTGGTCCAGTTTCTAAATGTCTAGAAATTCCAGTCTTAATAAAAGTCTTATGTGGAACAATATG
Source organism: Acomys minous (assembly GCF_964271855.1). Taxonomy (NCBI): domain Eukaryota; kingdom Metazoa; phylum Chordata; class Mammalia; order Rodentia; family Muridae; genus Acomys; species Acomys minous. The sequence continues at coordinate 80,270,764 of NC_140483.1, forward strand.
ATATGCTGGACCAATTGTGATCAGATGCTTTCTTTGAAGATGTCCTGAAAGCTGCTTCCATTTAGTTTCTGCCTCAATGATCTATCCATTGGTGAGAGTGGGATGTTGAAGTCTTCCACTATTTATGTGTGGAGTTTGATGTGTGATTTAAGCTTTAGCAGTGTTTCTTTTATGATTGTGGGTGCTCTCCCAATTGAGACATAGATGTTGAGAGTTGAGATATCATCTTAGTATATTTTCCTTCAATGAGTATGAAGTGTCCTTCCCCATCTCTTTTGATTAGTTTTGATTGAAAGTCTATATAATTGGATAATAGGAAGGCTACACCAGCGTATTTCTCAGATATGTTTCCTTGGAATAACTTTTTCCACTTCTTTACTCTAAGTTAATTTTTAGCTGTATTGCTTAGGTATGTTATTTGTATGCAGCAGAATGATGGGTCTTGTTTTTGTGTCCACTATGTTAGGCAGTGTCTCTTCACTGGGGAGTTTAGGCCATTGAGGTTGAGAGATATTAATGATCAGTGGTTATTGGCTCCTATTTTTTTATGTTGGTAGTGGAAGAGTGTGTATGAAAGCTTCTTTTCTTTTGGTTTTTTGGATCTAGGTTTATTTATTTCCTTCTTATTCTTGGGTAAAGTTACTCTCCTTGGGTTGGAGTTTTTCTTCTAGTACCTTCTGTAGAGCTGGATTTGTGGTTAGATACTGTTTAAAATTTGTTTCATCATGGAATATCTTGTTTTCTCCATCTATGTTGATTTAAAGTTGTGGTGGTTATAATAGTCTGGGTTGGCATCTGTGGTCTCATAGTGTCTGAATGACATCAGTCCAGGACCTTCTGGCTTTCAAAGTCTCTGTTGAAAAGTCAAGTGTAATTCTGATAGGGTTGTCTTTATATGTTACTTAGCTTTTTCTTTTGACACTAAAAAATGTTCCAGATTTCTTGGATGTTCTGTGTCAGGAGCTTTTTAGATTTAACATTTTCTTTGACTGTGGAATTGATTTCTTCAGTCATATCTTCTACTCCTGAGAGTCTGTCTTCCATCTCTTGGATTCTTTTGGTGATGCTTGTGTCTGCAGTTCTTTTCCTCTTCCCCAGGTTTTCCATTTCCAGTATTGTCTCAGTTTTTGTTTTCTTCATTGCTTCTAATTCCATTTTTAGGACTTGGATCCTTTTATTCATTTCCTTTTCCTGTTTTATAACAGTTGTTTCTTGTCTTTCACAAATCCTCTTAAGCAATTGGTTCATTTCTTTAATCTCTTTCTTTGTGTATTCCTGTTCAAGTTTGAGTGATTTATTTTCCTCCTTTAAGGCCTCTATCATTTTCATAACCTCAGATTTGAAATCCTTTTCTTGTGCATCAGATGTGATATTATCTCCTGGATTTGTTTTGGTTGTGAGATTGCTGATTTCTAGTGGTATTAAGTGCTTCTGGGAATCTTTGCTTGATTTCTTATGCTGATCTCTTCCCACTGTGATGTCTCTGGTTGGAGTGTGTGGCCAGTGCCTGCTTGAAACCCAGATCTTTCAGTGGTTTTTCTGTGTGACCTGAGATCAGATCCACTTGTGTTCGAGATTGTTGTGTCTGCTTGTTGCTAGAACCCACAGACACAGGTTTTTGTAGGCTGTAAGTCCCTCTACACTCTGGAAGTCCAACAGGTTCCTGCCAGACATGTGGGTGACACTACCTTTTGGAGCCTGCATACTCATGCTTCAGGGACCCAGGATATTTCTTTGGGTTAGTGGCGTCGCATGAGGCTGGACCCAGCTGTGTTCTAAACAGTTTGGACCATTCTCATTTGTGGGTTACCAGGATTGGTGTTTTGTGGTTATCACATTACTCCTTAAGTTGCTTTATACGCACTGTTGTATGTATGTGTATGCTGTAAGGTATGTGTTTGGCACTGCCATCTTGGCTTCCCTGTTATGATTATTTTTGATACCTATCTTGTGTGCTAACTTTTCATACTATAGTCACTGTTCATAAATTTATTCAGAGAGAAACTCCATGACCTGGATGCTGCAAGATGCTTCATTTAACAACAACAGATGTCTATAAAAGCTAATAAACAATAAGTTGTTAACATATGTTTTGTATCTTTTAATAAAATATAAATTATTTTCCTGAAGAGATCATAAAATATATATAATACTGTTTTACAATAAATATTCAAACCATAGCTGAGTTGATCAAAGTTTTGAAAGAAATAGAAAGAAAAACTTTTAAAGAAATAAGTATTCACAATTGTGCTGTACAGAATATTGAAACTAAATATGCAGGTAAAGGGAAACAACAACAACCATAAAACACTTAAAATCAATGATTTTATTTGTTAATTATTCCATATATTAATAGAAAAAACAATTCTAACACTGTACAGAAAATATATACTGACAGAATCTTTCAAAATTTATTACTATAATGTATGTGTCTACCTGTTTGAGTTCACATGTATGCACATGTTTGTGGAGACAGTGCTCTAAACTAGGGATTTCAAATGTGAAAGAAAATAATAACACCTTAGTTGTGGAGGACAATTGTGGAAAATCAGTTCTTTCATTGTTCCATTTCCTGGGTTCTGGGATTGAACACCAATCTCTAGGTTTCTGTAGCAAAGTCTTAAAGACTTTTACCCACTGAGCCAACTTTCCAGTTCTGAAGAAAGGCTTTCATTCCAAAAATAAACCCAGAAAAGTAAGAAACAGGGAGTCTATAGACAAAAAATTGTTATTACTGTATGACTTAAAAGTCCTCAAGACAGGTTGATTCTTTACCTCATCAGATGGGCTGATATATGCAATGAATCATATATCATGACAAAGTTAACTTTGTCCAGAGACCTTTTTAATTAACCACCAAAATAGCACAATAAAGATGAAAATCATGTTACTCTCAGAAAATACAAGAAAAGCCATTGAAAAGAAAAATGCCTCTTTATAATAGCAACCTCCAATAAAAACTGAATAAAAATCACTTTCACTAACAACAGAGCATCCACCAACACTAAAAATAACAGAGCGGCCATCAATAAAGAGCCTTTTGCTCTAATAAGAACAATGTGTAAAAATGAAATTAAAAGATGAAAATACTGAAAGAAGCATTTCTAAGACATATTTAAGGACTTGCAAAAGTCAACACTTAAAATTTTCATTGAAACAAACAAATAATCTGAACAGTCACTTTGCAAAGACATATAAATAAAAAAAGTACATGAATAGATGCTGAATATCATTAGTCTTTATGAAAATGTAAATTAATTTCCAAAGATATAGTTTTACATATACAAAATAACTGCTATGTTTGAATATGGGAAAAGGGGGAATATTAGACTGCTTTTTTTTGGTAAACATTACGTGTGGTTCTCAAAATATGGAACTAATCTAAATAGTCTTAATTCTCTAAAAGAATAAGCTATAATATGATCATACAATAGAATATTACTAAGCAATAAAATCAGCAAACTATTAAAATTCAAGCATAAATGTCTCTCAGTTTTATTGTGTTTAATTAAAAATTCACTGCCTCAAGTTCTACATACTACATGTCCTATTTATATTACGATGAAGTGATGAACTAAGAGCATGAGGGATCAAGTGGGGGAGGAGAACAGAGGGGAATAGTACTGGTAGAGAGAACTGGAATTGGTTGTAGGGCAGGGCAGCTGTGGAACAAGTTAGAAACCTAGTACAGTACAAAGTAATGGAATCTATGAGGAATATCTGAGCTAATACTCCTAGCAATGGAGGATAGAGAACATGAAACAGCAATCTCCTGTAAGGAGCCAATACTTCGAGTGGAGGAACTGGGATATCTACCAAGTTACAAAATCTTCAACCCATAATTTTTCCTGCCGACAAGATTTTCAGTGTTAAAATGAACAATAAATTGACGGAATATCTAAGCAATGTCTGGCTACTGGGAATATATAACACATGCCATGAGAGAGATTCCATGCATAACATTATTAATGCCTTTGGATCCTTTTCCCCTGGCTTGGCTGCCTTATCTAGCCATAATAGAACATGCACCTAATCCTAGTGCAATTTCATATGCCAAGGGCAGTTGATACACTTGGAAAGCATTCTCTATTCTGAGGAAAAAAGGAGTAGAGTTGTGGGGCTGGGATAAAGAGGAGATGAAAGTGAAAAACTGGGAAAAGAGAAAGGAGAGGAAGATCCTATCAGGATATACAATAAATAAATTAATTAAAATACAAATCTATAAAGAATAAAGCAGTGGTTATGAGAGGTAGATTGGGGAAAAGAATCACTTACAATGTAGTAGCACAGCAAACATTTCAGAATAGTGAAGCTTGATGCAACATGTGTGCTGATACACACATGGATGTTTTCTTAGTTTGGGTTGATATTGCTATGATGAAAGCCATGACCACTGCAACTCTTACTTTAAAGAAGCATTTAATTTGAGGTTGCCATGGCAGGAAATATAGTGGACATGGTGCTGGCAAATTAGCTAAAAGTCCTATATCCATATCCACAGAGAGAAAGACGGAGAAGCTCTGGGTTTGTTATGGGCTTTTGAAACCTCTCAGCCTGCCCTCAGTGACAGACTTCCATCAGCAATGACACAGCTTCTATCACAATATCACATCTACTAATCCTTTTCAAGTAGTGCTACTCCACACAAGTGTACTTGGACATAAACTGTATAGTATGTACCCTGAATTTTGTTTCCTGGGTTTTTTTTTACAGTTACCTTTAAAGAAAAAAATACACTAAAATCTAACTTAGGATTTATGGAAATTTTAGAAATTTACAAGGGAATAATTTTTCAGTACATATTTATTGATTTCATTCTATGTATATGCATGCATGCTCCTGAGTATATAAATGTGTCTATAGAGTCTAACAAAGAATTTCTGATGCTGTGAAAGTGGGTTATAGCTGCTTATACACCTCCTTATGTGGGTTCTAGGAATTGGACCTTTATCCTTTGTTAGAGCAGGAAATGCTCTGAACTGCTGAGACACCTCTTAAGCCATAAGAACAAAAATTTCTAAATAAGGGTGTCAGTTTCATAAGAATTCATTGTAGTACATGAAAAAAAGAGGAAGGAAGGTAATAGAAACATGATGATAATGGTCATAGAAGAGGTAGACAGCATCAAAATATAATGAAGATCACATGATGGTGAACAGGATATTTAAGAATCAAAATAATGTGAGAATATATAGAAATTCTAAGTTTTGTTTTGTTCTGTCCTTTGAGACAGGGTTTATCTTATAGACCTGCTGTTTTGTAACTTACTCTGTAGATGAGTTTGGCCTTGAATTCAGAAATTTACCTGTCTCTCAAGTACAGAGACTGAAGGTAAGTGCCACCACAGCCAAGCTGAAGAATTTAAATGCATAAGACGGAGTCTTCTTTTATAAAAACCAATTTCTTATTTAACAATACTGACAATAGTCTAAATGAATTACATATTTGTTAAATTATATCTTTATTTTTGTATATGTTTATATAGTTTTACTTTATGTGGAACAGTGTTTTATCTACATGTATTTCTGTGTTCCACCCCTATACAGTGCCTGAAGAGGACATTGGATGACCTGGACCTCAAAGTCATTCTGCAATTACAGGGCTATAAGCAGAATTATCAGGAGTGTCAAGATAAGCCTTTTGGAGGTCCACAGACAATGGTGAATGAATCTTCAGTAGCTATTAAGACTTCTCCAAAGATCCTGACCTACTGCACACAGTATTGATCTACTAGGGACTATTAGGACAAAAATGAAGTCTCAAAATGGATCTGAGCCTATGACAGTGGCTGCTACTCTCTTCTTTATAGAAGACTCCTGAGGTGGCCTTGCTCCCTTTCCCACATGGCCTCATAGCTATGCCAACCTGATTGATTGCTGTTGGTGCTTGAAACTAGTATAGGATAATCTGATTGGCCCTTCAATCATTTAAAGGCTTTTACACTAAATGACATCCTTAGATATGTAGCTTGAGTCTGGTTCCCAGAGTCTTATTTCCAGGATTCTGCATGCACTCTCTCATCTCCTGACCCTTCACTTCTGTGCCCCCACCCACTCCTAATCCCTAAATGTAGTAAGTTGTGATGCAGTGGGACAAAGACAGCAAGAGAACAATCAGGAAATACACAAAGGGTATCTCAAGAGATATCTAGAACTAGCACACAGTATAACCTTGGAAATGATAACTCCAGTCTCTTCATGGAGGCTCTAGGATAGCAGGCTTATATGTGTATCCTCAACTCTTTCTCTCAGATAATGTTTTATATTAACAACATAGTTTCATTGATATATTCTATACTGTAAGTTGAAATACAGGATGTTAATTGTTCTGATCCAAGAATATCTTGGATGCCCTACATGCTTGGAATATCCATACAAATTTAAGATTATAATTTTAATTTCTGTGAAGGATTATATGTGAATGTTGATAGGGATTGCATTGAGTCTGTAGATTGATTTTGGTATAATGGCCATTTTTACAATATTAATTCAACAAATCCACCTTTTGATTGTGGTGTCCAATTAATTTTATTTTGTTTACTAATGTTTTCATTAGACAAATTTTCACACACAAAAAAAATATGTGCATTGTTATACATGGTATTTCCCTGATTTTTTTCTCATGATGTTTGTTGTTTATGTTTAAAAGGCTACTAACTTTTATGTGCTATTTTTGTGTTTTACTTTGCTGAATATATATGTCAGCTACAGTATATTTTTGGTAGAGCCTTTTTTAATATAAAAATGAAATCATATTCAAATATGATCATATCATCTATCTATGATAACTATCTACTATCTATGCTATCATAACATACAGAATAAAATTATATTCAAATACTTTAACTTATTTCTTTTCTCTCTTCCCCCTATCTTCTCCCCTAGTCTGAGGGATCCAGCAAGACTTCAAGTGCTATATTAAATAGGAGGGGTATATTTGATTGAACTATCACAGAAAAAACACTTTTTGAATAGAATTGCCAGAGCAAAGATGTTAGCACTAAAAATTAATAATTGGAAACTTGTGTCATTTATTGGTCATTTGAGTGAACAGGAAGTTTGCAAAAGAGGGAAGACTTTACTGACAGAGTGTTGCTATCCAGAATATATAATTACCAAAAAAACTAAACATGAACAAAATTCAATTTAAAAAAATGGGGCATACAACTAAATAAAGTGAAATGCAAATTACTTAGAAACGCTTTTTAAATGTTCAATATCTGTAGCTACCAGAGAAATGCAAATTAAAACTATTTTAAGTTTATATCTTACCCATGTCAAAATGGCTAAGAATAAAAATAAGTGAGTACAAATGTTGGCATGGTTGTAAAGGAAAGGAGATCAAGTAGTCACTCCCAGTGGGACTTCAGACTGCTGCACCCTTTGTGGAAGTCAGTGTGGAGGCTACTCAAGAAACTAAAAATATTGTCTTTGGCTGGTGCCATAGTTTGAGCAGGACCCCTGAGCATAGATATGCCCATCATAATGTTCTTCTTGTAGGTTTCTAGGACCCTCTGGATCCTTCTATTTCCTCATTCTCCCATGCTTTTCTCACCTAGAGTGCCAATAAGATGTCTTCCCATCTGTCCCACTTTCCTGGTAAGTGAAGATTCATAGGACATATCCCTTGGGCTAGTGTCCAGATATAAGTGAGTATATAGCATTGACTCTTTCTGCTTCTAAGTTACTCACGATAATTTCTAATTCAATCCACTTGTCCACAAATTTCAAAAATTCTGTGTTTTTAATAGTTGAGTAGTATTCCACAGTGTAAATGTATTCCCTAAACAGATCTAGCCAATGGACAGGAAATTCTCCACAATTGAGTGAAGAGTAGGGTCTGACTTTCACACGAACTCTGGTGCCCCATATTTGACCATGTCCCCTGGGTGGTGAGGCTGGTGGCACTCAGAGGAAGGATTGCAGTCTACAAAGAAGAGACTTGATAGCCTATGAGCATATTCAAGGTAAGAAGGTCCCCATCAGTCACAGTCATAGGGGAGGAGAGTAAGGGGAAAATGGGAGAGAGAGAAGAATGGGAGGATACAAGGGATGGGATAACAATTGAGATGTAATATGAATAAATTAATAAAATATATTTTTAAAAAACTAAAAATAGATTGATCACATGATCTAAATTTGAGTATACATCCAAAAGAGTTCATATCTTCCCTAAAGATACCTGTTCTTCCCTGCTTTATTCATAAAATCCCAAAAATGGAAAAAGTGAGATGTTCATAAACCAATGAATAGATAACGAAAATTTAGTCCACCTTTCACAGTGGAATCATTACCAACTATTAAAAAATTAAATTATAATATTTCAGGTAAATTGTCTGAGCTGGAAGGAATCTTCTGAGTGGGATAATACAGATCCAAAAAGACAAAGCCTCAACGTTCTCTCTCATTTTTATTATTAACTTTGAATTTTCATATACTTGCATTTTGGTGGAATCACCAGAAATGTCAGAAAAGTTTTAAATTGTCATGATATGAGTTTTCAATGCAGGGGAAATATAAGTCAGTCATATAAAGAGGCAATTGAAATCACGGAACAGTAAGGGGTAAATGGGGAAGATGATGAGAGGACATGACAAAGGAAAAAATACAGTAAGTGGTAACTATCATTGAAATATTTAGAAAAGGTTAAATGGCAACACACAACTATATAATCTTCTGAAAATATATTAATGCACCTATGTAAATAGAGTTAATACATAGTTAGTGTATTATGGGATAACAATGATGCTACTACAGACCAGATGATAATGAATCAAATGCCAAAACCAATAATGAATTACATCTTTTTGTGGTGTTAGTAATGGAGAAGCCCTAAGCTGCCATACCATTCAGATTATTGCCAATGTTCTTGCTTACTGTCCAAAACTTGACCATAACACCTTAGTGCTGAAGACATCACCACTTGAGACATTACAACGTGGATAAATCATATGGCTGCTTAGCAAGAATCTTCATCCCTTTTGGCTATTTTTTCATAGATATAGAAACACTGTAACTACTACAAGAGGTGAAAAAGTAAGTATCAGTCATAGCCAGCAGTGAAGCCCTAACCTAATAAATAGAGTACTGGCCTCACATGTTCACTGCTGGAACCGTGGCATGTACATAACAGAAGTAATCAACCACTTTCTAATTGGGTTTAAAGTGTCATGAGGTATGCTTCCAGGCTTAGGTAAATAGAATACAATGGTATAATGAAGCAATGGAAATAATGGATCAGGGAGGGATAAACTGGGAAGAATGCACAATTTGAAACCCATGTCTATTACATTACCTAGATTCTAAATCATGAATCTATGTATACACAACTCATAAGGCCTAATTAAGAACTTTCTACTACTACTACTACTATGACTACTACTACAACAAATCTGATAATTAGCATAATAGTAAGCTATTTCTTAAGGGGTTTATTCATAGACATATAGATTGAGAACATTTTGCAACCTTTATCAGGGCAGATTCTTTCCTTGGTGGATGATAATTAACACAGAGAAAACACTGACATGTGAGAGAATAAGAGACTAAGGAAAACCCAAACCCAAATGGAATATCTGTCTTATCATCTGACATCCTATGGCTCAGGGATCTTTGTGGAAGAAAGGGTGAAAGATTGTGAGAGCCAAGGTGATAAATGACAACAAGGAAACTGTTTTTCTAAACATAAGAGGGTAACTGCACATATGTACTCCCAGCATTTCTGATGGAATGCACAAGACCAGTGCAAGTTTAAATCAAACTAAATACAATATAGATAGAAAGATGGACATAAATTCTCAAACATGAAATAAAATGAGTAAAACAGATGTATCAGTGTGTAAACATATGTGCTGTTCAAGAAGGGTAATCTAAGCCCAAATCAACATCACAATAAAAAGAACTCTTATAACAACACAATTAAATTCAGGATCAGGACAATCCTAGGAGCTTGCTGACCAACCGTCTTAAACCAAAGAGTGCTGTGACCCAGAGAGAGTCCCTATCTGATGGTAATACAATAGAGTATAATAGGGAATTCATATAATACCATCCCCTGATCTATGCACATTAAAATGCATGTAATATATACATATACTATATATATATACACAGCAGTACACAAAAAAAAAACAAAAATTTTAAGACATTTTAGAATCATGATGTATCTACAAATATATTTCACATACTCACTTTGAAACCTGAATTGTAAATGCTGTTCATAACAGGTTGAATACAAATGACAATAGTCAATGTTAAAATGTTATTACTGTTACAAAAATATTAATAGTTTATACCTGTAGACATTTTAGTTCATGAAAAGAAAGTCCAGAAAGATGTGATGATAATTTATTCCGGTTACATCTCAATTGTTATCCCCTTGCTTGTTTCCTCCCTTTCCTCCTTCCCTCCCTCTTTCACCCTATTCCCCTGCCCTAGGTCTGTGACAGAAGGGGACCACCTTCCCTGTCATATGGTCACAGCCAATCAAGTCTCATTTCGGTAGCCTTCCTATTTTTTCTCTGAGTGCTACCAGGTCCCCCCACCAAGGGGAATTGGTCAAATATTGGGCACCAGAGTTCATGTCAGAGTCAGTACCCACTCTCCATACAACTGTGGACAATGTTCTGTCCCTTGGCTATATCTAAGTAGGCATTGAATGTATTCTGTATGTATTGTCCTTAGTTGGTGCAGTAGTTTGAGCAGACCCTACTGGGTCCATATCGGTTCATCATGGTGTTCTTCTTGTAGGTTTGTAGGATACTCTGGGTCCCCATTCTCCCATACTTCTCTCACATAGAGTCACAATAGGAGGCCCTCGCAATTATCCCAATCTCCTAGTAAGTGAAGACTTTTAAGGGACATCTCTGTTGGGCTAGTGTCCAAATATAAGTAAGTATATACCATGTGAGTCTTTCTGAGTCTTGGTTAATTCACTCAGTATGATCATTTCTAGTTCCATCCATTTGCCCACAAAATTTTGGATTTCCTTGTCTTTAATAGCTGAGTAGTATTCCATAGTGTAAATGTACCAGTTTCTTTACCCATTCTTCAACTGAGCGACATTTAGGTTATTTCCAGGTTCTGGCTATTACAAATAAAGCTGCTATGAACATGCTTAAACATATGTCCTTGTTGTGTGGTGGAGCATTTTCTGTGTATATTCCAAGGAGTGGAATACCTGGGTCTTGAGGTAGCCCTGCTCCCAGTATTCTGAGAAAGCACCAGATTGATTTCCAAAATGGTTGCACAAGTTTGCACTCCCACCAGCAATGAAAGAGTGTTTCCCTTTCTCCACATCCTAGCCAACATGTATTGTCATTTGAGTTTTTTATCTTGGCTATTCTGATGGGTGTAAGATGGAATCTCAGAGTCATTTTGATTTTCATTTCTCTGATGACTATTGACACTGAGCATTTCTTTAAGTGTTTCTCAGGCATTTGATATGACTCTGTTATAATTGTTTTGTTCTAAGCCCCATTTCTTAATTTGGTTATTTGGTTGGGTGGTGTTTAATTTCCTGTGTTCTTTACATAATTTGGATATTAGACCTTTGTCAGATTTAGGGATGATGAAGATCTTTCCCAGTCTGTAGGCTGTTGTTTTGTTCTCTTGACAGTGTCTTTTGCCTTACAGAAGCTTCTCAGCCACATGAGGTCCCATTTATTAATTGTTGATCTTAATGCCTGGGCTGATTGAGTTCTGCTCAGGAAGTTGTGTCCTGTGCCAACGAGTCCCAGGCTCTGCCTTATATTTTCTACTAACAGATTTAGTGTCTCTGGTTTTAATCTTAGGTCTTTAATCCACTTGGAATTTAGTTTTGTGCAAGGTGATAACTATAGGTCAACTTGTATTTTTCTACATGTAGACATGTAAACAAGCACCATTTGTTGAAGATGCTATTCTTTTTCCATTGAATAGATTTGGCTTCTTTGTCAAAAATGAAGTGACCATATTTGTGTGGATATATTCTGGGTCTTTGATTCGATTCAATTGATCAACCAACCTATTGCTGTACCAGTACCATGCTGTTTTAATTACACTTGCTCTATAGTACAGCTTGAGATCAGGTATGGAGATTCCCCTGGAGGAGCTTTTATTGTACAGGATTGTTTTAGCTATTCTGTATTTTTTATTTTCCCATATAAAGTTGTGAAATGATATTTCAATATCTTTAAACAAATGGGTAGATATTTTAATAGAGATTGCATTGAATCTGTAAATTGAATTTGATAAGATGGTCATTTTTACTATGTTAATTCTCCTGATGCATGAACAAGGGAGATAATTCCATATCCTGATGTTATCTTCAATCTCTTTCTTCAGAATATTGAAGTTTTTTTCAAACAAGTCTATGGGGGAAATAGAAAATTTTAGATTGTTTATCTGATTTTGATTCAATTTTAGCAAGTGGAATCAATCAAGAAAATTGTCCATTTCCCTTGGATTTTCAAATTTTGTCATATATATGCCTTTGAAGTAGGATCTTATGATTCTTTGTATTTCTTCAGTGTCTCTTTTACGTCTCCCTTTTCATTTTTGATCTTGTTGATTTTGATAGTGTCTCTCTGCATTTTAGTGAGTTTGTCTAATGTTTAATCTATCTTGTTGATTTTCTCGAAGAACTAGCTCCTGGTTGTGTTTATTCTTTGAATTGCTCTCTTTGTTTCTAATTTGTTGATTTCATCCCTGAGTTTCATTATTTCCAGATGTCTACTTCTCTTGGGAGTTTCTGCTTCTTTTTTTCTAGGGCTTGCAGATGTGATGTTAGGGTTGCTTATATAGGATGTTTCCAATTTCTTTATAAAGGCACTTAGTAGTATTATGAATTTTCCTCTCAGCACTTCTTTCAATGTGTCCTACAAATTTGGGTATGCTGTTTCTTCATTATCATTGCATTCCAGGAAGTCCTTAATTTCTTTCTAATTTCTTCCTTGACCCAGTTGTCACTAAGTAGAGTGTTGTTTAATTTTTTTTTGTGTGTAGGCTCTTTGTTATTTCTGTTGTTGTTGAAGTCCAGCCTTAGACCATGGTTATCTGGTAGGATAGAAGGTATTAATTCAATCTACTTATATCTGTTGAGGCTTGCTTTGTGACCTACTATGTGATTAATTTTGGAGAAGGTTCCATTGCATGCTGAGAAGAAGGTGTAATCTTTTGTATTTTGGTAAAAAGTTCTGTAGATATCTGTTAGAGCCATTAGATTCATGATTTTGGTTAGTGTCATTGTTTCTTGGTTTAGTTTTTATTTTGTTGACTTATTCTTTAGTGAAAGTGGGAAGTCAAAGTCGTCTAGTATTAATTTGTGGGGACTGATGTGTGTTTTAAGCTTTGTTAATAGATCTTTTACAAATGTGGGTGCCCTTGTATTGGGAGCATAGATGTTCAGAATTGTGGTCTCATCTTGGTTGACTTTCCCTTTGATGAGTATGAAGTGTCTTTCCTCATCCCTTTTGATTAATTTTGGTTGAAAGTTCCTTTTATTAGATATTAAAATGGCTACACTGGCTTGCTTCTTGTGTCTGTTTGCTTGGGATATCTTTTTCCCACCTTTTACCCTGAGGTAATGTCTATCTTTATGGCTAAGATGTGTTTCTTTAATGCAGAAGAATGTTGGATCTTGTTTATGTACCCATTTAGTTAGTCTGTGTCTTTTTATTGGAGAATTGAGGCCATTGGTGTTGAGAGATATTAATGACCAGTGACTGTTAATTCCCTTGGTTTTGATGTTGGTTCCAGGAGAGAGTTTGTGTGGTTGTGTTTTTGGGATGGTGTATTTATCAATTTCTAATGGGGTGAAAATTTTAAGGGTAGCAAAACTTGAAATTGAGGTACATGTAGCCTTAGATTTTTTCAAAACCTCCATTATTTAGGATTCTTAAGCCCATCAACTACACTTAGATAATGTTAATATGAAAAAATGGGTTGTGGTCCGATTTAGACATAGTTCCTTGGGCCAGTTCTACTCTGTGTTGCCAGGGTACTGGAAATACAGTGAAATAGCAACACCAAACAACAACAGGAATCCACATGGTGGCAGAGAGAAGAACCAGGAAATATCAGGACAACTATATCAAGAAATTCTCCATAATATTTTTCTCTGCAAAGTAAACACCAGTGAAGACCAATACAGACCAGAAAAAATCAACAAAGATTCTCAGGGTGTACCAGTTTGACAATGAAAAAAAAATGTCACTCAATTGTATGTGGAGTTCTATTTATAATCTTTCCAAACATGACAGGCCATCTCACCTATCTGCTTCGAACAAACACATCACAGGACACAACCGACTCTTCAAAGAATCCAGAAACTTCCATTTTACATGTGTATGTAATCATAATCAATAACAGACAAATGATGACAAATGGGGATCAAAACGTCTCCTCCTAAAACATAACTCTATCTGTATATAAAGACATAATATCACATCAACATCAACAATATAAGTCTTACATACATTATTATACATTTTTCTTTTATTCCTTTTAATTTTGAAAACTTTCCAGACCATTTTTAAGCAATGTGATTGTGATGTACCATACTGAGTATGACTAAGTAGGTTTCTGGTTTAGTGTGGTGAAGTTGTATTATCAATTAAGATAGATGAAATATTGTATACTTGCTAGTTTCTTTGTCAACTCGACACAAGCAAAATTCATTTGGAAATGGTGACGTTCATTTGAGAAAATGCCCTCACCAGATTACATTCGGAGCAGCCCTATGGGGCATTTTATTGACTGATGATTGATATAAAATGCCCCAGCTCACTGTGGGTCATACTGACCCTAGAATTGTGGGCCTATGTGGTATAAGAAGGAATGGTGAGCAAGGCAAGAGGAGAAGGACAATAAGCAACATTCCTCCAGGGCTTTCCATCCGTTTCTTTTTTCCTATTGCTCCTTTTTTTCCATTTTTTAATTATAATTACCTGACTATTAGACAACTTAATATTGTCCAAGTGCTTGACAAATATCTCATTTATTTTCACATTGTTGCTCCTGTGACTTATATCTTTATATTTCTAATTGTTTTTTTTAATTAATTCTTTATTCTGTTGTTAGCTACTTCTCTTAACCACATTTTGATTCTCCTTTTGTATATTTCTGTCATATAAATATGGAATAAATATGGTTCCCTTTATTTTATGAGAATATTTAAAATAACCTTTTTCCTTTTAGACCAATTATGATCATCTCTCTCATTTCCAGATGTGTTTTTGTTTTTCTGATTATGGGACATTGCTCATTCTTGTTTTCAAAGACCTAGGAGATTTATTGGGTCCTTTATTGTTAATTTTATGTTCCTGAGTCTAGATTTTTATGGTTTTTATTTAAAGATAACTATACTTCATTTTGATATGCAGTACAGTTACTTGTGGAACATTTGAACCTTTTAAAGCTTTTTTTTTTTTTTACTATTTTTCAGCATTAATTTGACTAGTAACATTCCAGGGAAACGTTTGATAAATATTTTTAGTAAATGAAAATATAGCAAACAATTCAGTATAGGCTAAAGCTACTTAATTCTCCGATTATAGGATAAAACAAATAGCAAATAAGCAAATATCCAAGTGTTACTCTGTTATACTCAAACTCAACAGAGTTAAGTCATGCCATATTTGTCTATAGGCTATAATTTGACAGCCCCTGATCTAGGATTAGGTTAGCCTTAGAATTATGAATTGGGCATTCTAAGGTTTTTACTGAATGAATTTGGCTATTGGTATGGCTTGTTAAATTCACTTATAATTCAATCACTGTGTGTATTTGAGAGAGTATTTGAGAATTTTCCAGATGAATATGCCTCACCCATTTTTCCTCAGTCTTTCAAATCTCCACAAGTGGCCAGAAAGCTATTTTACCACATCAGATACTCTTTAAAAGGCTTTTCTCTATTAAATATTCAACATCATTCTCTTGTTTTTTAAAAAGAGTAACTGAGAACCTTAATTGGATCTGCACATATTTTTAGACTTGCTGTATCGTATATCCTAATTATAAAGTGACATCTTTATAATCACAGAGAGGTATGAGCCCATCACGCAGTCACAATGGCCTTTTCAATATTTTAATACATCCACATCTGCTTTCTTCCTGGGTTATTTACATATACATATAATGTGCACATCACTTGAGAGCATTTTTTATATATCACTAGTTTTGATCCAGTGGAATATTTTGTATTATATAAAAACAATGTTATCATTCAAAATTTTAAAAATTCAAAAACTGAAAATTTAATACCAATCTATTATTTGTGTAATCTATAATTTATGTTCAATTTCATTAACTGCTCTGATAGTGTCATAGGATGAGATGTTTATAAGTAGAATGTAGGACAGAGTTCTATACTGAACTTCATTTCCTAGCAATAGCTTGTTAGTTATGACTTGAAATACTTCTCAAGTTATTCTTTGCCATTGAAACCATTATTTCTAAAAAAATATACAGCAGATTACTCTTTAGAGTAGAGATTGACAGATTAAGCCCACAGGCTACCACTTCTGCCTAGCTTTCTCTACATATTCCTCAAACTAATGATTGCTTTTATGTTTTGAAAAAGTTTTTATGACAAAAAGAGGTACAAACCATATATAATTATTGAATCCCTACAGACAGATGAGCCACAACATTTATAGGCTCCTGGTCTAGAATATCACTTATTTGGGGATTCTGTCATTCTCTGATTAATCTTTTCACTTATAAAGGACACAATGGTATTTGTCATTATATCATATCTGAAGATACATGGCATCTCTTTGTCGCTTACTGGTGTAATCAGTTTTGATAATTTGATTAATTATATTTGTACACATAGGATCTTATGGAATATCATATGTATATTATTTTGTATATTGTATTATGAATGGTTATTTATCAATTTTATTTAATAATAATAATAATCAGCATTTACAATGATACTTGTTAACTATCTCTTTCTAACTCTATCATTCTATTCATAATTGTTTAGTTCATATTCTGTGTGAAAAAAAGTAGCTTTCAGTAGACATAGTGGTTCACACCTATAATTCCACATTCAAGAAAGCCGAGGCTGACAGATTACTGTGGGTTTAGGTAGTCTGGTCTACAAAGCTAATCCAAGACAGCTAAAGCTACTCAGACAAACCCTGTCTCAAAAGAGGGTAGTTTCCTCTCTCCTCTTACAATTGGAGTTATATTGAGATATAGTATATTAAGATATATTATATCATATATTTTGGGGATAGGTTCATAAGATTTGACTTTTTAATTAAAGTATATGTGGAACTAGTGAGATAGCTCATTTGGTAAAGGTGACTGTTCCAAAGCCTGGTAACTTTAGTTCAATACCCAGAATCTATGTAGGGGCAATAGAAAATCAACTCCTAGAAGTTGTCCTTTGACCTCCGTGTGTATTCTCTCTCTGCCATTCTCTCTCCACCCCCTTTCTCTCTCTCCCCTACACATTCTCACACATACAAACACACATGCACACACATACATACACACAACTCACTAAATAAGTCAATATAAATGTTCCTATAGATGAAATTTTATAATGTATTGGTATATGGCTGATATAACTGGTGCATTACCAGTTTGACTAAAGATATCTAATGTGGAGACAAATACTGATGTTTGCATCCTAATGCCAAAATGTGTGACTGAATCTGTGAGTGAACAGCTGATCCTACACAGGCAACAATATGTTAATTGCTAGGAAAATGTTCCAACTCCTGCAGATGTTCTCATATCAAATACAATTTTATGAAAATTTGTATGAAATAGTAAAAAATGAAATACAAAAAAGAAAATAATGACTTTGCATCATTATTCATGTAAAAACCAATAAATCAGCATATTTGGACTAAACAAATATCAGCTTAAAAACATATCAGAATCGTATAAGAAGCGCTTCAAAGAACAATACTTGTGAACATTAGAGAAGTAGATGCAACACATCCTCTTTAACTGAAATGATCTCAGGTATAAGCCAAAAGTTTTGTACCAAAAAATATATAATTTAACAGTGCTAATTGAAGTAAATTAATGTAAAGAAAATAACCATGGGCTGGGACAGATGGCTCAGAGGTTAAGAGCACTGCGTGTTCTTCCAAAGGTCCTGAGTTCAATTCCCAGCAACCACGTGGTGGCTCACAACCATCTACAGTGAAACCTGGTGCCCTCTTCTGGGCAGCATGCCTACAGGCAGGCAGAACACTGTATACATAATAAATAAATGTTTGTTTAAAATAAATAAATAAATAAAAATGAAAGGCATCATAAAAAAGAAAATAACCATGTGTGAGCTTCACATTATTTCATATAATTTTGAATTATTTAAAAAATATAATCTAAAGATTGCCATAAGGTAATGAAGGCTTTCAATGTTCAGTTAAAATCTGCTTAAACCAGGTGTGATAAAAAGCTCAATTACATGTAGGTCTTACAGAAATAGGATAGTTTCATAATTCATGCCTTACCAACATTATCGACATACAATGATATCAGAAAAGTCTTGCGTGGATTGAGACGGAAGAAGTAAACAGAAATGTACCAGGGAAGCAAGACTCTTAAGGGCAATCCTGGCATAATGAAAGTCATAAAGTCATACTAATTTACCTTTAAAAAAGAGTTCTTCAAAGATGTTCTTGATACAAAAACTGCATGGGGAATATTTATAGTTTAAATTGATATATTTCACAGAGGATATATTATGAAATAGAGGTTGGAATTTTCATTCAGATGAATATTCATTTCCCAAAGATTTTAAAGGTCTGGCCTAGAATGTAGTTAGTTTTTCCAAGATTCATTTTTTGTTAAAGAATGACATATGAAATCAACCTGACTCATCTTTCATAACATTGCTCCATCTGTTGCTTTTTTTAAAAACAAAAACTCAATCTACTACAGCTTGGACTCATAGATAGGTATATACATGCCTGGGAAAATGTTACCAGGCAGCATTACACATGGCTTATGAAGACAGTGATACAGATGAAACACTTGTGGTAGAAGTGGGGTTGGAAGATAATTGATAATCTAGAAATGACCCGCTGCATACATTTATGTTGGGATGATGTCCTTAGCTATAGGACCTCTAGAGAAGCTTTCAAAAATTTAGACACAGAGTAGTAGAATCTGTGTGGAAAAGAGATGTTAAAAAACATTCCTAACTATTACCTATTGGATCTAGTATCACTGAAATCATTGGTTAAAATTTAGCAACTATACTTTTGGTTACATATTTCACAAAGAAAGTAGAAGGATGTATTTGATAAATTAAATGCATATTTAAAAAAGAACAACACCATTGTACAATACTTTTCAAGAGCAATTATTGAAGGCCAGATATTAAATCTAATAAAATAGCAGCTGCCTATCCCCATAAGAATTATGCCACTATTGGACCAGCATGATGAACATAGGTGTGAAGTTGCTAATTTAGTTTAAAAAGTAGCATCTTTCCCAGTGCAAAAAACAACACCAATAGGGCCAGAAAGAGTGAGTAATGTGGAGGCTGCAATGTGCTGTCATTGCAGACAGGAGAAAACATCTGCTTGAATGTATGCACAGATCATGATAAAAGCAAAGGGATTCAAGAAACATCCAGCAAATACAGTGAATTTTGTTGTCTGTATTAACATTCAATTGTCAGGAATAGGAAAAAAGAAATAAAAACACTGGGAATCTTCTCCTTTAATTGTAACCTACATTAGTAATGTTGTTCGTGAATATGTTCTACATAAAGGATTGAAGAAGGCAATATTGTAGCAACAACACAGGCAGATTTAGAGATTACTCCTATCTATTATTTGATTGTTTCCCATCTATAGAAATGAATTTTTGCACCAAAAAACAGAATATGAAATGAGTACAGAGATGTAAAATGAAGAATTAAAGCCACAGAAACACAAAAAGTAACCTTACATGGAGACTAAGGATAAACACTCAGAAATGTTGGAGGGAAGAAAAGGGGATAGCTGAATGACCAGATTTATTAATCATAGGACTGAGTTTGGAAAAAACTTGTTCATTCTAGAAACTGGAAGGAAAGAATCAACACAAAAATAAGATGGCAGAACATGGAAAATAATGTTTTCTTGAAGATGAGAGAGGCTAAATATCTATTTACAAGTAAAATAAAAATTGTGGGTATCATTTTTAAAATAAACTTTTAATTAAAATAGTATTGTATCATGTTCTCCTTTCCCTATCCTCCCTCCAGCCAATCCAAGTACCCTCTCATCATCACCTCACAAGACCCCACTCTCAAGTAGACAATTTTTTTCTTCATACCCTATACTAAAAGATTTACTCAATTGTTCTTAAGTGGTGCCTCTAAAATTGTTTATTGACATATCAGAGTAGGGAAGCAGGAATGAGAGAACATAGCCAGGATATACTAGAAAATAATGTTCACAAAGTTCGATATAGTTATTTATTATTTTTTTCAAAAAATTGAATGCAACTTATAAATAGAGAATGAAGTAGGAATCATATCAGCTTTAGGAATAAGTGTTACATATCAGAAAGTATGTGCAATTCAATATGAATTCAAGCTGGACAGTGGTGACCAACACTTTTCATTCCAGCATTCAGGATGCAAAGACAGGGAGATTTCTGTGACTTCAAGGCCTACAGAGTAAGTTATGGGACAGCCAGTGCTACACAAAGAAGCCCTGTCTTGCAAACCAAATAATAATAACAACAAACAAAACAACGAATGTGGATTCAAAGACAGAAAAAGTTGTCCTTGATCTTCCAAAACTTGTTCTTTAATTAACTGCTTGATAAAATACTAAAGATATTAGTGATTCCACTGTGTAGCATAGATTAAGCTGTATGAAAATATGGAATTCTTAAATCAATTATATCTTAGGTATAGAAAAGTCTTTTGCTTGAGTGAGGATCCAAAATTTTACCAAGTGGTAGAAATTAATCTTACCCTTAAAAAGCATGTCAAATTCACAAAGGAAAATATGATTGATGCAGAAAAGGAGTTATAATCTCCCATTCCAAGCAAAAATACCTAGCTAGAATAAAAGCTTTCAAAGAGAATAATTAGGGGACTGAATATGCAAGTTTAAGTGAACCTTCTGGTTTAACTGAGTCACATACGGTACACTAAGAAAACTGCAAACCCACATTGAGGAATCTAGACTTGATTCTCTGGCGATGAAACCTTACTTCACATCTTTTTACCTCTGCTTTGTCTTTGACCCCCTTGGTCAGTGGTATTGCAGAACAGTTAACCTCATATAGCTCCCTGTAGGGTTCTACTGATATGATGACTGTTTTGGGCTCTTAATTAAATATGTTCCTGGCAACACACTGTAAACTTCAGAGCATCATGTGTCAAAACAATAAAATGTAAAACCTTTTAGTATAAATAAAGGGGGTGATAATTTGTGGAGAATGTTCAGGAATTTGATATGATTTTCTTTCACTTCTTGATATAGTATCTGTTTTGCTTTTGGCTTTTGTATAAGATTTTATGTTCTTCTTTCAACCATCACACTGAAATATATTTGCGATACTTCTGCCTCTGAAATAAGAAAAATAGATGTAACAAGAGCATTAAAGTTAGCTCAAAACAATATCACCCCCTTCATCATCCAGGCAACAAGCTGGACAAAAGGCTCCAGATATAAATCAAAAATAGAGAGGAGCTGTGCTACCGCCAACAAAATGCTACAGAAACAAGTGTGAAATAGAGAAGGAATAAGTCATAATGGTAGAAGGGATACTATTTATAAAGAAAATGTCAATCAACAACAACAAACAAAAAACCAATATAATGAGGAATACAAAATTATAACTAAGAGCTATGTCCCTAATCCATTATATACACGTGTAAAGTAGTCAAATTTAAATACAAATATTTGTCTCTTTTTAAATAAAACTGTTTCTTTGATTGATTGGTTGGTTGGTAAGTCGATTTTTGATTTTTTAAAAATTTTTTATTAAATTATTCATATTACATCTCAATTGTTATCCCATCCCTTGTATCCTCCCATTCCTCCCTCTTTAGCATTTTCCCCTTACTCTCCTCCCCTATGAGTACTGAGGGGGACTTCCTCCCACTTTATATGCTAATAAGCTATCAAATCTCCTCTTGGTAGACCACTGTCCTTCCTCTGAGTGACACCAGGCCTCCTCATTCAGGGGAAATGGTCCAATATGAGGCACCAGAGTACGCGTGAAAGTTATACCTCACTCTCCACTCAACTGTGAAGAATGTCCTGTCCATTGGCCAGATCTGGGTAGGGGTTTGAAGTTTACAGCCTGTATTGTCCTTGGCTGGTGCCATAGTTTGTGCGGGACCCCTTGGCCCAAATCTGCCTATCATAATGTTCTTCTTGTAGGTTTCTAGGACCCTCTGTGTCCTTCTACTTAGGCATTCTCCCATGCTTCTCTCATCTAGAGTCCCAATAGGATGCCTCCCCCTCTGTCCCAGTTTCCTGGTAAGGGAAGGCTTTCATGGGACATGCCAGTTGTGCTAGTATGCAGATATAGGTGAGTATATACCACTTGATACTTTCTGCTTCTGGATTAACTCACTCATTATGATCATTTCTAGTTCAATCCATTTGTCCACAAATTTTGGGAATTCTTTGTTTTTAAGAGCTGAGTAGTATTCCATAGTGTATATGTACCACAGTTTCTTTATCCAATCTTCTACTGAGGGACACTTAGGCTGTTTCCATGATCTGGCTACTGTGAATAAAGCTGCTATGAACATGGTTGAGCAAATTTTATTGTTGTGTGCTGGAGCATCTTCTGGGTATATTCCAAGGAGTGGAATAGTTGGGTCTTGAGGAAGCCCTCTTCCCCGTTTTCTGAGATAGCACCAGATAGATTTCCAAAGTGGCTTTACTACTTTACATTCCCACCAGCAATGAAGGAGTGTTCCTCTCTCTCCACATCCTCGCCAGCATGTGGTGTCGCTTGAATTTTTTATCTTAGCCACTCTGATGGGTGTAAGATGGAATCTCAGAGTTGTTTTGCTTTGCATTTCCCTGATGACTAAGGAAGTTGAACATTTCTTTAAGTGTTTCTCAGCCCTTTGATATTCCTCTATTTAGAATTCTGTTTAGTTCCAAGCCCCATTTCTCAATTGGGTTATTTGGTTTGATGGTGTTTAATTTCTTGAGTTCTTTATATATTTTGGATATTAGGCCTTTGTCTGATGTAGGGTTGGTAAAGATCTTTTCTCAGTCTGTAGGCTGTCACTTTGTTCTGCTGACCTTGTCTTCTGCCTTACAGAAGCTTCTCAGCCTCATGAGGTCCCATTTGTTAATTTTTGAACTTAAGGCTTGGGCTGCTGGTGTTCTGTTCAGGAAGTTGTGTCCTGTGCTAATGTGTTCCAGATTTTTCCCCCACATTTTCTTCTAACTGACTTAGTGTCTCTTGTTTTACATTGAGGTCTTTGATCCACTTGCATTTGAGTTTTGTGCAAGGTGACAAATATAGGTCCAGTTGCATTTTTTAGACATAGACATCCAGTTTAACCAGCACCATTTGTTGAAGATGCTATCCTATTTCCATTGAATGGATTTGGCTTCTTTGTCAAAAATCAAGTGACCATATGTGTGTGAATTCATATCTGGGTCTTTGATTTGGTTCCACTGATCAACAAGCCTTTTGCTGTGCCAGTACCATGCTGTTTTAATTACTGTTGCTTTATAGTATAGCTTGAGATCAGGTATGGAGATTCCTCCAGAGGATCTTTTATTGTACAAGATTGTTTTAGCTGTTCTGGGTATTTTGTTTTTCCATATGAAATTTGGCAAGTGAAATTGATCAAGAAAATCATCCATTTCCCTTTGATTTTCAAATTTTGTGGCATATATGCCTTTGAAGTAGGATCTTCTGATTCTTTGTATATCTTCAGTGTCTGTTGTTATGACTTCATTTTTATTTCTGATTTTATTGATTTCGATACTGTCTCTCTGCCTTTAGTTAGTTTGTCTAATGGTTTGATTTTTTCAAGGAACCAGCTCTTGGTTTTGTTGATTCTTTGGACTGTTTGTTAGTTTCTAAGTTATTAATTTTAGCCCTGAGTTTGATTATTTCCAGATGTCTACTCCTCTTGGGTGTTTCTGCTCCTTTTCTCCTAGGGCTTCTAGCTGTGTCCTTAAGTTGCTTATGTGCAATGTTTCCAATTTCTTTTTAAAGGCACTTAGTGCTATGAATTTTCCTCTCAGCACCGCTTTCAATGTATCCCATAAATTTTGATATGTTGTTCCTTCATTTTCATTAAATTTCAGGAAGTCCTTAATTTCTTTGTTTATTTCTTCCCTGACCCAGGTGTCATTTAGCAGAGAATTCTATAGTTTCCACATATTTGTAGGCTTTTTGTCATTTATATTGTGTTTGAATTGCAGCAAAAGACCAATTCTCTTGTATCTCTTGAGGCTTGCTTTGTGACCTACCATGTGATCAATTTTTGAGACGGTCCCATGAGGTGCATAGAAGAAGGTATATTCCTTCTTGTTTTGGGTAAAAGGTTCTATAGATACCTGTTAGATCCATTTGGTGATGGCATTGTTTAATGATGTTATTTCTCGTCTTAATTTCTGCTTCAATGACCTCTCATTCAGTGAGAGTGGGGTGTTGAAGTCTCCCACTATTATTGTGTGGGGATCGATGTGTGGTTTAAGCTTCATTAACATATCTTTTACAAATGTGAGTGCCCTTGTATTGGAAGCATAGCTGTTCAGAATTGTGATGTCATCTTGGTTGACTTTACCTTTGATGAATATGAAGTGTCCGTCCTCATCCCTTTTGATTAATTTTGGTTGAAAGTCTATTTTGTTCGATATTAAAATAGCTATGCCTGCTTGCTTCTTGTGATCATTTGCTTGGAATATTTTCCAACCTTTTAGCCTGAGGTAATGTCTATCATTATGAGTGAGATGTGTTTCTTGGATGCAGAAGAATGTTGGATCTATTTTATGCATCCATTCAATTACTCTGTATCTTTCTATTGGAGAATTGAGACCATTGATGTTGAGAGATATTAATGACCAGTGACTGTTAAGAGTCTTAATTTTGATGTTGTTTCCGATCGAGCGTTTGTGTAGTTGTGTTTTTGCCATGGTATAGTTATCTATTCCCTGTGTAGTTTTGGTTGTAGCTTATCACTTTGGGATGGTGTTTTCCTTCTAGTACCTTCTGTAAAGCTGGATTTGTGGATAGGTGCTGTTTGCATTTGTTTTTGTCATGGAATATTTTGTTTTCCCCATCAATGGTTATTGATAGTTTTGCTGGGTAAAGTAGTCTGGCCTGGCATCTGTGGTCACTTAGTGTTTGCAGGATCTCTGTCCAGTCCCTTCTGGCATTCATTGTCTCTGCTGAGAATTTGGGAGTAATTCTGATAGGTTTGCCATAAATGCTATTTGGTTCTTTTCCCTTGCAGCTTTTAATAATTTTTCATTTTTCTGTATGTTTTGTGTTTTGATTATTATGTGCCAGGCAGTTTTTCTTTTCTGGTCTATTCTATTTGGTGTTCTGTAGGCCTCTTGTATGTTTATAGGCATCTCTTTCCTTATATTGGGGAAGGTTTCTTCTATGATTTTGTTGAGAATAATTTCTGGGCCTTGAAGTCTGATATCTTCTCTTTCTTCAATGCCTATTATCCTCAAATTTCTTCTTTTCATGGTGTCCTTGATTTCATGGATGTTTTGTGTCAGAATTTTTCCAGATTTAGAATTTTCTTTAATGGTTGCTTCAAGATCTATGATTGTATCTTCTAGACCTGAGATTTGTTCCTCTGTCTCTTGGATTATTTTAGAAAAGCTCACCTCTGTGTTCCTTGCCTTCTTCTCTGAGGCCTCACGTTCCTGTTTTTCTTCTGTGTGTTTATCATTCAATCCATTTTCATCTTCAGTTCTTGAACTGATTTTTTTATTTCTTTCATTTGATTGTTTGTATATTCCTGAGTTTCTTCCATTGCCTCTTTATAGGCCTTCAGAGCTTGAATAGTTTTATTGATAATTTCATCTGGTTGTTTGTATTCTCCTGAAATTTTGCCAGTGCCTCTCTATAGGTTTCTTTTATGTCTTCCACCTGTTTGGCTTTGTCTTCCTGCATTTGATTATGGATTTTATTTGTTTCCTCCATTATCATCCTCATTCCTAAGAATTTTCATATTCTTGTATTTCCATTGTGTTTGAGTTCTCAGGGTTGTTTTCTTTAGGATTGCTGGGATCTGGAGATGCCATATTATTTTGGTTTTTTTTTTCATATGCTTTGATGCTGTCCTTTAGACATCTGGCCATCTCTGTTTTTGTTGGTTAGCTTCCAGAGTTGGGTAGAGGGACTCTAATGATAGACTCACCTGTTTTCTCATGATTTCCCTAGGCCAGAATCTCTGATGCTTCACTGGTCTGGATGGCAGGAGGCTAGCCCTGTTGTTTTGGACTCTCATAGCCAGTGATCCCCAGCTTCCATGTACTGTAGGACCTACAGTCACTCAGGGTCTCTGAATGTGCATTAGATCAAGCCAAAGTGTCCACAGCCTTCTGGGTCCCCTTGTAGCAACGGAGCTCTCCAGGACTGAAGTGGTCTGATGGCCACTCTCCTCCCTGCCTCCCTGAGATTTCATTAGTCCTGGAGCTCTGATCCTCTGCTGGTTTGTGGTTCCTGGTAGCGTTCCAAGACCCAGATTGCTAGCAGAGTCTAGGTTAGTGTCACAGGGCCCAAACTCTCCACAAACTGTGTCCAGTTAGTGTCTCTGGATACAAATGGATCTCAGGGCCTATTCCATGCACTTAGGCCAGTTAGTGCTGAGTGCAACCAGGGTCTTTGGCCCAAAGTGTACACTGAGCTTGTTGAGTTCATTTATAGTCTCACGGCCCAAACTTCCCACCGAGTCCAGCCAGAGTCTTAGGGCTGGGACAGCACCAAGCTCAGCTAGAGTCTCAGAGCCCAAACTGCATGCCAAGCCCAGCCAGGGACACTGGGCCTAAACCACACACCAAACTCAGCTAGATTCTCAGGGCCCAAACCGTCTGCCGAGCTCAGCTAGAGACTCTGGACACAGTGCACACACTGAGCTCAGCTAGGAAGTCTGGGCACAAAATGCATGCAGAATCCAGCCAGAGTTTCTGGGCTGGTACTGCACTCCAATCTCAGCTAGGGACTTTGGTTCCAAAGTACATGTGGTGGTCAGTTATAGTCTCAGGGCCCAAAATGTCCACCAAGCTCAGCCAGGGATTCTGGACCCAAACTGCTCACTGGGTCCAACCAGAGTCTCAGCGCCTGAACTGTGTGAAAAGCTCAGCTAGAGTCTCTGGGTCCAACCTGCCTGCCAAGTGCAGTTAGGGACTCTGGTCCCAAACCACATGCCAAGCTCAGCCAGAGTCTCAGAGGTGGAACTGTGCACTGAGCTCAGCCAGGGACTCTGGTCCCACACTGCGTGCTGAATTCAGCCAGGGACTCTAGGCATAAACTGCACACAGAGTCCAGCCAGAGACTCAGGGCCATGACTGCGCACAAAGCTCAGCTAGAGCCTCTGAGCCCAATCTGCCCGCCAAGTCCAGCTAGGGACTCTGGGACAAAACTGAATGCTGAGCTCAGCTAGCATCTCCACTATAGAACTTAGCACTGAGCTGAGCTAACATCTTCATGGTGGAACTGAGCTTGGGTCTCAGGAGCCGAATTGCACAATGAGTCCAGTTTGGGTTTCAGGACACCAGCGGTGCACAAGTTGAGCTTGGGTCATGGAGCCCAAACTGTGCAGTGCAGCCCAAATCCTGCCCAGAGTCCCCTCTCCTAAAGCAACTCCCACCGGCCATCACACCAATTTCCGCTGGAGGGTTCCAAGCTGCAAACCTCAGCCACCGCCACTGCTGCCGCTGCTGCTGCCACTCTGGTCTCAGAAAATCTATGCTCCTCCCTTGTGCAAGGGCATGCAGGTCCTCTATATCCTGGTCCCTTCAAACCATGGAGCACTGCTTCTGCAGTGGTGTGGGGACCTTGGTGTTCCTGGTTCAGAATTCTATGCAATTCTCTGAATTGTTTACTGGAGCTTCTAAACACAGTCCACACTGCTTGCCGCCATCTTGGATCTCCCCCAATTTTTTATTTTTAGAAACAGGTTTTTTGTTTTTTCTTTTTTGGGGGGAGGTCTTATTTATTTATTTATTTATTTATTTTTGAGACATGGACTCTCTCTGTAGCCTTGGCTGTCCTGGACTCATTTTGTAGTCCAGGCTTGCCTTGAACTCATAGTAATCTGCCTGTGTTTGCCTCCTAAGTGCTGGGATTAAAGACATTCACCACACACCCAGCTAAGACAGGGATTTTATGTGTAACATTAGCTGTCCTGGCATAGCTTTGTACTCCAGGCTAACCTTTAACTCAGAGATGCCCCTATCTCTGCCTCTCTGTGTTTTTGGATTACAGGCATCCATTACAACATCTCACAAGACAAAACTTAATTTTCATGATAAAAATAAATTTTGGTGGGTAATGCTAAAGAATCAATATTCAAGTCATTAAAAATCCCGATATTATTTACATTGTTGAAGAGAAAAACAAAACTTCATGTTCTGGACAAGATGTCTATGCTGCCAACCCATTTGTGAAAATGATAATATTGAATGTGCCATTATGAGGTGAGGCCTCTGTAGGCAATCATGTGATGTGTGTAAGAGCCTCCATGGGGAATCCAGTAGCTTAATAAGAGACCGAATCTTTTACATCCCCTCTGACTTCTGACATGTAAACACAATGCACAAAAGCCATCTACAAAATGGGGAGAATCTTTCATGGAATCCGGCTTACATGTCACCTTAACCATAACCTTCTAGACTTTGAACTGAATATAAGAAGCTTCTTGTTGTCCAGGCTCCAGTAATTGTTAAATGAACACAAACTGGCTCAGGTATCACTAGGATAAGGAAGCAAGCTTCAAAATTGGGAGAAACTCAAAATGGACTGGAAAGGGCAGAACATTTTGAGTTGGAGAGTTTGAGAAAGAGGTGTCATCACTACTACTAAGAGTTAGATTTCTAGTTGAAAGGTATCAATGACAGCTAGATAAGTTCAACCTACTTAGAAGATACCAGCTTAATCTTTCTCTTTGGCAGACTTACAGAAAGTAGAATTCCAAGCATTGTATTCAACAGGAAAATGAAAATGAAGGAAGGCAGATGGATAGGTTGAGGTTTATATGGATGATCCTGGAAAAAAGTTTTTTGTCTATATTTGTGTAATATGACAGACTGAGTCATAAGTATGTATTTACAGCTGAAAGAAAACTTTTTCAAAGGACAAACTTGAAAGTATTTTAAATGAAATTAATTTCTAGGTTCTCAACTTTGACATGTGATTCTCCACAGCCTGATTTGCCTAAAATCCACCCCTGTCCTTTGCACAGTTATCATTGTGGTGTCTGAAACAAGAATACAGTATCTGAAACAAGAATTTAATAATTGGTGTACTCAAACAATAAACATTTCTAAGATACAAATTGGAACTATTGGAAGTATAAGCATTCTTGTGAGTAAAATTAATATCTCTATTAAGTGAATTAAAAATAGGAATCATTTTGTTTTATTATTTTATGTGGTATCTATAGCACTGTCTACTGAGAAACACTGAAATACTTCTGATTATGCATTCAATGTTAAATTTGAGATTGTATCAGGGAAATACAAAGAGTTTAATGGTAGTATTAAAAGAAAAATATCTCTGTCCCAGGTTGCTTACATATGTAGACAAGATTTTGGAAATTTGTCTCTGTCAAAATTTTAAATGAAAAAAAAACAATGGCTTTTAAGCCATTGAAATGTCCACATTCTTATATAAAGTCATTAAATGACTAGAAAGATGTATCATACATTTCAATAATTTTTACCTTTAAGTTTATGGTATACCACTGTTTGTAAAATTAAACTTATTTTCTATCTACATACAAAATTCTGACCAGTGAATTAAAAGAAACCTTGTGAGTAACAAGGCATTAAGTTGAGGAATCAATTCACTGATGTACTTTTTGTCATATGAACCCTACATATTTCTGTATTTCCTCCTTCTTTGTTTTCCACCACTATCTACAAATCCAAGAATTAAAGATAAAAAGAGAGAGAGAGATCCCTGAGTCCAACCTTATTTTCTCTCTAAATAAAACCAATAGAAACTTATAACCAAATCTGAAAGAAAATAAATATTGATCACCCAAAAAAAGTATGCAAAATCCTACCTAGCCCCCCTTAAGGAAAATGGGGTGTCCTCTTCCTTAGGTTTTGGGATGAATGATACCTTTATAGTGGCCCAAATAAAATTCAGAAAAAATTTTAAACAAGGTAAGAATAGCATTCGTTGTAAAGTTTCTAGATTTTGAGAAATTTGAGTCTTAATTAGAGTCCTGAGTAGGATAGTATGAAATGTTGGACCAATTGGGATTAGAAGCTTTCTGTGAAGCTGTTCTGGCACACATTTATTTACATTTCTACTCTAATATGTAGTATAATACCCATACAAATGAATTATAATACAAAGTTTATGTCTAATGCTTTGAAAGTGCTATTGAAGGCTGTTTAGTATAAGTAAGTTATACAAGTTAATTGTCAATTGATCAAATCTTGGTAATATCAATTACTAGTCTATTTTTATAACAATAATATACATCCCAGGTGTAACAGATAGATGTGATTCTATAGAAAGTTAAGGTTAAAACTGTTAGATAAGGTCTTCAACAACCTTAGAGACACAAAATATGGCATTTAAAGATTTTTTTCTTATTTTAAAGTCGTGGCAACATCCAACCTATCTCACAGAAGATGATGAGCATCAAAGAACGTCCTTATGGAGATAGCGTCAAATGTGGCAAACAAGCCACTGGGAAAAAATGTTCTCATTTCTACCACAGACAGGATTCTGCCTTAAAAAATGAGCAAACTTGGATACAGGTAGAGTTGATAGCTAAATATGGACAGTACATGGTAAGAAAGTCCTCAATAGTTCCCCTCTCACAAATATGTCTGTCAGGTACATTGGGCTAGTGGGCTGAAGATGATGCTCCAACATTATAAAGAGTTTTGAGTGACTGTAAAGGCTGCAAACTGCCTCTGACATCTCATTTGGGAAGCTTCTAACCTGAACTCCATGTATACTCAGGTAAATTTTATTTCTTCTCAAGTCTCTGATGGAGATGAAGACCAGATAGTTTAGTTTTACAATTAAGCTTCTTTGTTTGGGGGTTAAGATGTATTTAGGTCTAGATAGATGTTTTAAATTGATAATGATGAGATATGATAGATATTGGTTTACATTCATAATTTTAGATGCACCAAGATCGGAAAAATGTTTTCTTCAAGGATGCCAAATACAAATAAGCAAAACACTATAAATGTGACATTTATATAATTCCTGATTATTTCATGATTCTTCTTCCTGTAGGTCATTTATTTTGATATATGTGTAATAATATAAATGTATATGTAAAAAAATTAAATATGTAATAAAAAAGGAAAAATGTTTAAGATTTTAAAACTTTTTTTTTTTTTTGGTTTTTTGAGACAGGGTTTCTCTGTGTAGCCTTGGCTGTCCTGGACTCGCTCTGTAGACCAGGCTGGCCTCGAACTCACAGCGATCCGCCTGCCTTTGCCTCCCAAGTGCTGGAATTAAAGGCGTGCGCCACCACGCCCGGCTTTAAAACTTTTTTAATTCCTTGGATTAACCTGGTAAAAATAATGTGGAACTGACAAAAATAAGTATTTTTGGTTTTTAAACCTTACATGCATAAAAAATTAAATTGTACTTGTTTTGTAATAAAGTATGATTGAGCAGAGTAAATTTGACAAAGACTTCAAATTTGCATAAAAATCAGTAAATAATTTTAGGGATTAAATCAATAAACATCCATTTGTCTATCCATCTGAAACAGCTAGAAGTTGGCTTCCTGATACTGATTTTCTTGGATGGTATTACTGAAACATCTGTGTCAACTTGTTGCAGACTGATCTGGGCTGTGTGAGTGAGGACCCTCTGCTCTGCTTCAGGGATTACTGGCATTTTAGTTGTAAAACTGTTCCAAAGCATGAGACACCAGACAAACCCATGAGCTTCACAAGGTCCTGTTCTTTTTACCTTTGCCAATTGTAAAGACACAATGAATGTTGGATGAGAGGATACAGCAAAAAAATCAAAGAGGGAGAGGAGAACTGGCTGAAAGCGATAATAAAAGACATTAAAGTCTAGATATTAAATTGTAAATGCTAAAGAAAAGGTGAAGGACAAACAAAGGAAGTGAGGAGCAAAGGGGCCAAGATAGGTCTATGACTTTCCAGATAAGCTTTATCAATGTCTGGCACTTGGTATCATATTCTTATGAATTTGTTGTCCACTTAATATCTTTTTCAGTGTTGTAGCAGTTATGTCTTATGAATTTGTGTTACACTAGATGTGTTTTTAAGTGACATAGAAGATCTGTTTTAAAATATCAATATTTCTGCTTGTTAAGACAACATACTTTGAAACTGTTGAAATTTAAGATGAAACTAAAGTAAAAAAAAATTGAGGACTGAATAAATCTGCAAAGTTATCTGAAAGGATATAAGAACAAATAATTTAATATGAACTCAACTGATTCAGTATTTTCTGATCATGAAAAGAATATGAAACACTAAAAGAAAAAACAGAACAACAACAAAGAGTAAATGAAGGAGGTCTAGGTCAAATCAAGGAATTTTATGTTTGGAAATCTTACAAGACATAATAATATCAGCATTTCACATAACTAATAGTAAACTATTTTCTTATTTATTTATTTTAGAAAAATTAATATATTTACTTGTGGGCAAATGTCCTCATTCCAACCACAAACAGAATTCTGCCTAAAAATGGGCATCTTAAATTAAGGCAGAGTCAAATTCTGAACTCTGCCAAGACAGGGTAAGCAAGTCCTCAATAGTTCCTGCCTTGAGAATAAGTCTGGCCAGAAGTTCAAAGATGAGACTCCAACATTATAGTGTTTGGTGATTGTTCAGGCCGTAAACTGTCTCGGTCATTTTGTTCACTTTGGAAGCTGCTAACTTGCACTGCTAGTTCACTCAGTTATTTAAGTTTTATTTCTTCCCAAGTCTCTGAGGGGTGTTGAAGAAGAGATAGTTTCATTTTACAATCAAGTTTAGTCGGTTAGGGGATAAAATCTTGTAGATGAAGATAAAAGAATTAAGTTAATAGACATTAGATTTGATATATATTGAGCTTCATTCAGAAATTTAAACCCAACAAGACAGGAAAGTTGTTTACTTCAATTTTGCCAAATACAAATAGCCAAGACACTATAAATATAACATTTATAAAACTCATGATTGTCACATGGCTCACTCTGCTGTATGTAGTTTGTTTTATGAATTTGTAATAAAAAAATATATAAAAAATATTTACTTATTTATTTAAATGGTATTTTTCTTTGAAATTGTCATACAATGTGTTTTGATCAAATTCTTCTTCTCTGTCCCAGCTCCTCCAAGATCAGTGATACCACCTTGCCTATGCAATGTTCTGTTTGCTCTATCTCTTCTCTTAAATCTATGTCAAATCTCTATTGCCCAAATGCTCTTGGTTGTCAGGCATACTCTTGCTATGAAGTATGACTGACATATCAGAGCTCACAACCTTAAATAGAAGTGGCACCTCCTCTCTAAGAAGCTATCAAATACAAATAGCTCTTTAACTATGAGTGGGACAGTTTTTCCATGAAAGCTTCCCTTAGGCATTTGTGTGTTTGTTATATTTCTACACATTGTGAAGTCAGTACTGCCTGGGAGGAAACTATGTTTTCCATGCATGAAATTAGATTGGATTTATGTTTAACTGCAGAGCCAAACACAAAAAACTAAAGTTGCTACTTACTAATTTGTATTAAAACTTAACCGTGTCTTGTCTATCCTATGAGAAGTGGAAGTTTCTGGTTTCTTTAAAAACTCAGTTGTGCCAAATCGTCTATTTCCTGAAGCTGTCTTGTGAGAGGGCATATAATATTTTACTAGAGGCTGTCTTTTGTGAGGGGCATGGTGTTTTCCAGCTGCAAAATTATCTTCCTGTGGACTCAAAGATAAACAGAAGCCCATAGACAGTGAGAACACTTTTGTACCACTCCTCACAACTGTTTACATCACTTTGCTGGTCTTTACTGGTACTCACTTCAGAGAAAAAACATCCCAGAGAAATTCTTGTGATACTACAGCTGAGTCTGGATGCTACCATTGACTAGTTCCAGTTTGCAGGAACCTTGTTGTTTCTGCTAGATTATGCAACCACCACTGAATGATGCTGCTGTTTATTGTTTGGTATTGAACTGGACTGCTGGTATCCTGACAACACAGAGTGGATTTAGCCTAAGGAATTATTTCTAAAATGGTCCATGACTCCTGCCCTTGTTTAGTTTGTTGTTTTCTACCTCTTGTTCATGGGTTGGAAAGGAAGTATAAGTGTTTTAGAGTCCTAAATAAAGTAGGGTTTTGAAAAATCCAAACATACTATCATATTTTGAATTTGGAAGGAAAGATTCAAGTGAGGTTATTTGTTTCACTAGGTTTTATTTACTTACTTATTTCTCTCACACCCAATTCCTCTGTACCACAGTTTTCCCTTCCTGGAGTCCTCCTAGTCTTCCTACATACACTGCATATAAGACCTTTGTGTCCTTTGGAAATTCCTTATAGTAAGTAAGAAGCTCTAGACTTTGGAAGATAACTAAAAGTCAATACTAGAAAATCTTAAATTGGACCATAGATGTGTATATACAATTTTTGGTATTTATAGAATTGAAGATTTAAATGACCTCATAGGCTAGTATCACAGAAAATTCCATTAAAAGGAAAAGGAAGTTTTTGTTTTGTTTTGTTTTGTTTTTTGAGATAGGGTTTCTCTATGTAGCCTTGGCTGTCCAGGAATTGCCTTCCAAACCAGGCTGGCCCCAAATTCAATGGGATCTACCTGAATCTGCCTCATGAGTGCTAAAAGGCAGTCTTATTATTATTCCAAATCATTTGAATTTTAAGATTACTCAGTGATTACTATCAAGAATACATCACATAGTTTGAGCAGGACCCCTGGGTCCAAATCTGCCTATCATAATGTTCTTCTTGTAGGTTTCTAGGACCCTCTGGGTCCTTCTACTTTGCCATTCTCCCATGCTTCTCTCATCTAGAGTCCCAATAGGATGTCTCCCCCTCTGTCTCAGTTTCCTGGTAAGGGAAGGCTTTCATGGGACATGTCCCTTGTGCTAGTATGCAGATATAAGTGAGTATATACCATTTGATAATTTCTGCTTCTGGATTAACTCACTCATTATGATCATTTCTAGTTCAATCCATTTGTCCACAAATTTCGGGAATTCTTTGTTTTTAAGAGCTGAGTAGTATTCCATAGTGTAATCATACCACAGTTTCTTTATCCATTCTTCTACTGAGGGACACTTAGGCTGTTTCCATGATCTGGCTACTGTGAATAAGGCTGCTATGAACATGGTTGAGCAAATTTTCTTGTTATGTGCTGGAGCATCTTCTGGGTATATTCCAAGGAATAGCTGGGTCTTGAGGAAGCCCTATTCCCAGTTTTCTGAGATAGCACCAGATAGATTTCCAAAGTGGCTGTACTACTTTCATTCTCACCAGCCAAGGACAATACAGGCCATAAACTTTAAACCCCTACCCAGATCTAGCCAATGGACAGGACATTCTTCACAGTTGAGTGGAGAGTGGGGTATGACTTTCACACATATTCTCCTGCCTCATATTTGACTATGTCTGCTGGAGGGGGAGACCTGGTGGCACTCAGAGGAAGGATAGCAGGTGCTGAAAGAAGCTACAGAAGTTGAAATCTTTTAGGAGGGAACTCTGGAAGCCTGGGATTGAAGTAACTGCAGTTGTTTCTCCCTCTGT
Organism: Acomys minous; assembly: GCF_964271855.1. NCBI lineage: Eukaryota > Metazoa > Chordata > Mammalia > Rodentia > Muridae > Acomys > Acomys minous. The sequence goes on from NC_140483.1 coordinate 80,306,648, forward strand.
ATAAATTAGAAAATCAAAGTGTCTGTTTCTTCTAGGAAGAATTGCTAGCAACTAACAACAATGCTAGCAGGGACTATCCTGAATGTTTGACTGGTTTTAACTCTGCCACTTTGCCGCCAAGCTTACTAACAACTATAGGCTATACAATCGCAGATTCCAGAATTGCTAATTCTAAACAAGACCTAAAGACCTGTGAGTTTACAACTTAAAAAGGATAAATAAAATGTTAATAATTTGTAATAGACCAAACATAATAAAAATAGAAAACTGAAAACTCTAAGAACATGTGTCTAAAAAGATAGGCATAAGATTATCAGAAAATGATTGAAATAGTATCTTGCTGACACTTATATGGCATCTATCTTTTAAAAATTGTATTGATTACCTATAAAAATACAAGATGCTACTAATGAAACATATTGTCTTTAACAGTTAACAGTATGGGCTCAAATGTACTTGGGGCCAACTCTCTCCTTTAGAAGAGGTGCAGTGCTCTGTTGAATTCCCATACCCACCTTAGCTTTCTCAGATTGCCTAGCTATGGGAATGGCTACTTGCCGCTAAACAAAAGCAGGAAATTAAAATCATTCTAAGGGTCAGGAAGGGCTTAGTAAGAAAAACTTCACTGAGCCTCTCATTTATTGGTCACACAACACAAACAACCCACATAATACCCAACAATGGTAGATCTGCCATGAGAAATTCTGTGCTTGCTTCCTTTAGCAGTGGCCAGAAAACTAGTGAAAACAAGAAGACTTGGGTCCTCAGATTAGTGCTGGGGATATTTTATTTTCCCAGGCAGCTAACAATTCTTTGCATGTCTTTATCATTTGTACCAAAAGCCACAGGTCTCAGGAGATTATAATCATCATGAAGACCAAACCAAAATCTGAAATGTTACTCTATGAGATCCAAAAACCTTCCTCCTAGATTCATGAGAATAGAAAGAAACACAAATGTTATATCTCTCTCAAACAATTCATCTATCAAGTATGAAATTCAAGTATGATAGAACTCAATGATTGTATGCCATTTGTCTTTTGCCCATAGCAATTTTTATTATATAATATCATCCTATAACAGCAATAGAAAGAATTTTGCACTTACCATAAACATGATGGGTATAAATCTAAATTTTTCCTTAAAATAGGACAGAAACTAAGTTGAATGACAACCTGAAAGGCTTGATAGTCATTGTTATTAAATATTAGGAGGTATCAGTTTTTGTTGTTACCAGAACTATGTTTTATCCCAATTTCATAAAGAAAAACTCAATGAAGACATGTTATTCTATGTTAATTTTAGTGTTCAAAGGGAAATGGAAAATTTTACATTTGTTTGATATGACTATCACCAAAATCTAGAGTGTCAGGAATGTGACATGAAAAGGACATGGTCCCTGCATTAAAGAAATCACATGCTGATCCAGATGATGCCTGATAAGATGTGGTCATATGGTGTCTGTCTTTTTTTTTTAAATATGGTAGTGGGTTAAATAGTAACAATCAATTTTCCAAGATGGTGGTACCAATTTCATACTGTATATGATTAGCAGGAAATACAGGAATGCAAAGCGACCTAAAGACCAAACTGAGAACTACAAAGTACCAGTGCTTCTGATTTTCATGGAAGAGAGATCCAAGTTGTGGGGGGCATGGTTGGGTCTGACCCCTGGCCACCCATCTAACCCATGGAAAAATTACTGGGAACAGCTCACCAGGAATTAGCCACCATCTTGGGAAGGACTGTTGAAAATCCCTTCAACTTTGGGCCCTCACTGCTGGCTATGGCTTGCAGACCTGGACAAAAAAATAGGGGATAGACTTGCAGCTCCAGATTTTCACTGCCTCCCCCTGCAGCTCCTGTCTACTGCTTGCTGGAGCCTAGAAAGGGAACAAACAGGCAGAGCTTAGTCCTCTAAGAGGTCACAATCCATATTAGCCTACTCCTGAGAAAAGAGTGTGGGGCACCCATTTACCTCTGAACCCTGAGCTACCTCAGACCCCCAGCTGCTTGCTGGCCTAGACTAGCTGAGTAGAGGAGCAGATAAATATAGGCCTACCATCAAAAGAGGGCCTGTGGAACTTGTTAGCAGCTTGGAGACCCAATCTCTTAGAACACCCCCAACTTCCTACAAGCTAGAAAAAAACCTTGTGGCTGGTAAAGCTGAATCCAGGCTCCAGCCACAGTCTCCTTTAGCCTCCATCCAAGGAGAAACTTCAGGCCTTGTTCTGTATACACACACACACACCTGAAGCATATTACTCAGATACAGCTAAGATACAAGGCAAGCTCACTGAGCAGAGACCAGCTTGGGCCACATTACACATTAACTGCAATCTTTCTAGCAGCTTCTGGCCCTGATCTTACCCCACCCACCTGCAGCCTATTGGCCAGATCCACCCAGGTCACAGAGCAGAGATTTGTGCAGGCCACACCCCACATTCACTGCTGTTTCATGAGAAATGTGGAGCTCTAATCTCTCTCCATTGGCCTTACACAAATGGAGCACAGAGAATCATCTGTAAAACAACAGATAGAGAGAGCCCTGCCATCTTAAAAAGGACTATAGGGTTCCTGAGCAACTTGGGCTTAGAAATATATCAGCTCAATCTTCCCCTGCCTGACCCAAGTGGATAAAGTCAGGGAACCCAGCTGAGCTGAGCTGGGTGCAGGCTCTAACACACACTATCCAACATCATAAGAAGTCCTCTGGGGAGCCCTTGAAAACAACCTTGGGCTTGTAGTTCTCCTTACTTGCTCTTAATCTTTCTGGCCAACCTGAGACACAAATAGCAACCTCATTGGAGGAACCCCTATGCCTGCTGACACCAGATACCACCATATGACTAAAGGACAGTGAAAGACACCTAGCAACAAACCGAGAGCCATATAACGACACAGGAAACCAGTGATCCTAACACAGCAAGCCCTGGAGATATGAACACCCATGAAAACAAAAAGAAGACTTTAAATCTGAGGTGATGAAAATAATAGAAACTTTAGAAATGGAAAATGAGTCACTCAAAGAAACACACGAAAATACATTCAATCAGATGAAGAAATTGAATAAATCCGATAAAGAACTACAGGAAAATACATCCAAAGTGATCAAAGAGATGAAGAAGTTGAATAAATCCTATAAAGAATTACAAGAAAATTCCATCTAATGAGAGAAAGAAATGAATAAGATGGTTCAAGAGCTAAAGAGGGAATTGGAAGTAACAAAGACAAGCTGAGGAAAACTTAGAGTTGGAAAATATATGGAAGAGAATAGGAACTATGAACACAAGCCATGCCAACCAAATACAAGAAATGGAAGAGACAATCTCAAGGGTGGAAGATACCATTGAAGTTGTCGATATATCAGTCAAAGAAAATGTTAAAACTAAAACGTCCCTGACACAAAATACTCAAAAAATCAAGGATATTATAAAAAGGGAAATCTAAGAATAATAGCAATAGAATAAGGAGAAGACTCCAAGCTCCAAGGCCCAGGAAACATTTTCCACAAAATCATTGAAGAAAACTTCCCCAACCTAAAGAAAGAAATACCCATTAGCATGCAAGAAGCCTACAGAACTCCAAATATATTTGAAAAGAAAAGGATATCCTCCTGCCACATAATAATAAAAACATTAAATGTACATAACAAAGAAAGAATATTAAAAGCTGCAAGAGAAAAAGGTCAAGTCACATATAAAGGAAAACCCATCAGAATTACACCTGACTTCTCAACAGAGACTATGAAGTCTAGAAGGGCTTGCACTGAAGTCATACAAACAATAAGAGATAGCAGATGTCAACCCAGACTACTATACCCAACAAAACTTTCAATCACCACGGATGGTGAAAACAAGATATTCCATGACAAAACCAAGTTTAATAAATACTTAACCACAAATTCAGCCCTACAGAAGATACCAGAAGGAAATCCCCAACCGACGAAGGCTAACTATACTGAGGAAAACACAGGAAATAAATGACTACACATCCACAAATCCAAAACACATAAATACACACACTCTACCATCACCAACATCAAATCAAAAGGAAGTAACAAACACTGGTGATTAATATCTCTTATCATCAATGGCCTCAACTCCCCAGTAAAAAGACACAGGCTGAGAGAATGGATACAAAAAGAGGATCCATCATTCTGCTACATACAGGAAACATACATCAGCAATAAAGACAAATATTACCTCATAGTAAAGGGTTGGAAAACTGTATTCCAAGAACAAGGACCTAATAAAAAAAGCTGAAGTAGCCATTCTAGTATCTGAATTTCAACCAAAACTAATCAAAATGGATAGGGAAGGTCACCACAGCCTTATCAAAGGAAAAATATGCCAAGATGATTTCTCAATTCTGAATTACTATGCCCAAAACACAGGAACACCCACATTTGTGAAAGAAACATTACTAAAACACACTGAACACTACACATTAATAGTGCGAGACTACAGCACCTCACTCTCCCCAATATACAGATCATCAAGAAAGAAACTAAACAGAGAAAGAAGGAAACTAATAGATGTCATGAAACAAGTAGATGTGATATCTACAGAACATTTCACCCAAACACAAAGATTACACCTTTTTTTTTTCAGCACCTCAGGGGACCTGCTCCAAAATGAACACATACTTGGCCACAAAGGAAACCTCAACAGATACAAAAAATCAAAATAATCCCTTGCATCTTATCATAATACCATTATTTAAAGATGGAACTCTATAACCAAAGTAACAACCAAAAGCCTACAAACTCATGGTAAGTGAACAATTCCCTACTCAATGACATCTGTGTAAGGGATAAAATAAAAAGAAAAATTAAAAACTTCATAGAATTCAATAAAATACAAAATACCACAAAATACCAAAACCTATGGACACAATGAGATTGAGGATGAGAAAATGGAATGATCTTTCTTGCTCATGGTTTGGGAGAATTAACATAGTAAAAATGGCCATCTTACCAAAACCTATTTACAGTTTCAATGCAATCCCTATCAAAATACCTAGACAATTTTGTAAAGACATTGAAAGTTCATTTCTGAACTTCATATGGAAAAACAAAAAACCCAGAATAGCTGAAACAATCTTGTACAATGAAAGATCCTCTGGAGTAATCTCCATACCTGATCTCAAGCTTTACTATAAAGCAAAGCTAATTAAAACAACATGTTACTGGCACAGCAATGGACTGCTTGATCAGTGACACTTTCTGAACAGGAGACAACTTCCTGAGCAAGACACCAACAGCTCAGGCCTTAAGGTCAACCATTAATAAATGGGACCTCATGAGGCTGAGAAGCTTCTGTGAGGCAGGAGACACTATCAAGAGAACAAAGCAACAGCCTATACAGACTTGGAATTATCTTCACCAACCCTATATCTGACAAAGGTCCAATAGCCAAAATATATAAAGAAATCAAAAAATTAAACACCACCAAACCAAATAACCCAATTAAGAAATGGGCCACAGAAATAAACAGAGAATTCTCAACAGAGGAATATCGAATGGCTGAAAAACACTTAAAGAAATGCTCAACCTCCTTAATCATCAGGGAAATGCAAATCAAAACAACTCTGAGATTACATCTTACACCCATCAGAATGGAGAAGATCAAAAATTTAAGTGATACCACATGCTGGTGAGGATGTGGAGAGGGAGGAATACTCTTTCATTGCTGGTGGGAATGCAAACTAGTACAGCCACGTTGGAAATCTATCTGGCACTATCTCAGAAAACTGGGAATAAGGCTTCCTCAAGACTTAGCTATTCCACTCATTACAATATACCAAGAAGATGCTCTGGCACACCACAAGAACGTTGCTCAACCATATTCATAGCAGCCTTATTCATAATAACCTGAACATGGAAACAGCCTAAGTGTCCCTCAGTAGAAGAATGGATAAAGAAACTGTGGTACATTTACACTGTTGAATACTACTCAACTGTTAAAAACAAGGAATTCCAGAAATTTGTGGACAAATGGATTGAACTAAAAATGATCATAATGAGTGATTTAACCTGGAAGCAGAAAGAGTCAAATGGTATATACTCACTTATACCTGGACGCTAGCCAAAGGGGCATGTCCCATGAAAGTCTTCACTTACCAAGAAAGTGAGACAGGGGGAAGACATACTATTGGGACTTTAGATGAGAGAAACATGCAAGAATGGGGTAATATAAAGATCCAGAGGGTCCTAAAAACCTACAAGAAGAACTTTATAATGGGCAGATCTGGGCCCAGGGGTCCTGCTCAAACTCGTACCAGCCTTGGACAATATGTGCAGTAAACATAGAACCCATAGATAGATCTAGCTAATGGACAGGACATTCTCCACTGTTGAGTGGAGATAGGGGTCTGACTTTTACATGAACTCTGGTGCTCCATATTTGACCACATACCCTGGATGGGGAGGCTTGGTGGCACTCAGATGAAGGATAGCAGTCTACCAAGAAAAGACTTGATACTCTATGAGCATATACATAGGAAGGAGGTCCCCCTCAGTCACAGTATCATAGGGTAGGGGAGTAAGGGGAAAATGGGAGGGAGGGAGGAGTAGGAGGATACAAGGGATGGGATAACAATTTAGATGCAATGTGAATAAATTAATAAAATATATTGAAGAAAAAAGAAACTGGAGAGACCCCATACTAGCAACTTAACAGCACATCTGAATGTTCTAGAACAAAATGAAGCAGACACACCCAAGAGGAGTAGATGGCTCAAAATCATCAAACTCAAGGCTGAAATCAATAAATTGGAAACAAAGAAACAATTCAAAGAATCAGTGAAACTAAGAACTGGTTCCTTGAGAAAATCTACAATATTGAAAACCTTTAGTGAAAGTAACTAAAAGGCAGAGGTAGAGTATTCAAATCAACAAAATCAGAAATGAAAAGAGAGAGATAATGACAAACACTGTGGAAAACCAAAGAATCATCAGGTCTTACTTCAAAAGCCTATATGCCACAAAATTGGAAAACCTAAATGAAATGCATAATTTTCTTGATAGCTATCAAATACGAAAATTGAATCAAGATCAGGTAAACAAATTGAATAGTCTTATCATATCTGAGGAAATAGAGGCAGTCATCAAAAGTCTCCCAACAAAAAAAGCCCAGGACCATATAGAGTCAGTTCAGAATTCTACTAAACTTCAGAGATGAGTTAACATCAGTTCTCTTCAAACCATTACATAAAATAGAAACAGAAGGAGCATTACCAAAGTCATTCTATGAGGCCACAGTCACATTGATAAACTACAGAAAGAATCGACAAAGAAAGATAATTTCAGACCAATTTCTCTTATGAACACTGATGCAAAAATACTCGATAAAATAGTTGCAAACCAAATTCAAGAACATATCAAAACTATCATTCACTATGACCAAGTAGGCTTTATCCCAGAGATGCAGGGGTGGTTCAATATATGGGAATTCATTAATGTAATTCATAATATCAGCAAACTGAAAGAAACAAACCACATGATCATCTACTTAGATGCTGAAAAAGCATCCAGTAAAATGCAACACCCATTTATGTTAAAAGTCCTGGAGAGAGCAAGGAAAAAATGTATATACCTAAACATAGTAAAGGTAATATAAAACAAGCATACAGCCAACATGAAACTAAATGGAAAGAAACTTAAATCAATTCCACTGAAATCAGGAACAAGAAAAGGCTGTCCATTCTCTCCATATCTCTTCAATATAGTACTTGAAGTCCTAGATAGATCAATAAGACAACTAAAGGAGAACAGGGGGATACAAATTGGCAAAGAAGAAGTTAAACTATCACTACTTGCAGATCATATGATAGTTTACATAAGTGACCCAAAAAATTCTTTCAAGGAACTCCTAAAGCTGCTAAACACTTTCAGCAAAATGGCTAAATAAAAAATCAACACAAAAAATTCAGTAGCCCTTCTGTATACAAGTAACAAAGAAACTGAGAAATAAATTAGGGAAACAACATTTTTCACAATAGCCACAAATAATATAAAGGATCTTGGTGTAACTCTAATCTCGGCCTATCAATATACATACATACATACATACATACATACATACATACATACATACATATATACATATATGTATATGTATATACATACTCTAATATGAGTAATTATACCCATACAACTCAATTATAATACAATGATGAAAGTGCTATCAAGCTGTTTAGGAGAAATAAGTTAACTCCTGCCAACACCCCACCTACCTCAAAGAAGATGATAAGCATCAAAGAGCTACCTTATGGAGATGATTTCAAATGTGGCAGATGAGCCACTGGGCAAAAGGTCTTCATTTCTACCACAGTCAGAATTTTGGCTACCAAAACAGCAAGCTTGGATGTAGGCAGAATCAATGGCCAAACTCTGCCAAGACAGGGTAAGCAAGTCCTTAATAGTTCCTGCCTCACAAATATGTCTGTCAGATATATTGGACCAGAAGGCTGAAGAAGATGCTCAAACATTATAGCTCTCTATAATAGTTTGGGCAACTATTCTGTTAGAAAACTGTCTCTGTCATCTTTTCCTTTGGAAAGCCACATACCTGTGCTCCCAACATACTCAGATAACCAAGTTTACTCCTTCTCAAGTCTCTGAGGGAGTTGAAACCCAGGTAGCTTAATTTTACAATGAAGCCTAATTGTTTAGGAGTTAATATATTTTCAGGTCTAGATAAGTGTTTTATGTTGATAATGACAAAATGTGATAGATATTGATTTACATTTAGAAAGTTAGATGAACCAAGATAGGAAAGATATTTTCTTCAAGGCTGTCAAATACAAATACCCAAAACACTAAGAATGTAGCATTTATAAAATTCCTAATTGTGTCATGGTTCTTCTTTCTATAGGTAATCTATTGTATATATGTGTAATAATATAAATGTATGTGTCCAAAAATAAAATAATTTAAAAATTAAAAAAACGATAAAGTTGACTTTTTAAATGATAAACTAATGAGGGACATATAGGCCACGAAGTACAGGACATAAGAGATTACTGTATCATTGTAGAAACCAATATGTCACTTTTTCCGGTGCAGTGAACAATAAAATTAGTAAATGACCTCATAATTGAACAGTGCGTGAATTATTGGGAACATTTTTCTTCAGATTGAGAATAGATACTTCCACTTCCAAGGCAATCATCAGAATCTCACAAGTAATCACCTTCACACACTAGCCCTGGAAGTAGCTTGAAGTGAATCACTACCCTAGAGATGCTTCCAGCCTCAAACCCTTCATTGAATATATAACCAAACACTTGATATTCCACTCATGTCACTGTTGTTGCTGGTGCTGCCATGGTGGGGATGGGGGTGGTAGTAGTACTAGATCCATTACTGTAGAATTTTGAGGCCCTGAAAAGATGGAGTGACATAACAGATCAGGAGAAAAAAGAAGCTTAGACAAAGTAAATAAAGAAGAAAATAGGACTAAGCAACTTGTAAAAAAAAGAACATTTTCTTTTATGTAATACTCATATTCTTCTTAGTGCCAATTACTGAACTACTGGTTAACATGCCAAAAAAAAGGTCAATAGTGCAAAATATTTGTGTTTTTGGATTTACAAATGATTATGTAGGTGCTATTAAAGTGGCCCAATGAGTAAGTGTATATTCTTTCCAAGCCTAACAAGCTAAGGTCAACCCCCAGAACATATACAGTAGGAGAGAACCAACTCCTGTAAATCATGGTTCAGTGTTCTCCTCCCCAATCCCCAATCCCACTTCCTCACACTAAATTAACTGATTAAAGAAAATGTTTAAAATTTTATATGTGATCATTTAGTCATAGAAAATAAAATTAGTCACATATTTTCAAAGTCTAAGTATATGGTAAAAATTACCAGTTTTCACCATTGCTATCTTGTTTAGTGCTCCCAGTTCTATTTCATCATTGGAGAAAACCCAGTACCATTAAGATCAAACCTGTGAGGATGAGTTTATAAAAAGGTTTTATGGTATGTAATTATGAGGTACACATATTGACTTAAAAGTATTGATATATGTATCCATTTCATGGCCTTCCTGTTTCTCTTTACATAACAATCAGACAAATTAAAGATAACCAGATCACCAGTGTCCATGCCTGCCAGATCCTTTGATTTCTCAGAATTAGAACCAGTGGGTATCATCCAAGCCAAAGTATCATCAATAAACTCTGAACAACACCAACAATCTAACAACAGCACTTAAGATATTTTTTTGTAAGAAAAACTATACAGACCCACAATCACGTATTTTTTCTTCAACAGGAGGCCTTGAAATGGATTTTAATCTTACATTGTATTCACAAATACATGATGAAGCCTAGGCAATTAGCTTCTTGATTCTTGCTTGCAATAAACTCTTAAATAATTTGTTACTTGAGTCATGTGGTAATAAATGAGTCCAGGCACTTTATCCTCAAATTAATTACTTTGCTTTCTGTGTTATTTATAGAATCTGAATTATATCCATTAGTCTGCTTGAAAACTTGCATCCCATCTTTGAAAAAATGTAGGTGGCACAGCCCAAAAAAATACTGGTTCTCACAAAGGAACTAGATCTCCCTGGGTTTCCTCTATACATGAGGGGAAATAAATACTCACCAGATTCTACATGCCAAAAAATGTCTGTAGTTTTACTGCAATTTCCATCCAAACCAACATGTATTTTGTCAGGGATGGCTCAGTGATTATGTTAGTAATTAACTTAACAAGTGCTGTGTGCAACTTAATTTGGCAACATGCAATTTTACAGAGTGTTCTATAGAAACAGCAGCATTTCTGTAATGATATTTTAAAGCTTGGAATTAAGCTAAAATCCATAATGACTCTACCAATGGGATGTCTGATACATATGCTCCAAATGCCAAGGATGATACTATGCCACTGTGCACATTTGATCCTCAGATTCTTTATTTACAGGTTTAGTGCAGAGCATAGTCAAAATAGGGGTAATTATCCAGGTATGTTTTAATTCATCATAATTCAAATAAGTGTGTTTTACTACTAAACTTCTTCATTGCACCTGTCAATTTTTAACAACTGCAAATTGGCTTTTAATAATGAATTTCTGTAGTAGTTTGTTAATTATGAGTATAATTTATCTTCTTACTATCCTCTACTGATCTCCTGCCTGTCTAGTTTCTTAAGAGATAAAAAGCCATCTGTTGGCTCTTACAGTTGATGTTGTCAAGTTGACCAGAGCTGAAATGACCTACAAGACAATTTCCAGGCCAATCTTTGAGTAGTAATTTAAATTACGGAAGTCTCTGTGTATTTCTGTGAGAACTTTTCTTGATTGCATTTGTAAGATTTAGAAGACCATAACAGTGTGTGGTGCCATTTTCTGTTCTTGAGACCTGGGCTGCACCAAAAGTCTGAAGTTCTCTGAGCAAATGCATTCATTGCTCTCTTTGCCTCCATACTGTGTGCTGACAAGCTCCACTTTCCTGTGCAAACTCGCCAGCCATGTCTGACTGTATGCTCAAACTCTAAGCAAAAATAAACAACTTCTTCCTTATATGGCATATACAAACATGTTGGTCACATAACATTTTGCAAGTGTCTCTCAATAAAATGTGATTGGTAATAATGCTTACTTGGTTACAAAAGACAAAGAAAATTAGCCAGTGGTAACCAAAGTTAACACAAAAAATAGAGCTTAGTTTGTATAAGTATTCAGGCCTTTCCACGTCTTATTTTATATTTGTTTTGAGACTGGAAGAAAGTTAAAGCTTCTTTTATTTGGTTCTTCACATGTTTTATTTTCAGTTGTCTGAGATCTTAAATATATGGAGTTCAGTGACACAAGAAGTGTCCATCCACTCTTGATGTCTATGTGTTAGTAGAAATTCATATCAGTTAGAATAAACCATTTCCAGAAGCTAAAATATAAATTTTTATGTATTATGACTAAAAACTTTATTGTTTGTTCGATATTGATCAATACAAAATGTTAAAATGTGATTTTATGTAGCTATATTAAAATACCAAACAAACCTTTGAAGCCAACCATTCTCAGTAAGCTACTCCATGGAAGAGAATAATAACATAAAGGAGAACAATTTTAAAAATCAAATTTATTTTATTTATGCTGCCTAATTTAAAAGGGCATTGTAGAGCTAGTGAAATGGCTCATCTGGTAAAGTGCTTGCTGTGAAATCATGAGAACCCTGAGTCTTGATCCTTAGCTTCCACATAGCAATTTTGAGAAGCTGGTAATGTGTGTAATTCCAGAGACAGGAAAATCCATGGAACTCAATAGTAAAACAACCTAGCTGAATTGATAAACAACAGGTTCCATGAAAAATTCTTTCACAAAACAGTAATGTAGAGAGCAATTGAAGAAGAAATACAAGGTCAAAGTCAACCTCTGTCCTCATCAATCATTCACATTATCATATAACCATGGATGCATATCTGCACAAAGACATGTACATACCCATATGGACATAAACATTCATCATATACATTAGACACATATATGTCCACAACACACAACACACACACACACACACACACACACATACAGAGAGAGAGAGAGAGAGAGAGAGAGAGAGAGAGAGAGAGAGAGATAAAACAGCATTGCTATTTCATCTTTTGTCTGGAAACTACTGATAAATGTTGTGATATATTCAACCAATCTAAAAATAGAAACTCATGGATATTCATTTGTCTCCAATAATTAATCATTATAAGCTTTTAGATTTATGTGTACACCTTTGGTAGGTGTTGAATTTTTATTATTGTATAGTATAAGAATCTTATTTTGATATTACACTATTAAGACAATAAATTTAGATTCTGAATGGAGCTGTAGACATTGTATTAATCAATACGGTAAATATTTTTAAGGTGGATAGATTAACTATTGTGTTTCAATTATTTTTCAACCCTTATATTTTTGGCATCTCGTTGTATTTACTTCTGGCACTTCTAATAGTATTGAATTACTCTAATAGTATCTTACCTGAATTGAGTGTTTAAAGTGTCTTGTTGTTTATAAAAGGGAATTCCAGTGGCTTCCCAATGAATTTATTTCTCATCCTCCTGAATAAAATCTTCTGTTGATATCTAATGATTTGCTTATGGCATATTTTGGCCTTCATGAAACTATTCATCACATATAAATAATATATTAAATTTCTTTATTACTTTGTTAGGGTTCTTAATATTACCAAGATTTAGGATTTGTCCATGTAAATGCTCTTTACATACTTGCAGGTAATACTACTGTTTGTGGTGCATTGTTTTCAGCTTGCCTTCAAACTGCTACTTGGCTTGATATTTTGGCACCTAAACATTTATAAGCACAACTAGCTCAAGCTTTGTAGCATTGTGTTTTGGAAAGAGAGTTGTACTAGCTTCTTGAATGAGTTGGAGAAGTTACTTTGTCATGCACACTGTCATGAAAATATGAAGAAAATATATATTGGCAGAAGAGGATGCAAGTTATCTACATGAGACCTGATAGGCTGTTGTCATATGTTGGGGGGAGGAGGGCCTCTTCTTTCAGAGGTCTAGGGGAGAGGAATAGGGGAAAAAAGGGAGGGAGGGTGGGAATGGAAAGTAATAAGTGAGGGGGTAATATTTGGGATATAATCTGAGTAAACTGTAATAAAATACAGTAAAAAGTTATAAATAAACTTTTCCAGGCAGCTCAGATGGTTTCCACCTCTGCCATGCAGCTAGGCTGATGTCAGAGTCTTCTAGCTAGCTCACTTTGTCTGCAAGTGTCTCTTAGCTGTCACTACTACATATATGCACTTGGAGAGGATGAATTATGGTAAACTTGGTCAGTTTCATGGACTGCCTGAAGCTCTTGAGTGACAAATTTTTCTGAGTTTGCCTGGCTTCTCTAAAGATAGATGCTTCATCTCTCTCTAGAAGAGTAGTTCTAAACCTCCTTAATGCTGTGGCACCAAATGTTGTGTCAACACACAGCCATAAATATTATTTCCATAATTACTTCATAACTGTAATTTTTCTAGTTATAAATCCAAGTATAAATACCCACGTTTTATGGGCTTAGGTGACCCATTTGTCTCAGGGTGAGACCTGTTGATCTAGCACCTCTCCTTCCTTATGATTGCTCCTCTAAAATGGAAAGTTTCATACTAAAATTAAATTGCTACAAAAAAAGCCAATGAGAAATATTTGGTACTGACTTTGCTCTGTGGTTTGCTGGTGATCTCGCTATCTTAGGGATATCCCACACATCACTGCTCAGTATCCATATACTCATCATCTAGTAGCTAATCCTTCCATCTGGGAGTCTCGAGATTGCTACCAACTTAGTGCTCATGGCTTCATGAAAATTAGATGGGTTGTGTTGTGCAAGTCTTTGAATCAACACTTCCTATTGATATATCATTTTCTTGTCTTATTTGTGTTATTAATTTACTTTGTTTTGTTTGCATCAATATCTCTATATCACGTGCATTCCCAGGGCCACTAGGATGAGAAGATGGTATCATATTCTCTGGAAGTGGAGTTTTGAATGTTTGTGAGCTGCCATATAAGTGTATGGGCTTTAAAAATAAAATCTTTGCTCTTCTGGACTAGCAGCAAGCCCTTTTAACTGCAGATTCATTTCTCCAACTCCTGATACATTTTCCTGAAAATATCCCTTGCATTAAAAGAGACTGAAGATTTCCAGACCTTGCATCAAGTTAAAAAAAATGCCTTGCAATCATGTACATCAATTTCTTGATGAAGTTTTCATTCTTCTGATTAAACACCATGATCAAATCATTTTGAGGATGATAGGATATATATTTACCTTATATATCTTTGTTGTAGTCCATTGCTGAAAAAAGTTAATGTACAAACTCAAGCAAGGCAGAAACTGAAGCAAAGGCCATATAAGATTTCTGCTTACTGCCTTAGCCCTCACAGCTTGCTCAGCCTGATTTCTTACAGTACTCAATACCACCTTCCCTGGGATAGGAATAGCCACAGCAAGCTAGAATGTCCCATAACAATCATATCATGGAAATGCCTTACAGATTAGTCCACTGGCCAATAGAATGGAAGAATTTTCTTGGTGGAAGTTCCCTTTTCCCAGTAACACTAGCATGTTTCAAGTTGGCATAAAACTGGCCAGAACAACTATGTAATTAACCTGCTGTCTTACTGTGTGTTCACCCTATTTAAATTTAACCTATTTTTAAGTACACAGCATAACCAGTTTTACAATGGCTTGAATTTCCTATTCAAATCAGCTTTCATAACCTTAGCAAAATGCAAAGCTTTCATTTTATATTATATGATCTTCTAAGGCCCTGACCCAGAATAGTGTGTGTGTGTGTGTATGTGATGGCAATTATTTTCAAAAAGGAGCTAACAGATGTAAACCAAATATCCCATGAACACTGAAGGGAACATGTGCATTTAGATTGACAACATCTGTTTATAGTTTTGAGTGCTGTTCTGAGCCAATTGTGGTCAGTAATGTAATTTCCCTTGTAAACCTCTGACAAATATTTCTAAGTATCCATTGTTTCTTTCCTTCAATATTTTCTGACTATTCAATAAACAGAGAACAAATGCTTTTATGAATAGTCACAACACACAGGACAGATTAGAACTATACAACAGAAAGACTACAGATGATCCAATAACCACAAAAGGCAGACTGGTAGTAGACAAAGGAAGAAAATTAAAATTTTATCTGTAGTTTTGTTTTTGGTCAGGCTACATCAACGACAAGTATCAGTTTTTATTTTTAATGTGATGTTGCTGCATTATGGTGTCTTCTCTGTGGATTAGAATAAACTGGTATAATACTGAAGCCCAGTATGCTTGTTGGAGGAGATAAACCTCATTAACTTGTGGTTTTCTTGGAGACAAGGAGGTATGGCCTGGAGCTGTTCCATCTATTTTTCCTACAGAAGGACAGTACACTCTTGGAAATTCACAAGAAGACAGAGGAAGGCAGTCAGTAAGACTCTAACAGTATTACTATAGCATTTGAAGCAAGTCATTCTGTAGCACTCAACGATGTTATGCACTCCCCAGAAGATTCGCAAACATGATTCTATTTCATAAACAAGTAAATCTGTTTCCTGAATTAGTCTGTGTGACTTGGGTCTTTCCCGTGCTTTATTATTTCTGAACTGAAAAAGAGAGGAATTTGCAACATAATATCTATAAAAGAGAAGTATTAGCTAAGACTAGGAAAAAGATGTAAATAAAAAATAGCAGGCTATTTTTCAGAAAGTATTTCTTTTACAAATTTGGTTTTATGTTATTTTAATAAATCAAATCTGAAAATAAACTCCTAAGACAATTTGTCTCCTAAGTGAGAGAGGCAGCAGAGCCAGTTCATGGGCCTTGCTATAATATTGACACTCCATAAGAATATAGAGGTTCCACTGGAGTATTAAGAGCTCATTTCTTCAACTTTAAAGTGGACATAGTAGTCTTCTACAGTGTTTTTGCAAAGTTGGATTATAAACTACCCAATGGTTCAGAACATTTTGGTGCTTTACTTACTAAATGACTTGTGTTTTCAATTTTTTAAAAAAATTATGATGGGTATGTGTACATGAGTCTCAGGAAGGCACACATGCCAGAATACACAAGCCATACCTCAGATATTGAGTTCAGAGAACAACTTTGGGGGTGAATTCCTGCCTGTCTCTTTCATGAATGCTCCCAGGATCTAGCTCTGGTCATCAGGTTGGCATGAAAAGCACCTTTACCTACTGAGATATTTCTCCTGCCAATTATTGTAGTTTCCCAAACTAAAATAAAACAGAAATACTTTCTGCACATCTGGTTTCATGCTTACTTGTCTGAGGTAACTGAGTAGAAGCCATACTTACATTTTAGTTTTGGTTTGTTTCACATTCTATATTCTCTTTGTCTTTCAGAACACAGCATGACCCAGAGCATGCGCCTCATGTGTACTCACTATTCCTTGAGGCCACTGTCAGTGGACTTCTTTCTAGTCAAGACCAATGATTTCACACTCAAGGCTCACTTTGTTCTCAGATTGTACTGCTTCAGCCTAATTGACCATGAGGACTTCTAAGAATTGCCACTGGCCACAGGCTACTTTCTTCTTCTAGGTCAATAGTATTTACCTTATCATGTGATCCTCACTATCATGGTTAATGTTGGGATAATGTCCTTCCTGCATCTGACGGAAATATCAACATTGTAGGGCAGTTATAAGCTGTAGGGAATTGTTTCCAGATGCCCTGGTCTGTTCTTTCCTCACAGGCTTTTGTAGACTAATCCTCCTCCACAGCATTAGATAAAGCCCACAGTGCCATTTTCTCTAAGCCTCTATTCAGTTTCAACTCATGAAACACCAATCTGCAATTTCAGCAAAAGAAGCTTGTCTTAGTTTCAGTCCCTAAAGCAGCTCTAAGAAATATCTATTTGAGCATATCCATTATATATTACATTTTCTCCTCTAATATAGAGACATATGGCTATAAAGCAGAGGGTATAAACATGACCTATTTTATTTTTCATGCAATAAATACAGATTTAATGTTTTGTTATAAATTGCAATTACTGTAAAAATTCACCTCTCGTAGTGCTACATCTTCTTATTCTTGAAGTTGTCAAGGTGATATTTTATTGTAAATAATTACTAAGTTTATTTTTCAATAGAAGTTAATAGTTTCTAACTAGAATATGCCTGTTCCACACAGCAACATATGGGTAACGAGAAAGAACAGGTCTTTGATAAAAGTAGTGTAATTCAGAAGAACATGTTTCAGTTTTATAGTCTTTATGTTGATGCTACAGTATTTCACTTATAACTTTATTTTACACTCACGCTCTGTATACTGCTGCAATACAGAAAAATGGGAGATGAGTCTAGGTCACTGGATCTATAATATTAAGTATGAATATAACATATGAATAGAATGAGCCTCATATAAGAAGTCATATAATTTCTAACTGCCAGTCACCATTCATGTGTTATGTCCTTGAGCAAATCACTTAACTTTTATACACTTTAGTCTTCAAATGAAATAAGATAATACTTACCCCTGTCACAGGCATTTAAAAGAGAAGAGGAGAAAGTAAAATAAAAGTAAATTTCTCTCTGCTGGGGCCTTTGAAAAAGCAATTTCTGCTTAGTGCTCTTCAAACAAAGCAAATCTACCCTTATCATTGTTTTATGTGCTGCTTCATTGTTCGTTTCACAGGACAGAGACAGACACATAACTCTAGCAAGAAGTTCATACTAATACAGTAATAACAGCATCTATCAAGTACTTACTGCATGCCCAGAACTGTTCTAAGTGCTTTACATATATTACCCACATTAATTCTCACACTAAGGACATGGGCCATGCACTTCTCCTACACCCCTAGGTTAAATAATTAGTTCTGGCTTACTTGAGTGACATAGAGTGGCACCATGCTGAACTCTACTAGTCACATCCATAAATCTGGGGGCTAGCTTCTTCCCTGGGAGGCCACTTCATGATCACTCTCCTATAATATTTCCAAGAATCAGTGATAACCTGGTGTTAATGCCTTAATGGGTCCTCGTTATTTGTACTGAGAAGTGAAGCAAGATGCAAAGATTTTTATGGAAATTGTCAATGTTGGCAGTCTGTTTTCTTTTTTAAATGGGGCCTTGTTACTTGGCACATCACATGGACAGAGAGGGCACTTTATTAGTCCTTGGATACTAACTGAGGATCTACTGTATTTGTGGTCCTGTTAATTGGTAAAAATAGGAATCCATGTATTCAAAACAAGTCTTTTGAAATGAACCATGAGATACAGGACATAGGGATTGTGTATGAAGGTGTGAGATCAAATTATAGAAATTAGAGACCCAACAAGCAGATGAAGTAGTAGCTACTTTTCATTCAGATACTAAGAATTGTTGTGAAAAACACAGAAGAATGATTTGTTCCTGAACCCTGTGGAGAAAAACAAATGGCACTAGAGAAACTCTTTTCTATAAAGGTGTCAGCCTTAGTTGGGGTCATGAGGACAAAGAAACTAGTCTGTATATGTTTTGTGTAGTGTCAACTATTGTAGGGAACACATGAAGGGAATGTCAGAGGAAGGGTAGCCTGTTTTCCAAATATGCTTGACCTGAGTTTGGTTAAAACTGTGGATGCATGACTCGGGTTCATGGAATCAGCTGTATTTCCCACTACTTCTTCCCTCTGTTGCACATCCTTGTCGTCTTCCTCTGTGCACAGGGCTTTCTCCCTAGATTCTATACTTGATTCATCCTTGGATACCTGTATCATGCTTTGGGCCTCATTCAGGCCCTGTACCTGTACAAATGCACCACGTTTAGATGATCACAATATCCTATTGCTTTCATAATAGTGATCTGAGTGGAAACATCTTTTATCCATGACTTATTCTAAGAGGGAACAAACACATAGTAGTCTCTGCTACAAGCTGGGTTGGCCTTTGTATCTTCATCTATAGTGAAAAAGAGATACATTTTATTTCCATAAAATAAGAATAATAAAATAAATATCAACAGTGACTTTACTAGACATTAAATATAATAAAAATCCTGAAACCATGTGTATAAAAATATGTTGATCACTCAGTAAATATAGAAATAGAAAGATTTTCCCTAGAGACTATGCATTTTTAAAAGCTATAATAACTAGTTTTGAGTAAAGATATAGAGAAAGAAATTGTTCCATTTAATAATAATTACTGTTACTATATCATGGATACTTTTGAGGCACTGAGAAAGCAGTTATTCAACAAGAACTTATGGAGCAACCATTGTATGTGAGGAGGCATGATGGGACTGAAGTTTCTTGGGTACTCAGAAAAAATAAGCTTGATGTCCATGGAGAAGCTATGTGCCAGTGGAGAATGAAGGCACTGAAAATAACCTTACAACACAATATAGATAATAAAGAGTGAAATTGTTGTAAAGCAGTGTACATTCACCTAGTCTACAAAAAAACATGGCTTCCTTTGAAAATTAATATTTAGTGTTTGCTTTTATGAATGAATAGAAATTTGTAAGACAAAAGGAGGAAAAATTTTCCCAAGAAAAAACATCAGCATGAAAAAAATAAAAACATCAAGGTATGAAATGAGAAGAAACAAGAGTATGGGTACAGAAGACAAAAGGCACACACCATAAGGAAAGCAGATGAGAAGGGAATAGATTGTAGAGAGACATAGGTAGTCATGGAAAGACCTCAAGTATTTTATAAATAGTAGCACAAAAGAGTAGTAATATATAGGCCAGGATTTTTCCTTAGAGACACAATTTCTAGTATGGAAACAGGCATTTTGAAACGTATCCATGGAAGTCCAACTTGACATCAAAACCTTGTTGAGAAAATAGACAACATATTTATATTTATAAACTATTGTATTCCAATTTCTTAATGACTAAAATATGGTGATATTATGAAAATTAGTTCAGGCTAACATTCACAAATAAGATAAAAATGATATAATATTGGATAACCATATAATGAAACATGAAGTTGTTGTTGTTGTTCTTCATTTGTTTTTTGTTGTTATTTTGCTTTTTTTTTTTTGCCAAGTTGAACCAAGATACAGTCATCTGGAATGAGGAAGTCTTCACCATAGTGGCCAGTAGATAAGTCTGTCAGCCATCTTCTTGATGGATGAATGATGTAGGTAGCAGAGGCTAGACACCTGTGGCTAGGGCAAACACGAGATAGGTGCTCCTGGTTGTTATAAGAAAGTATGCTGTGCAACACATGTGTAGCAGCCCAGTAAGTACTGTCCTTCTATGGTTTCTGCATGACCTGCTACTTCCAGATTCTTGCTTACATTTTCCCCAATGTCCCTCAGTGATAGACTCTGATCGGAACAAATAAGCAAAATATTTTCTTTCATCTACAAATTGCATTTCATCTGCAAATTAATGTAGGGGTGAACACCAAGCTCCTGAACTGTTTTTAATAGATTGTTCTCTTATGAAGTTTCCACTGCTTTTAGCCCTTCCAGCTCTCCCTTTCTGTCTTCTCCTCAGATTCACTCCTCTGCTTTCCTTCAGAAAGAGCAGTCCTCCAAGAGATAGCACCCAAACACCACAAAACAAGACACAGTATGATAAGGCAAACACCATCATATCAAGGCAATACAACACAACTTAGTAGGAGAAAGAAAAGTTCAGAGAGCAGACAAAAGAGTAAGAGTAACATCCTATCCTGATATTAGGAGTCCCTTGAAAACACCAAATAGCTATAGCATATAAACAGAGGACCTGGTGCAGAACAGTGAAGGTCCTGTGTTTACTATTTTGATCTCTATTAGCCCATATGAGCCCTGTTTAGTTTATTGAATAGGACAAGTTCTCCTTGTATTCTGCATTCCGTCTGGTGCCTACTATCTTGTGAGGAACCCAATAGAGACCTCCAATTTTGAGTCTGATAATATAGTGTCTGGTTGAAGATCACCTTCTTTCTTCTTTCTTCCCTATATCTTATGGGTGGGTTGGAATAGAGATAGAAACATTCAGAACAATAAAGTAGGTTTTTGAAAAATGTAAGCCTACAGTAGTTCATCAGTAGCATTTATTATTATTCTTCCTGACAGAAGAAACATATGACCAAATATAACGAGTTGTGATGAACTTCCAGAATCTCATGACATCAGGATTTTCTCACCATTATAAGCTTAAACTTATAACCATGACCAACATTAAACACTTCCTCTCTTAAGTTATTTTCTTTTTAGATATTTTTTTTAAAAAGAGAAGTCATTAACAATTGATATGGCAAGAATTTTTAGTAACGATTACAAGTCTCTAGGTCTCAGAAAAATGATTGTTCATTATATGTACCAATAAATTATAGCTGTATCTTAAGATCATTTTGAAATTCCCTTATCACCCTTCAGGTTCAGTAAATGAGCCTAGAAACTGAGTCTATACAAACAAAGATACCAGATTTACCACCTGAAAGAACCATTAAAGTGCCTACTAACCAACTTGATCATAGAAGCAACACAGAAAATGACATTTCTGTAGAAACTTCTCACACTTCCTATAAGTGCACAGTCACAGCCACACGGATCTCATCAAGGGCTTCTAATGTCCATTTCAATCATGTGAAGGACCCTCAACTAAATCCAGAAAACCATCATTTAATTATGTGGAGCTTCTGATTGCTTATGACTAGCCTATTCACATTTAGTTTTGTACCTCATGTGTGCCTATCCTGCAAAGGACCCCTATTAATCAGAATAGGGGCAAAGAAGATGTGAGTGTATACATGAGGGGGAGTATTAGTCAGAGTGTCAAAAGAATTAGACATTGAGCTGGCATTTTCTTGTAAAGTCCCCAAATGCTGCCCTATGAACCAACTGCTCATCTAATTTTAAATTTTACTCAGCATTTACCTTTAAAATCTTTGCTAATACATTTCAAAATAAAGAAACTTTCAAAAATAATTTTATGATTTCATATTTAAAGGTAAAGTCCCATTGACCCCTGATTAAATGAGACTGAGACACATTGAAACTAGATTATTTTTCTTCTACATATAGAATGAGAGCTTATTACAGAAAGATTTACCTGAAAGCACATGTTATTTTTAAATGAAGGATAGTAGCTGTATTGTGAGGCTATAGTATAAGATATAATGTGTGGATAATCTTACATTGTGTGATTTCAGGATCTCTAAACACGCCAAATAAAAGCTACCTAGGTAAAATTCATTTTTTGGCTTCTCTATTCTAGGTTCTAACTTTGAGCTATTGCAGCTCATGGACACTTAAAAACCATACTTGCCTAGAGGTACAACTAGAGATCATATGTTAGGGGCCCTACATTATATCCTCAGTACCAAACACACAGAGGGGAAAATTAATTATCTCTCCTTCCCTCAACTTGTCCTTTAGTCTATAAAATTATGTATGCAAACAGTCATATTTTTCTCTTTCTATGATATAGTATATATGCCCATATCGATAATTTAGTTTATTTTGGGAAGGCAAACTTATGTACCATTAATAATGTTCTAATGCAGTTTCATTAAAAGTCAATGACAATTGCTATTTGACAATCTTCAAGAATACCTAGACTTGCAGCTAATTCAAGTTCCAATACATGTCCTATCCAGACAGAACAGCTAATCCCAATGTGACTGCACTCATTATTCTGTGACTGCTACATCCTCCTCATGAATGCATTCCCTCATTTAAAAACTGTTGTGGAATTATTCATGAATTGTGTATGGAATTATTGGAGGAACGGAGCAAGTATGAGACATCTCCAAAGTATATTTTCTTGATTCAGGATGAGTGACAGCTCCAGGTGGAATTTCCTGCAACAGAAGACTATAATTAATGTATTGTGCTTGTTTGAAAGAAAACATGCTCATGAAACATTACAGTGTATTTTTAAAGATGTTGTTTGAGCTAAGAATAAGTTAGAATGCCATAGGAGGCCTTCATTGTCCATGCATGGTTAAGGGGATGAGACACTGATACTGGATCTGAGAGGGCTGATTATAGTATTGGAATATGGGGAGCCATGCCAAATTCTGCTGTGTTAGAAATCTTGTGCTTAGGCTGCACTTCACACTGTGCTGTGACCTTCGAGGAGTTGCTGACCTTTGCTAGAGGAGGTCTTGTGTTCTAGGCTATCTTTGGACAATTTACCTTTAAAAGAAGATGGGAACCATGCAGAGGATTAAGGAAGTTCTTACAGGCAGCTATTCAGGCCATTGCCAGAGGGATAGGGAGAATAGGATTAGAATAGAGCCTATTGACTTTGCTTACTCTTAGTCATTAAAGAGAGTCTTGATCAGAAATTTCCAGACTTAACTTAATATATCTTGTGTCTCTATCTCTCACTTTCAATCCCCACTCCCTCTTTCAGGTGATCCCTGGTTATATTTGTCCCACAGGTTGGGACACATCATTGGATTTCTGCATTCAGTGCAGATGTGCATAAAAGTCACCTCTTTCAATGATTTTGTACACCCATTGCATACCCTTTCTTATCAACATCAAAGAAAAGATTCAGCTTCAGCATCACTGTCAGCTCCAGTTGGAGGAAAAACAATGTCAGAGAATAGATGGGATTCAAATATTAGTACAGATGTGTATAACATATAGAAAAATATGGGATTCAGAAGAAAGGATGGAACATTGAACATAATCCAGATCCCTACAGAACAAAACATATAAAGTATTAAAATGTGGCAAACCACTGGAAGTTAAATTAAGCACAAAGGCTAAAGTGGGGTCTAAAACTCAGAGAAAAAAATCATAAATAATGTGTCCTAAGATATATTCTCATTTTGAAAAAGTTTTTTAAACATTGGCTATTTATTTGTAAGGTGTGTGTGTGTGTGTGTGTGTGTGTGTGTGTGTGTGTGTGTACACATCCAAAATATGTGTGGAGGTCAAAAACAGCATGTGGATGTCAGTTCTCTCCTTTCACCATGTGATTCCCAGGCATGCAACTCAGCCCTCAGGCTTGTAGGCAAATAGTTTTCCTACTGAATAACCTCCATGGCCCTGTCTAAGGCTCTTACATATTCATCTAGGTATAACCTTTATTTCAGTGAAAAAATAGCTATGTGAGTGAAACATTTATGTTAAAAGTCCTCAAACATTACTCCTTGGTGGAATCATATTGATATATTGGCCCTATCCCTTGAAGAGATGCCATATTTTATGAAGAGTTAATTGTTGCTAGTATTATGGGGTGAATGATTTATTTTAATGAAATAGATTTTTATATATACAGTTTTATGTAAAATGTCTATAATAAAGTATAAGAAATATTCTGAAAATGTGCACAAGTAAAGACAAATATATTATATAGTTTTCAACTTAAACCAAATGCTCCAGGTATTTATGAACAGTTGGTAAGTATAAGCATAGCAACTATTATTAAATATAATATTTAAGCCAAAGAAATTAAGTTTCTCCAAGAGACTAGATAACCCAGAGACCTAGAGTCTATAAAATATCAATTAAATGACTGCTAATGATATTCTGCTATATTCACAGATCAATTCCTTATTCAGTCATCATCAGAGAATCTTCCTCTTGTAGCAAAAAGCAGAGAACCAAAGGCAGAAATTACACAGAGAAATAGTGCTTGGAATCACAGCTGTAAAAGGGATTTCTCCATCAAAAATCTCCTGTAGAAGCTTAAGGAACCCTGCAAAACAGTAGGAAGAAAGAATGTAAGAATCAGGGGGCATGGCGAACATCAAGAGAATAAGGCCCTCTGAATCAACTGAGTAAAGCTCACATGGACTTTCAGAGATTTTAGAAACAAGCACAGGTCCAACATTTGTCTGGACCAAATCCTATACATATATATTACAACTTTTAGTTTAACATTTTTATGGGACTCCCGAATGTGTAAATTAGTGGGTCTATGATTCTTGTGCTTAGTCTTGGACATTTTTTTCTTTATGTTGGGGTGCCTTGCACAACCTCAACATGATGATTTTTGTTTTTTCTTACTATATTTTATTTTGCCATGATTGGGTGCTTTCTCTTAAAATCCTGTTATTTTCTAATGAGAGCCAAGAAGAGAATGGATCTAGAGAGGAAAAGAGATAGTGAGAAACTTGGAGTAATAGAAGGGAAAATGTTATCAGGATATATTGTAAGAGAAAAAAATCTATTTCCAGTAAAATTTTGAAGAAAAAAAATCAAAGTTCTTACTGTAAACTGTATTAACCCTTAAAATAATGAGATAGTGATGTAAACCAGGGCAACACAACGAATTCCCAAATTTTTCAGCTGGAGTCCTGTTCCTGATGTTATAGCTCATAACATGGCTTTCATTTCATTCATGATCTCTGGGAGCAAAGGAGTGCACCAAACACATGAATGATATGATAGGCACTACAAAATTATACTTATTTTCAAATAAACATATTAAACATATGTTTTCTTGTCATAAAGAATAAACGTCAAAATGTAAATATACTACACACATTGGAAAGGTTGTGTAGGGGAAACAGAAAAATATGGAAATTATAGTAATCCCATTATTTCTAGAAACAAAATTGTATGTAAAATAAATACAAAAAGTCAAAAGTCATTGTATAAAGCAAGATGCTCCATGCTATGATTGAACTTCGTATGTTTTATGACTAGTTAAATCTGTGAAACACAGCAGGAGGGTGTGTTCTTTCCTTCTTTTCCATGGTTTTACTGTCTTGCTCCAAACTACTTTTCTAGTTTCAAGACATAAAATATTTAATAATTGACAATTATGCTTAATTGTTTTGCATTTCCAGCACACAAAAAGTCAGAAAAGATGTACAAGTCATGTAAAAAGTGTGAATAGCAGCAGCCAGTGTGGAGGAGGCAGTTGATCTTCTCTGGTTTGGTTTTGCTAACATTAGTTAAGACAAAATTTTTGTATTGAACACAATTTTATTTGGTTTTATTAGTTGAATGATGTAATTATAACAAATAATGTTAAATAGAGATATGGGGAAATGATGCCATTAAGCCTAGAGAAAATATTGGCACCTGCACTATTGTTTTTCAATAGTGGTGCCTGTGCATACTCTCTCTCTCTCTCTCTCTCTCTATATATATATATATATATATATATATATATATATATATATATATATATGTGTGTGTGTGTGTGTGTGTGTGTGTGTGTGTGTCTGTGTGTGTGTATGTGTGTGTGTGCGCGCGTGTGTGGGTTCCATCTTCTATCTATCTATCAATAAATCTATCTATCTATCTATATCAATCTGTGATTCAAGTATTTTATACTGCTGATAAACTAACTATGTTATTGAGGATATTCTTGAATTTCTTTTCCTCCTATTTCAATCTTCTGGGTCCAAGATAATAGTCATTCACAAGCTTAACTGATTTATATATCCTGTTTTCTAATATAATAAATGTGTCTGTTTTTTCACTTGGAAATTTAAAACATTAGTATTCTGTCTATGCAGTGCTTGGGATTACATCCAAGGCTTGTTGCTAGTAGACCAACACTGGGCCAGTAGCACTGCATGAACAGTCCTCACAACACCTTGTTTTGCAATTAGTTTTTCTTTTTCTCATTTATACACAAACATAAACTGACACATTACATTATTTGAGAGCAATGTATTAAGGATTTTTCTTGATTTCTCTTATGCTTATTTTCTCAAAATCCAAGATACATGATAACATTCAGTTCATTTTGGAGCATTAGTATGTTTCATTTTTATTCATGTCAATTGATTTTTACTATAGATTTATACTATGTGACATCAAGTTTCCAGTTCAGGAACTACATTTACTATATAGAACACCTTGTTGTAATATTCAGAAGAACCTCATTGCTGCCATAAGTATCAACCACCAATAAATCCAGACAATGTAGCTAACACCACCAGTAGATTTGCATGCCAATGTCTGCTGATCCCCAGCTCTATACTTCTCCAGAGTCTTAATCACTATAGGACATGGTTGAAGACTGGGTTACAGTCAAAGTAGAAATAGTGATTTTTTTCCTTTGTCACTTTTGAACTATAAATGGGCCTTACACATGCATAGTAAGTTGTTTGACAACTCAATTATTTGCTACAATTAAAATGACAACGAGCTTCATTTTTTTTTAAAGAAATGTTAAGTTCTGCCAGTATTTCTGTATCTGGACTAATGAGGGTTAATCAAGACTTTTCACCTCAGAGAGAGTTGTTTTTACCCAATATACCATAGTTTCATAGTTATGATGAGTAATTTTT
The DNA here is from genome assembly GCF_964271855.1 of Acomys minous. NCBI lineage: Eukaryota > Metazoa > Chordata > Mammalia > Rodentia > Muridae > Acomys > Acomys minous. The sequence goes on from NC_140483.1 coordinate 80,334,343, forward strand.
AATTCTAAAATTTGTTAGGGTCAAAAACAAAGATTTTGCTAGAATTGATAATAATTCGCTAATAATTTGGTTATCACACTAGAACAATCTTGTAAACATTTTTACTCATTCTTTGAGAATTTATGCAATATGCTTTTATCATATTCATTTTCCCTCTGAATATTCTCAGAAATATGCTTTTTCTTCTTCTCCTTCTTTCTCTCCCTTTCTCCCACTCACTTCTCCCCCATCTCATGCAATTTGTGTTGTACATATACTTTTTGATATATTGCTTTGAAGCAAAGTATGTTAAACTACCATGATCATACCCTTAAGTAAGATTACTCTCATTCTCCAAACAGCTATGAATTGTCAGTAGCTCCTCAGCTACAAATAAGACTTTATTCCCATCTTTCCTCAATGTACTTGAATTCTGTATGCCTTGAGGTTTTACAAATCTTTTGCATAGTGTCACAACTGCAGAGGGTTCACACATGCAACTGCCCTGTTGTCTCCAGAAAACACTGTATTCATGAAGTCTTTCATAATTTTTCAGATCCCTCCATAACATGTCCTCTGAGCGTTGAGAGGAAGGGTCATAATACAGAATTCCCAATTATCTTATCTCTATACCTTGACCAGTCTCTTTGTTAACCACTATATATTACAAAAAAATCTTTGAGAAGAGGTAATGGGTTTACTAATGAATGGGTATGAATATAAGAATTTAGAGTCTCTTTAGGCCCTACCCTAGAGCCTATGGGTGTCTAGCCATAATTTCTTGGCCAATATAAGTTCCTGGTTTTGTTTCATCTTGTGGAATAAGCTTCAAATCCAATCAGAATGTAGTTGTTTACTTCAATGACTATTGTGGCATTACTGCAAAAGTAGGCTTCTCTTGCAAGCCTGGACTTTACTTTAGCTTTCAGGACTTAGAGCTGAGTAAGACTGAAGATTATGTTTTTCCTCCAGTAGTTTGTATAACACCTCGCAGAACTAACAGAGATGAAGCTTCTGGGTGAATACCAACTTCGTTTCTCTGTGTTCTGTGAATCAGATATGTGATTTTAGCAATAGGATTTTACTGATGTACTTTGGATAGCAACCTAAATGTTCAGGGTCTATGGGACCTCTCAGGCCAACAACTCCAAAAGAAGTAACTCAGTCCTGAAAGTATACATCTTATTTGTTAGATGATGGTGCCCAATAGGGACAATGTTGCAATGCTCAAATGGTTACTCCACTTAAACTCTTTTTTATTCAAGTGTATGCCTATATTATGGGAAGTGTCTTCATTAGTAGACTCCCATGTAACTTTTCCAAACTGCTCCATAGATATCTCTCCCCTGGTTCCCGCCTTACTAAGCCTTCCAATCACCAGTGTCTGACTCCTTCCTGTTCCAATATTCCCTTGTAAACTTTTACACCGCTTTGCTATATTTCCCATTCCTTGACAGTCCCCACAAAACAGTCCCTTACAGATTTTCTGACCTTTGTAAATATTCCAATTGAAACACATATATCTGAAGATTCACAGCTAGCATTTACAGTTGAGAGAGAACATGCGAGCCTTGTTTTCTCTGTATGGACTATCTAACTTAGGTTGCTTTCAGCTTCAATCCATTTACCTGTGAAATACATAATTTGTTTTTTCTTAATAATTATATAATATTCTACTATGTAAAATATACCATATTTTCATTAACAATTGATCTACTTATAAACATCTAGGGCAACTTTATTTTTTAGCTCTTATGAATAAAATATCAATGGACATGAATGAGAAAGTATGTCTGTAGTCTTTCGGGGCCTATGGTAAAGAATTGTACAGCTGAATCATATGGTATATTTAGTTTTAGCTTTTTGAAGAAGCCACATTCTATTATCTACAGAGGCTACACCAGTTTGTTTCCCACATTCATACCAACAATTTTATTTTGTTCTTGTTAGTTTTCTGTTGTTGTTGTTCTTTTGATCTTAGGAATTTGGATTGGAGTAAGATCTTATAACAATTTAAATTTGTATTTTCCTGGTTATGGTGGTTTGAATTGGTATGTTCTCCATAAACGCATGTGTGTGAAAGCTTGGCACATGGAGCTTGTCATTATTAGGAGGTATGGCCTTATTGAATTAAGTGTGACCTTGTCAGAGGAAGTATGTCACTGTGGAGGCAGGTTTTGAACTTTCATAGATGTCCAGCCTCTGCTCAGTGTAGAACACAATCTTGCCTTCTATGGCTGAAGATGTAGAACTATCTATCACCTACTCTAATACCATGCCTGCCTGCATGCCACCCTGTTTGCTGTCATGATGGTAATGGACTGAACCTCTGACACTATAAGACATACTACTTAAATGATTTCTTTTGTAAGAGGTGCCTTGGTCATTATGTCTCTTTATAGCAATAAAACCCAAAATAAGACACTGATGGATAAGGAAATTAAAAATCTCCAAATTATTTTTCAGACATGTATTTTTTTCTTAAGAAAAACCTATTTATTTCCATGTCTAAATTTTAATTGGCTATTTGTTTTCTTGATATTTAGGGCTTCTTTTAGTTTTTTGTGTATACTATATATGAGTTCCTCTTAAATGTACAGTCAGTAAATATTTTTTCATTCATTAAGCTGTAGTTTTAGTCAGACAACTGGAAAATTGTGTCCATTGCAGTACACAAGCTTTTCTGATCCATGAGCAACCAATTGTTCATCATTGGTTTTAATGCTTGTGTTACTGGATTCTTTTTCAGAAAGTCCCTTCTTTGTCAATGGTTTCAAGCATTTTTATACTTTTTTATTTTATATGATTCAGAATATATGTCTTATGTTGAGATTTTCAGTTCATTTCTAGTTCAGGTTTGGGTAGTATGAAAGATAAGAACTTATATTTGCTTGTAGCTACTCCATGTGATAAGGATTGCATTAATATTGTATATTGCTCTTGGTAGGATGGCTAGTTTCACAATATCAATCTAAACAATCTATGAAAATGGGGAGTCTTTACATCTTCTGATGTCTTTCTCCATTGCTTTTTTCAGTGTCTTAAAGTTTATATTGCATTGAATTTTAACATCAGTGGTTATATCTATCCCACATTTTTTTGTTTTTGTTTGATTGATTGATTTTTTAGTTGTTTGAAAGAATTTTGAATGTTATTGTTTTATTGATCACTTGTCAGTATGTTTAATTGTGTTTACTGGAAGGCAATAGGTTTGTGGAAATTTTGCAAGATGTTACATTGGTGACTGTGCTTGCAAGCAGTGGAAGCTATCCAGAGTAGTGTTTTACTCTGAATATCATGAGATGATGATGTGGTTTCTGTCCTTTACTTTCGATAACATGCTCTACTATTTCTGTTAAGTCCATTTAAGTTATGAAACTGTTTATTCCTAAGTTTCTGTATTCAATTTTCCCCAAATTGTCTTTTGTGATAGAAGGAAGTTCAAGGTTTTCCCATAATCACTCCTTATCTCAACATCTAATTTAGATATATTAATATTTTTATTAAATTGAATTCCCTGGTATATGTTTAATTGTATTACATTATAATTGTAATATCCTACTGGTGAACTGTTCCTTTAATGGGTATGAAGTAAGATTCCATATTTTTTCTGACTACTATTCGTTTAAAGCCTATTTTGTCTGAATTTAGACAAGTGATGCCCTTTATTTCTTGGGTCTTTGCTTGATATTTTTCTGTATTTTTGTCCTGTGATGGTGTTAATATTTGAGGGTAATGTATACTTCTTATGGACAGCAAAAAGGCAGATCCTGTTTTCTTGCATATTAAGTTAGTGTGATTTTTCAATTGGGAATGTAAGATATTAATATTCAGTTTATTTAGTGCTTGAGAGTAAATGCAAGTCTGGTTGCCTGGTAGACCAGCATTGTGCCACTGAGCTACATGCACAGTTATCACAATACTTTGTTTTGCAAACAGTTTTTCTTTTCCACATCTATAGATACATATTCCAATATATTATATTATTTAAGAGAAACACATTATTTTTTCCTAGTATCCCTTATATTTTTTCCAAAATCCAAGATAATGATAGCATTCAGTTCATTTGAAGCATCACTGTGTTTCATTGCGATTTATGTGAATTCACCTGAACAATTCATGTGAATTGTCATTCAGTATATATTTTAAGTGACATCAGTATTCTTTTCTCTTGGTGGCTTATATGTGTGCTTATCATTTGGTACACATTGCATCTTATGCATTTATTCATAGTCAGGTCTCTCAGCCTTCTTGTCAAATAATTAATGAGAAATTCAAAACAAATAACCCATCACCTTGCCACTTTAAGGGTTAAATAATAGATTAAAATGGTAGAAGCTACCACTTTCTGGCCCAGAGAATCTGAGAACTTGCCAGGCTTTTGTTTCTTTCTTCAACTGTTGCTGCCTTCCATCCCAAAATTAATACTGTATGTCAATGTTGGTTCTTGGAAGATAGGATTTCATGAGTCTCTTCATCTGTGGTGGGATATTGGCAGGTTTGTTCTTTAAGAAGTATTGTATTTATAATTTCAGCCATTATGAGCTCTTGTGCAACTGTACTATGAGCTTGAGGGAAAAATGATGTGAAATGACATTGAGAGTAGAATATTCCACAATTTCTTATTCTCTTTATAGTGTCCTGTATGAATCTCCATCTACTGCAAAAAGTAAGCTTCTCTAATGACAGAAGAAGAAATAATATATGGGTATAAAAACAAGAACTTCAGTTTCTCCCATGTCTTTTTAGCAAAATGTTAATATTAGGTTCTCTCCTTATTCCTATGAAATAAACAGTCATGAAATGTGGGCCAACTGAATTCCAGACATAGGGCCCAATGTTTGAAGGTGAGTTTTAAGTTTAATTAGTAAGTTTCTGGTTCCTCTGGCCTATCATTTTCCCTTGCCAACGGAGCTGTCTTAACTGGGATTCTTTATTGCTACAATGACACACCATGGACAAAAAGTAAGTTAGGGAGGAAAAATATTATTTACACTTGCACATCACTGTTCATCACCAAAACAAAATCTAGGCAAGAACTCATGAAAGGCAAGATTCTGGAGTCAGGAGCTAATGCAGAAGCCATGGAGGGGTGCTGCTTACTGGCTTGCTCAGCTTGCTTTCTTATAGAGATCTGGGTCACCAGGCCATGAATGCCACCACCCACAGTGGAGAGAAATATCCCCCTATTAATAACTAATTAGGAAAATTACTTGCACCCATAATTTATGAGGCCTTTTTCTCAATCGAGGATCTAGCATCTCTGATGACTTTAGCTTGTGCCAAGTTGACATAAAACCATTACAGCAGATATCACTGAAGCTTGTTGGATTTAGAGCAGTTAAAGGTATAGTTGGTAAATATGCTTTTACATTTTTTAGACTTCCTTTTCACTTAAATAGTGTTGCTTTTCTGTTGTACACAGATTTTAACTTTTATGAGGTTTCACTCGTTCTTAATGTCACTTCTACCAGAGTCCTGTTAAGAAAGTTCTTTCCTGCCTATAAATTTAATTGTATTCCCAAATTTCTCTTCTACCTGCTTCAGAGTATCAGTATTTATGTTGAGATCTTTGATTCAATTACAGTTGAATTGTGTGCAATGGAAGAGAGTAATCTAGTTTTATTCTTCTACGTGTAGCTATCTAATTTGACCCTCATGATTTATTGAAGATGCTCTCTTTTGTCCAACATACATTTGGTTCACTTTGTCAAAATTCAGGTAACACTAGGAATATGGGCTTATATCTAGATCTTCTTCTATTTTAATGAATAAAATTTGACAATACCAAGCTGTCTTAATCACCATTTCTTGTTTTATAACTTAAAAGCTGAAGTGTCAATATTTCCAAGAGTGCTCTGATTTTCAGAATTGTTTTTACTATCCTGGATCTTTAGTGTTTCCATAAGAGTTTCATGACCATTTTTTCATTTTTTGTGAAGAAATGCCCTGGAATTTTAATATGAACTGTAGATTTCTTTCACTGAAATACCCATTTTTACAACATTAACTATTCCAATCAATTCCAACTATTGCAATATAAGAGTCCTTTTTATTTTCTGCCTATCTTCTTCACTGTCTCATGTTTTCACTGTATAAGTCTTTCACTTTCTCACTTACATTTATTTCAATATATTTTTAACTAAAAAAATTATTCAGTTTACATCCTGATTTCAGCCCCTCTCCTTCTCTTTCATTTTAGTCTCTCCATCTCTACAGAAAAGATGGAGGATCCCTATAAATGTCACTCCTTCCTGACACATTAAGTCACTGCAGAATTAAGTACATCCTCACCCACTGAGACCACATAGAGCAGCCTGGATCCAAAGTAGGCAACAGAGTTAGAGAGGACCCCACTCGAGTTTTTTTTTTTGGGGGGGATCCACATGGAGACCAAGACTTCTAGCCTAGGACCAGTCCATGCATGCTCTTTGGTTGGTCATTCAGCTTCTACAAGCTCTGATGGGCCAAGGTTATTTGATTCTGTAGATCTTCCTGTAGAGTCCTTGATCACTATGGCTTTGCCAGTCATTGCCCCTATACCTCCATATTATTCCCTGAGTTCTGTCTACTGTTTAGCTCTGAGTCTCTGCAATTGTTTCCATCAGCTTCTAGGTGAAGCCTCTCAAAGGAGTAATGCTAGCCTCCTGTCTACAAGCTTAGGAGAATAAAATTAATAGTGTCAGGGATTGTTTCTTTTCCATGAGATGGGTCTCAAGTAGGGCCAGTCTTTAGATGGCCATTCTCTCAACCTTTGTTACATCTTTGTCTCTGCACATCTTGGAGGCAGGAAAAATTTTGCATCAAATGTTTTGTGAGTTGGCTGTTGTCCTTATTCTTCCACAGGAAGTCTTGCCCTGCTGCAGGAGATGGCCACTTCAGGCTCCATATGTGCTGCTGTTACAGTGACCCAGATTGACTCCCTGGGGCTTCTACTATCCCAGATCTCTGGCAAATCAAAGACATAGCCCCCATCTCAGATTCTGATAATTCACTTAGCTCTCACACTTCCCTGCTATGCTCTTCCTACTCCCTACCCTTCCCTTTCTCCCTCCCTATTCCTTCTCTTGTCCAGTTCTGTCTGTTTATCCACTTCCAATTCCTATTTTATTTCTCTTTCTAAGTGAGTCTCAAGCATCATTGCTTGGGTATTCCTTGTAGCTTAGCTATGTTGGATCTGTGGTTTGTAGCATGTGTATCCTGTACTTTATGGCTAATATCTACATATAAATGAGTACATATAATACATGTCTTTTGGGGTTTAACTTATCTGACTCAGGGTTACTTTTTCTAGTTTTTTCGTTTTCCCATTAATTCCAAGATGTCCTTGTTTTTAATAGCTGAGTAGTATTCCACTGTATAAATGTACCACAGGTTCTTTATCCGCTTTTCAGCTGAGGGACACCTGGGTTGTTTGTAGTTTTGAGCTATTACAAATAATGCTACTAAATAATTGAGCAAGTGTATGTGTGATATGGTGCACCATTTTTGGATATATTCCCAGGAGTCACATAGCTGGGTCTTGAAATAGAGCTATTCACAATTTTCTAATATATCACCAGAAAGATTCCCAGAGTAGTTGTACAAGTTTTAACTCCCAACAGCAATGGAGGAGTGTTCCCCTTTCTCCATAACCCTGTCAGCATGTATTGTCACTTCAGTGTTTATCTTAGCTATCGTGAGAGCTATAAGATGTAATCTCAGGATCCTTGTGATTTACCTTTCTCTGATGATTAAGAACACTCAACATTTCTTTCATGGTTTAATGGCCATTAGACATTCGCTTGTTAAGAAACTCTGTTTATCTCTGTACCTCATTCATACTCGGCTTACTTGATTTTTTGTGTCTAATTTCTTGAGTTCTTCATTAATATTTTGGATATGCATATAGGGTTGGAGGACATATTTTCACATTATGTTGGTTGCTGTTTTGTCTTATTGACAGTGTTCTTTGCCTTATGGAAAGTTTGTGCTTTCATGACACCTGGTTTCTCTTAAAGTCTGAGCTGCTTGTATTCTGTTCAGGAAGGTGTGCAAATGAGTAAATGGCTACTTCCAACTTTTTCTTCTACTAGATTTAGTATATCCAGTCTTATATTGAGGTTTTTGGTCCACTTGGATGTGAGTTTTGTGCAGAGTGATAAAGACCAATTTTCCTTCTTTTACATACAGACATCCAGTTAGATCATTATCACTTAGTGATGGTGCCTTTTCCCCCATTGTGTGGTTTTGAGTTATTTATCAAAAATCAAGTGTTCATTGACTTGACGGTTTACTCCTGTATCTTTGACTATTTCTGGGATTTTTACTCCCTTGATCAATCTGTCTGTGTCTATGTCCATACCATGCCTTTTTTATGACTGTTTTTCTGGAATATGGCTTTAAATCAAAGATGGTTATACCTCAATAATTTCTTTTATTATACAGGATTGTTTTAACTATTCTGGATGTTTTGTTCTTTCATATAAAGTTGTGAATGGTTCTTTCAAAGTCTTTAAAGAATCTTACTGATATTTTTATTAGAACTGCCTTGACTCAGTAGATTGTTTTTGATAATATGGTCATTTTTACTATGCTAATCTTACCAATCCATGAGCGTGAGAGATCTTTCCATCTTCTGATATCATCTTCAGTTTCTTTCTTCAGAGACTTAAAGTTCTTGTCATAAAGGTCTTTCACTTGCTTGAGAGAAATACACTAATGTATTTTGTATTATTTGTGGATATTTATAAAGTGTGTAGTCTCTCTAATTTCTCCCCCAGTCAGTTTATTATTTATATGCAGAAGGGATTCTGACTTTTTTGCTCAATTTGTATCTGGCCACTTTGCTGACAGTTTTTAATCAGCTGTAGATGTTCTCTAGTAGAATATTTCAGGTTACTTACGTACACTATCATATCATCTGAGAATAGTGATACTTTGACTTCTTTATTTCTAATTTGTATCCACTTTATCTCCTTTAGTTTTCTTATAGCTCTAGCTACAACTTCAAGTACTATATTGATGAGATACAAGGAAAGTGGGCAGCTTTGTCTTGTCCCTGATTTTGGTGAAATTGCTCTAAGTTCCTCTGCACTTGATTTGAACTTGTCTATTCACTTGTTGTATATTTCTTGTATTGTGCTTAAATATATGGTTGCATGCATGATCTCTCCAAGACTTCTAACATGAATGAGTGTGAGGATTTTGTCAAAAGATTTTTCAGCATCTAATGAGATGATCATGATCATGTGGTTTTTGTCTTTCAGTTTGTTTATATTCTGTATTACATTGATGAATTTTTGTATACTGAGACATACTTCCATCCCTGGGTTAAAGCCTATTTGATCATAGTGGATGATGTTTTTGGAATGTTCTTGGATTTGTTTTGAGAGTATTTTATTGAATATTTTTGCATCAATGCTCATAAAAAGAATTGTTCAGAAATTCTCTTTCTTTCTTGAGTCATTGTGTAGTTTAGGTATCATGGTGACTCTGGCATCAAAGAATGAATTTGGCAATGTTCTTTCTATTTCTCTTTTGTGTAATAGTTTAAAAAGTATTGCTATTAGCTCTTCTTTTAAAGTCTGGTAAAATTCTTCATGGAAAGCATCTGGGCTTAGGCTTTGTTTGTTTGTTTGTTTTGGGTAGCTTTTAATGAACATTTCTCTATTGGGTAAAGGACTATGTAAATTGTTTACTTGATCTTGATTTAAGTTAGGTAATTCAAATCTGTAAAGAAAGTTATCCATTTCATTTAGATTTTACAGTTTTATGGAGTACAAGCTTTTGAAGTAAGATGCAATGATTCTCTGGATTTCCAAGGTGTCCACTATAATGTGCCTTTTTTCATTTCTGATTTTGGTGATTTGGATATTGTTTTTCAGCCTCTTATTTAGTTTTACTAAGTGAATATCTATCTCATTGAATTTCATTTAAAAAAACAGCACTTGGTTTTTTTTGATTATATGTATTGTTCTCTTTGTATCTAATTTATTGTTTTCATCCCTGTGCTTGACTATTTCCTGCCATCTACTTGTATTAGGTGTGTTTGCTTCTTTTTGTTCTGTAATTCTCAAGTATGCTATTGTTTTAAATGAAAAGCACAAATGTTCTATTTTAATAGTAAACACTCAGGAGCCAGATGTTGAGGAGAAAAGTTGCTATCTTAGAAAGGCAGAGAAAGCACCCAGCTGAAGAGCCTACTCAGATCATAACCCAAAGATAAACCGTAAAGCTCAAAAGCCAAAAGCTTGCTGGCTCGGTTAACAGCCAAGGTAGAAAAGGCAAAACAACAACAACAACAAACAACAACAACAAAAAACAAACAAAAAAACAACCCAAGGCCAAAGGCTTCCTAAATCAAATATAAAAAATCCAAAAAGGCAAAAGTCTTCAAAAAGCTGAAGAGATCTGGAGCTAAAAACTAAACCCCTTCTACTTCTACACTCTGTCTTACATTTCTCTCAACACAAAGTCCCTTTTATGGAGGCTGAAGACGTGTCATCAATCTGGTGTTTTCTCATAAAATCAGGAGTAGTGCTACCTAAAGACCTAGCTATGCTATTCCTGGGCAATTATCCAAAAGATGCTCCATCATACATGGACATTTGCACAACTATATTCATAGTAGCCTTATTAATAATAACCAGAGTATGGAAACATCATAAATGACACTTAACAAAAATATAGATAAAGAAACTATAGAACATTCACCCAAATTGAATACTTCTCAGCTATTAAAAACAAGGAAATCTTGAATTTTGCAGGCAAATGGATGGAGCTAGAAAAGATCATCCTGAGTGATGTAACCCAGACCCAGAGAGATATGCATGTTTTATACTCACTTATAAGTGGATATTAGCCCAACATAGAAGTCCTCTGAGAGACACTACCAAGCAGAGAATCAGAACAGATACTTGTGTTCAAAGCTGGACTCTGGGCAGAACACTAAAAATTGTGTTGATTGATGAGTGGATGGAAGGACCTGGAGGGGTGAGGAGCTCCAAAGGGAGACCACCAAGGCTGTCAGATCTAGACACGGCAGTCAGGGGTGGCTACACAAAGTAATCAATCTCAAGGATCAAAATGGGATCAAATATCCTGCAACAATGTGCTGTTAAGTTACTCATATGAGAATTCTGTTAGTTCTAATAGCTTTCCTCTTTGCATTAATTTTATTGTTTGTCATAAGTTTTGGAATGTTTGGTATGTTCATTTTCACTGGACTTTAGGAAGTCATTAATTCCTATGTTTATTATTTCCATGACTCATTGGTCATTAATTAGAGAGTTGTTCAGTTTCCATGAGGTTATAGGATTCCTGTTTTTTCTGTTGTTGTTGAAGTACAGATTTAATCCATGATGATCTGATAACATAGGAGGGTTATTTCAAGTTTCTCATATCTATTGTGACTGATTATATGTTAATTTTAGAAAAGGTTATGGAAGATGCTGAAAAGAAGTTATATTCTTTGGTGTTTTGATAAAAAATACTGTAGATATCTGTTAGATTCATGACATCTATTAGTTTTAATATTTGTCTGTTTAGTTTTTGTCTTGATGAGCTGTTCATTGGTGAGAGTGGGTTATTGAAGTCTTCCATTAGTAATGTGTGGTGATCAATGTGTTATTTAATCTTTAGTAATGTTTCTTTTATAAATGTGGGTACCCTTGTATTGAGGGCATAGATATTGACAATCAATATGTCCTCTTGGTGCACTTTTACTTTGATGAGTATGAAGTATCCCTCTCCATCACTTTTGATTAATTTTAGTTGAAAGTCTATTTTATTAGATGTTAGGATGGCTACTCCATCTTGTTTCTTGGGTCTGTGTGTTTGGAAAACCTCTTCCCAGCTCTTTCCTCTGAGGTAATGTTTATCTTTGTTGCTGAGTTGTATTTTCTGTATGTGACAGAATGAGGGATCCTGTTTAAGCATCCATTTTGTTAGTCTGTACCTTTTATGAAGAATTGAGCCCATTGATTCTGGGTGATATTAATGACCAATGACTCTTCCTGGTATTTGGATGTTGGATGTGGTACTCTGTGTGTGTGTGTGTTTCTATAATAGTCTTATTTATTTTATGTGTTTTTTCAAATAGTTAACTCCTTTCCTTAGCCTTTTTCTTCTAGTGTCTTCTGTAGAACTGGAATTATACATAGATGTTTAACTTTGTTCTTATCATAGAATACCTTGTTTTCTCCATCTACAGTGGTTGAAAGTTTTTGTGGGAACACTAATCTTTGATGACATCTGTGGTGTCTTAGGGCCTGAAAGATATCTGCCCAGGCCTTTCTGGCTTTTAGAGTCTCTCTTGAGAAGTAAGATATAATTATTTTAGGTTTGCTTTTATATGTTACTTGGCCTTTTTCCCTTATGGGTTTTAACATTCTTTGTTTGCTCTATACATTTAGTGTTTTGTTTCTGGTCCAATCTATTTGTGAGCATCTTCTATGCTTGTATTCATCTCTTCTTTAGGTTGTGAAAATTTTGTTGTATGAATTTGTTAAAAATACTTTGTTGGTCCTTGAAGCTAGCAATCTTCCCTCTCTTCTATTACTATTATTCTTAGACTTCATCTATTCATAGTGTCCTTGATTTATTGAATGTTTGTGACAAGATCTTTTTAGCTTTAACATTTTCTTTGATGTATCAATTCCTTCAATTATATCCTCTATGCCTGAGATTCTTTTATCAATCTTTTGTATTCTGCAGATGATGCTAATATCTGTAATTTCTGTTATCTTCCCTGATCTTTCCATCTCCAAGATTCCCTCACTTTATTCTTTCTATTTACAGTTTCAGGGCTTGCTCAATTTTATTCATTTCCTTCTCTATTTGATTCTATTTTCCTGTATTTTTAAAGAGATTTATTAGTTTCATCTCTAATGGTCTCCATCATATTTTAAAACATAGATTTAAAATCATTCTCTTGTGTTTTCATTGTGTTAGAATATCCATGGCTTGTTGTAGTATGATAGATAGATTCTGGTGGTGACATATTGCCCTAAATCTTGTTGGCTATGTTCTTACAATGGACTTTAGCCATTAGACTTTCCCTGGTGTTGGCTGAGTTTGTTGTTCTTGTTGTTGATGATGTTGCTGTTGCCCATAGGATTCCTTGGGAAGATGGGTAGAGTTCTGGGCCAAAAACTGGATGTTCCTAGGTTCTGGAACTCATACTTGGTTAGAAGATTAGTGTTTCTGGCCAGATTCCTGAACTGTACTTCTTGGGCCCTTTCAGGCTACCTTGGGAAGGTGAGTAGAGCCATATGCCCAAAGCTGAAACTCAGAGGATAATTGAAGCTCTCTTCTGCCATTGTACCCTTACACACACATGGAGGGGCATTGGTGTAGGTGTATTGAACCTGCATGACCTTGGGCTTCAATCTGGCAGGTCTCTTCTGGAAGGCATGTAGAGCCTGGGAAAGGAGGTAGATACTCCTAGGGTCCTGGTAGCCTTATTAGGTAAAGCATCTATGGCCATAGGCCAAATGCTGGAATCTTATGTCCTTGAGGTCCCTGTAATCTTCCTCAGGAGAATGGGTTGATCCATGGGCAGAAACTAGATGATCCATGGTTCCAGGATCCCTCCTTAGGAAAGCAGGTAGAGCTGTAGGCCCAAGGTTGGAAGTCAGAAAATGGCCTACATCTTTCTTCTGCTGTCTGTGTCCCAGTTTATTACTATGACAAAATGTTTATGATAACCAGACTTACTGTATTCTTGTTCTGTAAACAACCCTGAACTTCTCATTTAGTCAAATATATTAATTATGAATATTTTTCACTGATTTCTTTGCTAGTTTACTTCTTGAAATACATGATGGTATTTTTATTTTTATTTTTGAGTGTGAATTTTACATCCTTTAATTTGCTAACACTTTATCAGATTTTGGAGATCATGGTGGAGTTTTTAAGGTCTTTTTAGGATAAAATTATGTCACCTGAAAATAAGGATCCTTTGACTTCTTTTTCTTTTCTTACTATCTTTATCTCCCATTGTCTAATTACTCCAGCTAAGGCTTCATGCATTATGTTGAAGCTAAGTGGAGAACGATTGTAAATGTCTTAGTCTTATTCTTGATTTTGGTGGAATCTTTTTGAGGCTATGGTTCTGTTGTATATCATCTTTATTATGGTGAGATATATAGTCTCTTCTCATCATGAGAAAGCTTATTTTCTCCATTCATCTTTGACATATATTTTGCTAAAATAACCTTTCCAGGTTGGCAATTTCTGTATTTTAGGGCTTTGGATACATATTCCTAGGCCCTCAGAGTATTAAAAGTCTTTGTCAGATAACCAAGTATACTTTTGATATGCCTGCCTTTATAGGTAACTTGACCATTCTTTTAGTTTTTAATATACATTATTTATTATATATTTCAATGTTTTCTCTATAGTGGGTAATGGGAAGTTTTCTTTATACACCTACGTGGGCTTTGTTGGATCTCTTGTACCTGGTGACTATCCTTAATTAAGGTTTTGAAATTTTTCCTCAGTGAGTTTATTGAAGATTTTCTCTGTGCCTTCACTACAGTATTCTTTTTTTCTATGTACATAATAAGATAGCTAACTTTCTCACTTTGTTCCAGAGCTCTCCAACTTCTTGTTCACATTTTCTTGAGCAATTTACCATTAGCTTTTCTGAATGCTCAAATTACTCTTTATTGTACTCCATCTGTGATTCTGTCTTTTTGACATGGTTCATTCAGTTGGTGTCCAGTAAGGTTTCCATTTAGCTTATTTAGGTTTGAGTTCTATTATCATATCTATGTGGATTTTATTTAGAAAATTTGGCTCTTTTTCCACACCTTTCATTGACATACTTATTTCATACATGCTTTTCATTGTTTCTTTGAAATATAGGCAAGTCTTTCAATTCTTTGTATAGATTTATGATTATTATTTGAAATTTTATTCTCTTAGTCTCTGAGTAATTTCATTAGGTCCCATTACTGTGCAATTAACGATTTGTACAAAAAGACATTTTATCTCTTGTGTTATGTCCTCTCTGTAGTATAACTTGTGCATTTGGAGTAAGTTTACTGTTTGAATTTGCATTTTTATCTTACACCACAAAATTTATTTTAAGTTCACAACACAAATGAGTTATTTTTTGGTTTTGAATTATAGAATTTAGTTCAAACTAAAATATGAAAATAAAAAGCTTCCCTTTAGTGAAGACTGAAATCTGAAGACACTCCAAACAACTGAACTTCTGTACCATGTAATACTCTAGAGTTTTTAAGGATATACCAGACCAGGCTGCCTTGGCTTCACTTTTCCCCTGCTTTATTTATTTATTTATTTATTTATTTATTTATTTATTTATTTATTTATTTTGGCTGTCTTTGTTCCCAGTCTTTTTCTCTGCCTCTGGTTCATCCACATTCGGTACTGGCCATGCTGGTCTAGAAGTGTCTTTTTGTTTCTCTTAATTTCAGTATTTCAGTCTGCGTTTTCATGTCATCCTTTTCAACATATGCCACACACTGAGCTTTCTCCTGGCATTGTTTGGGTATCACCACTGTTGCTATTTCACAAACATCTTTCATTAAAACATCACTATCAACTTTGAGAATACATTTAAGTCTGTTGATATCCCTTTGGGTATTTTTTTTTTCTTTTCAGCATGCATCTTCCTGTGTAAGTTTTTAGCCATGCTTTACCTGAGGAATATGACCAAACACCACTTATAGAACACCTATTGAATTTGACTTTCTTATGTACTTTTTGTATTTAACATTTAAGTTTCCTCTTTTCTTTGCAGTGTTTAGTGAAAAATTATTTCCTGATGAATTAATGTGTCTTTTTCTTCTATGGGACTTGCAGTACTTATTGTCCTGTATCAGCTACAGATTCCTGCCTATTCTTCCAGCTTTCACTGTGAGTTGTTTATTTATACTCTCCACAAATTGTGGACCTAATCCAAACTAAGTTCTCATCTCAATCCTAAAAATAGTCCATGCATATTCAACACTGACTACATATGAGTCACTGGTCCAAAAAAGTTTCCTACTCATTGAATTTTTATATTAATTTTGTTTAATATTTGAGAAAATTGACAAATTGATTTTTAATCAGTGAGCAAGAAATGCTTAAATAATCATTGTTTCTCACAGAAAATATATAGAATTTTTCAAGGACACACTTAAGAATAAACCATACTTATTGTCAATTCAGACTGATGATGTGAAGTAATTTCAAGCATGACTCTTTACCTTTTACTTAATCAAAAACAAAATCAAATACAAAAACTTTCATACATAGCCAGGAAGGGTGACATATACTTATAATTCCAGGACTGAGAGAGACAGAGACAGGCAGGTAGCTGTGAGATTGAAGCCAGCTTGGTCTACAAAGGAAGTCTAGCATGGCCGATTCTACACAGAGAAACCCTGTCTCAAAAAATACACAGAAAATACACAACTTCAAAGCAACACCCTATTTATTTCATCATCAACATTCTGTGTCAGTGTTTCACTTTGTAAACTATAAACTCAAGTAGTCAAACCTTACTTACATACTCTGCAGTCACTCTAATTCTTATCTGTGACACTCATAAATTCTTTACATTCTTCTAAGAAATGATGTCTCTGGTGATTTTTTCTTTTATTTGACTTATTATATAATACTTAGGATCTTGTAATACCAAAACCAAACAGCAACAACAAAAACTAAATTCTGAATGCAATTTTCCCCTACCCAGAATCAGACTACTCTTTTGAAACGACAGGTAAACCAGTTTGGACTCAATTTATACTATCAATATATATACATTGTTGTATATATTGATAGTATATATCAATATACTACAGGTAAGACAAGCAAAAGTTTGTTGCTTGTTTTGGGGGAGGTTTGTTGTTTGTGTTTTGGTTTTCTGGCACTTTTCATTTTTTGTTTTTGTTTTATTTTGTTTCTTTTGTACCCAGATATCACAGAATGACAAACGTCAACATAATTTCATGGAGAAAATTGAATTGGTTTCAGAATGTTACTCAAAAATCTTTCATCTATGCCTTGGATTCAGAGGTTCTAAAATTGAAATAAAAAAAAAAAGAATTTTATTGTTCTTAAAAGAAGCCTTTTAATCAAAATGCAGGGATATTCATATTTAGTTTTAAATTAGTGTTTTTTACTCCCAGTATAAAACATTGTGTCTCTGAGTACTCAAGCAGAAGACAATACTTTTAATATTTCCTTTTCTTTCCCACTTCTTGTCTTTCTCATCCAAGTAACATAGACTCTTCTTCAAGAGTCTCCCCAGGAGGATCCAAGATGGTAGCACAGAACATGCAGGTTATTTGATCTACAGGACAGAGACTAGATACCATGTTGGTAGCTATGGACTGCAAGACCTGAAGAGCCCTTTCTGAGAAGGGTCTGCAAAGTGAAGAGCACAGGTGGGGCTTACCTCAGGCCACCCTACTAGGCCACAGAGGAAGGGAACCCAGTGCCCAGAATGTGGACCCATACTTGCCAGTAAGCTGCTACCATGGGATATATCATTGACTCCATATCTGAGACTGAACTGTGTGCAGTATAACTCCAATTTCAAGATGTGGACCTGGGAAATAATAGGAAAATTGGTGGTTCTGACTTCAGAACAACCCATGAGTCCTGTGAAAGGCTCAGGGCCTTGTGAATACATGAATACAAAACCAAAGCTTAGAGAAGCCAAGCTCTCATGCCTCACCTGTCTCCATCTCTGACCAATCTTTGGGCCACACAGTAGCACCAGAACCAGCTCTTCCACAGGGACCTGAGAGTCTGGATCTGTTCCTGCCAGTCCATGAGAAATCCAGGGCCCACACAGCATCTAGGCAGCTGTGGACACACCTTCCAGCTACATCTCCAAATCCTCACACTCAGGTTGACTGATCTAAGGACACATGGTCTGAAGGGCAGAAACCTCCTCCCCACCGTCCTGTTCCCACACACATGGAAAGAACTCATTTGGATCTAGCAAGTGCCTACCTAGCCACCACATCTTATCAGGGGCTCCCATGCTCTCAAGAGAGTCTGAACCAGTCACAGGGAATCTGGCAGAACCTAGCCACTCTCTCCAACCCAGGGAGCCATTCTTGCAAGCTCTGGTGGAGCCTGACTAGCTGTGGCAGTGATAATGACCTTATGCATCCAGACAGGACTGAACCATCCTGAAGGGATCAGGCAGAAGGCCAGACAACTCCCACAAGCCAGAGGGCAGTATCTGCTCTCTAAAGCAGGATTGAACCTAGGCCCCACAATCTAGGTAGATCATGCAGAATTCTTGCCAACCCCCCAAGCCAGCAGTGGTTCTGGCACTCTAGGCTGGATTGAGCCTAGGCACAAAAAGCCCCAGTGCCTGAGGACAAGGTTTTAAAAGTCTAGCCAAAGGCAGGATAATGGGCTCTATCTACACTACTCAAACTGAACCTTGGGCTGCAAAGCATCATTACCAGCCTCTGCTGACCCAGTAGGGAGCCCAGGGGTGGAGTAAAGTCCCCTGGAACTGAAACCAGATCACCTGACTGATCCAGGGAATGATGAAAGAAACTACCTCCCAATGTCAGAGACAGCAAGATGATTAAAAGCCAGCATAAAAATGCAAACAACAGAACTGAAAACAATATGGCATCTCCAGATCCCAGCTATCCCAAATAAATCAACCCTGAGAATTCAAACACAAATGAAACACAAGAAAATGACCTCAAATCCTTAGTAATGAAGATAATAATTGATAATGCCTTCATAAAGAAATTGGAAATGTCTCATGCAGACAACTTAACAACACATCTGGAATCCCCAGAAAAATAAGAAACAGAAACAACCAAGATGGCTGGAAATAATCAAACTCAGGGCTAAAATCAATAAATTAGAAAACTAGAGAACAATTCAAAGAATAAAAACCAGGAGCTGGTTCTTTGAGAAAACCAACAGGATAGACAAACCATTAGCCAAATTAAATGAAAGGCAGAGAGACACTACCCAAATCAATAAAATCAGAAATGAAAAAGGGAGACATAACAACAGACACTAAAGAAATAAAAAGAATCATAATGTCCTACATAAATGCCACAAAATTTGGAAATCTAAAGAAAGTGGACAATTTTCTTGATCATTTCCAATTGCTAAATTTGAATCAAAATCAGATAAATAAACTAAATAGTCCTCTTTATCCTAAAGAAATAGAAGCTGTCATTAATAGTCTCCCAACCAAAAAAACTCCCAAGACTAGATGGTATCAGTACAGAATTCTATCAGACCTTCAAAGAAGAGCTAATACCAATACTCTTCAAGCTATTAAAAAATTAGAAATGCATGGAACATTACTAAACTCATTCTCTGATGCCACATTAACCTTGATACCTCAAAAAGACAACAAAGAAAGAGAATTTCAGACCAATTTCTTTTATGAACATTGATGCAGAAATACTCAATAAAATACTCACAAACTGAATCCAAGGAAACATCAAGGATATCATTCACCATGACCAAGTAGGCTTCATTCCACACATGTCAGGATGGTTCTGCATATGAAAATTCATCAGGGTAATCCACCATATAAACAAACTGAATGAATAAAAAACCACATCATATTCCTAGATGTTTAAATTGCATTTGACAAAGTCCAACACCCATTCATGATTAAAGTATTGTAGAGATATGGATAAAAGGCAAATATCTAAACATAATAAAGACTCTATACAGCGTGCCAATAGCTAATATCAAATTAGATGGAGAGAAGCTCAAGGAAATTCCTCTAAAATCAAGGATCAGTCATGGCTACATTCTTTCTCCATATATCTTCAATATAGTCCTTAATGTTCTAGCCAGGGCAATAAGTCAACAAATGAGATCAAGGGGATCCAATGGGGAGAGGATGAAGTTACATTATCCCTTTGTGAAGATGATATGATATTGTATAAAAATGAACCCCAAAACTCCACCAGAGATGTCCTACAGCTGATAAACAACTTCAGCAAAGTGACAGGATACAAAATTAACTCAAAAATGCCAGTAGCCTTCTTGTATACAATGACAATCATGCTGAGAAAGAAATTAGGGAAACCATACCCTTCATGATAGCCACAAGAAATGTGAACTATCTAGGAATAACTCTAACCATGCGAATGAAAGACTTGTTTGAAAAAACTTCAGATCTCTGAAGAAAAGATTGAAGATGACATCAGAAGATGGAAAGATCTCCCTTGTTCATGTATCAGGAGAATTAGCATAGTAAAAATGGTTATCTTCCAAAATGCAATTTAGGGATTCAATTCAATTCAATTCAATCCCTATTAAAAACCTACACATTTTAAAAGACATTGAAAGATCAATTCTCAATTTCATATGTAAAAACAAAAAATCCAGAGTAGAGGAAACAATCCTGTACAATAAAAGATCCTCCAGAGGAATCTCCATACCCAATATCAAGCTGTACTATAGAGCAACAGTAATTAAAACAGCATGTACTGTTTTGTACTGGCATACAAATAGGCTGGTTGACCAATGGAATTGAATTGAAGAACAACCCAAAGATAAATTCATATAAATATGGACATTTGATTTCTGACAAAGAAGCCAACTCCATTCAATGGAAAAGGATAGCATCTTCAACAAATGGTGCTGGTCTAACTGATTATCTAGTTGTAGTAAGATGCCCCTACATCCATATTTATCATCCTACACAAAACTCAAGTACAAATGGATTAAAGACCTCAACATAAAACCAAACAAACTAAATCTGTTAGAAGAAAAAGTGGGGAAGAGCCTGAAACTCATTGGTACAGGAGACAACTTCTGAGCAGAACTCCAGCCGCTCAGGCTCTAAGATCAACAATTAATAAATGGGACCTCATGAGGCAGAGAATCTTCTGTAAGGCAGAAGACACTGTCAACAGAACCCAGCAATAGCCTACAGACTGGAAAAGACCTTCACCCACCCTACCTCTGACAAAGGGCTAGTATCCAAAGTATATAAAGAGCTCAAGAAATTAAACACCACCAAACCAAATAACCCAATTAAGAAATGAGGCTCAGAACTAAACAGAATTCTCAGCAGAAAAATATTTAATGGCCAAGAAACACCTAAAGAAATGCTAAACAGCCATGGTCATCAGGAAAATGCAAATCAAAGTGACTCTGAAATTCCATCTTACACCCATCAGAATGTCTAAGATCAAAAACTCAAGTGATAGCACATCCTGGCTAGGATGTGGAGAAAGGGGAATATTCCTTCATTGCTGGTGGGAATGCAAACTTGTATAACCACTTTGGAGACCAACCTGGCACTTTCTCAGAAAACTGGGAATAGGGCTACCTCAAGATACAGATACTCTACTCATTGGAATATACCCAAAAGATGCTCCACCACACAACAAGGACATATGCTCAACCATGTTAATAGCAGCCTTATTCATAATAGCCAGAACCTGGAAACAACATAGATTTCCTCAGTCAAAGAATGGATAAAGAAACTGTGGTACATTTACACTATGGAATACTACTCAGCTATTAAAAATAAGGAAATCCCAAAATTTGCAGGCAAATGGATAAATCTAGAAATAATCATCCTGATTGAGTTAACCTAGACCCAGAAATATACACATGGCATGTACTCAATCATAACTGGACACTACTCCAACAGAGATATCCCGTGAATATCTTCACTTAGCTTGAGATTAGGATAGATGCTGTGACTTCCTATTGGGACTCTGGGTGTGGGAGGTAAGGAAGAATGATGTAATAGATGGATCCAGAGTGTCCTAGAAACCTACTGGAAGACCATTAAGCCAGGCAGATCTGGAAGCACGAGGATCAGCTCAAACTACTGCACCAAACAAGGACAATACGTGCAGTAAACCTAGAATCTCTATCTACATCTAGGCAATAGACACACGCCATATTCTCCACAATTGTGTAGAGAACAGGGACTGTCTCAGACATAAAATTTGGTGCCTCCTATTTGACCACTTCCCCTTAGTGGGGTATGTGGTGACACTGAGAGAGAGAGAGTAAGCAGGCTACCAGGAAGAGACCTGAAAGGCTGTGATCTTATAGTGGGGGACCAGGTCCCCTTCTGTCACTGACCTAGGGGAGAAGATTAGGATGAAAGAAGAAGGGAGGGAGAAGGAGAAGATACCAGTGAGGGGATAATAATTGCGATGTCATCTGAATAAATTACCTAAATAAAAAATACTAATAGAAAGAGTCTCCCCAACCTTTTTTCTAACTCTGGCTCAAGTGTCAGCTCTTGACGTCAGGGGGTCAGCTTTTAATCAACACCAAAGGCTTCACTCCAGGTCCTCATCACATAACCTCTCTCTAATAGTGTTTGTGCATAATTTCTGCTTCTAGGTGTTCAGCCCAGAATACTAAGGTACCATGCAGCAGATATTATGTTATATGAGGTTTATTAAATGAACAAAGGGAAAGAAGAAAAGGGGAGAGGGGTAACCCAGAGAGAGAGAGAGAGAGAGAGAGAGAGAGAGAGAGAGAGAGAGAAGAGAGAATGAGGAAGAGTAATCAGGAGTAGAAAGCCAAGAGGAGGGTTTGTCTTTTTATATAGTCCTAGGCAGCTCCATGACCCTGTACAGGTAAGCAGTGATATCACAGTGTAGCCGACTGAAGCAGAACCCTAACAAAAGGAATATTTGAAGGTTGGTTTTCATCACATTGTATATACATTTTACCTTCTACACTACAAGCTAGAAATAACATGGTCTACCATATTTTTATTTTCATTAATTTGTTTTAATTTTCATATTCATTGAGAGTATAAAAATAGTTATTTCCATCTTATATACAACTGTTTTTTGATGATGACATCATTATGAATAGAAAGAAAAAAAGAATACAATTTTAACTGATTTTAAAATATTTTCCTATTTTGCTGGGTTTACTTAAGGTCACAAAACCTACAATCAATACAGTGATCTAATTTCAGAGTATGATCATCAGTGCTGAAAGAAAACTATTTGTTAGGAGTTGTGTCCACACCCCTTCTTCCAGTAATTGACAATAAATAGAAAGCTTATTTTCTATCTCTCTGAATTTTTCCATTTTGTAATTTAAGTAAATTATCCCTTGGACACCATTTCAAGGTTCATCCAACTTTAAACTTTAATGAATACTTCCTTCCTTTTGTAAGTGATCAATACAAAATAGAGATACCACATTTTGTTATTCATACAACCATTAGTAAGTGGAATGTGTGTATGTAAATAATGCTGCTGTTTACATTCATATACAAGGGTTGATCTTAATGCTCGTAGGTATGTCTGCAAGTGGAATTCCAGACCATATGTCACCTGCATATTGACCTTATGAGCAATGACCAAATTTCCTTTAGAAGCATTGCACTAGCTTATATTCCTACCAGCAATGCATCCTTATTTCTTTAATTATAGCCATTCTAGTAGGTGGTAAAGTAAAATCTCAGTGGGAGTTTAAGTCACTTTAATGATTAATGATATTGAGCATATTTTCCTGTGCATACAAGCCACTTGCATATATTCACTAGATAAATGTTTGCTCAGATCTTTTGTCCATATTGTAATTAGGTCATTCATCATTTCATTGTGCCTTTCAAAGCCCTTCTTTCACTAGCCTTCAAACTCCTGCCTTGTGACTATACCTAAATTATATATTATATAAGATAATCTTTTATGTATCAGGACAATCATAAACACTTTGGGCAGTGTTCATGGGTACTCAAGTGGGCATAGTAGCAACCTGGTAACTGGCTCTGATTTTGGAGGAGGTAAAAATCTTTATCTATAACTAATTATATGACTTAAATTCAGTCACTTAACCTGCAAAGCATTAATTTCCTCATCTGTTAAACAGGTTTAAAGAAAATTAGCATTGCAGCATGGCTTTTAACAAAGAAAAGGTGTTTATTTCATTCCTCTATACACAGTAAAGACATAGAGTTGCTTGGTTCAGGTCATCCAAGACAGAAACAAGGTGCAAACTGGATAAACAAACTGTTCATTATGCATTGGAAAGAGTCCTTGGTCTGGTTTGAAGCCTTGGCTTTTGAGACATTACCTGGATCATCAACAGGATTCCTCTAGGATATCTTGTTGTTGCCATATGTAATGCAGAATATCCAGCTTTGATCTGTAGGATCGACCCCTTCATTCCTTCCAGCAGATCAGAGATTGGGAGATGTTGGTAGGGTCCAACTCAAAGTCATAGATCTAGGCCTGGGTGTTAGCTGAGTTATTGAACCCACCGACTCTCCTACACCCAAACAACCAAGGAAAACTCTCCAACTCTTCACTGTCTTGCTCACCCAAGTACCCCAGCAGGCAAAGGGTAAGGCCAGCTCTCCTAAGCTCATGTTCTTGGGGATGGGTTACCAGTGTCCATGCCACCAGGACATATCCTTCTGGTAGGCCAGCTTTCTGTGCTTGGAATAAGGAGAGTGCCTCCCTCCTACTGATGGCAGACTGCAAAATAAACCTAGAGCCAAAAACTTTTGGCCTTGCTCTCCTTAAAAGGACCCTTCAAAACTATCCTGGAGAACTCCTCCTGCAATTTACATACCAGAGTTTTAAAACCAGGGATACCCAAGTGGGGATACTCTCTCTCATCTCTTCTTTTGTCCTAGCTCCTTGTCCTTGTCCTTAGTCCTTTTATCTTTAAGCCTAATTTAAACTCTTATTGGGAAAAAGAATACTTTGAAAACAGTCAAAAGTTAAAAACCTAGTTCTTTGTCTCCAGACTGCCTTATTTAGCTAATTGTGTTTCTAACCTGCACTTTTTCAATCTCAGGGTGCAGAACTGGAGAACTCACTCCTGCCTGAGGACACCCCAGGAGACACATTCACTCCTGTGTGATTCTCAGCCCCCCTGTGTGACTAGTTATCAGGGTAAGCCTTCCCCTACCAGCCTCATAGATCTAGGCATGGGTGTTAGCTGAATTGTTCAACTCCCTACTCTCCTGCACCTACACAACCAAGGCCAACTCTCCAACACTGCACTGTCTAGCTCACCCGAGTACCCCAGCAGACGAAAAGTAGTCCAGCTCTCCTAATCTCATGCTCTTGGTGTGGCTTACCAGTGCCCAGGCCACTACGGCCAGCTCTTCTGTGTTGCCCAGGCAAGGTGAAAGTCTGCTCTCCTAAGTGCTGAATCCAGTAAGGAACATGGCCAGCTCTCCACAATCCTTGGAAATTTATATGATTCCAAGCGACAAGCTAGACCAGGAATGTTGGCGTGGCCTTTAGTGATAGTGGCCATGGAGATCAAGACAGACTACTAATACAGCAGTCCCATACATCCAGACATGGTACTCAGTGGAAGCATGGGCTTGGACTTCACTATGCCCTCAGGTGGCAGAAAAATCTACTCATATCACACTGCTCCCAAGGACTTTTGCATCTCCAGCTGTGATTCTCTTCATAGTGCTCAAACCATTCTGCATTTCTTTCTCTCCCTTTTCCCCACCACATAGTTGCACATCATAGAGTGCCACTGGAGGGTGGGCCCAGCAGTGGGTGTACCTCTCTATTGGCTAGAGTTTCAATATCAAAAAAGAGTAAAGAATTTTCAAGGCACATGTACAATATTATTAAAAATCAACATAATAATATTTGCTATCATTTTAATTGCACAATTAGCAAATATGTGTTTTTAAATCCTACATCTAATACTAGAAAGAGCTTTTCAGTGGCAGGGAGTTTGTTCTCCATTGTCTTGATCAAGATATCCAGAAATAGCTCAATATATATGAATTATTCATTAAGCATGCAATAAGTAAGTAAATTATCCAAACAGTATTCCAGTACACATTCAGGCAGGCCTCAATTTATTACATCAAAACTCAATGTTCTGAAACTCGGATTAGAAATAGAATAACAGATAAAATCACTAAGGTCATCCTTATGAATCACTTTTGAAAGGTAAATTATCAATATTTTGCTATTTTTATGGAATTGTCTACCTTTTTTTCTAGAGAGCAAGTTTAGAGATAGAAGCTGAGGGGTGTCTGTAAAAATGATGGTTACCAAGCCATTCCTAATGTGGATTGGTCAGCCCCAGAGGCTTTGCAAAGTTTTGGTTTTTACTGTGCTGAGACACTTTCGACAAAGCTGTTTCAATTACAATGGATTTATTCATGCTTCCTTAGTCTGAAGTCAAAGGGGCTTGATTTCATTGTGAAAGACTTAATTGTCACGTACCCATAGAGAAGTCCCATTCAGCTAAAAAATTAAAAGCCACACAGGTGCACCACCCCTATACTTTCTCTCCATAGGAATTTAGCAAAATGAAGGGAATCATTGAAGTTTCAGGACAGCAGAGCCTCCATGAACTAACCTTGCAAGCTATTTGTAGTGTGTGTGTATGTGTGTGTGTGTGTGTACATTATTGAAAAAATGATGAAGTTGTGTGTACACACACTATCAGTTTTTCAATAACCTACTAGTTGCAATGACCTTTGTTTAATATTCTTCTTTTTTTTTTTTTTTGGTTACAGAATTAAAACAACAACAATGATTGCTTGGTAATATATGTATAATAAACTGCTACATGCAGAAGCATAAGATTACAAACCCATCCTCTTCTACATGTATCATTGTCTCAGAGAATAAGGTCATCACAGTAAATAGAGACATGCCAAAATAGAAGAAAATCAGGCAAATGCAAGCAAGGTCACCTTGAGAGCATATAAATGATTGTCTTATTCTAGCTAAAATCCATTTGTTTACCTGATATTGTCATTTTTCCATAAATCACTGCATTGTTCATAGCTCACTAATCATCATCAATGCACTATTATCTACCAATAATGGGGGCAAATCTAGTCATTATCATTTCAAGGAGCAGACTAGCTCAGCACTTACACTTTCCATAATTGTGTCACTAATAGTAAGACGTGTACTCTTGGGGGTTTTCTTATAATTGTAAGCTACTTTAATTGAAACGATTTCTTAAAACTAACAATGTGACAATGCTTATTGTTTCCAGCCTGTCACCCTGCAGCTTTACATAAGCAAATAAAAACCACACTGGTGTGATAATCTTTTTTTTATTTTTAATCAACATAAAAGTCACAAATTAGCTAATATTTTATATCACTCCAAATGGTTAAACCACATATACACACAAAAAAGACACTTTATTAAACAGGTTTAGTTAGTTTTAGTATAGCTTTTAAAAATCTAGAAAATCAGGAATAAGTTTATTCATGTCTTAGCTAGGTATGTTCTATCCTCAAAAGTAAACCGAGATAAAATAAAGGCTGTATGTTTGTGTTGAAAAAAAAATAAGAGAGTAGATTCCATCTTTTTCATGGGATTTTATTTGGAAACCAGTAATGCAAACAGGAGCTGTATTAAACTATATGACATTTCCATTAAATGTCTCTGTATATCTGTGATACAGAAAATGACAAAACATGTTATAAACACTATAGAAGCTCTCTCAAACCAGAGTGTACATACTGCTTTATGATAATTATTTCATGTCAAGAAAATGTCTGCTAAGAAAGTGACTATGCAATATAAAGATTCATAAAAATGTCAATTGTAGTATTAGCTACAAGTATGCTATGTTGAAAAAACATAATGGTTCTACAACAGATGAGCACTTCACCTCTGATGAGCAACATGATGGATATTATTTGTCTATTACATTTCTAAAATCCATATGAAAAGAGGAAATTTTCATAATGAAATAGTATGTTATAATAAGTAAAAAACACCAAATTTTATGCTTATAGTAGTGTTAGTATATTTTAAATATCCAGAAAATATTTTGCAGAGAAATCTATAAAATAAGCAAATTGAAATGAGCAATGAAAATAATGTCTCTTTAAATATTTCGTAAGTCATGCCAATGCCTCTGATTTTCTACATTATGCAAAGAAAAAAATAATATTTATTAAAATTAAAAACATTCATAATTTAGAGAAAGCAAAAGATACTTGAAGTTACAAATGTCTTGTTGAAGTGGGTCTCTAGATATTAGAAGTACCATTGTCTTTCACAAGATTTACTCCCAGCTCATCTCATACTGGCTTTGTTGGATGTGAGGGTAGGGTATCCTTCCATGACTCGTGAAATCCTAGTGTGATTCATTACTAATACTACAGCAAGTACCTAAAGGCAACTTCGAGTTTATAGTTAGTCATAAAATGTTGTACTGAATGTAGAATTTTAGCACTTTCTGGTGTCCTTCTGATATTAAAGTGACAATCGCACCATTGGGCTGTTTTATGAGGCATTTGTTCACCTCCAGAGTAGATAAACTAAAAGAATGAAGGTTAGAAATTTCACCATGATAGTAGAACAGGGTATATGTTCAGAAATGGCCTCATAGGACTGGAAGATAGAGTGTTTTGTGAACAAATCTCTTCTGCGAATCCTTCTGTTAGCTACTAGGATAAAATGTAAAGTAACATGGCTATATAATTTGTATTTCTTAAAAACTACACCAAACACCAACAATAGAACAAATTCCAGCCAGTTGAATAAAGGAGGTCTACTGATTTTTTTTCCATTTAAATTTGAATCTAGCCACTTTGCTGAAGGTGCTTATCAGGTGTAAGATTCTCTGGTAGAATTTTGGGTCACGTATGTATACTCTCATATCATCTACACATAGAGATACTTTGACTTCTTTCCATCATATATCTCCTTGATTTATTTTAGTTGTCTTATTGCTGAAGCTAAAACTTCAAATACTATTCTGAATAGATATAAAGATTGTATACATCCTTGTCTTGTTCCTGATATTAGTGGAATTGCTGCAGGTTTCTCTCCACTTAATTTGAGATTGGCTATGGGCTTGCTGTATACTGCTTTTATTGTATGTAGATATGTTAAGGTGTCATGATTTGAAAAAGAGCCAGGAGGTAGATATGGGAGAGTTTGGAGAGAGAAAGAAAACAAGAAATGACATAATTATATTAACTTCAAAAAGAAGTCCTAGTTCAGTATTTTTCTAAGATTTAAAAGTATTGTCTAGAAAGATATTATTACCAAAATAAAAATACTAAAAAGATTTAAGTACTAATACAAATATGTATATTTTTTACTTTTTATTTTCTGGCCCATGTTTCCTATTATAAAGTAAATTCTTCTTCATTCTGTAAAGAACAGAAAATTATTCTCTTCATCTTTGTTTTCTTTGTTTTGGAGGACTTCATCAAATGATACAATCTCTGTTTATTGAGTTGTTTCTGCTGCTCAAATTCTTTATTCTTATTTTTATTATTTTAATTTTCATCTTATTTATAAATAATTGACAACATTATTTTGTCAATTATGTTTTAGAACTTCTTATTTTGCTATGCAGAAACTTTTGATAATATTCACCAAGGTAACATATACATAACTCCTCACAGTAACCCTGAGTGAGGGATGAAGACATTTGAAAGTTCCTTCCTTTACTAATGACAAGTAGACATCAGCAGCCTTAGTCATATTGTTGTACATTGACATTCTAGAACTAACACACCTTACTGCAAGCAAAACTTCTCATTTCTCACTGGCAAATACAGTTCTTCTACATTCTGCAGTTTCACATGTTTTAGAGCCTGCATAAAAGAAGGCCAGCCCGCTAGTGCCGTCCTGATACATTTCACTCTGCACAATGTCTTCCAGCGCTATCTATGCTTTGATAGGCTCTTCTGACTCAAGGCTAAATATTACATATTTGTATATATGAAGAAAGACCCTTAGTTGTTTAGTTATATGTACATATATAATAAAATAACTTTTAAAGCCTGAATTTATTTGAATATATTCTCAGAGAAGAAAAGCTGGTTATTAAACATATCGTATATTTCTTTTCATTTTCATTGTTGAGAAACCTTTCCATTTGCAGTCCAGGTTGGCTGTGAACTTAAGACCCTCTTGCTTAAGGCTCCCAAAAGCTGTAATTATAGGCCCATGGATCCATGGCTGGTTGATTCTGTCTTTAAAGTTTCAATAAATCCATTAATATGTCCCATGATGACTGCACAATGTTGTTTTCCATCAGTAGTGCATAAAATCTTACTTTTCTGCGTGTTTCTCAAATTTTATCATTACATTGTAAAAATAATAGTCATTTTTGAACTATAAATGATCATCTTGAGTGGGATAACCCAGACCCAGAAAGACACACATGGTATATGCTTACGCTCACTTATAAGTGGTTACCAGCCCAACATAAATGTCCTCTGAGTGTCTTCACTCTGTGGGGGATTGGGACAGATGCTGGGACTCACTACTGTGAGAAGTATCGAAGAATGGGAAGATAGAAGTACCCAGAGGGGCCAGTAATTTTATAAGAAGTCCATCAAGGCTGGTGGATCTGGATCAAGGGGATCCTGCAAAAACTACTATACCAATTTCAGTAGACCCCATATTCAGATTTTGCTAATGGACAACACATTCTCCACAATTGCGTAGACAACAGGGACTGACTCTGACATGTGTTCTGGTGTCCCTTTTTTCATCATTTCCCATTGTTGAGGAGGCCTGGTGGCACTCAGAGGAAGGGAAAGCAGGCTATTCAGATGAGACCTGACAGGTACCCTTCTGTCACAGAGCTAGGGGAGGGGAATATGGGAAAGAGGAGAGGAGGGGGAAACAGAAAGATACAAGTGAGGGGATAACAATCAGGATGTAATCTGAATAAAGTATTTTTAAATAGCAATTTATTTTTTATTTTGTTTTATTTGCTTGTAATTAAGAAGTGATTCTAAGACCTTGCACATGGCTTTTGTGCATTCTGAGAAACCACTGTACTCTTGACAAAACCTTATCACACATATGAAAGAAACTGGATTTTCATATGCAGAGAAATGAAACAGCTCTTATCTCATACTATCTAGAAAAACAACTCAAATTAATAAAATGTTACTCATAAAAATTTAAACTCATAAGACTCCTAGGAAAAATGTCAAGAGCCTTCTAGACACTCACTTGGCTAATATTTCACGTGTCCAAAAGCCTAGAGGGCAAAAATTTCATCCAGCTAAAAATTTTTCAGGGCAAAATGAAACACCACAAGACAGAAGAAAAGCCATGGAAATCAGGAATGTAGGAAAATATTGACAATTCTTTCTTCCATTAATAATATAAATTATATTATTTTTCAGTATTATATTATTGGCAAAAATTTCACTTGTCATAGTTTATAATACTAAAGTATGTTATTAGGCTCATATTTTGGGTATTTTTGAAGATTATTATGATCATGTTCATGTAATACACTTATCTATATTATTTTACTGTTTTGTTTTGATAACAAGATAACTAAAAAATTAGGATAAATCAGTTTTTCCTCAATATCTTTGGAAGTACATGTGTTACTTCCTTAAAGGTGCTGGTAATATGTGTAAACTTTTCATGATAGATAGCTTCACCCCAGCTACCCCTGTTAATACTCTGTTATTTTTATAAATATCATTTTATGTGTGTTACAAATCCAGTGAAATACCCTCACAGTTATGGTTTTATGGAATGTTATGACCCTAGAGAAGAATAGGATTTTAGAAGAGAATATATAGTCACTTAATGATTGCTTTCCTTATTTGTCATATAAAAATATGCATTTATGGTAGTAATCTTGTTTTTTTATTTCAGATATATAGTCATTATGTTTGAGTTACCTATTAAATTACCTATTCTATCATCTCAAATCTACAATTTAGCCTCCTGATATACTTATAACTTCAGTTCATATACCTCTAAACTCTAGAATATTTGTTTGCTCCTTTCATACAGAGTCCAATGGAGGCAACTGAGGAACCCCTGAGTAAAGTAAGTCCTAAGGAAATATGTATTATCGACAGGGGCATAACCATGTAGAGAATTCCAAGGCTTTGGACCCAGAGGATCTTACCATAACCAGTTCTCCATGTGGATTAGGCTAAAGAAGGGCAGCAAAACTATTTTTGGAAATCCACACATAAGTGTTTATGGATGATTATCAGTGTGTGCCTAGACTTCCAGACCTTAATCTGCCCAGATGTTTACAGCCAGAGACTACTTCTCTACAGAGATCTTCTACCAACATAAGCTAATGCCACCTACTAGACTGTACCTAGTAAACACAATGAGGGTCCCACTTGTGGTGGTAGCTGACTCTCCTGGTCCAAGCTTCATTCTGTTGCTGCCCCTAGTCATGGTTCTAGAACCCAAAGCACATTAATCACAAAGTCTATCTCTTTAGTAATGTTTGATGAATCATTTTTGTAGTATACTTGCTACTTTATTTAAATGGCTTTCCTCACTTGTTCTGAAGTCTTTTGGGGGTGGGGGCTTCAGCTCAAGACATAAACACCTTCAAAAACCATTTTCCTTACCCATTTTTCATACTACATTCTTAGTTAAACCTGGTATTTTTGTTTACAACAAGCATCTTTGATACAATAATACATCAACTCTGCATACCTCTTATGTTTCCTTTTACTACATATTAGCAAAATCATTGTTGTTTGGCCAATTATGTTTATATGCTTAGCAGCTTGGTAAATCAATAACTGATATTAACTCTTCACTTTCTTTTTCTTTGCTTAGGAATGCTATCTTCTTGTTCAAAATACAACATTTAGTCATCTTAAGTTTTGATGGCATCTCATTATTCTGTTTGTCATCGCGACTGGGTTCAGCATTTAGTTCAAATACTTCATGATATTAACAGGCCAATGTCCAGAAGCATGTACCTTTTCTCTCTATATTCTCTTGTAAGTGAGAAATTTGGGGCAGGCAGCATTTTCTGAACCTCCTGGGAGGACTGAAATTTGTTTTTACAGATGGTTTCTTAGAAGTCATCTGTGAGTGAGAGCAGCGTAATTTTCATCCATAAATTATCCTGAGGTCCTTTGAGACAGCAATGATTAGGATCTTTTTTCTGATGGATCTGCTTGTAATTTGCTTTCAAATATGTTCACATTCTATCTTGACTCTTACTGCCTGCAGTTCATTATCTGTTAATGGTGTTCTGGTCACAAGGATGAGTAGTATCCCACAGGAATCTTCTTTCTGGTTCTTCTAATTTATCTATTAAACTGGTGTGAGTAGCTTTCACCTATTGCTACTACTATTAGAGCAACTTCTATTATTATTTACAAACAGATCTCTATTGTTTTTCAAAAATGCCCTTATGTATGAAGTTCTCCATGTTCTTTTCCAAACAGAGCCAGTCTACTCAAAGAGAAATATCTAGCTTTTGTAATTTTGGGTCCACACTACTCCATAGGCAGAAATTGTGCATCTCTCTGTCATTTGTGAAGTTAGGGACAGCACAAAAAATTCATAGAATAATGTCTTTCCTTTCCATGCATGTTCTAAGGGAAGAAACTGAACTTCCAAGATTGTCTATCACAGAATTCTCTATTTTGTAAGATACGTGTATGAGCATTGTGTGTATGTGTCTTGTATGTTTGTTTGTGGTGTGTGTGTGTGTGTGTGTGTGTGTGTGTGTGTGTGTGTGTGTGTGTGTAAATGTGCAGAGAAATAGAGAGAGTCAAATTGTATCCCAGTATTCTCAACTTACCATTCTGAAGTAGACATTCCAAACTCAAAGTGGCAGAAGGTACTCCAGTCCTCTTGGTGATGTCTTCCTAGATTAGAACTCTTGGTTAGTTATGGATCAATGAATGGTGGTATGGTAAGGAATGGTATGATTGCCTAAGTTTTGAAAAATAAAGTAGTAGTTCTGAATTTGGAGTTGTGGAGGGAAGAGAACATCATCTTCCTAGCTTTGCATTCTAGTGTTGAGCTTCCATGATGAGTAGGATGAGGCAAGTCCCTTACTCAAACACAATCACCTTTGGGCACTTCTGCAAAAATTTGGTGTTTGTAACAGGGAATACCCCTGTGCTTTTTCTTTGTTTTGTATTGTGTTTAGCTTTCATGCAATTGAGTTTTCCATTTGTAAGTCTTTTCTGTTTTAATAAACTATTTTCTTTTATTGTAGCTTAAATTTTTTTATTCTTTGAAATGAATTTTTTTCACTTATGTTATGTGATGAAAGACGTTTGATGTATTTGGGGAATGTATTTTGCTACATTTTATAAGAACACATTGTCTGAACAAGAAGAATATTCATGTTGACAATAGGCTGAACGCCCCGCTTAGTAAAGGACTAGATACTGACAGAAGATCTCCCCACCAGCCAGGATAAGAAATGCTAAGCGAATCCAAACCAAAAAACAGGTCATCTATGAATGCTGCAGCAATGATTGATGAAAATGGATGATGTGCTAATGCTGAGATGGTTCTGCTCATAGTCATTCATCACAACAGCACAAGAACAAACCCATTGTATAAGGGATGAAAAAGCTGCATAATTTCATTCAGAGTTTCAGAGCAGCTAAACTATTACAGTAGATGATGTGTATGCATTGAATATCCAGGTGTTGCTATTGTGATATAATGTTCCTAATGCTACTAATGTGCAATATGAACTTATATTAAAGTATCCATTCTATCTAATAGGAATTAGTATATTGTGAAAAGATAAAGAGATAGATGAGGTAGTCTCCATGGCATTACAGTCTTTCAGTCAAAGTACAAAAGGAAAATGGGAGAGGCATCTTCCGTAGCACTCAGAATTTTCACTTTGTTTCTGGGGTCATGAAATTACATGATCTTCCTTGGGGCTTCAAACCAATGTGGTAGAAGGCAATGGTACTATTTACTTTGGACTCTTATCCAAATCTCTGTGTCCTATCTTACTGTTAACAATAAAATAACACTGAACTAAAAGCTTCAGTGGCCAACTCATCAGGAGACCAGTTTTCTCTTCTAACACACAACGGCTTGTTTTTATATACAGAATGAATATAGCCTGTTCATAACAGTGGGGATGGTGGGTAGGCTCAAAGTCATCTTTTCTTGTTAATCTAAGATGTAGACAAGAAATAATGATTGCTATTATTTTTCATGTGTATCAATTAGAAGACAATAAAAGGTGAGGGAACTGGTAAATTTAGGTGATGACTATTGGATATAAAACTATCTCAAGTATGGGCTAGATAAATGGATCAATGCAAGACTACTTGGTCTTGCAGAGGACCCAGCTTCACCTGCCAACACCTACAAAGCTCAGAACCACATGCAAGTCCAGTTTCAAAAAGTCTGACATCATGGGATGTCCATTTGATGCACATATATACATGCAGGCAAAACACTCATATACATTTAAAAAGTCAACAGAAACTAATGTTTAAAAATAAGGCAGAACAGTGTTATGGTTTAAAGCTGAGATTTGGTATCATAACAACCTAAGTGTGTGTACTGAATTCCTTCTTTTTTAATGTACTAGAGAAAGTATTGGACTCTTTTTCGACAATTTAGCACTGACATATATAATATGGAGATATGAATAGCACTTTTACATTTAAGCTGTATTTCAAAGAATTATTCTTATCTTTTATACATTAGCTCATCACCCACCTAAGTACATTAATTAATCTATTCTTTACAATATTAACAAATATTTTCAAACACGATTCATATGTCTCCTACTATACAGGTATCAGTTTCCCCAGAGTATTTTGTGGTTAGAACAATCAATATATATGTCCAAGATTTCCTTAGAGAAGTCACCTTGCACAAATGATTACCTGAAATTATATGCAGTTTTAAATAAACAACCATTAGTCCAAAATGCCAAAAAAACTAAATGTAAATATCTTAAAATTGAACAGTATACAATATTAGTCCTCACAAAATTTTAGTCATAAATGTGAATACAGACTTCATATATATTGGTAGAAGTGTTTCCTTTTCAATCATAAAATTCTATACATGGTATTTAAACTCTAGGTCTGATATCATAACTGATTTAAAAAAAAAGAATGTGTTTAAAAGTCTTGGAAGCATAAACTATTCAAAAGTCAAACTAGAGATGAATGAGAGGCTACTATAGCATTCACAATTTTTGTGCCCCCACTACCAAAATGACACACACACACACACACACACACACACACACACACACACACACACACACACACACACATATATATCAGACAAACACTATCTCTTAAAATTCTATAATCTGAGAAAATAATTTGTCCATCTTAGAAGCAGAAGTGAAGCACATGGCCCTTTGGGAAATGTTTCAACAAACCTTCTAAGGCATCACTTGAAAAGATTCTAATTGTATGTTGCAGCTATGGGAACAATATGGGATTTGAGACCCGTGAGGAATATAGTACCAGAGATTAGTCTAGAACTAGATTTCTGCTACGTTTGGGTAAGTAAAAAACTGAAGAACCTGAAAACAAAGGGTTAGTCTTATTCTCCTTTTGCTAAGTGTAGGAGATAAGAGAAAGAGTGAGACATATTGTTCAATAGGATAACAAAAAGGGAAAGAATTCCAGAAACTGAAAAGTGGAGATGAGCTTAAGAGTCCATCTTATTTAAGATGATTATTTAACATCTTCCACCTAGGATGATGTATTTACAAAAATAAAAATAATATTTCCATGGAGGGATATTAAATGGAATTATCAAAGGTCTAGCCAAAGGTTGACAAAACTAAGAGGCTTCTCTAATTTATTAGTATTAGAGAAAGATAGAAGTTATCTTAATCTGAACACTTTCCCAGCCTACTTATCCTCTTCCTTCATGTTTCTTATTGGTCAGTATCATAGCCCATTGAACAGTAAGTGGCCAGCATGAGGAGCTGATAATAAGAAGTTACAACTTAATTTATATTACAAGTTTCATAATTTGGAATATTGAATATTTATCAGATAATTACTACTCAACTGAAATAATTGATGTTATGATTTATTCAACTTAAGACAAAGCCCCCAGTTTCCTATATTTAATTATAAATATCACGTCAGTAAAAAACTAGAGAAGAAACATCCACTAAGTACATTAAAGAGGACAACATGGAGACTAAAGTTTCATTAATCCAATGGTCATGTCTATCCAACAACAACCTAGAATATTACAACTTGTTACATTGGTTACTGTTGTTGCTGTTAGAGAATTGGGCTTGGGGAAAAGCTTGAGATAAAGGGCTGGAGGTAAAGCATTGAATATCCCCATCTCTTCGCTCTTCTTTTTCACATCTCTCTTCTGATTTACACAGATCTACTTTAATCTAAGGTATACTTGAATTCTTGTTCTCTCTCTCTCTCTCTCTCTCTCTCTCTCTCTCTCTCTCTCTCTCTCTCTCTCTCTCTCTCTCTCCCTTCTCTTCCCTTCCATTCCCTTTCCCTCTTCCTATCTCTTTCCTGAAAAAAAAAACACCATAAACTTGGAAATTATAAATAATTTAATTTTATCTTTGATAGTTCTGAAAGATAGACTCTCCTAGTCAAGAAATTGGTGTCTGATCATCTTCTCAGGAGGTAAAAAAGACTAGTTAGATCTTTGGTCTCCTTATTATGCTATTAATCCATTAAGGTAAACTGCAATCTCATGATTTTGTCACCTTAAAAAGACCTTACTTCTCAATGCATTATCACTTTACAAACTAGAATTTCAACCTACATATGGTATTTTATGAGCACAATTTTTTAATACAGCCAAAGTGACTAACCATATAAAACAATGCTTTAAAGAGGTATTACATTGTGTTGCAGCTTATTTATGAATAATGCATTTAAATTTAACCTCATTGTTTTCAGGTACTTTCTAATGTTTTCATGGTCTGATTTTTTAAGATTAAAGATCACTATAAACTCCTGGTAGCTTGTCTAAAACCTCCTCAATTCTCCCAAGCAAGTTTAAAATCCTAATATCTTGAGAAAATATTCAAATTGCAATGTGTTCATTTTACGATAAGTCTTATACTTGAACAAAGAAGATGTATCAGTGATACTAAAAACCCTAATCCAGTGAGGGTGCATATGTAATCTCAATATTCTTACAGCAAAATGGAAGGTTCAATGATGAGAGAGAGAGAGAGAGAGAGAGAGAGAGAGAGGGAGCACCAGTCAGAGCTACGTCATAAACATTATCCTCTGCTGTCTACATGCTCGCTGTGGAACACACACATACACACACTTCATGGAGATTCTCCCTGTATTGAACTTAACTCTTTGCAGGCAGGTACATTTATTTATCTGAGTTTCTTTATGGCTAATCCTATTGAATATTATCTGAGATACTAATATCTGTTTATTGAATTGAAAATCTAGCCTGCCACTTTGGCTATTTTGAGATTTTTAAGACTTACTTTAAAGCATTTTATGAATTTGATGATTATTTAAGGACCATGTTAGAATTAAGTATGAAAGTACAGTACTGCCTGAGTCAGAGTTCCATAGAGAACTGTTTAGATGTGAGATTCTGTAATAATATCAACTATATAGTAAAGAAACTTTAATGACTAGTGATATCGGGACACATTTTGAGTATTTGTTTGATGGATACAAGCATGAGCAGTGACGAAAAAATGTCACAAGCTATGATTAAGTTCTTTGTTCATCTTTACCTCCTCTCTTAACCACTCCCATGTCTTCTATATTTTCCCTTCATTTCTACAGGAATTTTAATTAAAATGGCCCAATAGGCTCATGCAGAGGTCATTATTACAGGTCTGGCCTTGTTGCAATAGGTGTGTCATAGGGGGTGGGCTTTGAGGATTCAAAAGCTCAAGTCAGACCTATTGGCTTACTCTATTTTCCTGCTATCTGCAGATCTGGATGTAGAATTCTCATCTACTTTTGCAGCACCATATCTGTC
Organism: Acomys minous; assembly: GCF_964271855.1. Lineage (NCBI taxonomy): Eukaryota > Metazoa > Chordata > Mammalia > Rodentia > Muridae > Acomys > Acomys minous. The sequence goes on from NC_140483.1 coordinate 80,372,952, forward strand.
TGCATTCAGCTAGGCTTCCCATGATGATAATAATGTTCTATACCTCTGATAGAGGTAAAAAATTCAAATATTTTCCTTTATAAGAGTAGTCATTGTCCTGGTGTCTCCTTACATCAATAGAAACCCTAACTAAACAACCTCCCTACTTGCTAATTTTGAGTTTAATTCTTTTATTTTCCCCCATCAGGTTGAGTTTGTGTTGTCTAGATAATATTGTGACTAAAGGTTGCCAAAGAGTGTGGCCTACCTTTCAGGATTCAAATAATAAAAGAAAATTAACTCCTCTTCCTCTAGCAGCTCCCCTTCTAGTAGAATTTCATGCCTTTTCATCTCCCTTTTATCCTGGGTTTTGCCCAGATTGATATCCTGCAGGTCTTTGTGAGCAGTTACTGTGTTCCTATTCTATCTGTAGGATAATATTCACTTGACACCATCCACCAACTCTTATGACCTCTCCACCTCCTCTTCCTTGAAGATCTATAAGCATTGATGGAGAGGGATACGATATGTCTGTCGTATTTAAAGGTGAGAACTCTACAGTGTCTTGTTCTCTGCATGTTGATCAGATTTTGTATTTTATTTATTTTTCTCTGCTTTTCCACACACTTTTGGTTTTTACAACTTTTGGTTCACAAATCACTACTTTATTATGACTTTATAGAAGACTCCTTTATAGGAAGCACATTTTGTAGGAAACCCTATCTTAGTTCTTGCTCAAAATTTATATCTATAATCAGAAGTTCTCTTATTCATGTTTTAAATACTATTTCAAATGCTTTTTAATTAATGCTGTAGTATTTTGGCTTACTCAGGACATTTTTCTCTACTTGCTTTAGCCTAAAATTCAAACCCTTATCTTTGTGCTACTTGCCATAAGCTATTTCATTCCTCACTATGCCCTGTTTAACTATACAAAGTATAAGAAAAATAATTGTCATTTGTTTTGAAATTACACTAATTATCTTCTCTTTTACTTTAACAAGTTATATTAATTGAGTTAATCCATAAATTGGATGCAGAATAACCAACTGTGTATGTTGTTAGAACACACACACACACACACAGACACACACACACACACACACACACACACACACACACACTCACACGCACACACATAAACATTGTCATCAGCAACAGAATTGGGGGAGAGTTCACAATATGACAATTCTTTCCCTTTTAGAAAGTCTGATCCATCTGTGACATGGAGTAATTGGATGATAAGGGTCAAAAGATCATTTGAAGACCTAGAGTCAGGGGAGATCTTGGGCATTTCTTTGGTGGAGGTATACTTCACTAGATCATTAATCCTGATTTTAAATTTCCCTACAGGGCACTGTTTATAAAGGTACATTGCATCCAAACACTAGTCATATTAGCTCTGTCTTATGGAATTCCAAATGCTTACTGAAACACACTGCCTCCATTCTCTGTCCTGCCATGCCTCTGCTATCTCACTTTAGGCTTCCTTCACTAGAGTAATTCTTAATCACATAATATATTGTAAAATAAAACATCCAAATCTAAGATCTATGGTGATTTCTTCTCTAAAACTGTAAAAAGAAAATTCCAAAGTCCTGTCAGTTGTCTGCTAATGAGCACTGTATGCACAGCTCTGAGTTCAGTAAACTTCATTTAGATGTGTCAGCAAGAGCCTGTGCTATATTAAAGGTCTGAAACAGGAACAATAATTAAGAAGGCTCAATGCCAGGTCCTTTTCATCTTTAACTGCTGCCTAGAGTCCATACACAACAAACACTAAAAGGTCATCAGAATTCATTTTATAATGAGTTCATATTTATATTCCCCAAATCTTTCATCTAACAAAGGTAGTGATAATGGGCTAGAAAAAAATGTGATATAGTCATGGGACATGGGAGGGGCATAGGACAGGGAGAAAGGGGGAAGCCCAACTCAATAAATGAAAGACATTAAAGCTTCTTCTTGCTAATCGAACTGGAATGAACTCATATGAGGCACAGTCTGTACAGTGGCTAGAGGTTTAGAAATCTGGGCACTGTTTAAGTCTCTCTTCTCGCTCTAACCTTGAAAGTGTGTCTCTCCCTCAAGTCTTAGTTTTCTCACTTAGAAAGCTAGAGTGAAGACAAAGGCACAATTAGCTTGGGATGGCTCTCTGAGGAGTCCTATATTGGTTAGAATGAAATCCTGAGACTGTTCTAAAGGGTAAAGCCTGCAAAAAAGGTCATCATGCTATTATTAGTTCTTAGTCTTACATTTCTCAAGATTTCACTGAAATATTCATAATTAAATGGTTTCAGTCCATAGTAGGGGATTCAGTTAAGAGTATATTATCAGTGTATATTATGGCAAGGGCTTCTGCATCTCCTCTCATGACAACTCCTATGGAATAGTCTATGTGAACCCATTAGTATTGGATACCAATAGGTGCCACTAATATCTATCACTACTAAACTGTTAATTCAACTAGTTCTTAATGTAAGCCTCAAGGAAATTAAGCTAAGGAGGCTCTTACTGCAATAACAAAAAGTGAGTAGTTTTTGTCTCTTTGGCAAACATTCCACATACTTACAAAACTTAAAAATATCCTACTTTGAACTTAGACCTGAACCAACCACCCTCTGATACCTCTGACCTGGTTCCTGCTTCACCCCTTAGTGTTCTATCAGTCAGTATCCACAGGAGGCTGTACTTCAAAACATAATCAGTAAGAGCTCTCTGCACAAAATTTCCCAATGATCTCCTGACTTCAAAGCCCCACTGTGCTACTGCGTTGTTCTCTGTATCCTCCCTCAATTCCTCTATTTCAGTGTTGTTCCTCTTTCTTGCAGAATCACACATGGTGGTCTTCTTGCTTTTCTCTGAGGGTGCTAAGCTTGTCTCAGCTCACAGGCTTTTGCTATCTGTGTTCCTTCCTGATTAATCTTTCCAGGTTTCAATAATAAAGCCATGACTTAAGAGAGGCCTGTTCACCTGTGTAAGGAGATACGTGCTGATACTTATCACTATCACTGTGGATTTCCTTGCTGAATTGATCAAAATAAAGTAAAAAGTAAATGAGAAATAGTTTTTATCATGTTGCATTGTAGCATGTATAATAGTGACAACAGAAAGAAAAAAACAAAAAAGGAGGTCTGAACACAGATCAAGAGAATTGAACATTGAGACGTCATGAGTTACTTATGTTATACATATAGATGTCTATATAAAGAGCTATAAACAAGAAAAACTAAGTGACATTTTAAAGCCAGGCTTGGATTCTAAATTTTCTTGTATCTATCACCATTGGTGCCACTAATATGGAACAAGAATATTGGTAATGTTTCTGGTGTATAGCAATAAATATTTTTTCACTGCTATTCTTAGTCATACAATTAATTATGCAGGGAGATACTTATCCACACTTACTATAAGGAAGGCATTTGTCACAGTGTGTGATCTCATTTAGAACCCATGACCCACCCCATGGTAGGGATCCTATCCCTATACTGCTAGCAATAATCTGCTATGCTTGTAGACAGGAGTCAAGAAGAGTTGTCCTCTTAGAGGCTTCACTCAGCAGCAATTTGAAAAAGATGCTGACACTTACTCACAGCCAAAGATTGGGTGATGATAGGGAGTCTTGTGGAAAAGTTGGGGGAAGTAGAACAGAACCACCATGAGGTGATAGGAGCTGCACCAGAAGACCAATATAGTCAGATACTCAGGACCCAAAGGGGCTTGCTGAGACTGAAGAACTGACCAAGAACCATGCATCAACTGGACTTAAGCCTTCTACATAGATGTAGCCAATGGGCATCTCAAGCTTCATGTGGGTCCTCTAGTAAGTGGAGCAGGGACTGTCTCTAACCAATACTCTATTGCCAGATTTTTAATCATCCCCCCTCCAGGGAGACTGCCTTGCCTGGCCACAGAAGAATAGGATATCTCATTCCTGGTTCCACTTGATGGCCTGGAGTGAATAGGATGGATGGCTTCCCTTTTCTGAGGAATAGGGGAGGGTTAATGGGGAGAAGGGAGGAAGGACACAACTGAGAGGGGACGAGGAATGGGACTAAACACAGCATGCAAAATGAATAAAATGTTTCTTTAATTTCTACTCATAAAGAGAGTTTTTTTAATTTAAAAGAGAAAACATCAAAAGTCACAGGAGGTAGATGTTTCCCAGAAATAGTGCATAACCCTCTATTCTTTTGGTCTGTAAGTTTCAGTATCTGGATTCAGGTGTGCCGCCCTTACAGTGCCCACTTAAGCACAGTGAGAACTTACCTAGCATGTAGAAAAGCATCAGTCCTATGCTGTGATTGGAACCAAGGCCTAAAATTTAAAATGATCTTCTGGTTCTAACTGTTTGAATATTAATAAAAAGTAAGGAATTTCATCTAGGTCCTCTGTGACTAATAATGACAATAAAACCATCCCTTCAAATACTGAAATAGTACACTTAGGTAAAACTATGTATCATATTTGTGGAGAATGGTTTCCATTTTCTAAATAAATTTTACATTAAATATAATTTTCAGTGGAAATGCCTTTGAATATTATTCTTATTATAATTTTCTTTCTTTCTTTTTCTTTCTTTTTTTTTTTTCAAGATAGGGTTTCTCCATGTACCCTTGGCTGTCCTGAACTCCTTTTGTAGATCCGGCTGCCCTCAAACTCATACAGTATAATTATATTTTTAAATACTAGTATGTTTACCCTGATACAGATATATATATATATTTCTTTATACTTAAAATCTTTGCAAAAATAGTATGAAATTTAATTTTTATAAAAGAGGTTGTAAGAGTTATCTAAATGTCTCTTAGCTTTACCTCCTGGTTGTTTTATTTGGTCCATGTTTGAATATTTCATACTATGGGGCATGCTGAGCATTTGAGACATACACGTTTGGTGTAATAATGACACACAGCGCATGGCAGTCACAATGCCGTACTACCTGTGATAGTTGAATATTTTCCTATGATTATTGCTAACCTTCTATAGATGCTGATGTGGTTTTCCAGAGTTTACAGTCTGAATGGTTAAACAATGCTTCATTGGAGTAACCTACACACATCATAAGCAGACAGTTGTGCTTGATGAATGTGTTTTAGAATAATTTCACCAATGAAACTAGAATCCAGGTGGAGAAAGAGTTGTATTTGTACCCCAGATACTCCCTGGCATCTTTGTAGTCTTCTGAACCATCTCTGACTTCAATCTGGGATTGCTCCTATTCTTCAAAAATTTACATAGGCTATGCTCTCTTTTGAATCGGGATTCTCAACATTAAAATTCTGAGATTAATCAGTGCAGGAAGCTATCTATATCTTAGGATCTTGGTTTTTTTTCCTTTTATCAAAAATAGATGTTCTTCTCTCAAACTATATCCTTATTAGCGACTCCCATCCTTCTATGCCCCATTTTTACTCACCTCCTATTACATTGAGATCTCCTCCCTTTCTATCTCTCATTAGAGAACAAACAAGTGTCTATAGGATAATCATAAAATAAAACATAATAAAATGAAGTAAATATGGTAAAAACTAATACATCAAAAGAGATCAGAGCATTTATACAGAAGGAAAAGAGACTAAAGGAAGGCACAACAAATAGACACACACAATTGTACACTCAGGAATCCCATAAAAACAAAGAAACTAACAAAAACTAAACCCCGAAAATAATTATAGATAGATAGATAGATATAGATATAGATATAGATATAGATATAGATATAGATATCTGTCCCATGCTATCTCTGGGCACACTATCTCAGTCTCTGTGAGTTTACATGTACTTTGATCATGTTGATTAAGGAGGCCTTGTTTCCTTGGTGTCTTCGATCCTTTCTTGATCTTACACTCTTTCTGCCTTTTCTGCCTGTTCTTCCACAGGTTTACCTGAGCCTCAAGGTGAGGGTTTTGTGGGAGGCCTCCCATCCAATGCTGAATGTTCCAAAAGTGTCATTCTTCTCATAATGTTTGGCTATGGGTGATATACTGCAGCAGGAAGCTTCTCTGATGCACACTGAATATGACATTGATTAATGAGTTTGGAGAATATCAGTAGGAGTCATTTAATGCGACTTATTTGTAGACCAGTAATACTTGGATTTCCCCTTGCTCCATAGGATATATGTTATTGGCCAACCAAATAGTGTAGGGTATGGGTTCCAGCTCATGAAGTTCCCCTTAGCTCAAATCAGATATTGGTTGCTTACTCATATAAGGTTTGTGCCACCACTGAACTAGCATATCTTCCAGGAAAGACACCATTGTCAATCCAAGGGTTTGTAGCTCAACTGGTGTTTGCATTTCTCTTTTAGTACTGTGGAGAGTACCTTTCTATATCAAAGAGCCTAGAACCTAAGAGTGAAGGCTCTAGGTAGGCACCAGCTCAACTCCTTCAAGCTCAATAAGTTATGTAGATGTTGCTTTGAAGTTAGTTTGTGGATAGCAACATACAGTCCTTGTAAACACCTGGCAAGGAGAATCTCATAGTACCCCTTTAGCTTCAATTAGATGTAGCCCAATCTCAGTAAAAAGAAGTGTCTTTTATTTAGTGTGTGTGTGTGTGTGTGTGTGTGTGTGTGTGTGTGTGTGTAGATGTCCAGTTGAGACTCTGTGTTCCACGTTATTTGGGGATTTCAGTTAGATTGCCTTCATATATGTAAATATTTTAGGAAGCTTCTTCTGTATTAGGTTTCTATAACAGCCCTCAAATGCCCTTTAATTTAATTTCATTTTAAAAATGTATTTTAATTATTTATTTATATTACATCTCAATTGTTATCCCATCCCTTGTATCCTCCCATTCCTTCCTCATTTTCCCCTTACTCCCCTCTCCTATGACTGTGACTGAGGGGGACCTCCTCCCTCTGGATACACTCATAGGGTATCAAGTCTCTTATTGGTAGCCTGCTATCCTTCCACTGAATGCCACCAGGCCTCCTCATCTAGGGGACATGGTCAAATATGGGGCACCAGAGTTTGTGTGAAAGCCAGACCACACACTCCACTCAACTGTGGAGAATGTCCTGTCCATTGGCTAGATCTGGGTAGGAGTTTGAAGTTTATTGCATGTATTTTCCTTGGCTGGTGCCATAGTTTGAGCAGGACCCCTGGGCCCAGACCTGCCCATCATAATGTTCTTCTTGTAGGTTTCTAGGACCCTATGGATCCTTTTGTTTCCCTATTCTCCCATGCTTCTCTCACCTAGAGACCGAATAGGATGACTTTCCCTCTGTGAATGAGAGAATTCTAAACAGAGGGATATCGAATGGCTGAGAAACACTTAATAAATGCTCAGCTTCTTTACTTATCAGAGAAATGCAAATCAAAACAACTCTGAGATTCCATCTTACACCCATCAGAATGGCTAAGATCAAAACTTCATGTGACACCACATGCTGCTGAGGATTTGGAGACAGAAGAACACTCCTTCATTGCTTGTGCAAATGCAAACTAGTACAGCCATTTTGTAAATCTATCTGGCAGTATCTCAGAAAACTGGGAATAAGGCTTCCTCAAGGACTTTAATTTTAGACAACACTAAATAAATGTTCAATATTCTTAACTATCTGGTAAATGAACGTCAAAACTACTTTGAGATTTCATCTTATACCTATGAGAATGGCTCTGATTAACAACACAGGACATACAAATGGCAGGAGTGCCAACTTGCACAAACATGAAAGAAATCAATGTAGCAGTTCTTCGGGAAAATGGGAATCAATGTACCTCCAGATCCAGCTACTTTGCTTTTTGGCATATATTCAAAGTATGCTTTGACCTACCACATGGACACATTTTCAACCATGTACATTCTTATTTTATTTATAATATCCAGAAATTGGAAACATTGTAGAAGTCCCTCAACAGAATGGGTAAAGAAATTTTGGTACAATGATATAATGGAATATTTACTTGGCTCTTTAAAAATTCATAAGTAAATGGATAAATCAAGAAAAAGATCATCGTGAGTAAGATCCAGAAAAAGAAATATGTTATGCATTAATGTTTTTGTAGATATTAGCTGTTAAGTCAATGGTAAACAACCTATAGTCTCTCGACACACAGGGATTACCTACAGAGTAAGAGACTAGGTAGTAGAGAATGTCTCAATAGATAATGGAAATAGAATAGACAACTGTGAATGGTTGAGCAGGGAGGCAGGAACAGAAGCAAATGTGGAATTTTAATTTTTGAAAGTCTAAAATCAAATAATTTAAAAATTACCAACAAAAGATTTTTTCATGTTCATAAACCTTTTTCAGAAAGATTCATGTCAATTCTTGTCACCATCAAAAGCTAATAATGTCCACCGTTGCTTTCCTAAAACATTATTTTTAAATACATTCTAATTTTTGAATTTTTCTAGAAATTAAAGAATTTAACTGAGGTGTGTGTGTATGTGTTTTTGTGTTTGTTTGTGTGTGTGTGCATTATTCTAACAAATAGCTGATAAGAAAATATGGATTAAATAGTAGACTTTACTAAAAGTACCACTTATTATTTTTCTATTTCTGAGAAATGCTAAATGTGCAAATGTTTTTTCCTTGATTCTCAGTAATCTTCACTCTACAGATTAAAATATTGAATTTCTAGTGAGTCTCATTACAAATCACTTGCTAATGTGTAAATCTGAAGTCCTTGAGGGAATCAGAAAATGCACCTGTTCCTCAGAGAGACCCATTTGTACATAGGGATCTCTGAGAAGAGATGTACCAGGCATAAGGAGGAGAATAACATCTAGTGTGTTGTGGAGATTACAGAGCTGCAGATGCTCGAAAGCACAGGTTACTTGAGTTAAGGTTGCCACTAATCTGATTTCAAAATTCTTGCTGCAGTTGAGACTGTTTAAAGAGCCATCACAATTCCAAGATTTGTTTTTCCTCATTTTGTTCCACTTAGTAAAAACCATGTCCCCTTCTAGGGATTTGCTCCATCTGAAATTCAGAAGTCGTGTTTATTTAAAGACCCTCATTTTAGAAGCTTCTAAGCCTTTGTGCACCTTAACAAATATATGGGGAGATTTTCAGCAGCTTTTCCAAACAAATACAAGCTGAATTATTTAAATAAATATAAAGGCTTCGTAATACACTCATTGTCTCTGGGTACAAACAATGGGAAAACCATTTTTCGTTGAAGTCCAATGATATTTTAATCGAGATACTCATTCCAATGTGTAGGACATAGACAGCAACAGAGAAAGGGCTTCACATGCATAGTGCTTCTAGCAAGTTCGTGAGATGAGGCATCACCACAAGAATGTAGAAGACACAGACCACATGCCTGGCATTAGCACCACATTAAAAGCCAAGTTTAGCTATCAGTCAAGAATTAAAGTATACACATACACACATTGTGTTCCAGGGAGAGACTTTGGATGTGACCCCAAGGGCCATGGGAGATGAAGTACTTGAGGTTTTCTTTATTTTTTTCTTTTTCCTTTTCTTTTTTCTTTTTTTATAATTTTATTTTATTACACATGTATAATTCTTTTGCTTTTACCTATTATATTCGGACAGCTTCCTGGACAACATTGTAGAAAACTTCTGATCCATTTTGGACCACCATTTCAATCTCCTACTAAGCCTGGAATCTCTCAACATTTAGAAACTGAACCACAAACACAATCACTAGATTGCCTAACCTTTCTCTCTAATTTTGGGGGGAGCATTCCAAGGTATTATTTGCACCAATTGAACCTGAAGAAACCTTAAGAGAACAATGTCCCATTCCCTCAAAGGGGCAGGGGTTATATAGGTTGCTGTTAGCCCATTTGATCCCCAAATGCTTCTTCCCACTGGGAGGTGGTCATAAGTCATTATTGGTCTTATATAGAGAAAAAATTAGGGAAAATCCAGGAATGTCCCTCTTTGCCTTTATCTTGCATATGTAGGCAAGGAGATGGGAGCTGAAAGGAAAGAAAGGGAGGTTTAGGAACATAGAGGGAGGATAGAACAAAAGCTAGATGATTGAACCTACTCTTTAACTCAAGGCCTTAATTGTTCCTTATAATGAAGGTTATGTCTAAGTCATTGCTATAGAATTTAGAATACTGATACACAACATGGGCATGTCAAATACTTGGCAGATTTTAACACAGGAATACTTGACATTTTCTATGTAATTCCACTATCATGCCTTTTTGTTTGGTTCTTTTTCCATAATTTTTTTGCTCCTTCCTAGAATCTACCTCCTAACAAGGTTTAACGGCTATCCTCTACTCCACAGACTCCTTTTGAAACCTGGTGTGATGGTGCTATTACTGAAAATACACTATCCTTTCAGTGATTAGAACAACAGTAAAGTGCCAGGGACCAAACGGCCTGTGGCCAACCCCCACCCATTCAGCATCTGCAGCAAACATCCTGCTGGGCCACTCATTAGGCATGCAAGGCATCCGGCTTAGCCCTGAGAAGAGAGCGATCCAATCCTGAGATAACCACAGAGACATCCTGCTTTGTCTCACCTAGGAAAACCCCTCCCCTTGCAAATGTTCCCGGGGCTCAACCCCAGAAGATTTTGTACTTTTCCATTTACCCTCCCCGCTTACCCCGCCCTCCCTAAAGCAGGTTTTAAAAAGCCTGCCCCCACCCTCAATAAACGGCTCTTGACAAGCTACTGTTCGCTTGAGCCCTGCGTCTCTCTCGCCCATATCATTAACCACAGGTTGCGACCCCCCTCGGCCCCCCAATAACTGACCAGCTGGACTGGTTATGTGGACTATTTACGTGGACTAGTTAGTAAAGCCAGCAGCTTTTATTTTTGAATGTCTATGTCCCTACCCTTTAGTTTTTACCAACAGTAATTTTCATGAGTTCATAAAATAGGAAGGTTTTGATCCTGATTTTATAGAGAAAGGAAGTTAAGTAATAAAGCCAATTCATCTCAAGTCACACATCTAACACAGAGAATAGCCTGGATTTCCCTGACTCAAAATCTTCACTCTTTGAAGGATGATACCGCATACTCAGTTTATCTGAACAGACATCTTTCCAAGGTTCCCGCTGCAGCTATCCAGGGTCTTTCATAACTGGGAAATGGGACATACGCGACCCCCTTTTAAACTCATGAAAGTGATTCATCTTATAAAATACAAATATTTCATGTCACATACAGAGTTATTGCATTAACCAAATTCTTAATATTATAACACAGACATGTTATATAATAGGTGTTTTATGCTGTCAGTCCACTCTAAATCATGTTGATCAGGAGCTGTATGGTGTCCTCCCTTACTTCTTTTAAATTGTGCTTCTGTGTGTGAACATATACAACTGACTTTTTTCTACCCTGGTTCAATATGACATGATCTTTAACTTTTAACCTTGCTTCACTTTGCACGACAGTTATAAAATGGTCTGTTCTTTCTATTAATCTTTTCTTTATTTCCTTACATTTTTGTCTATGCTCCTATATTTTTATTAAGTTTCTTCCAGAAGAAAGAAAGAAGTATTCACAGTACTTTCTCTACTATCTTAACAATTGATTTATCGCTACTAAATGGTCTCTGCTTAGCACCAGTACAGTTATAGGTGTTCTTCATCAGGTTTTCTCCAGGGACCACTTTGCCTAGTTTTTTCAAATTCATTAGTTGACTTTAGGGAGCAACACTAAAAGCATTTCCTTGGACTGTGGCAAGGATCCAGGGTTTATCCTTTAACCAATTCTCAGAATGACTGAATTTTCTATTCATTTTCTCTCCAGAGATAAAGTTATTTTAGGGAAAAAGAACATGTTTCCTGGAAAAGGACTTCCTTAACTCTTCTGACCATAGAAAAAATAATTTTAACCTGTGCCCTGATTTGGTAACTTTAAAGATTTTATACTCTCTCTGACTCTCAAGTGCTAGTATTTATGAGGAGAAAATATTGGTTCTTTAACTCTTTGTACCAAATCAAGTGAGTTGTATAAAACCTGAGTAGCAAATTATATTGGTGAAATGGCCCAACTTTTGTGTTTTCTCAGGATTTTAGGAAATTATAAAGATGCTAATTAGTTGTGAATAAAGTCGATGTTTAATTTATTTGAAACATATTATCCAATAACCATTACAGGCATAGCCTGTCTTATGACATAAACAATATATTGGATAGAAAAATTGCTTATCATAATGGAGTTTGAAAATCATTTAAAAGGCAAATTCATTGAGAAAAAAGGAAGTTTTAAAACTATTTTAGCTACTTTATAAAATCATAAATGTTATATATATGGAGCATATGCAATGTTCTAAAATCTGTATATATTTTATAATGTAGAATCTATTTCTTTCCCTTCATGGGTAACTATTATATAATGGCAAAATCACTCAACTTCATTTTTCTACACTTTAAAAATTTGTAATACACTGTGATTATCTGCAATCAACAACTGTGCCATATTTTTGCCTGCATATATGTGTGATGTGCATGGGAGTGTATTAATGTTTGCATATGTATATGGGTGTGTGGATGGACTTGCATTCGGAGGCCAGAGTGTGGTGTTAGTTATCTTCCTCAGTCACTCCAAACTTTACCAATAGAGAAAGTTTTCCTGAATGCGGAGCTGACAGATATGGTTATTGCGCTAGCCAGTTTGCCCTAGAGATCCCTTGTATCTGCATCTGGGGAGCTAAGATTGCACATGTGCAGGTAAGTAGACCTTGTTTTATGTTGGTGTCTGATTCTCACACTTTCAGGATGACTACATTATGAACTATGGTTCTTCCCATTCCCACCATAGAACTTCATATATCTGTTAAACATCAGTGATGACCTCTTCTTTGGGCCAATGGATTAAGGAAGTTTGTGCTTACAAAATAAACTGCAAAAAGCAAGCTTAAAGGAAATAATTGTAATTCATTGATTTTCCATTTTGCTTGAATACGGAGACATGATTGTGGTAGTTGGATAGATTCTCCATGTTTAAGATGATTAAAAACAATTTTGAGGCTCAATGAACAATATGAATAACTTCACAACATGGAATATTATTTTAGAATAATAAAGAACTCAATAAATTTTCTATCATTTTTGGCAAAACTTTTTTTGATTAATGGAGCATGAACTATGCATGCAAGAGGAAAATATTTTATTCATCTAAAAGATAAAGTGAGGTTTCTTAGATGTGTATTGTCCCATGTCTCTTTAAAGCAGAGAAGTGCTTGTTTTTGATAAATCCTTCTGCCTAACATTCTCATTCTGCTTGTTAGGATGACCAATGTGATTACTGAAAAAACAGCTTTTTAGGAAACAGATTCACACTGAGAAGAAAATGATGCAAGATTTTCAATTCAGTTGCTTCACACACACTTATTAGTTCAGGGACACTTTATAGTAGAGGGGAAATTTCATCTCTGGAAATTGTGGGCATTTTAATGATGATGTGATAGCCAGGACTGCTTGTCACTGATCCTGTCTAGTGCTGGGTGCTGTGCAGCTCGGATTTTCTTCTGCTGCACAATATTATTAAACCTGAGCTATATGAATTACAGCTAGGAAGTGAGAAATCATTTAGTTTCCTCAATTAATTTTGCATATGTATGACTTCCCCAGGAAAATGAATGTCCTTCCAGCTTATCTAAATAAAGGCCCATCACTGGTACATGTTGTGCTTGGCACTGCATGATGAGAATAACAGACTTTGTAAGTCTTCACAACAACTAAAAACCTTATGGAACATGTCTGTGGTTTCAAACAAATGTTTTTGAGATATCAAAAGCTCCATGACAATATACAACCCCACTCAACCCCACTGTGTGATCTGAACAGTGAATGCCACTTATGTTGCTACAACCATCTGCTCTGTACTTGGTTGTGATTTCTTAGGTAACCCCAGTAAACTTGGGACTGGAGAGCTCTATTAGCTCTTCCAGAAGACATGAGTTTCAGTCTCAACACTTAAATGAATGCTCACAAATATCAGTAACTCTAGTTCCAGGGAGTCCAAAACCCTCACTGACATTCATAGGCAAGCACCATACATATAAAATTTAAAAAAATAAAATTAAATTAAAAATACCTGGGGCCATGTAATTAAATGTATTAAAAATAACAAAGAAAAATTTCTAAATTCATAAACATCAGATGCTGTGAGAAAGTTAGCTCCATTCTAACTAGAAACTGTCATAATGTTCACATAAAAGAGAGACACTTAGTAAAGGGGCTCTGAATTGTCATTTCCCCTACATATGTAAAAAGAAAAATATTGTCTTTGGGGTCCCTTCTATTGGTTACTTTGCCAGAAACAACTAAGAGTTCATGGTAACATAATTTCCTTAAAGCAATACTTATCATTCTTTAAAAATAAATATGCTACTTGAGTTACTGTATTCTTCATTAATTTTACAAAGTAAACTAGCAAGTCTGCATTGGGTGGAGAAATGTAGTTTATAAAAAATTAAAATCTTCATGAATAGATGTGTGTGGGGAGTGTGGTGTGGTTTACTCCTCTGTGGACTCACTTGAATATGCAGTGTCTTCCTGCAGGCTTCTGTGTTTGATCCATGTCCTCCAGTTTGTGAGCTGTTTGAGAAGGTTTTGGAACCCTTAGGTGCAGCCTTGCTGGAGGATGTCCATCAATTGAGATTTTAGAGCCAGTCTCTATAGGCTTTGAGCTTTTTCAAACCTGCTTTATTTGGTGTTCTTTAATGCAACTACCTCCCTTCCAACCCATCTACCCTAGATAGCAGAGAAAAAAGGTAAACAGGAAGAGGAGAAGTAGACTTTTTTAGACTTGGAGCGATTCTACTGGCGAAGTTGAGGGGATTCCAGAAGACCTATTAAACAGCAAACAAGCAATTCAGGAAAGATAACTACAACAGCAGCTACTGAAACCCAGAGCAGAAGCGTTTGTTGGAAAGGCTCTGTCTAGGAGTATCTGGTAGGGGAGCAATGAACAGCCAAATAATAGGAAATGATGCCAAGACCAAAATCCATAGCCTCATGTTTTGGGCCCATATATATCTCTCAGAGTCCATAATAGGATGTTTGTCAGTTGGCAAAGACCACGCCCCCTCAAAAAGTGTTTCCTCTTCTAGTGAACAAGCATCACCTGTTCTCTCAAAAGTCCCTTTCCAGAGGAAAGCACTGCACACAAGTCTGTTTTACACCCCACACTTGGGATCAAAACAAAAACACATTTGCACCCAGTACAAAACTCTGACTTCTTGTTTTCTTTCTCTGCTTCCTTTGTACTGATAATAAGATGACCAGTCCACCTCCTCTTTCTGCTTTTATACCTTCCCTGCCTGTTCCCAATATAATAGGCTACTGAAACTAAAGCTATGATAACCACATTTTCTCCTGTAAGTTTTCTTTTTCAATCTATTCTATCACAGAAACAGAATAGTTACATGACCCTAGGAGAAAGCTGCATGTTCTAGCTTGGCTTGCAAAGTTGTCCCAAGATGTGTTCTCTGGAATCTGATGAAATAGCAGTGCTACATATTTTTTCATTTATATAATAGTGTAATTTGTGTTGCACAATTGTAACAATAAGAACAAAATAATATTTTTTATTTTTTATTTATTAATTCATTCATATTACATCTCAATTGATATCCCATCCCTTCTACCATCCCATTCCTCCCTCCCTCCCACTTTTACCCTATTCCCCTCTCCTATGACTGTGACTGAGGGGTACCTCCTCCCCCTATATATGAGCATAGGGTAAAAGTCTCTCCTTGGTAGACTGTTATCCTTCCTTTGAGTGCCACCGGGCCTGCTCATCAAGGGGCTGTGGTCAAATATGGGGCAACAGAGCTCATGTAAAAGTCAGTCCCACTCTTTAATCAACTGTGTAGAATATCTTCTCTATTGGCTAGATCAGGGTATGGGTTCATTTTTTACTGCACTTATTGTCCTTGGTTGTTGCCAAATTTGAGCAGAACCCCTGGGCCCAGATTTGCCCATCATAATATTCAACTTGTAGGTTTCCAGGCTCTCTGGATCCTTCTATTTCCCCATTCTCCCATACTTCTCTCACCTAGAGGCCTAAAATGATTTCCTCACATCTATCACACTTTTCTGGTAGGTGAAGACTTTTAAGGAATACGTCTCTTGGGATAGTGTGTAGCTACAAGTGAGTATATACCATTTGAGTCTTTCTGTTTCTGGAATAATCACTCATTATGATCATTTCTAGTTCAATCCATTTGTCCACAGTTTTTGGGAATTCCTTGTTTTTAATAGCTGAGTAGTATTCCATAGTGTAAATGTACCCCAGTTTCTTTATCCATTCTTCTACTGAGGGACACTTAGGCTGTTTCGAGGTTCTGGCTATTATGAATAAGGCCCATATGAACATAGTTGAGCATATGTCCTTGATGTGTGATGGTGCATCTTCTGGGCATCGTCCAAGGAGTCAAATAGCTGGGGATTGAGGAAGCCCTATTCCCAGTTTTCTGAGATAGCACCAGATAGATTTCTAAAGTGGTTGTGCTAGTTTGCATTCCTACCAGCAATGAAGGAGTGTTCCTCTCTCTCCATATCCTTGCCAGCATGTGTTGTCACTTGGGTTCTTTATCTTAGCCATTCTGATGGGTATAAAATGGAATCTCACACTTGTTTTGATTTGCATTTCTCTAATGTCTAAAGACATTGAGCATTTCTTTAAGTGTTTCTCAGCCATTTGATATTCCACTATTGAGAATTCTTTCTTTAGTTCTGAGACCCATTTTTCAATTGGGTTGTTTGGTTCAGTGATGTTTAATTTCTTGAGTTCTTTATATATTTTTGATATTAGACCTTTGTCAGATGTAAGGTTGGTGAAGATCTTTTCCCAGTCTGTAGTCTGTCGTTTGTTCTCTTGACAGTGTCTCCTGCCTTACGGAAGCTTCTCAGCTTCATGAGATCCCATTTATTAATTGCTGACCTCAGAGCCTGGGTTGTTGATGTTCTCCTGAGGAAGTAGCCTCCTGTGCAAATGTGTTCCAGGCTCTTCTCCACTTTTTCTTCTAACTAATTTAGTGTCTCTGGTTTTATGTTGAAGTCTTTAATCTACTTGCACTTTAGTTTTGAGCATGGTGACAAATATGGGTCCACTTGCATTTTTCTACATGTAGACATCCAGCTAGACCAGCACCATTTGTTGAAAATGCTATCTTTTTTCCATTGAATAGATTTGGCTTCTTTGTCAAACATCAATTGACCATATGTGTGTAGATCTATTTTGGGGTCTTTGATTCAATTCCATTGACCAACCAGTTTATTGCTATGCTAGTACCATGCTGTTTTAATTACTATTGCTCTATAGTATAGCTTGAGATAAGTTATAGAGATTCCTGCAGAGCATGTTTATTGTATAGGATTGTTTTTGCTATTCTAGGTTTTTGTTTCTCCATATGAAGTTGAGAATTCATATATCAATGTCTTTAAAATATTGTGTAGGTATTTTGATAGAGACTGCATTGAATCTGTAGATTGCTTTTGGTAATATAGCCATTTTTATTACGTTAATTATCCCAATACATGAACAAGGGAGGTCCCTCCATCATCTCATGTTGTTTTTAATCTTTTTTCTTTAAAGATATAAAGATTTTTACAAACAAGTTCTTCACTTACTTGGAATTACTCCTAAGAATTTTCTATTGCTTGTGGATATTATGAAGGGTATAGTTTTTTTCTAATTTCTTCCTCTGCAAGTTTGTCATTTGTATATAAGAAAGCTACTGACATTTCTGAATTAATTTTGTATCCAGCCAATTTGCTGAAGGTGTTTATCAACTGTAGAAGTTCTCTGGTGGAATTTGGGGTTCACTTATATACAGTATCATATCATCTGCAAAAAGAGATAGTTTGAATTCCTCCTTTCCTATTTGGATCCCCATGATCTCCTTGTGTTGTCTTATTGCTCTGTCTAGAACTTCAAGAACAATATTGAAGAGATATGGAGAAAATGGGCATCTTTGTCTCATTCATAACTTTAGAGGAATTTCCTTGAGTATCTCTCCATTACACTTGATTTTGGCTATTGACTTTCTGTATATAGCCTTTATTATATTTAGGTATGTGCCTTGAATTCCCAATCTCTCCAGAACTTTAAACATGAGTAGGTGTTGGATTTTGTCAAATGTTTTTCTGCATCTAAGGAGATGATCATGTGGATTTTTTTCCTTTCAGTTTGTTTATATGGCAGATATTTTTGATGGATTTCCATATATTAAACTATCCCTGCATGCCTGGGATGAAACCTACTTGGTCATAGTAAATGATATCTCTGATATGTTCTTGTATTTGTTTTGAAAGTATTTTATTGAGTATTTTTGAGTAAAGATTCATAAGAGAATTGGTCTGAAATTCTCTTTTTTTTTTTATTGGATCTTTATGCGGTTTAGGTATCAATGTGAGTGTGACCTCACTGAATGAATTTGGTAATGTTCCATCCATTTCTATCTTTTGGAGTAGATTTAAGAGTATCAGTATTATCTCTTCTTTCAAGGTCTGGTATAATTTGGCATTGAAACCATCTGGCCTGGGCATTTTTTTGGTTCAGAGAATATCAATGATTGCTTCTATTTCTATAGGGTAAATATGATGATTTAATTTGTTTATCTGATCTTGATTCAAGTTTGTAAAGTGGAATCGATCAAGAAATGTGTCCATTTCCCTTAGATTTTCAAATGTTATGGCATAGATGCCTTTAAAGTATTATCATATGATTCTTTGTATTTCTTCAGTGTCTGTTGTTACGTCTTCCTTTTAGTTTCTGAATGTGTTGATTTGGATATTGTCTCTTTGCTTTTTAGTTAGTTTGGCTAATGGTTTGTCTTGTTGATTTTCTCAAAGAACCAGCTCCTGGTTGTCGCGTCCTCCCGCCAGCAGGAACAACGCAGACACCAGGATCCTTCTCAATCACGCTTTATTGGGAGCATCCTTTGAAGCTGAAGCGAAAAGACCCCGAATGCCTGCGAGCACGCCACTTAAATACTGTCTGGATGTGGCGTGTCAATGTCTCATTGGTTACATTTGGATGCCTCATTAGCATGTCTCATTAGCATGTCCCATTAGCATGCCCGCATTAGCATGCCCACAGATGAGAGGCTGTGTTGGAGTACTTCATTTGGATACCCCTGTCGGGAGGGGTGCATTGAGAGGGCTTATGTCTGTGCATGTGCGGGAGCTGTAGCAACTGTAACAGTTGCCACCAAGTGGTAAGGGTCGCTGCCACTATCGGGTGTGGCCGCGCCTTACACCTGGTTTTGTTGATTCTTGAATTGTACTCTATGTTTCTAATTTATTGATTTTACCCCTGAGTTTAATTATTTCTACACTTCTACTCCTGTTGGGTGTTTCTGCTTCTTCTTTTTTATCCCAGGGTTTTCAGATGTGTCATTAAGTTGCCTATGTGTGATAGTTCTATTTTCTTTATAAAGGCACTTAGTGCTAAGAATTTTCCTCTTAGCACCTCTTCCAGTGTGTCCCACAAATTTGGGTATGTTGTTTCTTCAATTTCATTGAATTTCAGGAATTCCTTAATTTCTTTCTTTTTTAAATATATTTTATTAATTTAATCATGTTATATCTCAATTGTTATCCCCACCCTTGTATACTCCCATTCCTCCCTCCCTCCCATTTTCCCCTACTCCTCTCCCCTATGACTGTGACTGAAGGGGACCTCTTCCCGCTTTATTTTCTCATAGGATATCAAGTCGCTTCTTGGTGCTTGCTATCCTTCCTCTGAGTGCCCACAAGACCTCCCCATCAAGAGAACATGGTCAAATATGGGGCACCAGGGTTCGTGTGAAAGTCAGTCCCCACTCTCTACTCAACTGTGGAGAATGCCTTGTCCATTGGCTAAATCTGGGTAGGGGTTCCAAGTTTACTGCACATATTGTCCTTGGCTAGGTCCAGAAAACTGGGGCTAAGACTTTCTCAAGACCCAGCTATTCCACTCCTTGGAACATTCCCAGAAGATGCTCCAATACACAACAAGAAAATTTGCTCAACCATGTTCATAGCAGCCTTATTCATAATAAGGCTAAGTGTCCCTCAGTAGAAGAATGGATAAAAAACTGTGGTACATTTACACTATGAAATATTACTCAGTTATTAAAAATAAGAAATTTGTGAAATATGTGGACAAATGGATTTAATTAGAAATGATCATAATGAGTGAGTTAACCCAGAAGCAGAAAGACTCAAATGGTATATACTCACTTATATCTGGACACTAGCCCAAGAGGCATGTCCCATGAAAGTCTTCACTTACTAGGAAAGTGGGACAGATGGGAAGACTGCATTTTGGGACTCTAGGTGAGAGAAGCAAGGGAGAATGGAGAAATAGGATCCAGAGGGTCCTAGAAACTTAATTTCCTTCTTATTCTCTTCCCTGGCCCATGTGTCACTAAGTAGAGAGTTATTTAGTTTCCATATGTATGTAGGCTTCTGTGGGGAGCCACAGAGCCCTTTGTGGACCCCTGCCTCCACATGGCACCGACAAACAACCCCTTATTTGAAAAAGGCCCGCTGCTCGCGAGCCTATCAGCGTGTGAGATGTGTCTTAGTGTGATTGGATGTTTGGGTGGTATAAATGAGCATGAGGGGAGTGGCTTGGGTGGATTCTCTGAAGAAGAAAAGCCTGAGTAAAGCTGCTTAGGAGAAGAACCGGTGGTCACATCTTTCTTGCCGGTCGAGCGAGGCGCGGCAAGTGGTGGCCCGTACAGGGAACCGACTCCCCCACCATCAGGTTTAGAACTCCAAGTGGCCAGGGATTGCCAGCGGGTAAGTTCCTGGTAAGTGGAGCTTATGACTCCTGGGGAAGGGGAAAGTCCTCGGGAGGGAGGCTATCCTTAGGTCTCCGGAAGGGAGCTAATTCTTAGGTCTCCGGGAGGGAGCTAATTCTTAGGTCTCCGCGAGGGAGCCAATAAGTGAAAATATAAATGCATCACAGTCTCATCCAGTTTTTGCTGCTCTTCAAGAGCTGTTAAAACCAAAATGAATCAAATTAAAGAGTAAAACTTTGGAAACCTTTTTATCAGAATGTGATACTGTAGCCCCCTGGTTTGCTGTATCAAGTCAACTAGCCTCCTCGAGCTGGGACAAGTTAGGTGGAGATCTAGACTTCACCTGGGAACAAGGCGATCTGAAATGAGGTATAAGACCTATATGGAGGCTGGTTGCTTGGAGGATACCAGATGCTCACAGGCTCTGGAAGTAGGGAAACGGGCCTGAGAGCAGCTCAAAGAAGAAAGGTCTTTGAAGTCAAGCAACAGTTCAGACTTGGAAGAAGATATTGAGGAATTAGCAGAAAAAATGGAGAGGTCCACCTTGTATTCAGACCTGACTCCATTTAAAAAGGGGAAGTTGCCAAAGGAGGAAGTGACTAGAACTGGTGCAGAAGTTACCACGCCTCCTCTTTATTACATTCCTAATCCTGGGCCAGAAACAACCACAAGCACTCGGTCTCTGGGCCCGCAAGTTTGGAGGGACGTTAGAGTTGGTGCCTTGGGTTTTTCAGTGTTCCAGGATGCTCAGGGACAGCGCTACCATGAGCCCCTAGAGTTCAAAATTGTGAAGTCCCTTGCCGAGTTGGTACGTGCCTATGGCATTTCAGCTTCCTTCACAGTGGCGCAGGAAGCGCTGAGCAGACACTGCATGATGCCAGCGGATTGGGGTAGCCTTGCCAAGGCCTGCCTCACTCCTGGTCAATACCTTGATTTTAAGGCCTTTGTAACAGAATTTGCTGCTGAACAGGCTGCTACTAATGCTGCAGCGGGAAATCCAGCCTGGGACAGGGACATGCTTCTAGGACAGGGCCGATTTGCAAATCAACAGACAGGGTATCCAATGCAAGTGTATGAGCAGATTAACCAAATTGCCATTAGGGCATGGAAGTCCTTACCCAATAAAGGGGAGGTAAGTGGGAACTTGACCAAGATCATCCAAGGTACCACAGAACCGTTTTCTGATTTCGTCGCCCTCATGGTTGAGGCAGCATGGGTTTGGGAACCCAGATGTCGCCATGCTCCTGGTTAAGCAGCTAGTGTATGAGCAATGCACAAAGGAATACTGTGCTGCCATCACTCCTTATAAGGGCAAGGGAATAGAAGCCTGGATGAAAGTTTTTTGAGAACTGGGTGGGCCTTTAACTAATACTGGACTGGTCACTGCAGTAGTACAGCTCTCGAGAGGAAGGAAGTCTGCTCCCCCTGGCACTTGTTTCAAGTGTGGCAAACATGGACATTTAAAAAGACAATGCCCTGAGAGAGGAAGTGGACAGGGAGGGGGAGGAAACACTCAACCGAGACAACCAAGTTTGTGCCCCAAATGCAAAAAGGGGAACCATGGGCAAATGAGTGTAGATCGGTGAAAGATATTAATGGTCAGCCTTTGACACTTGTCTATGGTGGAGCTCATCCAAAAAATGGACATCCGGGTCCATGTCCCCAGGGCCCGCAAATATATGGGGCCATGGACAATGGGAACCAGGAAAGCTGGGAGGAGGAGAGGTGGCCATCTCTCCGTCGTACCAAGAACCATTTCGGGTTCCGCAGGGTTGGACCTCCGTTCTACCACCAGACTGGTATTAACTCCCCAAATGGGTGTCCAATTAATAGAGACTGACTTCAAAGGACCCCTGAAGCCTCAAACAGTGGGGCTCTTGATTGGGAGGTCCTCCACTGCTCTCCAAGGGTTAATAGTACATCCAGGCATCATTGACCCTGATTATTATGGTTCTGTTAACATTATGGTTTCCTCGCCTCATGGTATTGTGGCCATATCACCAGGCAGTCGCATAGCACAATTGGTGATTCCCCCTAGTCTACATACTAAATTTCCATCAGCTAAACAAGAGAGAAGAAAGAAAGGTTTTGGGTCCAGTGGAGTTGATTTAACTTTCCTCTCTTTGCAATTGGATAAGAGACCAATTTTCAACCTGTTAGTGGAGGGTAAAAGAATTTCAGGGTTGCTAGATACTGGAGCCGACCGCAGTGCTATTGCCAAAAAGGACTGGCCTACTGCTTGGCCCGTTCAAATTTCTTCACAGATCTTGCAAGGACTGGGATATGCCAAAGCCCCAGACATGAGTTCCAGAATGCTAAAATGGCAGGATCAGGAGGGTCATGTTGGAGAAATTCAGCCCTATGTCCTTGACCTGCCGGTCACCCTATGGGTAAGAGATTTATTACAAGACTTGGGCTTTAGACTAACTAATGAATACTCGAAAGACTCACAGGGAATAATGAACCATATGGGTTATCATCCCAGTTTTGGCCTAGGAAAATATCTCCAGGGTCGGCATTCTCCTATAGAGCCAAAACAAAAACAAGGAAAAAAGGGTTTGGGTTTTTCTTAGGGGCCGCTGGGGAGGGGACTCCCATTACATGGAAGACTGAGGACCTTGTATGGGTTCCCCAGTGGCCATTTCTCTTTCCTCAGAGAAATTACAGGCAGCCATAACCCTTGTTCAGGAACATCTTAGCTTAGGACATATTCAACCTTCCCTGTCACCCTGGAATACCCCCATTTTCGTTATTAAAAAGAAGTCTGGAAAATGGAGGCTGTTGCATGACTTAAGAGCTATTAATGAGCAAATGCAAGTGATGGGACCAATTCAGTGTGGGCTCCCACTACTTTCTACCCTGCCTCAGAATTGGCCCATAATTGTTATTGATATCAAAGACTGCTTTTTTTCCATTCCTTTAAATGAAAGGGATTGGGAACATTTTGCTTTTACAGTTCCTTCTTGTAATCATGAAAAGCCAGACCAGAGATATGAATGGGTAGTGTTGCCACAAGGTATGGCTAATAGTCCTACGATGTGTCAGTTTTATGTAGGACAAGTTATTGAGCCATTGAGGAAAAGATACCCCAAATTAAGATGTATCCACTATATGGACGACATCCTTCTGGCACACAATGATGAAACCCTTTTGCATACAGCTTTCTCTGAGCTAGACCAATTGCTGTGACGAAGGGGATTGTCTATAGCCCCTGAGAAAATACAACAAGACACCATAGTGAATTATTTAGGAGCAAAGATTCTACCAAGACAAGTTTGCCCCCAAAAATTGCAGTTACACCTGGATTGCTTACACACTTTAAATGATTTTCAGAAATTGTTAGGTGATATTAATTGGATTAGACCTTATTTAAAGATTCCAAATTATATCTTAAAGCCATTATTTGCAATTCTAGCGGGGGACAGTGATTTGATTTCCCCTCGACAATTAAATGAAGAAGCACAAAAAGCTTTAGATAAAGTTAATCAGGAATTGCAGAAAGCTTGCTTAAATAGAATAAAAGAAGGAATTCTCATTCAAATGTGCATTTTACAAACATCAGACCAACCTACAGGAATTCTATGGCAAGACGGACCCTTATTATGGATCCACCCGAAATTTTCTCCTGCAAAAACTATAGATCATTATCCCACAGCCATTGCAAAATTAGCCATGGAAGGCCTAAAACAGAGTTTACAATTCTTCGGTATGGTCCCTGAAAGAATTATTGTCCCTTATGATAGTCACCAACTTCAAGTTTTGTTTGCAACAGTTGATGAATGGGCTATTTTAAAAGCTAGTTTTGATGGGTATTTTGACAATCATTATCCTAAACATCCATTGATGACCTTCTTTAAGGTACATCCAGTAGTGTTTCCAAAAATTACTCGATCCCAGCCCATTAGTGAAGCTGTTAATATCTTTACAGACGGATCAAAGACCGGTTGTAGGGTTTTCTTAGTTGAAGGTCAAAAACCAATCCTCATACAATTCCACCCTACATCACCTCAACAAATTGAGTTGCAAATTGTTTTAGAAGTTTTCAAAAGACATCCGGAACCCTTTAATTTAATCTCTGATTCTAATTATGTTGTGAATCTAGTAAAGACTCTGGAAGTATCGGGGAATATCAGTGATAAGAGTCCCGTTTTTGAAATAGTCAAAGAATTGCAGACAATAATCAGGGAAAAACATAAACCCTTTTTTGTACAGCACATTCGAGCTCATACAGGTCTTCCTGGTCCTCTGTCTATTGGTAATGATGTAGTTGATCAATGCACCCGCATGCAATTTGCCTTTATGGCCTCTAGCTTGGAGTTAGCAAAAGAATTTCATTCTAAGTTTCATGTTAATGCCCGGACCTTACAGGCTAAATTTCACATAACCCAAGCAGATGTTCGAGAAGTGGTGCTTCAGTGCCCACAATGTGTTATCCATCACCATCCTCCATCCTACGGGGTGAATCCTCATAGGCTTCGGCCGTTACAAGTTTGGCAAATGGATTTAACTCATTTTGCAGAATTTGGAAAATTAAAATATGTGCATGTATCAGTGGATACCTGCTCAGGTATCATTTTTGCTTCTCCCTTGACAGGGGAAAAGGCTTCCAATGTGATGACCCACTGCCTTGAGGCGTGGGCTGCATGGGGGAAACCACAACAACTAAAAACAGACAATGGCCCTGCATACACAGCAGCATCTTTTGCTTCCTTTTGTGAACATATGGAAGTTACATTAAAACATGGATTGCCATACAATCCTCAAAGACAGGGAATAATTGAATGCACTCACAGGACCTTAAAGGAATGCTTAATAAAACAAAAAGGGGAAATAGGCAATGGCCACACCCCGAAAGAAAGAATAGCTTTAGCCCTGTTTACTTTAATAAATCTGGATATAGACGGACGATCTGCTGCTGATCGCCATTCCTCCACTGCTCCTTGTGGACAAGGTTTGGTGAAATGGAAGAATTTCTTGACTGGTGTATGGCACGGCCCCGATCCAGTCCTGGTGTGGGCGAGAGGATCTGTTTGTGTTTTTCCCCGGACAGCAACTGACCCGGTGTGGGTTCCAGAATGCCTCATCCATAGGTTCCATGGAGATGATCTTCCTGTGGATCCTGTGGATGATAACCTTCCTCCCGCGCATTCATAGTTGGGAACCCCAATGGGGGATACTGTCAGTTTTCCCGAAGCCGATGCTAATTCGACATGATGCACAAGCTTTTCCCCGTTTATTTCCTCAAATGCTAGTTTAGAATTGCCCTTTGTACCCTTGGAAGAGCAAATTGGCCCCCCTTTTTGTTCATCCTATATAATGGTAGCTATGATGGTTCATGAAAATTATCCCTGAGCAGCTAATCTGTTTAAGTTTTTATCAGATCAACTCCAGGGAAATTGGTCAGCCATTCTCAAGTAGACACTCAACCACCTGCATATCACGATTGTAGCTTCTCTTCATGGATGGCGGCAGCGATGAACAACCTGAAAGAGTGGGCAGGAATAGGAGCCCTGGGGTTCTTGATGCTTGCAGTATGTGTGGTATGCTTTTGGTGTATTTGTCGTTTATGTGTGTCTCAGATGCGTACTCAAGTTATGATGGCTCAGGCATTAGCAGCAGCTGAGGTGGGGCAATCTCCACAAGTGTAGTTGTCAGTCCTGGAGAATTGATCACCTCGTCATGCTCAGGGTGCAAGGCAGAGCACTGCACAGGAGGTACGTTGTTTGCAGTTAATGGCCTCCTGGGGAGCAAGTCTGATTGCATGTGGGTTGGTATCCCAGATCCCACCTCCAGAAAAAAGGTACCGGATGGGTCCAGTGCTAAACCAAGTGAAGGGCTTTGGCTGAGTACTGTTGTACATCAGTGTCCATTCGACAGGACAGGCTCAGCACTCAATCTGGTGGAGGGCTTAGATTATGGGCTGTTATACATCAGTGTCCTCCTGGAGATCAGACCTCTACTCTCACCTGTTGCATCAGCACTAACAAAACAAAAGGGAGGAACTGTGGGGAGCCACAGAGCCCTTTGTGGACCCCTGCCTCCACATGGCACCTGGCATGCAGCCAGAGCCACCTCGATTTAAACAAACAACCCCTTTTTTGAAAAAGGCCCCCTGCTCACGAGCCTATCAGCGCATGAGACGTGTCTTAGTGTGATTGGCTGTTTGGGTGGTATAAATGAGAGTGAGGGGAGTGGCTTGGGGGATTCTCCGAAGAAGAAAAGCCTGAGCAAAGCTGCTTAGGAGAAGAACCGGTGGTGGCATATTTATTGCCGGTCGAGCGAGGCGCGGCAGGCTTCTTGTTATTTCTGTTGTTGAAATTCAGCCTTAAGCCATGGTGAACTGATGGGATACAAGGTATTATTTCAATCTTCTTTTATATGTTGAGGCTTGCTTTGTGACCTACTATGTAATCAATTTTGGAAATGGTTCCATGGGGTGCTAAGAAGATGGTATAATCTTTGTGTTTGGGTGAAAAGTTCTGTAGATATCTGTTAGATCCATTTGATTCATGACATTGGTTAATGTCATTATTTCTTGGCATAAATTCTGTTAAAATGACCTATCCTTCAGTGAAATTGGGGTATTGAAGTCTCCCACTATTAATGTGTGGTTTAAGCTTTATTAATAGTTTTCTTTTCTTTTTTCTTTTTTTTTTTTTTTTTACAAAAGTGGGTGTACTTGTATTGGGAGCATAGATGTTCAAAATTGTGATGTCATCTCAGTTGAGTTTCCCTTTGATGAGTATGAAGTGCCCTTCCTCACCCTGTCTGAATAATTTTGGTTGAAAGTCTATTTTATTGGATATTAAAATGGCTACACCAGCTTGCTTCTTGTGATAATTTGCTTGAAATATTTTTTCCAGCCTTTTACCCTGGTATAATTTATTATATATATATATATATATATATATATATATATATATATATATATATATATAATGTGAGATGTATTTCTTGAGTGCAAAAGAATGTTGGATCTTGTTTATGAATCCATTCAGTTAGTCTGTGTCTTTTTATTTGAGAATTTAGTCCATTGATATTGAGAGATATTAATGACCAGTGATTGTTATGATCCTTAATTTTGATGTTGGTTACTGTAGGGAGTTTTTAATGGCTGTGTTTTGTGATGGTGTAGTTATCTATTTCCTTTGTAGTTTTGGTTGTAGCTTGTCCCTTTTGGGGTGGAGTTTTCCTTCTATTAATTTCTGTAAAGCTGGATTTGTGGTGAAGTATTGTTTGAATTTGGTTTTGTCATGGAGTATTTTGTTTTCTCAAGCAATGGTTATTGAAAGTTTGCTGGGTATATTAGTCTGGCCTGGCATCTGTGGTCTCTTAGGGTTTGCAGGATCTCTGTCCAGGCCCTTCTGGCTTTTATGGTCTCTGCTGAGAAGTAGGGTGTAATTCTGATAGGTTTGCCATCAAATGTCACTTGCCCCTTTTCTCTCGCTTCTTTTAAATTTTTTTCTTTGTTCTGTGTATTTTGTGTTTTGATTATTATGTGATGGGAGCTTTTTCTTTGCTGGTCTATTCAATTTGGTGTTCTATAAGCCTCTTGTATATTTATAGACATCTCTTTCTTTAAATTAGGGAAATTTTCTTCTTTGATTTTGTTGAAAATATTTTCTGGTCCTTGGAGTTGGGCATCTTCTCTTTCCTCAATGCCTATTATTCTCAGGTTTTGTCTTTTCATGGTGTCTTTGATTTCTTGGATGTTTTGTTTCAGGAATTTTTCCAAATCTAGCATTTTCTTTGATGGTTGCTTCAAGACTTATGATTGTATCTCCTAGGCTCAATATTTGTTCCTCCTTCTCTTGGGTCCTGTTAGAGAAACTCACCTCTGTGTTGTTTGCTTTATTCTCTAAGCATTCTTTTTCCCGTTTTTCTTCTGTCCAGGTCTTTACTATTGTTTTCATTTTCATCTTCAGATTTTGAACTTTTTTATTGATTTACTTCAACTGATTGGTTGAATTTTACTGGATTCCATCTAGTAACTCTCTATAGGCCTTTTTTAATGTCTTCTACCTGTTTGGCTGCCTGTTCCTGCATTTGTTTCCAGATTTTGTTTGGTTCTTCCATTATCATATCCATTACTAGGGATTGAGGTCTTTTTCTTGTATTTCAATTGGGCTTGAGTTCTCCAGGTTACCTTCTTTGGGATAGCTGGGATCTGGAGATGCCATATTGTTTTGGGTTTTGTTCATGTTTTTACACTGGCCTTTAGTCATCTTGATGTGTCTGATGTTGGGAGGTATCTTCTGTGGTCCTTCACTAGTCGTTGGGAACAGTTTGTTGGTGAGTGATTTTAAGTTGAGGTCCTTTGCCCGTGGTGGTTAGGAAATTATTCCCTGAGAGAGGCAAGCACTCTGGTTTTGGTTCCTGAAGACTTTACTTCATACCCTGGGTTCCCCACTGGGTCAGCCAAGTAGGTGCTGGTGCTCTGCAGCTCCAGTATCAGTTTGAGGTAGAGTATGTAAGACCTGTTTTTCTATGTTTGGCTGAGCTTTGAATATTCTTCTCTCAGGCCCTAGGGCTTTGGGGCCTAGGCTCAGGTCACCCTAGACTGCCTGAACCCTTGTTGGCTTCTAGAAATTGTTTAAGTTCTTGCCTGTTCCAACTAGGTAGTGGGGTCTATGTTCTGCCTGCCAAGGAGAGAACAACTAGTGCCTCTTGACTGTTGTTGGTTGGCTAAATATTTGTTCTATGTCCTCTGACCTGCCCAGCCACTCACAAGAGTGTGTGAATCCCAGCTAGCCTGTGGAACCTGGCTAGGCTGTGACAGTTGTGACCAGTTGTGCCAGTGTAGTCCTCTGGGGCTAGCTGTTTGGTTTCTACCCAGCCCTGGTCAGAGGGCTGTTGTGGTCCTTGACTCCTGGCAGTGTCTCTGGTCTCAGATCACACCACTACGGCTATGTACCCCTGATTATAGCAGCTTGCAACTCTCAGGCAGGGTCCAGATCAGGTTCTGGGGGTTGGATTCCTCTCTGTTGAATTTCTTCTCAGAGCTCACAGCAGCTGGGTACTGTATGCACCACTGACTGGGTGCCTGAATGGTGCCTAGGTTTCTGTAGGCTTGTGTGGGTCAGAGGTCCCAATCTGTCCTTGTAGCTTTCCCTAATCCAGGAGGATTGAGGTACCTTCACCACAGACTTGGTCCCAAAACTGAGTTTGCCTGCCAAGCAAAGCCATGAGTTTCCTTCTTGGGCATGCAGAGGCTGGGACTGCACCCATTACAGACTGGGTGCCTGACTGACACCCAGGCTTTCTGTGGGCTTGCATGGGTCAAGAAGGTCATTCTGAGGGCCCAATCCACCCTCGTAGCTTTCCTTAGTCCAGGAGGTTTCAGCACCCCAGCCACAGATTCAGTCCCAAAACTGAGTTTGCATGCTAAATAAGTTTGCAGTGTTTCCTTCTCGGAGTGCACAGTGGCTGTGACCCTACCCACTGCAGACTGTGTGCCTGACTGGTGTCTAGGATTCCTGTGTGCTTTCATGGGTCAAGGGGTGGGTCAGAGGTCCCAATCCACCCTCATAGCTTTCCTTAGACCTGGAGGATTGAGGCACCCTCACCTGAGATTCAGTCTGAAATACTGATTTCTTCCCCCAAGCAAGGCCACTGCTCAGAGCTTGTCATTTAAGTATAGGTCCTGTCCAGGTGCTAGGGGACTATCCTATAGTCCTTCTTAGGGTGCTGGATAACTGGAGTTCTAACTAATCTATGGTCCATACTGTGTGGATCTGTTTTGACCAGTTATCCCCAGCACCCAGAGTCCGTAGGTCCAGTTAGTGTCTGTGGTCTCTTCCCTGCAAATCAGGTACCGTGTGTCTTCATCACTGCCATCTTGGTTCCCCTCAAAATAGTATTTTCATTCCATAGTAGTGAGTAAAAATGTATTATAAGTGAATAATTGGTAAAATATAGAAAGAATAAATTGTAAATTTAAATTTTCAATCGAAGAAGAACCAGTGTATATATTACTCAGTATTTCTACACATATTCCTTAAACTGAACTCTAAGGTTTAACCATATGATACATTTCTCCAATCTCATTTTGGTTAGTCACACCTATTATCTGTGGCAGCAATGTCACACACACACACACACACACACACACACACACACACACACACACACACACTTCCAAGGTTTTGTCCGGGGGTATAGGTAATGTTTGCATAATTTGTTACAAAGAAGCAATGTCAGAAGAGTACATGTAGGCCTCTTAATAATTGCCAAGATATTGTCAAGATTTAAACCTGATTTTCATAATAAGAGATCATCCATGTCTTAAATGCCTTCCTTATTGTCTACTATATAATAAAGCTAAATGGAAACAAGAAACAATGTGCAAGCATGGACTTTGCAAATTGTTAGTATTTAGAAGTGTTTTGGTGAAACTCAAAGAAACAGCAGCATAATTATCTTTCATCTACTTTCACTGTCATTGAATTTTTATGAATAAATCAAAATCATGATCCAAAACTTTTAACTCCTATCACCTTTGCCTTACTATTTAACATTTCTCCATTCCCATCTTGCCTCTTACATATTCTTTTTTTCTCTTTCAAAACTAATGGCCTATTTTTTCATTGTCATTTTATGTGTGTATACAGATATATTTCTAACTACAGAATGCTCAGTCTGTAGAATGTTGTTTGTGTTATTGTATATTCGTGTGTTCTTTCTTGGAGAATACTATTTCCTTCACTCTCAGAATTCTTTACTTACCCATAGTTCTTTGTTTAGGACTGAGGCCATTAGGTGTCTGCTTATGGGTGTCATCATGATTCAGATCATATTTAGACAGTTATACTGGTGAAATTTTATGTGTGTAGCTTGTGACATCATTAGGAGACACAATCTCACAGCATGTTCCTTGATCTTTTGGCTCTTACAATCTTTCCTACCCATTTTCCACAGTTTTTCTGAAGCCTTAGTTTTAGGTTTTGTAGATATATTTGTCAGAACTAGGCTGCACAATTATGCATTTTCATTGCTGTGGTTTTCTGTAATGGTGTCTGTTGTAAAGAGAAGTTTACTTGATGAAGGATGAGAACTACATTTAGCTATTAGTATAAAGTCATATGTTTATATTGTTGTTTTGTTTTGTTTTTTCAAGACAGCGTTTTGCTGTGTACTCCTGGCTGTCCAGAAACGCAATCTCTAGACCAGGTTGACTTCCAACTCAAAGATCTGTCTGCTTCTGTCTCCCAAGTGCTGGTACTAAAGGTGTGGGTTGCCACTACTCAACTTAGGTTATTGTTAGTGATCATGTTTGTTTAGTAAATTAGTGCTTATAAGTTATCTTCCAATATCTACTTGCCCATCATACATGTGTTCATGCAATTTTTAGTACATTAAGTTGTTCCTTTTTATTGTCACCTTTTAAGTCTCATTGACTACCTAACCTATAAAAGCAGTGATTATCTATAAATATCCTGTGAGAGAATTACTAAGTTATTGATTAACAATCAATACTTGGCTGATGGATGGTTATGAACAAAGGAGAATCAAGTGATACTTATAGGTCTATAAAACTAAACTTTAACTTTAAGTTGTCTTGTAACTTAGGTGCTGGTTTTTAATAAATTTAGTATTAGATATTATTGAGATATCATCCTATATCCAAAAGGTAATAAGCTTTTCAAAAGTTTCTACTTAAGATATTATTTAAATGAATACTAGATGGCCACAATAATAAATCATCCAATAGGTCAAGTTTCTAGACACTTGGAAATTTTCTTGTATGCTTAAATTTCCTTCTACAGGAAGAATATAAGTTGGAAATATACAACCATCATCAGCCAAATGTAAGAATCTGATATGTTAAAGGTATTAAATCTTTCTATCCCCAAACAAGGGTATGCTCCAGACAGCTAATCATAAACATCTACTACACAACAACTTATGAAATAAAACAGTGAAATTTTACTTGTATTCACTAATTGTGTTGTTCTAAGTAGCCATGAGACACTCTTTGGTGTGTATGTGTGTTTCTAATTGTTCACAATAGAAAATAGTACATTAAATTATGAAAGGTGATAAGAAAACATAGTTATTAAGAACAGAATTATTTCTTTCTTTAGCATTGTTCTACACGTAGTCACAATTCTAAGATACTTTAATAACTGCTTCATCATGAAGGAGTACATTTAAGCAGCACTGCAATGCTCTGAGATCTAAAACAATTTACTAAAGCTGTAAAATCCACTGTAACAAGAAGGTAGAAATTAGATAAAAATAAACACATGGTCTTATATGAGGAAGAGTATTTGAATTGGAAAGAAAACAAGCTTTATGTGAAGCTCAGCATACATAAAATTATTTGAAGCCATGCTCTGTCAGGGCACAGAGAGTCTCTGCTCACAAGTAAGATGAGAGGAAGCATATACCTGAGTTAATTCATTAGGGCAGCAGTTAGCACATAGAGGCCATCTCACTGCAGGTGGCATACTGCAATAGTGAAGTTTGCAAAAGAGATGTTTGTGCTTTATTTTTAGCAAAAGGTACATCTTAGAAATATGATCAGCTCCTTATTAAATTAACTTTCACATTTCTAAAGCTCTTCTAAAATGCAATTTAACAATTTTCTTTTCTCATATTATATATTCACTTGAATCACAGCTCATACATTTTAAAGTTTTTAACCTTACTTTACTCCCATTATATATGGCGGAGTTTTAGCTTTTCAAATACACAGTATTTATTTTTGTCTCTGAAATGATTCTCAAGAAAGAACATATTACTTTTACATATTCTGGCTATATTTCATGAGTTTCAAATTTCTTATTCCAGAATTCATGATGAACCCAGGTTTGGGGGTAAAAATGAAGCATTTTCATGGCATATGTGTAATGAAAATTGTACTTACTTGAAACGCTATTGGCTACTGCAGAGTAGTAAACTAATGTTGGCATACAAAATGATTTTAACTATAATGGAGAAGTCGATACGCAGGGTGAAAGCAGATAAAAAAAATCAGTCATTACAACCTTAGTCTGAACAACAATGTGGTATTCATTTTTCATGGCAGTTTAATATTTATCTTTTAAATAAAAATATAAATTTCCTCTTCTCATTGCCAAGCCAATGATACATATAGGCATGTGTGTCTCTGTGTGTGTGTATTCCTAAATACAGAAATACAGTATGCTCAGTTCATATAATAATACATGTATATATTTGTTTCAGAGCTGACCACTTGGCATTGGGACTTTTCTCTGGGGAAGACTAATTTCTCTTTCTCCTAGAAAGCAGCAAGTGATCATGTGTCATCAGGCCCAACTGATACATATGGAATGCAACTCCTGCACCCAGGACTCAAGATACATTATAAAAGATGGAGGAAAAATATTATGAGATACAAGGGAACAGTATGACATCTGTAACCTTGCTTCCCCTAGAAGAGTCAGGGAGGCTACATCCATGAATTCTTAACACTAGAAAAAAATGTAATACTAATCCAATGGCAATTGCATATGAATGTCTTTAGATGTAATTAAAGAGAACACATTAAGAGTGCTTTCTCTGTGTAATGACTTACTGTGTGTGTTACAATACAACCAAGCTTATTGGATAATAATGATATCATAACAGAATAAATAGAATCTGCCATGACTCTCCTCTTGCCAGGCTTAGGGTTTTCAGTTGAGAGATGCTAATTCACAAAATTAATAATTTTGTGGAAATTATAGTGAGATGAAAATTTTTAGAGGGAATGAATAATAGACATAGGTAAGCATTGAAGGTTCCCTAAAGCTCATGAAAATAATGTTTCTTTTTGCCTTTGGGCATTCCAAAAAACATTTTCATTTAAATGATGAACTTTATATGAGCTATATTTATCTTAGTTCCTTATTGTTTGTTGCTGAAATCCTACTAGAGTATACTAGGCAAATTTGCTTCACAATTTTAAGAATGTGTTTAAATTTTTAAAAATTGTATTTTACAAGGTAGACATATTCTTTGCAAAAAAGTTGGGAATTGTTGTTCAAAGTTTCCCGTGTGGCAATTAAAAAATTAGATTTCATTTCAGAGGTTCATACCCAAAAAGTATAGTTCATTTTTATTGATTTTAATTATATGTAATTGAAATTCAAATCCTGAATTAAGAAATACATTCTGTGACTAATATTCATTAATTTCAAGAAATCTATAAAATATCCACTAAGTTTGATATTAATAAGAATATTGATAAAATTTTGAAGTAAGAACATCCTAATAGTTTCATATATAAAATTTAAGCTGATATTAAATTATTTCCAAATCCAAAAAGAATCCTAACTTAAAGGACATACAGTTTGGAGCACAAAAAAATTATGTCAGATCATTTATTGTTAGAAAACCCAGCACTACTTTAGAATCTCGAAATGCATGTGAACAAATGAGCATATCACAGGAGAGACAGAAAATAAAGAGTGACAAGGTAATTCCAAAAAATCATATATTGTTGAACAAAGATAAGTCATGTAGACTCTGATCACAAAATATTGAGAACACGAAGAAGATCTGGGAACAAAAGAGGTTAGAGGATTTGCAACCCTAACTATGACTGTCAGGGCAGACAGCACTGGATATATGTTCAACAGTTTTAAATGGTTACATGTGATTAAGGAAACAAGCAGAAGAAGGGACTACGCTGGAATAATAACAATCAGAGAAGAATCTAATGATACAGAAATGAAGAATAATGCAAAGAACAAAAACTAAAGAATTCATTCTTTTTTTTTTATAATTTACTAACATTATATCCCAATTATAATCCCCTTCTTATATGCTTGTTCTGATCATCCTGCCCTCTTCAGCCCTATTTCCTTCCCCTAGACCTCTGACAGGTAGGATCTCGCCCCCACCCCCACACACACACAGTCTGACCACAGCCTATTAGGACTCATCTGGATTTCCTGCATCTCTTCCTCTGTGTTCCCAAAGGGCCTCTCCACCAAGGGACAGTGATCAAATCTTAGGCATCAGAGTTCCTGTCAGAGGCAGTCACCAGCTGTCCTTCCCCACTTCCACAAGGGGAATTAGCTGTCCATTGTTTACATCTGAAGAGAAAGTCTAGGTTCTCTGCTTGCAATTTCCTTGGTTGCTTCATCAGTTTGTGCAGGCTCCCTGAGTGCAGCTTAACCAGCCATGATAGTCTTGTGGAGCTCCAGACAATCCCAACTCCCCATCATTCCATGCCCCAACTCTTCCATACATTTTGCAGCACTTGGCGAGAATCCAGCTGCAAGTCCTAGTATCCTTCCTGATCCCCTGCTGGATGGCATCTCTCAGTGGACTTCTATGTTGGGATAATATTCACTTATAAGTGAATATATACCATGCATGTCTTTCTGGATCTGATTAGGAGTGCTGGCTGGTGTTCTTTTTTTTTTTTTTAATTTACTTACTTTACATACAGATCACACTTTCCCCCTCCTTCTTTTCCTCCAAGGCCTTCATTCAGAACAACCTCACTACCCCATCCACTCCTCCTTCCCTTCTCTTAGAAAAGGGGAGGCCTCCCATGGCTATGAAGCAGCCTTGACACATCAAGTTGCAGTAAGACTAAGAACAACTCCTATTGAAGCTAGAAGAGGCAGCCTAGTAGGAAGAAATGGTTCCAAAGGCAGGGAACAGATTCAGGTACAGCCCCTGATCCCACTTTTAAGAGTCCCACAGGAATACCAAGCTGCATAACTGTTACATATGTGCAGAAAGTCTAGGTCAATCCAATTCTTGCATCCTGGTTGGGGGTTCAATTTTTGTTAGGTTCTAAGGACCCAGGTTAATTGATTATGTAGGTTTTCTTCTGGTATCTATGACTACTCTGATTCCTACAATCCTTCCTTTTCATCTTCAACAAGATTCCCCAAGATCCACCTATTGTTTGACTGTGGGTCTCTGCATCTGTTTCCATTAGTTGCTGGGTGAAACCTCTGAGGATGATTATGCTAAGCTCCTGTCTGCATGTATAGTAGAATAGCATTAGCAGTGTCAGAGAGGGTTCCCCTCTCATGGCATTGGTATCAATCTGGATGAGTCATTGGTTGGCCACTCACACAATTTCTTTGCCACTATTACTCCAGTGTATCTTGTTGGCAAGACAAATTGTAGGTCAAAGGTTTTGTGGCTGGGTTGGTATACCAATCTCTGTTTTGCAAGTATTTCCTAGTTATAGGAGATGAATGGTTCAGGCTCCATATTCCCCACTGCTAGGAGTATTAGCTTGGGTCACCGTTTTAGATTCTTGGGAGTTTCCATTGCTCTAGGTTTCAAGTTCATCCCAGAGATGCTTTCTCACCACCTCCATTCCATTTGTTT
This sequence comes from Acomys minous, assembly GCF_964271855.1. Lineage (NCBI taxonomy): Eukaryota > Metazoa > Chordata > Mammalia > Rodentia > Muridae > Acomys > Acomys minous. The sequence goes on from NC_140483.1 coordinate 80,409,933, forward strand.
CTCCAAGTACTCCTACCCTTCATCTACCACAATAGGCTCCATCCTGTTCTCATCTTCACTCCCACCAATGTTCAGTCTGCTGTACTTGTCCACCTCCTGATTTCTATTCTATTTCCTCTTCTCAGTAAAATTCATTCATTTCCATGTCAGCCTTTCTTGTTACTTAGCATCCTTACATCTGTGGATTGTAGCATGGTTATCCTTTATGTTCATATATACTTATAAGTAAGTACATAAATGTTTGTATTCCTAGTTCTGGACTACCTCCTCAGGGTGATCTTTTCTAGTTCTATCCATTTCACTGAAAACTTCAACATGTCATGGTTTTTAATATCTGAGTAATATTCCATTGTATAAATGTATCATATTTTCTTTACCCATCATGTTGTGAGGGATATCTATGCTGTTTCCTGTTTCTAGCTAATATGAATAAAACTGCTATGAACATAGTTGAGCAAGTGGCCTTGAGGTATAGTGGATAATCTAGGGATATTATATCTCTGTCTTCTAATAGATTTAATCCCAATTATATGAGAAACTGCCAAATAATTTGCATAATGGCTAAAATGGTGTTCATTCTCACTAGCAATAGAGGACTATTCCCCTTGCTCCACATTCTCAACAGCATGTGTGTCACTTGAGATTTTGATCTTAGCCATTCTGACAGGTATAATATTAAATCTGAGAGTCATTTTATTTTGCATTTCCCTCATGACTAAGGACATTGAACCTTTCTTTAAGTGCTTATTAGCCGTTAGAGATTGCTCTGAGAAGAATTCAGTTTAGATATGTACCACATTTTGTAACAGGGTTATTTGTTTTGTTGTTATCAAGTTTCTTGAATTCTTTATATAATTGAGATGTCAGCCCTCTGTCAGATATGGGGTTGGTAAGGACCTTTTTTTATTCTGTACAATGCCATTTTCTCCTTTGACAGTGTCCTTTGCTTTACAGAGACTTGAATTTCATGAAGTCACATTTACTAATTGTTGATCTTAATACCTGAGCTGTTGGTGTTCTCTTGAGAAACGTATCTCCTAAGCCAATGCATCCAAAATTATTTCCCAATTTCTCTTCTATCAGATTCAGCATGTCCAGTTTTATGTTGAGGTCTTTGATCCATTTGGACTTGGAAATTATCAGATGATAAATATGAATCCAGTTGCATTCTTCTACATGCAGACATTCAGCACCATTTGTTGAAGATGCTTTCTTATTTTTCATTGTATAATTTTTGATCCGTTGTAAAAAAAAATCACATGTCCACAGGTGTGATGAATTATGTCTGAGTCCTCAATTATATTCCATTTATCAACCTGTCTATTTTATATACTAATTCCATGTGTTTTATTCTTAGTATTGCTCTGTAGTTCAGCTTAAAATCAGGGATGGTGATACTTCTAGAAATTCTTTTATCTTACAAGATTGTTTTAGATACATGGATATATATATATATATATATATATATATATGTGTGTGTGTGTGTGTGTGTGTGTGTGTGTGTGTGTGTGTTGTTCTCTTCATAACTGTAAAGGATTGCGTTGAAGTTTTTGTGGGAATTACATTGAATCAATAAATTGCTTTTGTAAATTGGCCATTTTTATTATGTTGATCCTACCAATCCATGAGCATGGGAGATCTTTCTATCTTCTGAAATCTTCTTTAATTTTCTTCATCAAAGAATTAAAATTTTATCCTATAGGCCTTTTCCTTCCTTGGTTAAACTTACACCAAGATATTTTATATTACTTACAACTATTGTGAAGAGTTTTGTTTCTATAATTTCTTACTCATTCCATTTACCTTTTGAATACAGGAGTGCTACTGATCCAGCCACTTCACTGAAAGCATTTTTCAGCTGAAGGAGTTTCCTGCTAAATATTCTTGGTGTCATTTATGTATATTATCATATCATCTATGAACAGCAATACTTTGACAAATTTTTTAACTTGTAATCCCTTCATGTCTTTTAGCCGTCTTACTGCTCTAGCTAAAATTTCATGTACTATATTGAAAAGACATGGAGAGTGTGGGCAGCCTAGCCTAGTCCCTAGTTTTAGTGAAATTCCTTTATAGCTTTCTCCATTTAATTTTATATTGGATAATAGCTTGCTATATATTACTTTTATTATGTTTAAGTGTGTTCCTTCTATCCAGGATCTCTTCTAGACTTTTATTATGAAGGTGTGTCATATTTTGTCAAAGGTTTTTCAACATCTACTGAGATAATCATGTAGTTTTCTTTCAGTTTGTTTATATGGTTGATAACATTGATGGAGTTTCCTATGCTGAATCATTCCTACAACACTGGGATGTCTGGGATGAAGCCTACATGATCTTGGCGAATGATTTTTTTTATGTGTTCCTGAATTCAGTTTGTAAGTAATTTATTGAGTACTCTTCCATCAACATATATGAAGAAATATGGTCTGAAATTTTCTTTGTTGAGACTTTGTATGGTTTAGTTATCAGGATAAGTCTGGCTTCATAAAATGAATCTGAAAACATTCTTTCTGTTTCTATTTTGTAAGAATTTAAGTGATATTGGTATTAACTCTTTTAAGAATGTCTGGTAGAGATATTCTGTGCTAAAGCCATCTAATCCTTGACTTTTTTGTTGAGAGAATTTTAATGGCTGCTTTTATTTCTTTATGGAATAAGGGTCTATGTAGGTTGTTTATATGATCTCAATTTATCAAGGACATCATATTTTCTTCAAATTTTCAAATTTTGTAAAGTATAGCTATTTGAAGTAAGAAACTAATGATTCTTTGGATTTATTCGGTGTCTGTTATTATGTTCCTTTTCCTTTATGGTTTTGTGAATTTGGATAGTCTTCCTGTGTTTTTTTAGCTACACTATGGGTTTTCTATCTTCTTAATTTTCTCAAAGAACAAGGACTTAGATTTGTTGATTCTTTGTATTGTCCTTCATTTTATTGATAGCATCTCAGAGTTTAATTATTTCCTGCCATCTACACCTTTTGAAAGTCTTCATTTCTTTTTTTTCTGGAGCTTTCAGGTGTGCTGGTAAGTTTGAGAGCTCTCCAATTTCATTACATAGACACTTAATGCTATGAACTTTATTTTCAGTGCTGCTTTCACTGAGTGCCACAGGTTTGTGAATGACAAGAATTCATTTCTTTTATTATTATTTTAGGAAGTCTTTAATTTCTTTATTTCTTCTTTGACCCATGGCCATTCAGTAGAGAATTGATAAGTTTCCATTAGTCTGTCGGCTTTTTGTTGTTTCTATTGCTGTTGAAGTCCAGCTTTAATGCACATTGATCTGATAAGATACGGGATTTTTTTCAAATTTTTTTTATATGTTGATACCTACTTTGTGACCAAGTATATGTCAGTTTTGAAGAAGGTTCCAGGAGATATTGAGAAGGAGGTATATTTTTGTGTGGTTGGGTGAAATGTTTTTTAAATATCTGTTAGTTCCATTTGAGTGAAAATGGCTGTTAGTTACATTGTTTTCTTGTTTAGTTTCTCTCTGGATGACATGCCCATAGGTGACAATAGGGTGTTGAAGTATCTCACTATCATTTCATGGAATTCAATGTGTGATTTAGTAATGTTTCTTTTACACATGGCTTGGCTTTTCATTTGGGGTGTAGTTGTTCATAACTGAAATGTCATCTTTGTGGATTCCTCAATTGATGAGTATAAAATGTCATTCTCTGTCTCTTTTCATTAATTGTGTTGAAAGTCTATTTTGTTAGATGTTACAGTGTTTATGCCATCTTGGTTTTATTGTTGTTGTTGTTTGTTTGTTTGTCCATTTGCTTGGAAAACCTTTTTCCAATTATGTCCTTTGAGGCAATGTTTATCTTTGATGTTGAGGTGTCTTTCTTGTATGTAGCAGAGTAACTGATCTTATTTTATCATACATTCTGACAGTGTTTCTTTTTAATGGGGTATTGAGTTCAGGAATGTTGGGAGATATTAATGACAATAATTCCAGTCTTTTCATTGGTGGTAGTGATGGTGTGTGTGTGTGTGTGTGTGTGTGTGTGTGTGTGTGTGTGTGTGTGTGTTTACCTTCTTTTGGATTTGGTAGTGTGAAATTATTTATTTCTTGTGTTTTATTGTGTATAGTTACCCTTTTTGTGTTTGCATTTTCCTTCTAGTATTTTTTGTAATCATAGATTTCTGGACAGAAAGTGTTTACATTTGGTTTTATTATAGCATATCTTCTTTTCTCCATTTATGGTGACTGAAAGTATTGCTGGGTATAGTAGGCTGGGCTTTCAACTGTGGTCTCTTAGAGTCTGTAAGACATGTGCCCAGGCCCTTTTGGCATTGAGAGTTTCTGTTGTGAAATCAGGTGTAATTCTATTAGGTTTGACTTTCTATGTTGTTTGTCCTTTTTCCCTTGCAGCCTTTCACATTATTTCTCCTGTACATTTATTCCTTTATAAGTATATAATAGGGGGATTTTCTTTTCTGCTCCAATATATTTGGTGTTATGTAATCTTTCTGTGCTTTTACAGGCATCTTTTTCTTAAGGTTAGGGGAATTTTCTCTATGATTTTTAAAAAATATTTTCTAGACTTTTGAGTAGGAAATCTTATTTTTATTCTACTCCAATTGTTCTAAGTGACTTTTCACAGTGTCCCATATTTCCTGGATGCTTGGTGTCAATACTTTATTACATTTAACATTTTACAGAGGTATTAGTTTCTGCTGTTATCTTCTATACCTGAGATTCTCTCTTCTATCTCTTGTATTCTGTTTGTGATGCTTGCATTTGTAGTTCATGTTTGCCTACCTAAGCTTTTCATGTCTAGGATTTCCTCAGTTCTTGTTTTCTTTATTGTCCCTATTTCCATTTTCAGGTCTTGAATTTTTTTTTACTTACTTCCTTCTCCTGTTTGACTTTATTTGATTTTATTTCTTTACATTTATTTCCTCTTTGAAGGCCTCTATCATTTTAATGAGACTGGAATTCAGATTAATTTCTTGTGCTTCAACTGCTGTCTTAAACTATCTAGGGCATGCTGTAGTAGCATAACTGGGCTCTAGTAGTCTCATATTGCCCTGGATTTTGTTGATTGCATTCTTAAGTTGGTCTTTATACACCTGGGTTTTATGGTTATTATAGGATTAGTTGCTGTTTTCAAAGTGTATCTTTGTTAGATGCGTTTTGTTTTTGGTTTTGGTTTTTTTTTTTTTTAACATTTCATCACTTGGTTTCTGTTTGCTCTTGTTCTTCTGGCCTGAGTGGACTAGAGTTCTTGTTACCAGTGACTCTTCAGATCTAGTAAGGTGTCTCCACTGGGTATTTTGTGGCCTTTGTGACCTCTGGGGTTTTAGATGCCAACATTGCCTCAGTAGTCCCCAGTATTGGTATGGTTGCCAGGAAATCAGGTGTCTTTTGCCTAAGTCATGAGCCAGGAGTAATGTGGAGCCCAGGAGTAGGTGGTACAGTTTATGACTGTTGACTGTGCTTTAAGTGGAGTTGGCAGAAATAGAGCATAGAGCTGGATCATGCTTAGGGTTCTTGGTACCAGTGTGTTCTCTAGAAAAGCAGGCAGTTTGTGACCCTGGTAATGAAGTCAAGAGGATGGGGTGTGTTGGGTATTATTAAGTCAACTTGACACACAACTAGATTTATCTGAAATGAGGGAGCATTACTTGCTTCCATAAGATCCAGCTGTAATATATTTTCTTAGCTATTGTTGGGGACAGCACTGCCCATTGTGGTTGACTCCATCCCTAGGCTGGTGGTACATGCTTCTATAAGAGAACAAGCTGAGCAATTCATATAATAAGCCGTTAAGCACACTCCTAAAATAAATCCTGCTTCCAAAATCATGCCATTTGGTTTCTTATCCTGACTTCCTTTAATGATTAACTGTGATGTGGAAGTATAAGCCAAATATTCCCTTTCCTCTTCAGCTTGCTTTATGATCTTGGTGATTGATTATAGCAATAGAAACTCTAAGACAGTGAGCAAGACTTAAAAACATCCATCAAACTAATGAAAAGAAAGACAAAAACACACCAAAAAGTAGAGAATTAGGGAGGATATATGACAACACACATTGGTGAATTCAAAGGATGATTAAGGAATCATTTTAAATCTATTGTAACAAACCCATATATTTAATATAATGGATAAATATCTAAACATTTGTAACCTACCAAAATTAAAGTAAGGGTATATAAATAACTTCAATAAGTCTATAAAAACCAATAATATTGAAGAAATAACAATCATTGTCTCAATTAAAAACATCTCAGAACCAGAATTCAGAATACTGAATATTCTAAAACCTTTAAAAAAACAACTACAAAAGTGCTTGTCAATCTGTGATATAAAAAAGAAAGAAAAGGAACATTACAAAATTATCTTTGTTATTTCAACATTATCTTGACACCAAAACCAGACCAAAAAAAATTTTTTTGGCCAATCTCCGTAATGAATGTAAATGCAACCCCCAAAATGTACTTAAAATCATACTCATCTACATGTAGGAAAGATCTTTCATTTGTACTGCCTATTGTTAAATTGGATCATGTGTTCATTTGATCCACTGATTTTTTATTTTAATAGCCTAGATGTTGATCTACCACAAAAGAATCTGGCAAAGTCCTCTCATATAGGATTCATTTGCATTCAATTGATTCCCTCCTTGCAAAACATAGCTCCCTAGTTTATTTATTTGTTTGTAATTTTCTGCCTTTTTAAAGACAGGGTCTTTAGACTGTCGCTTTGTTCTCTTTACAGTGTCTCCTGCCTTACAGAAGCTTCTCAGCCTCATGAGGTCCCATTTATTAATTGTTGACATTAATGTCTGGGCTGTTGGTGTTCTGTTCAGGAAGTTGTCTCCTGTGCCAATATGTTCCAAGCTCTTTCCCATTTTTTCTTCTAAGTGACTTAGTGTCTCTGGTTTTATGTTGAGGTCTTTAATCCACTTGGATTTGAGTTTTGTACAAGGTGACAAATATGGGTCCAGTTGCATTTTTTTACACATAGACATCCAGTTAGACCAGCACCATTTGTTGAAGATGCTATCCCTTTTCCATCGAATGGATTTAGCTTCTTTGTCAAAAATCAAATGACCATATGTGTGTGGATTCATATCTGGGTCTTCAATTCGATTCCACTGATCAACCAGCCTGTTGCTGTGCCAGTACCATGCTGTTTTAATTACTATTGCTTTATAGTACAGTTTGAGATCAGGTATGGAGACTCCTCCAGAGCACCTTTTATTGTACAAGATTGTTTTAGCTATTCTGGGTTTTTTGTTTTTCCATATGAAGTTCAGAATTGAACTTTCAATGTCTTTAAAAAATTGTGTAGGTATTTTGATAGGGATTGCATTGAATCTGTAGATTGCTTTTGGTAGGATGGCCATTTTTATTATGTTAATTCTCCCTATCCATGAGCAAGGTAGATCCTTCCATCTTCTCATGTCATCTTCAATCTCTTTCTTTAGGGTTTTGAAATTTTTTTCAAACAGGTCCTTCACTTGCTTAGTTAGAGTAACTCCTAAGTACTTTATATTGCTTGTAGCTAATGTGAAGGGTGTAGTTTTCCTAATTTCTTCCTCTGCAAGCTTGTCATTTGTGTATAGGAAGGCTACAGTCTTTTTTGAGTTAATTTTTTATCCAGCCAATTTGCTGAAGGTGTTTATCAGCTGTAGGAGTTCTCTGGTGGAATTTTGAGGGTCACTTATGTAGACTATCATATCATCTGCAAATAGGGATAATTTGACTTCTTCCTTTCCCATTTGAATACCCTTGATCTCCTTATGTTGTCTTATTGCTCTGGCTAGAACTTCGAGTACTATATTGAAAAGATATGGAGAGAGTGGGCAGCCTTGCCTTGTTCCTGATTTTAGAGGAATTTCCTTGAGTATCTCACCATTTACTTTGATTTTGGCTATTGGCTTCCTATATATAGCCTTTATTATGTTGAGGAAAGTGCCTTGTATTCCCGATCTCTCTAAAACTTTAAACATGAATGGGTGTTGGATTTTATCAAATGCTTTTTCTGCATCCAAAGAGATGATCATGTGGTTTTTTATTTTCAGTTTGTTTATGTGGTGGATTACGTTGATGGATTTCCGTATATTAAACCATCCCTGCATGCCCGGCATGAAGCCTACTTGGTCATGATGAATGATATCTTTAATGTGCTCTTGTATTCGTTTCGCAAGTATTTTATTTAGAATTTTTGCATCGATGTTCATCAGAGAAATTGGTCTGAAATTCTCTTTCTTTGTTGAGTCTTTGTGAGGTTTAGGTATCAATGAGACTATGGCCTCATAGAATGAGTTTGGTAATGTTCCATCCCTTTCTATCTTTTGGAGTAGCTTGAAGAGTATCGGTATTAGCTCGCCCTTGAAGGTCTGGTAGAATTCTGCACTGAAGCCATCTGGCCCTGGGCTTTTTTTGGTTGGGAGAATATCAATGATTACTTCAATTTCTGTAGGGGAAATAGGGCCATTTAGCTTGTTTATCTGTTCTTCACTCAACTTTGGCAAGTGAAATTGATCAAGAAAATCGTCCATTTCCCTTAGATTTTCAAATTTTGTGGCATATATGCCTTCAAAGTAGGATCTTATGATTCTTTGTATTTCTTCAGTGTCTGTTGTTATGTCTCCCTTTTCATTCCTGATTTTGTTGATTTCAATACTGTCTCTCTGCCTTTTAGTTAGTTTGGCTAATGGTCTGTCTATCTTGTTGACTTTCTCAAAGAACCAGCTCTTGGTTTTGTTGATTCTTTGGACTGTTTTTTTTAGTTTCTATTTTGTTAATTTCACCCCTGAGTTTGATTATTTCCAGACGTCTACTCCTTTTGGGTGTTTCTGTTTCTTTTTTTTCTAGGGCTTCCAGTTGTGTCGTTAAGGTGTTTATGTGTGATGCTTCCAATTTCTTTTTAAAGGCACTTAGTGCTATGAATTTTCCTCTTAGCACTGCTTTCAATGTATCCCACAAATTTGGGAAATCTATCTGGTGCTATCTCAGAAAAATGGGAATAGGGCTTCCTCAAGACCCAGCTATTCCACTCCTTGGAATATATCCAGAAGATGCTCCAGCACACAACAAGAAAATTTGCTCAACCATGTTCATAGCAGCCTTATTCATAATAGCCAGAACATGGAAACAGCCGAAGTGTCCCTCAATAAAAGAATGGATAAAGAAACTGTGGTACATATACACTATGGAATACTATTCAGCTATTAAAAACAAGGACTTCCCGAAATTTGTGGATAAATGGATTGAGCTAGAAATGATCATAATGAGTGAGTTAACCCAGAAACAGAAAGACTCAAATGGTATATACTCACTTATATCTGCATATTAGCCCAAGGGGCATGTCCCACGAAAGCCTTCACTTACCAGGAAACTGAGACAGAGGAGAGGACATTCTAGTGGGATTCTAGATGAGAGAATCATGGGAGAAAGGCAAAGTAGAAGGACCCAGAGGGTCCTAGAAGCCTACAAGTAGAACATTATGATAGGCAGATTTGGGCATAGGGGTCCCGCTCAAACTAAGGCACCAGCCAAGGACAATACAGGCGGTAAACCTTAAACCCCTACCCAGATCTAGCCAATGGACGGAACACTCTCCACAGTAGAGTGGAGAGTGGGATATTACTTTCTCACATACTCTGGTGCCTCACCTTTGACCATGTCCCCTGGAGGGGGAGACCTGATGGCACTCAGAGGAAGGACAGCAGGTTACCAAGAAGAGACTTGATACCCTATGAACATATAGAGGGGGAGGTAATCCCCCTCAGGAACAGTCATAGGGGAGGGGAGTAAGGGGAAAATGGGAGGGAGGGAAGAACGGGAGGATACAAGGGAAGGGATAACCATCGAGATGTAACAAGAATAAATTAATAAAAAAAAATAGAAATCAAAAAAAAAAAAAAAAAAAGAAATTGTTACCGGATGTTGTCATTTGCAATAAATAGCTACACGTTTTTATTGACCTCAAAAAATAAAAAATAAATAAAAAATAAAGACAGGGTCTTGCTTTCTAGAAAGCGATGATCTTTAACTCATTTTGTATAAAAAGTTAGCCTTGAATCACAGACATTTACCTACCTCTACCTCTAGAGTGGAGACATTCACAAATTCTGCTTTTTTTTCAGTGTTTTAGGTCTATTTGGTGTCCCATTTTTAGCTGTTATCCTTAATTCCTAAGCAAACGGCATCATGTACAGTCTTTTCCTGCAACTCTGTTTTCAGCAGATGCTGTGTATGATTTCTTCTAGTACTTTTACTTTTACACCCGAGGACATTGATCAACTTGGGATTAATTTTTTTTTTTGAAGAATGATAGACCCAGCTCTATTTTTCTTCTACATGTGGACGTTCAGATCTCATGGAACTAGTTATTGAAGATGTTGACTTTTCTTCAATGTTCTTGGCATCTTTGTCTATGATCACATGGTTGTAGTTGTGTGAAAGCATGTTTGGGTCTTCTAATTTTTCCATTGGTCTCTATGTTTGTATTTTACAGTACCATAGTATTTTTATTACTATAGCTCTTCAATTAATCTTGATACTTAAATTGGTAATGCCTTAGCACTGTTCCTTCTGCTCAGGGTTTATTTGCTTACCCAAGGTCTTCTGTAGTCCCACGGAGATTTCAGGAAAATTTTTGTTTGTTTCTGCGAAAGATGTAGTGGTGTCACTGCATAACTTTTAAGGTCTACAGAGTTAATATCTTATTTTTCTTGAATATTCTATTTTGAAGCTCTGAATAAGCATAAAAGACTTATTTTTATTTAAATGGATTTTTATACAATAGTTAGTGATTACAGTATCATGTCCTCCATCTCCTTTTAGGTGTTCTGTATTGCTTCTGCATCTGAGTCAAGATTCTTTCTGTCTCTCATTAGAATAAAATACAGGAATGTTAGGAAGAAAAACAAAATAAGATAATATAAAACAAAACAAACATGTTAGAATAGAAAAATCCATCAAATAGACTCTGAAGATATAAAGAAAAAATCTAGAAAACACATATAGATGAAGATACACACAAGATAAATCACACACACACACACACACACACACACACACACACACACAAGGGGGCAGAGAGAGAGAGAGAGAGAGAGAGAGAGAGAGAGAGATGAATCCCATAGCAATATTATATACATACTCAAAAGACCAGTACATTTTTAAAAATGTATGCCCTGACACAACATTATGAGACAAAGAGCCTCCAATGATTCCACTGAGGTTAATTTTTGTTGGCCATCTACTAGGGCCATGGAGCCTATACTTAAGCAGTTTGTTTATGTACACAATGAGATTCCCTTGGAGAAGCGTATCTATCTAAAAGTAGTCATTAATTAGAGATGTCTACTGGGATAGGATAGAGGCATGTATCCCTTTCTCATCTCAGCTCTAGACACCATCTTATATATACCTATGCAGACCCTGTGCATGATGACCCAGTCTCTAGGAGTACATATGTGCATCGTCATGCACATTTAGCTTGTTTTATTGATATTATCTATTTGCTCTGTCCCTTAAACTCATCTATCTGTTCTTCCACACAGTGCTCTGGAGCCCTGAGTAAAGGGATTTAATGGAGAAATTCCATTTAAGCTGAGTCCAGCAATGTCTCTCATTCCTTGTGCATTGTCTCGCTATGGGTTTTTCTTTGTTTCTATCTACTGTAGGAAGAAGCTTCTCTGTTGATGGTTAAGCACAGCACTAGTATATGAGTATAGCAAAATGTCTTTAAAAGTCATTTTATTGCTATGTTCTTTTAGCAAACCAGTAGTATTTGATTTTCCTTTAGGAACCTGTTCTATCTAGTCTTAGGTTCTTACTCACTGATTCTAGTTGAGATTGGGTTCCATTTCATTGAATAGGCCTTTAATCAAATCAAATATTTGTTGCTTATTTCTACAAGCTTTATGCCACTATTGCATTGGTGAATCTAATATACAGGTCACCATAATGTAACACAGTATTTGTAGCTATATCAGTGTTTACTATTTTCCTTTTCTAGCATGCAGGATACCTTCCAGTACCACAAACATTAGTATTTAGGGTTTGAAGTAGTCATTGGATCAAATTTTCATGTTCCATGAGTTGTTTAGGTATTGTATTTAACAGCAGGGCCTTGCTATAAATTTGTGGAGAGCCACCAACACCCTTGGTAATAGTCTATTGTTTGGGGATTTCAATGGGACCCATTGTACAAAGTTCTAAAGGATATAATTCATCTTTGGTGCTGAATTCTTCATTGGTGGCCATAGATGTTCAGTTGGAACTCGTTCTCTTCTGTCACTTGGCAATTTTATTTAGCTTTACTTCACATATGTATATTTTAGAAAATTTCTACTGCATTAGGTTTCCATACAGTCAATAAAATGTCCCTTAGTTTTAGCCTTGCCCATATTCCTTCTGCCACCTTTCTCTTTCCTGCATCTCCATGTACCCCTTCCTGTGCCTCCCTTTGCCCATCTATAACTACTTATCTATTTCCCCTTCTTGGGAATATCTATTTTTACCTCAAGCCCCTTCCTTGGTAGCTGCCTTATCAAAACTTAAAAATTAATATCCATATGTAAGTGAATATATACCCCAAAGTATTCATCACTGGAGGCATTGCTATGTCTGACCTCATTCCAAAAAAAGTGATTTTTTTCCAAAAGCCAAAAAATATTCTTATTCAGTGTCATAAAATCAAAAAAGGAATAGAAAAACCACTCATATTTATTATACATGTACATATATTAAAAACAGAAAGGGAAATATAAAATTGAGATCCAGACAGATAAATCTGAATAGTGTCATGTAGCAAACTAATTTAAGTTCACCTCTGGGTATTGTGCCACAAGTCTATAATTCCAGAGTTTTGGAGTACTGACACAGAATTATTTTCATGACTTTGTATCGACCCTGTGTTACATAGTGATTTCCATGCCAATCTGGCTACAGAGTAAGATTTTATCTTTAAAAATTAAAAGAGGAGGGAGAAATATCTTAGTCTTTGAGAGTGTTTGCTGCTCTTGCAGAAGACATAAGTTCAGTTCCTAGCACCATCATGTTGGCTCACAACCACCCATTAAATTCAGTTCCAACAACTCTAAAATCTTTTTATGATTTATGTACTCAGTAGGTATGTACCTTGTGCACATAGCTACATACATGTAAAATACTCATATACAGTAAATAAATCTAAAAATATTTATGAACATGGAAAAGTGTATCATAGGTAATCAAGAGTGAGTACATATGATTAAAAGTACTTATTTTCCAAACAAGTGAGATTTCATAACATTAAAATTCAGGATTTGGAGTAACATTAGATGACATTGGAATTCAGGTTCAGTAAGCAGCTACCATTTATGCTAAAAAATAAATACATGTGCAGAATTTCACATCCTCAATAAAATTTCCTTGAATAAATATTAGCCAAGATGGAAGATTGAAACAAAGTATCACATTCTAGATCCTCAGTTATTTGTAAATGAAACAGTCAAAACAAACAAAAATAACAAAAAAACAGTTTCTTAACAAGGTCAATGATGGAAGGATCTCATTTAAATAGCCATAGAAACTGAGTGTGAAAGACAATGGGAGCTCTTGGTTATGGCAGAGAAGATTAACAAAAATTAAACAGACAGACATAGTGGGGAATACAGAACACACAAGCTTGTTGAACTTAGCTGCACTGGCATCTGCACAGTGTGCATATCCAGCTCTTAAAGGGTTCTGTAAATGTGGTGCTTAGGAAGTTATACCCAAACTTGCTGTTTGGGGAAGTATAAGTCCATGATTCTTCCTTTCCCTTGGAATCTATTGCCTCAATCTTCTAGCCAGTATCCAATTTTTGTCCTAGTGTGGCATAGCAGAATGTCACTGTAATGAGTCATTGAAACATACAGGTAATGATACTTAGAAATACTGGTGAGAACAGCTCATATTTCCCTTAAGAGGAAGCTCTTGTGCATCTGCCTGACTATAGAAACTGACCATATCAGCTCCATATCCCCTGCTACTACAATTCTCAGTTAGGATCACACCCATTGACTTCCTAGTGCCTCCTGTACCCCAGGTTTCTGGAATTTCCTAGATATGACCCTGACATCTGATTTCTGTTCTCTCACCCTGCCCTCTCTCCCTTGTTCTCCCTATTCTTCATACCTAGAAGTACCTCATTGAAAGCAAGGACCAGGCATCAGAAAACCTGCTGTCCGTGGTAAAATACCAGGATCTATCAAACTTCCTCCAAGTAGTTTGTTATTTCAGCCTCCATGTACCTTTTACTTACTGGTATACCTGATGGTCATATGTGTAACCAAAATCCTTATCTGGTTGACATTGGAGGCCTGGCTCATTAAAAAGTATAGATGGAAGAACATTAATTCTTTTCTACTAAGTGCAGAGAAACTAAACTCTACTTCAGTTGTTAACAAAAAAAAAAAAACACTTCCACTGCCTGAATATTAAGCCTGGAACATACATTGGAGAAAATGATGGATCTATTAACTAACTGCATTGGGAAAACTGGGCATGCATATTTGAAGAGAAATGTAAATACTCATTTAGTAGTCTTTACTAAGATTTACACAAAATGGGTCAAAGACATTAGTTAAAGACTTAAAAGTTTTAAAAAACTACCATAAAAAAACTTAGGGGGAAATTTGAAGAATCAGCTATAGGGGAAGGGCAGAAGTCACCCTGGCTGAACCAGATTCCAAGCTTGTTTTTCTGATTGCTACAGGCCAACCAGGCAACACTATGAAGAATGAACGTGTGGCAGAAAGGTGGGAAAGATGGAAGAGAAGAACAGTGCACGTGCTGTAGAGAAAGGCAAAACTGGCATTATCAGTGTGGTGACAGGTATGAAAGAGGGTTGAAGTTGATGATGAAACATATCCTTGCCCAGTGGTTTTGGAGACAGGATAGTATGCATCAGCCTGGATTTTGTATAAACTTGCAAACACAGCCCTCAGTGTTCAGCCCTTAGCCCTCAGTTTCGCCACTCCAACCCCAATATGCTGCCCAGATGCAGGAGAACCCTGGTTCTGGGCAATGATTAAGGTCTAAGATGAGGAATGGGCCCCTTCTTGAACTGGACCTTATTGAAGGACCATGTTGGTTCATGATACCACTGAGGGTCGTGTGTGAATCAGTGGTTCTGATGACACTGGGGTTCTGATTGATGTCTACGGTCCATGTTACCATAAAGGTCACATGAATGTTCGCTGTTTGTGCTGCCACTTACAGGCATGTTGATGTCTGTGGACTGTGCTGCTGTCATGAACCAAACCTGAGTTACTCATGCTGCCATGTGAGGTGATAATGACATGCTGCTGAGGACCATGTCTGAGTCCCAGGTTCTACTGTTATCAGGGTCTGTGTTGATGTCCATGGCCCATGTTATCACAGCAGGACAAGTGGATGTCTGTGGTCAATGCTGCATGTAAAGAAGATATTGATGTCTGTCAGCAGTAGTCCTGCCAAGGAGTGTAGATGTGAATGGCCTGTGCTTCTACTGGAGACCAGGTTTATGTCTGTAGTCAGGACTATGTCCAAAATCCTTATCTGGGTCTGTGATCCTACTACAGCCAGAGAAGATGTTTGTGGTCAGAGTTTTCAGCAGAAGCTCACCTGGAAACCAATGAGCTGTGATTCTAAAGACTATAAAAACAAGGAAGCCACTTTGGCAGTGATACTAAAGACTTCAGATTCCATAGCTGAGAAAGGGAGATGTGAAAGGCTTCTCTGACAACCCCTAACTCTCCCCCAAATCTTTTCCAGAAAGATAGCACCCTAAATATGAAGCCATCAAAGAGAATTATAAAAAGGTGTGATAATGATGCTGAAGTATAGCTCTCTACAATTGATCACTTCCATCAAGTGTATGGAAGGGAAAGGACTCAATTCTATTTAAGGAACAAGACCACGAAGAGTTTGACTATGCGTTAGTGAATATATCAATAACAATATAGACATATGTTTGTTGTTTTGATTTTGCTGTTGCTTGTTTGGTGGATGGTCACAAACACGGGGAAGGAAGACATGGAAAAATGGGGAAGTGAGAGTGATGAGGCATATCATGTGACAATATTAACCAATCGATAAAATTATATTATATAAAAATGATAGAGATATAAGCAATGATTTGGTGACTATGTGTCCAGTAATTCAGGAAATAACAGTGGGGATTGATATATTGGTTTGCAAGAAATTAAGAAGCTCCTGTGACATAAAAAAAAAAAGTACTGGAGTTTGAATATCTACATAATGGGAGAAAGACAAATTATTCATTCAACACAATTGATATCCAGATTAATATCCAATTAATATCCACAATTAATATATAAAGACTAAAAATTGAATATCAAATGATGAAATAATCCAAATGATATACATTAAATTAACTGACATAAACTTCTCAAAAAAAAAAAAAACCATGACCAGTTAGTACAGGAAAAATAAGTTTGACATTTTTAGACATCAGAGCAATGGAAATCAAAACTATATTGGTATTCTATGTTATCCAAGTCAAGTGTCTTTATCAAGGAAATAAAACAATAAGTTTGGTAGGATTGGGGTAGGGGAAGAACAATTACACATAAGTCCAACTTCAGTGCGAATCATACAAGAATTCCTTAACAGAGAAATAGAACTACCATGTATCTATACCACTCTCTTATAGTTCTCAATTAATCAGTGTAAGAATATGATAAAAGAACTGTACCTACATCTATTGTTTGATATTCATAGTAACAAGGTGATAGAATCTTGGTGGACAGGTGCTCACATATGGGTGAATTTGTTAAAATGGTAAGTGTATGCAGTGGAGTACTGTCACTGTTCTACAGGTTGTGGGATCTGAGAAAATGGGGCCAATAAACGAATTAGACTAAATACAATAGCCAACTTTTTTCAGAACTTTAGAAATTTTATACTCTAAAGCCTATGAAAGGTCACCTGAGTAAACTTCTCATGAGTCCAAACTGTATACAATCATAAGAACAAGACACATTGGACAAAATCATGTTCTTCCATACAGGAAAATGATAGATATTTTAAACAATACATAACAACAACAAGCAATAATGAGTAATGTAAAGTTAACCCACTCTTATCTGCCATGCCTGGATGAGCAGTAAAACATGTTACAAGAACAATTCCTTGTTTTAAAGGAACTGAGGTTGAAAGATTTTTGTCTTGTTTTCTTGGAGTGTTCTCATGAGCCCTCAGATTTCTCTTCACATGACTCAATTCCTGGGCTGTGTATGGACAGAGTTCCATTCAACTATAAGAAGATTAAAGTGATATACTTCGATGGATAAAATTAGAGTTCAGTCTTATAGTGAGATAATGCTGCATATGATTAATGTATAGTACATTCATGTACAAAATTCAGGTAAAATAGTGTACACATAAAAATGTTCAAGGAAATATTCCAGTTTAGGAGACTCTTTATTTCATCACCTCCCAAGTCACCATCCTGTCTCAGTGTATCAAAATAGGCCAGGAAATATGTTACTGTGTCCACAAAAAACTGAAAGGCTTCTTTGGCTATATTTATTGATATTAAACTGTTTCTAAATCATTACTTTGATGAACATAAAAATAAAATTGTATTTTAACTAAATATTCAAAATCATCACTGGACTCATTCATTGTACATCCTTCTCTTCCTTTTTCACACTGATTCCTTGTCCTTCTCTCTCCCTAATATCTCTCTACACTCTTCCCTCTCACAGTTAGTACTGGTAAAATATATTCACAAGCTATTATAGTCATAGCCTTAAAAGAAGCTTTTGCCTTTAATTATCTGATGTTGAAATTGCCTTAAGTAATAATTCTTCTTGTTGCCAGTAAAGGTGGCCTTCAATCACCCATAAGTAGAGAAAAGAGCAAATGAATGTCAGTACTGACCTGCAATCATCACATGTTCAAAGTGAAGTGGAGTTCTTATGCTTCCTGTGTGACATTTAAAACAAAAGGAACTTTTAAAAAGTGTGCTATGATATATGACAAAACATTTCTATCCCATGGTTTTTCTTTACCTTTCCCTCTAAAATGAACTACAAAATTCATCTTTTAAAAATATAGATACAGTCATATAACAACACGTTTCATCCAAAGCTCATTCTCCATAAATAAATGAAAAGGTAGATAGATAAATAGATGGATAGTAGATAGATATATGATTAGATAGATAGATAGATAGATAGATAGATAGAAAATTAGTTTTTTAATCGGACATTCATTGTACCTCACACCTGGGCCTTAACTCATTTTCTCAAACTCTTGTATATTTTTCTATTATCAGAGCCAATTCCTCATTTAATGATACCCAAACATGGTTTTCTTTTTTCTATATCCATATATATCTTAGCCTACATATTTGTTTCAATTGTCTCAAATTCCTCACTAATACTTGAAAACTGAAGTACATTCTGGTGGCAAAACAAAAAAGCACAATTAAAGTTCCCTGATATGTGTAAGTGAAAAAAAAACTCTATCTCTAACAAAAACCACAAATATACAGGGGAAACCACTTCATCTGTCACAACAATCATATGTGTGTGTGTATGTGTGTGTGTGTTTATGTGTATGTGATATATATGTGTGTGTGTTGTGTTGTAAATATATATACACATGTATAATAACCATATATTCATATATATGTGTAGGTGTGTTTGCATGTGCAAGTATTTGTATGTCTAGAGTTAAAACATACAAACTAATATTTTATATTAACATAGGTAACTCAGGACATCTTTACTAAAGGAGTAGAAACAAGACCAGCCTCAGGTCACCCATCTAATCCTGGGAAATGTCCCTGGGTTCTGCATGATCAAGGTCTCAGCCTCTGGCCACCTGTATACTCCTACTTTACTATGGGGGGATACCATCCAGGAACTGAGGTGTAGAGCTCTGAAATTTGGATTTCTGATGCCCTGGATCTACTGAAACAGCCCCATCTACAGCTCCAAAGATCAACCCATCTCCCTAATAAGAACAACTAGACAAATAAGCTCACAGATTATCCAAAATGTATGCACCCAGCAAGCACATTGTCTGAGCAGTGTATAAGCAGTAGAAGCTCATTAATCTTAAAGCAAGAGAGCCATAGGTAGAACAGCTGACTCCAGGACTTCCCCTGATGAAATGAGGGACCCAAGTTTCCTGATTATCCAAGTCAGGTCCTGAGTATCATACTCAGAGAGCCTCAGGCAATTTCTTGAGAACCAACTGCCAGTCAGAGACTATATCCACCAATTCAAAGAGTGCTGCTTCAGGATCACCAACTCCCTGTCCTGAGCTCTTGCCACACACCCCAAAAATACAGGAGGCACCAGGAACTACCAGCCAATCTCACAAGTAACAACATGGCTATAGGCTAGCTTGAAAACACAATCAGCAAAGGCCAGAAAAACATGGGATCTCCAAAACCCAGTCAGTCACCAGCAAGAAGCCCAATCACCATTACACAATTGAACAAGGAAAATGACATTAGCACTTTGCTAGTGAAAATGATGATAGCCTTGAAAAATGAAGCTCTTAAAGAAATACAGGGAGAAAAAGCCAAACAGATTAAGGAAATTAGTAAATCATTCAAAGATACATAGGAAAATACAGACAAACAGGTGAATTAAATCAATAAAAGTGTTAAAGATATGATGATGGAAATAGAAACAATAAAGAGAGCACAAGGAGTTCAAAGATGGAGCCAACAGTATGCACCGTATCTGATCTACTATGAGGAGACCAGGGACTTGAATGGATCCACAGACTGCTGGATCGTGAGAACTGTAGGTGAGTGGGGTCCCAAACTCCGCAGACCACCAATGGGCCTAGCCCCAGGACAAGCAAGAGCCCAGAGGTGCTAAAAACACTCCCCAGACTCTCGAACAGAATCCACATGAGAGCTACAGCTGGATTATAAAGCACGGACTTGTTGTGGGGGGGGGGGTGTTCTGGAGCCTCTGGCCTGAGGAGTCTCAGGAAATAGGGTGAACCTGTCTTAGGATCCCTCCAGCCACCCCATGCCCAACTGTAGATGCCACCCACCCAGGCCATGTGGAAACACAGGCGGCGGGGCCCACCAAAAACAGCTAGAGTGGGCATGCAGCTCGCAGGCAATCCTGGGCCCAATCTAAAGCCAGAAACAATGAACTGAGCCTGCAAACAGGGATAGTTAGAAACCATCTTGGACTGCTCCCACAGGCCCAGCATGATCTCTCATGCTATCAAGAGACTTGGGATGTGCCTGTAGTATCTAATCATGGACCTGCAGGGATCTCTGAGTGTTCTGGCTTAAAGGGTCATGGAAAGTGCAGGCATCTTGGATCCTGCCATCTGTCTGAAACAGTATTGTTTCTGGCCTGCCATGCACTGATCCTGCACTCTCGAAGAGAAAGAACCTAGCTGGACCATCTCCCAGATGAAGGAAATCATTAAAACAGTTCAATATCTGAAGATAAAAATGGAAGCTATGATAAAGGAACACACAGAAGAAAAAGTGATCGAGAGGCATAAGAGAAGAAAGCAAGCATCTCAGAGGTGACCTTATCTAACAGAATTTAAGAAATGGACGAATGGACTTGAAGACACAATCATAGAACTTGAAACAACCATCAAAGAAAATGCTAAATCTGAAAAGTTCCTGACACAGAACTTCCAAGAAATCAAAGACACCATGAAAAGACAAAATTTGAGAATAATAGGTATTGAGGAAAGAGAGGACAACAGACTCCGTAGCCCAGAATATATATTTAACAGAATCATAGAAGAAAATTTCCCCAATTTGAAGAAGGAGATGCATATGAGCATACAAGAGGCCTACAGAACACCAAATAAAATAGACCGGAAAAGAAAATCTTCCTGCCACATATAATAAAAATACAAATTATACAGACAGAAAAAATATTAAAAGCAGCAAGAGAAAAAGGCCAAGTGACATACGATGGCAAATCTATCAGAATTACTAAAGACTTCTCAGAAGAAACCATGAAAGTCAGAACGGCCTGGACAGAGGTCTTGCAAACCCTAAGAGAACACAGATGCCAGGCAAGATTACTATATCCAGGGAAATTATCAATAACCATTGACGGATAAAAAAAGATATTCCATGACAAAAACAAATTCAAACAGTACCTAGCCACAAATCCGGCTTTACAGAAGTTACTATAAGGAAAACTCCACCCCAAAGGATCAAATTACAACCAAAACTAAGGAGGAAATAGATAACTACACCATTGCAAAATCACAATCTCGTAAAATCTCCACTGTAAAAAACAGCAAAAATGAAGGCACTTAGCAGTCACTGGTCATTAATATCTCTAAACATCAATGGTCTCAATTATCCAATAAAAAGACACAGATTAACTGAGTGGATGCATAAACATGACCCAACATTCTTCTGCATTCAAGAAACACATCTCAACAACAAGGACAGACATTTCCTCAGAGTAAAAGGTTGGGGAAAAATATTTCAAGCAAATGGTCACAAGAAGCAAGCAGTAGTAGCCATTTTAATATCTAATAAAATAGACTTTCAACCAAAATAAATCAAAAGGGATGAGGAAGGACACTTCATACTCATGAAATGTAAAGTCAACCAAGAAGACATCATAATTTTGAACATCTATGCTCCTAATACAAGAGCACCCACATTTGTAAAAGAGCTATTAACAAAACTTGAACCATTCACCTACCCCCCACATTAATAGTGAGAGACTTCAACACCCCACTTTCACTGAAGGATAGGTCTTTGAAGCAGAAACTAAGCTGAGAAATAGCTTCATTAACCAATGTCATGAGTCAAATGGATCTAACAGATATCTACAAAACTTTTCACCCCAACACAAAGGATTATACCTTCTTTGCATCACCCCATGGAACGTTCTCTAAAATTGATCACATAGTAGGGCATGAAGCAAGCCTCAACAGATACAAGAAGATTGAAATAATACCTTATATCCTATCAAACCACCATGGTATAAGGCTGGATTTCAACAACAGAAATAACAAAAAGCCTACACACACGTGGAAACTAAACCACTCTCTACTTAATGACACATGGTTCAAGGAAGAAATAAGGGATTTCCTGAAATTCAATGAAAATGAAGGAACAACTTACCAAAATTTATGGAACATAATGAAGGAGGTGCTAAGAGGAAAATTCATAGCACTAAGTGCCTTTAAAATGAAAATGGAAAGATCCCACATAAACAAATTAATAACACACCTGGGAACCCTAGAAAAAAAAAGAAGCAGAAACACCCAAGAGGAGTAAATGTCTGGAAATAATCAAACTCAGGGTTGAAATCAATAAATTAGAAACAAAGAGAACAATTCAAAGAGTCAACAAAACCAAGAGCTGGAATTTTGAGAAAATTAACAAGATAGACAAACTGTTAGCCAAACCAACTAAAAGAAAGAGAAACACTATCCAAATCAACAAAATCAGAAATGAAAAGGGAGACATAACAACAGACACCAAAGAAATACAAAGAATCATAAGAACTTACTTTAAAGGCATTTATGCCACAAAATTTGAAAATCTAAGGGAAATGAACAATTTTCTCAACTGATTCCATTTGCCAAAATTGAATCAAGATCAGATAAACAAGGGGATCCAAGATGGCAGCGAGTAGTGTGGATTGTGTTTGAAAGCTCCAGTGAACAATTCAGGGAATTGCACAGATTTCTGAGCCAGGAACACCGAGGTCCCCACACCACGGCAGCAGGAGTGCTCCACGGTTCAGAGGGACCAAGGTGCTGAGGACCTGCATGCCCCTGCACACAGGAGGAGCACGAATTTTCTCGGATCAGAGCAGTAGCGGCAGAGGCAGCAGCAGCAGCGGCACCAGTGGCACCAGCTTCAGCAGCGGTGGTGGCTGCGGTTTGCAGCTCAGAGCCTTTCGGTGGAGGCGACTGCTATGGTGACTGGTGGGAGTTGCTTCGGGAGAGGGGAATCGGCAGGATTTGGGTTGCGTGGTGCCTTGAGACCCAAACTGGACTCGGCGGACAGTTTAGCCCCAAAGTCCCGGGTTCAGC
This sequence comes from Acomys minous, assembly GCF_964271855.1. NCBI lineage: Eukaryota > Metazoa > Chordata > Mammalia > Rodentia > Muridae > Acomys > Acomys minous. The sequence continues at coordinate 80,432,960 of NC_140483.1, forward strand.
TCAGTGTGCGGTGCTGTGGAGACACTGGCTCAGCTCAGCTGTCAATTCTGTCTGAGGCACTAGCTCAACTCAGCCCCAGCTCCCCTGCTGTGAGGCAGGCTGGGCGGAGTGCTCAGTTCCACCAGAGGCGCTAGCTCAGCCCAGCAAGCAGTTCTCCTGCTGTGACACAGGCTGGGCAGAGTGCTCAGATCCACCGCAGGTGATAGCTCAGCACAGTGAGCAGTTCTCCTGCTGTGATGCACGCTGGGCAGAGGGCTCAGTTCCACCAGAGGGGTTAGCTCAACTCAACAAACTGTTCTGCCTGAGACACTAGCTCGGCTCAGCAGGCAGTTCTGGGACACTGATTCAGGCTGAGTTCAGCAGCAGATTAGGCCCAGAGTCACTAGCTAAACTTCTGGGCAGATTGGGCCCAGAGCCTAGCTGAGCTTTGTGCACAGGCTTGGCGGCCCTGAAACTCTGGCTGGACTCACCATGTAGTTTAGGCCCAGAGTCCCAGGCTGAATTCAGCATGCATTGTGGGTCCAGAGTCCCTGGCTGAGCTCAGTGCACAATTCTGTCCCGGAGACTCAGGAGTAGCTCAGCGGGCAGTTTGGGGCCTGAGTCCCTGACTGTACTTGGCAGACAGATTGGTTCCAAAGACTCTAGCTGAGCTTTTGGCACAGTCTCACTCTAAGACTCTGGTTGGACACAGTGCCCAGGTTGAATCCCGAATTCCTGGCTGGGTTTGGCAGACAGTTCAGGCCCTGAGTCAATAACTGACCATAGCACACACTTTGTGCCAAAAGCCCCTAGCTGAGCTTGGTGCACAGTACCAGTCCAAAAATTCTGGCTAGAACCTGTGAGCATTTTGATCCTACAATCCCTAGCTGAGCTCGGCAGATGTTTTGTGCCCTGAGAATCTAGCTGAGCTCGGCATGTGGTTCAGGCCCACGGTGCCTGGCTAGACTTGGCAGGGGACCCAGAAGGCTATCGATACCTTGGCCTGACCCAACGCTCATTCAGAGACACAGAATGATTGCAGGACCCACAGCACAGGGGAGCTGAAGATCACTGGCCATGAGCGTCCAAAACGACAGGGCTAGCCTCCTGCCACACACACCAGTGAAGCATCAGTGCTTCCAGCCTACTGAAATCATGAGAAAACAAGTGACCTATCATCAGACGCCCTCAATCCAACTCTGGAAGCTACCCAACAAAAACAGAGATGATAAGATGTCTAAAGGACAGAGTAAAAGCATACAAAAAAAAAAAACCATGGAATCTCCAGTTTCCAGCTATCCCAAAGAAAACAACCCAGAGAAATCAAATACAATGGAAATACAAGAAAATGACCCCAAATCCTTAGTAATGAGGATGATAATGGAGGAAACAAATAAAATTTGTAATCAAATGCAGGAAGATGCAGCCAAACAGGTGAGAGACATAAAAGACGCACATAGAGTGGAACTGGAAAAATTGCAGGAAAATGCAAACAACCGGATGAAAGAAATAAATAAAGCGATTCAAGCTCTGAAGACCTATAGGTGGCAATGGAAGAAACTCAGGAATATACAAACAATCAGATGAAAGAAATCAAAAAATCAGTTCAAGATCTGAAGATGAAAATGGATTCAATGATAAACACACAGACAGAATAAAAACGAGAACATGAGACCTCAGAGAAGAAGGCGAGGAACAGAGAGATGAGCTTTTCTAACAGAATCCAAGAGATGGAAGAACAAATCTCAGGTGTATAAGATACAATCACAGATATCAAAGCAACCATTAAAGAAAATACCAAATCTGGAAAACACCTGACACAAAACCTCCAAGAAATTAAGGACACCATAAAAAGAAGAAATCTGAGGATAATAGGCATTGAAGAAAGAGAAGATATCAGACTCCAAGGCTTAGAAAATATTCTCAATAATTCATAGAAGAAAATTCCCCCAATCTAAAGAAAGAGATGCCTGTAAACATACAAGAGGCATACAGAACACCAAATAGAATTGACCAGAAAAGAAAAACTGCCTGTCACAGAATAATCAAAACAAAAAACATACAGAACAAAGAAAAATATTAAAAGCTGCAAGGGAAAAGGGCCAAATAACATTTAATGGCAAACATAGCAGAATTACACCCGACTTCTCAGCAGAGACCATCAAAGCCAGAAGGGCCTGAACAGAGATCCTGCAAACCCTAAGAGACCACAGATGCCAGGCCAGACTACTTTACCCAGCAAAACTATCAATAACCATTGAAGGAGAAAACAAAATATTCCATGACAAAAACAAATTCAAACATTACCTATCCATAAATCCAGCTTTACCAAAGGTACTAGAAGGAAAACTCCATCCCAAAGGGTCAAGCTACAACCAAAACTACTCAGGAAATAGATAACTATACCACGGCAAAAACACTAGTACACAAACGCTCGACTGGAACCAACTCTTAACAGTCACTGGTCATTAATATCTCTCAACATCAGTGGTCTCAATTCTCGAATAAAAGGACACAGACTAACTGAATGGGTTCATAAACAAGATCCAACATTCTTCTGCATTCAAGAAACACATCTCACCCATAAGGATAGGCATTACCTCAGGATAAAAGGTTGGAAAAAATATTCCAAGCAAATGGTCACAAGAAGCAAGCAGGCATAGCCATTCTAACATCGAACAAAATAGACTTTCAACCAAAATTAATCAAAACAGATGAGGAAGGACACTTCACACTCATAAAAGGTAAAGTCAACCAAGATGACATCACAATTCTGAACATCTATGCTCCCAATATAAGGGCACCCACATTTGTAAAAGATCTGCTAAAAAAAACCTTAATTCACACATTGATCCCCACACAATAATAATGGGAGACTTCAACACCCCACACTCACTGAAGGATAAGTCATTGAAACAGACTAAGTAGGCTTCATTCCAGGCATGCAGGGATGGTTTAATATACGGAAATCCATCAATGTAATCCACCATATAAACAAACTGAAAATAAAAAACCACATGATCATCTATTTAGATGCAGAGAAAGCATTTGATAAAATCCAACACCCATTCATGTTTAAAGTTTTAGTGAGATTGGGGATACAACGCACTTTCCTCAACATAATAAAAGCTATATACAGCAACCCAATAGCCAACATTAAATTAAATAGAGAGATATTCAAAGAAATCCCTCTAAAATCTGGGAAAAGATTAAGCTGTCCACTCTCTCCATATCTCCTCAATATAGTACTCAAAGTTCTAGCCAGAGCAATAAGAACAGAAGGAGATCAAGGGTATCCAAGTCGAAAAGAAAAATGTCAAATTATCTCTATTTGCAGATGATAAGATAGTATACATAAGTGACCCCAAAATTCCATCAGAGAACTCCTACAGCTGATAAACACCTTCAGCATATTAGTTGGATAAAAAATTAACTCACGTATACACAAATGACAAACTTGCAGAGGATGAAATAGGAAAGCTATAGCCTTAATGATAGCCACAAGTAGTATAAAATATTGGAGTAACTCTAATCCAGCAAGTGAAGGACTTATTTGAAAAAATTTTAAGCCTCTGAAGAAAGAGAATGAAAATGACATCAGAAGGTGGAGGAATATACCTTATTCATGGATCTGTAGAATTAACATAGTGAAAGTGGCCATATTACCAAAAGCAATTTACAGATTCAATGCAATCCCTATCAAAATACTGAAAGATCAATTCTTAACTTGATATGGAAAAACAAAAAAGCCAGGAATAACAAAATCCTATACAATAAAAAAATCCTCCAAAGGACTCTCCATACCTGATCTCAAGCTGTACTATAGAGCAACAGTAATTAAAACAGCCTAATACTGGCACAGTAATAGGCTGGTGGATCAGTGGAATCGAATTGACCCAGAGATGAATCCACAACCATTTGGTCACTTGATTTTTGACAAAGAAGACAAATCTATTCAATGGACAAACCATAGCATCTTCAACAAATGGTTCTGGTCTAACTGGATCTGCATGTAGAAAAATGCAATAAGAGCCTTATTTATCATCATGCATAAAACTCAAGTCCAAGTGTATTAAAGACCTCAACATAAAACCAGGCACACTAAATCAGTTAGAGGGAAAAGTGATGAAGAGCCTGGAGCATAGTGGCACAGGAGACAACTTCCTGGGCAGGACACCAACAGCCCAGGCCTTAAGTTCAACAATTAACAAATGGGACCTCAGGAGGCTGATAACCTTCTGTAAGGCAGGAGACACTGTCAACAGGAAAAAGTGACAGCCTACACACTGGGAAAAGATCTTCACCAACCCTACATCTCACAAAGGTCTAATATCAAAAATATATAAAGAACTCAAGAGATCAAACACTACCAAACCAAATAACCCAATTAGGAAATGGGGCTCAGAACTAAACAGAATTCTCAAAAGAGGAATATCAAATGACTGAGACACACTTAAGGAAATGTTCAGTCTCCCCCTCCAGGGGACATGGTCAAATGTGAGGCACCAGAGTACATGAGAAAGTCATGTCCCCTCCACTCAACTGTGGAGAATGTTCTGACCATTGGCTAGGTCTGGGTAGGGGTTTAAAGTTTACCACCTATATTCTCCTGGTGGCACTCAGAGGAAGGACAGCAGGTTACCAAGAAGAGACTTGATACACTATAAGCATATACAGGGGGATGTAATACCCCTCAGGAACAGTCATAGGGAGGGGAATAAGGGGAAAATGGGAGGGAGGGAAGAATGGGAGGATACAAGGGATGGGATAACCATTGAGATGTAACAAGAATAAATTAATTTAAAAAAAAAAGAGAAATGCTTGGCCTTGTTAGTCATCAAAGAAATGCAAATCAAAACAACACTGAGATTCCATCCTACACCCATCAGAATGACTAAAATCAAAAATTCAAGTGACACCACATGCTGGTGAGGATGTGGAGAAAAAGGAACACTCCGTCATTGCTGGTGGGAATGCAAACTAGTACAACCACTTTGAAATCTATCTGGTGCTTTCTCAGAAAAATGGAAAAAAGGCTTTCTCAAGACCCAGCTAATCCACTCCTTGGAATATACCCAGAAAATGCTCTATCACACAACAGGGACATATGCTCCACCATGTTCATAGCTACCTTATTCATAATAGCCAGAACATGGAGGCAGCCTAAGTGTCCCTCAGTAGAAGAATAGGTAAAGAAACTGTAGTAAATTTACAGTCTGGAATACTATTCAGCTATTAAAAACAAGGAATTCCTGAAATTTGTGGACAAATAGATTGAACCAGAAATTATCATACTGAGTGAGTTCACCCAGAAGCAAAAAGGGACAAATGGTATATACTCACTTATATCTGGACACTAGCCCAAGAGGCATGTCCCATTAAAGACTTTACTTACCAAGAAAGTGGGTCAGAGGGGAGGACATCCTATTGGGACTTTAGGTGAGAGAAGCATGTGATAATGGGGAAATAAAAGGATCCAGAGGGTCCTGCAAACCTACAAGAAGAACATTATTATGGGACAATCTGGGTTTTGGGTTCCTGCTCAAACTATGGCAGTAGCCAAGAAAAATATAGGCAGTAAACTTTGAACCCCTACTCAGACCTAGCAAATGGACAGCACATTCTTCTCCTTTGAGTGGAGAGTGAGGTCTGGCTTTCACACAAACTCTAGTGTCCCATATTTGGCCATGTCCCCTTGATGAGGAGGCCTGGTGGCACTCAGAGGAAAGATAACAGGTCACCAAGAGGAGATTTGATACCCTATGAGGATATACAAGGGGATGAGTTCCTCCTCAGTCACAGACATAGGGGAGGGGAGTAGGGTGGAAGCAAGAGGGAGGGAGGAATTGGAGGATACAAGGGATGGGCTAACAATTGAGATGTATTATGAATGAATTAATAAAATATTTAAAAACAAGAGAGCACAAACCTTGGAGATGGAGATCTTAGGTAATAAAGCAGAAAGTACAGAAGTATGGCCAATGGAGTACAAGAGATGGAGGAAAGAATCTAAGGAGTAGAAGATACAATTGAAGAAACTGATGCATCTTTCAAACAAAATTGCTGATGCAAAATATCCAAGAAATCAAAGATACCATCAAAAGAAGCAATCTAAGAATACGAGGAATAAAAGAAATAGAAGATTCCTCTGTCCAAGTCCTAGAAAGTAATGCAACAAAATGATAGAAGAAATTTTCCCAAATCTAAAGAAAAAAATTTCTATAAGCAAACAAGAATCCTACAGAGCACCAATTTGGGCCAGAAATGACAGTCCTTCAAGCACATAATAATCAGAACACTAAATATACAGAACAAAGAAAATGTAGTAAAAGCAGCAAGGGGAAAGGCCAAGTAACCTGTAGTTGCAAACCTATCCAAATCACACCTTATTTCTCAGCATAGATGAAAAATACAAGAAGAACCTAGACAGATGTCTTACAAACCCTAAAAGGCCACAGATGCTATGCCCAGCAAAATTTTCAATTACCGTAGACAAAGAAAACAAAATATTCACAACAGAACCAAATTTAAGCAGAATTTATGCAAAAACCAGCCTTACAGAAGATCCTAAAAGGAAATTTCCACTGGAAGAAGTTAACTACATCAAACATACAAACACCAAAACAAAGATAAAAAACACAATATGCAGCTGGGAATGGTGGTGCACACTTTTAATCCCAGCACTCGAGGCAGAGACAGGAGGATTGCTGTGAGTTCAAAGCCAGCCTATTCTACAGAGTGGGTCCAGCACAGACAGAGCTGTTACACAGAGAAATCCTGTCTCAAAAACAACAACAACAACAACAACAACAACAACAACAACAAAACACAATATTTAAGTAATTTCCCTATAGAAAAATGTAAACTGGACAAAAACTCAAAGACAACACCACAATAAACATCAAAATGAAAGGAACAAACAGTCATTAGTCATTAATATCTCTCTACATCACTGGCCTCAACTCTCCAATAAAAAGACAAAGACAACCAAATTCATCAACCAAATTTAATGAAGAAATGAGCAAGAAAACCTCTTAATCATCAAAGGAAAAATCCACCAAGATGACATCTCAATTTTGATCATGCAAGGGTGCACATTTGTGTAAAGGAAACATATTTACACCCATACATTAATAGCGGAAGACTCCAACACCCCACTGTTACCAAAGGACAGGTCAACAAAGCAGAAACTAAACAGAGAAATAATGACATAAACAGATGTCATAAATCAAATGGACCTAACAGACATCTACAGAAACTTTCACCCAAACACAAAAAACATATCTTCTTCTCAGTACCTTATGGAACATTCTTCAAAACTGACCATATAGAATGTCACAAAGCAAGCTGCATCAGATACAGGAAAACTGACCTAGTCCCTTGTATCTTATCAGACCACCAAGAACTAAATCTGGAACTTAACAACAACAGAAATAACAAAAAGCCTACATATGCATGGAAACTTAACAACTCTCTACTCAAGAATAACTGGGTCAAGGAAAAATAAGAAAGAAATTAAATATTTTATACATTCAATGAAATAAGGCCTCAGCATACCCAAACTTATGGACAAAATGCAAACAGTACTAAGAGGAATGTTCCTAGCAAAGGAGACCTGGTGGCACTCAGAGGAAGGATAGCAGGTTACTAAGAAGAGACTTGATACCCTATGAACATATACAGGGGGAGGTAATCCCCCTCAGGAACAGTCATAGGGGAGGGGAATAAGGGGAAAATGGGAGGGAGGGAAGAATGGGAGGATACAAGGGATGGGATAACCATTGAGATGTAACAAGAATAAATTAATAAAGGAGAAAAAAAAGAAGTTGGAGATATCTCATCAAGCAACTTAATGTCACATTTGAAGCAGTAGAAAAAATAAAAGCAGATGCACCCAGAAGAGTACATGGCTAGAAATAATCAAACTCTGTGCTGAAATCAACAAGTTAGAAATGAAGAGAACAATTAAACGAATCAATAAAACCAAGAGTGTTTTCTTTGGGAAAATCAAAAAATAGACATACCCTTTGCCAAACCAACTGAAAGGCAGAGAAATATGAGCCAAATCACCAAAATCAGAAATGTAAAGGTGGGTATAACAACAGAGACAAAGGATAACCAAATATTCATTAGGTCTTACATCAAAAGCCTATATGCCACAGAATTTGAAAATATAAATGCAATGGACAATTTTATTGACAGATTCCACTTACCAAAGCTGAGTCAAGATCCAGTAAACAAAGTAAATAGTCCTATATCCGCTATGGAAATAGAAGCAAATAGCCTACAGCATATAGATCTCATTGCTTGCTCTCTTCCTGCCTGGCCCACAAGAGACACACATAGACAGTGACAACATTAGAGGAACCCCAGCCCCTTTAACACTAGACACAATCAGGTGGCTAGAGACCAGCACAAGAAGATAAGAAACAAAACTCATATCCATATGATACCACCAGAAACAAGTGATCCTAACACAGAAAGTCCTGAAGATCTAAACACTCATGAAGCACAGAAAGATTTTTAAATCTAAGGTGATGAAAACGAAAAAAACCTTGAAGGAGGAAAATAAATAACTCAAATAAATACAGGAAAATACATTCAAACAGATGAAGGAATTGAAAGAACCTTATAAAAATTATAGTAAAATTCAATCAACTGGGAAAAAGAAACGAATAAAACCATTCAAGACCTAGAAAGGGAGTTAGAAGCAACAAAGAAAACACAATCTGAGATGATCCTGGAGTTGGAAAATGAGGGGAATAGAACAGGAACTGCAAAGACAAGCAACATCAACAAAATTCAAGAGATGGAAGAGACAATTTCAAGTACAGAAGATATAGTTGAAGTTATCAATGCATTAGTCAAAGAAAATCTTAAACCTAAGACGTTCCAAAAGAGAACATTCAAGAAATCTGAGGCATGATAAAAAAACAAAAAATAAACCTAAAAATACTAGTAATAGGAGGAGGAGACTCCAGGCTCTGTGGTCCAGAAAATATTTCAAAAAAAAAAAAACTTCCTCAACCTAAAGAAATGCTCATAATCACACAAGAACCCTATAGAACTCCAAATAGATTTGTCCAGAAAATAAAATTCTCTTACCACACACTAACCCAAGCATTAAATGTAGAGAACAAAGAAAAAATGTTAAAACCTAAAGAGAAAAAGTCCAAGTCATATATGAAGTCAAACCTTTCAGAATTATATCTGACTTCTCAGCAGGGACTATGAAAGACAGAAGGGCCTGAAGATCTATGTCATGCATACATACACTAAGAAGCCACAAATGCCAACCTACACTGCTATTCCCGAAAAACCTTTCAGTCATCATAGGTATAGAAAGCAAGATATTCCATGACAAAACCAAGTTTAAACAGTACCTAATCACCAACCTAGTCCTATGAAAGATACTATAAGGAAAGCTCCAACCCAAGGAGGCTAAATATAGCCAGGAAAATACAGGAAGTAAATAACCCCACATGCACAAAACCAAAAGAAAGAAAAAACAAACACACTCCAACACCAGCACTAAAAAAAAAGAGGAGATAACAATCAATGGACTTTAATAATTTCAACACCAATGACCTCAACTCCTCAATAAAAAGACATAAGCTAAAAGAATGAATGCAAAAGCAGGACCCATCATTCTGCTGCATACGAGAAATATACTTCAGCAATAAAGACAAACATTACTTTCTAGTAAAGATCTGGAGAAGGTTTTCCAAGCAAACTGACCCAAGAAGCAAGCTGGAGTAGCCATTCTAGTATCTAATAAAATATATTTTTGACCAAAACTAATGAAAACAGATGAGAAGGACCCTTCATACTCATCAAAGTAAAGATACACCATAAGCACATCTCAATCCTGAGCATCTATTCCCTAAACACATGAGCACTCATGTTCATCAAAGAAATATTACTAAAGCTTAAATCACACATCAAATCCCATACATTAATAATGGGAGACTACAACACTTCATTCTCACCAATAGATAGATCACAACAGAAACTTAAAGGAGAAATAATGAAATTAATAGACATCATGAATCAAATGGACCTAACAGAAATCTACAGAATATTTTAGCCAAACACAAAAGAATTCAACTTCTTCTCTGTACCTCAAAAAATCTTCTCAAAAATTGACCATATACTTGGCCACAAAGCAAATCTCAAAAGATACAAGAATATATAAATAACCCCTTGCATCTTATCAGCCTACCATGGACTAAAATTGGAACTCTGCAACAACAGAATCATCAGAAAGCCTAAAAACTCATGGAAACTGAACAACTTCCTACTTAAAGACCTCTGGGTAAGAACAAAATAAAAGAAGAAAATAAAGAATTCAACAAAATTGTAGGCATAATATACCAAAACTTATGGGACACAGTGAAAACAGTGTTAAAAGGAAAGGTTATATCACTAAACACCTTATTGAAGAAATTTGAGAGATCACATGCTAGGGTAGGCTCTGTTTCTTAACAATTAAACTTTATTATACAACCCAACTAGCTTACACAAGAGGGAAAAAAGGTTAAAGGGAAAAAAGACTGAACCTTCTGGTATCTGTTCCATGGGACGGGTCCTTAGGTGTCTCTGGCTTCCTAAATTCCAGGCCAAGGATGGCTCCACTCAGTCTGTCACAAGGTATCCATAGGGTGCCCAAGGGTAAAGACCCCAAGACTGCTTCCACCTGTGACAAAGCCTACACTCTTTCCCACACATCCCCCTTCTCTTTAAAAAAAATTAAGAAATGTATACACATATATACATATATACATATATACATAATCATCAGGTATCAAGTACATAACCAAATCTTTTTATATTTGTTAACCTGAGAGAAAGTACTTTATTATCTTAACAAAGAGAGTCTTTTTTATGAGAAATTATAATTATCAATCTATAAATGTGTTTTTAATTTTTAAACTAAAGTTTTTAGTAACACTGTGGCTATCTAGTCTTCAATCTCATCAGAGACTCAAGAAGGAAAATCTATCTAATAAAGGAAGTGTTGGCAGGCAACTTCCAAGTTGCATAGGACAGAGAGAGCAGACCGCCTGGATAGTCACGGATTTTCTTCTTTATTGGGGCAATCAGTCTTCAGCCTTATCGGCCCAAAACATCTAACAAACTGTTTTTTGAAGCAGGAAATCTGACGGTCTGGTCCATTTAGTCTCTTTAAAGCTGGACAGTTCACTTTCCAGCATCACTGTTGAACATTGTAGACAGTCAGCCTGTCATCAGCAGTAGAGATAAGAGAAGTTTCTTAGTCTAGTGACCATTTTGTCACCCGAGTCTTTTAATGTCCCCATCTTTAATGATGTATATGGAGATGCGGCTGGAGCGGATGTCTCTCTTTGTCAGGAAAGCCCTCATCATTAAATGTCATGTTCTGTGGATCTCTGAAGAGTGTTAATACCTACTCTATCTATTCTTACAGTTATCAATGTATTTCTTTGAAGACATATACAAGAAGTTAAACAAATCTGTCTATGACAAAGTAAGTTAGTATCTAATAGGATTTTTATGTAATTAAATACTAACTTTTACCTCCGATCTTTTTGAACAGATTATTAGTAGTTTTTTGTAAGACATTAGTGGCACATGAATAATACATTAAATAAACATTGAACAAAATGAACTTAAGTTTCTAACATACAATATATAACATTTTGTCAACATATAACATACATAACATATAACATACATATAACATACATACATAAGGCAAAAATGAATGGCAATATACAATTTAAGTTTTTATCAATGTGAAGTAAAAGTTGAAGTGTTAAATTTTTATCAATCAAAATTTAAATTTTTATCAATCTACAAAACCAATGTAGGATTTTTAAAGTTAGTAGATTTAATAATCTACTTTTTATTTTACAAACCTATATCTTTCTTTTTTTTTCCCCTTTTTCTTAATATTAGAAGGGACAGAAAGTAAGAGAGAAAGAAAGATAGAAGAAAGAAATGCCCCAATAAAATTTTATTAATTGTAACTAACCCCCTTAGGCAAAAATGAGCATTGGTAACCAACCAAAAACACCCATCCCACCTACTGGGAATGGGGTTGTCGTGTTCTCAAAATTACTTTATGCTGTTCAGGAGAAAAATCTTTTTTGGGTACCCGAGAAAAATAATATATTGGCCAAGTGCTGGAAAAGCTAGCTGATTTTGTCAAGTCTTTTTGGGATCAATCTTTTTGGCTAGCCAATTTATTGTTAACATGTATGCAATTTCTGGAAGAAGCAGTAGTGTCAGAGGCAGAAGTTTGATCTTTATCATTTTTCTGTTTTTTGTTCTGAAAGTAAGCAATCTTTTGAAATCATTAGTATAGTTATGTTAGTACATACATACTTTTTAAAGGAAGCATCAGTTGAGGCACCTTGTTTGAGGTGCCAGAGGCATGTTTTTGGGGTTAAATCACCCATGTTGTCTGTTTTGTCTTTAGCGTTGTCCTGTTTTTGTAAATAATACAGGGATCTACCTGCATGTACACCAACAGGCCAGAAGAGGGCATTAGTTTTTCAAGCTGTATGAAACAATGTCAAGTTGTAAGAACCAGGTAGCTCTTAAGATTCACTTGTTATATGGTCAGATCTAATCTTTATAAGTTTGGTTGGTAGCCATATTTTTTCACTCTCTGTGGAAATATGTGCATACTCATGACCTCATCTCAAAACTACTGTAGGTTTTCATTTTATATTTGCCAAGTCCTTGTAGAACATTGGTTGTCCCAGGTCTTTAGTTTTTTCTATCATGCCATGTCTCTCTGTAGCTGGCGTCCCTTCATCATTCACATTAAGAAAATTTAGAGTCAACAAAGCATTATTTAATTGGTTCTTGGGTGTCTTTACCCTTTTCTTTTGTTTAATAAGCTTTTTTTTTATGGTACGATTAGCTCTTTTCACAACTGTTTGTCTTGTGGGGTTGTGAGGTATACCAGTAACATGTTTTATATTACAATACATAAAGAAGTTTTTCATCTTAAGGGACACATATGCAGGAGCATTGTCAGTCTTAATTTGTGTAGGTATTCTCATAAATGTCATTATTTCCAGTAAATGAGTAATCACACAGTTGGCCCTTTCAGAACTTAAGGCAGTTGTCTATTGAAAACCTGAATATGTATCAATGGTATGATGTACATACCTCATTTTTTTAATTGTGTAAAATGAAACACATCCATCTGTCAAACTTTTTTTTTTGTATTACCTCTAGGGTTAATTCCAGCAGGTAATGGTATTTGATTATATAGGGAACATGTAGGACACTTCTTAATTATTTTTCTGGCTTGATGTCAAGTGATAGAGAACCATTTTTTTTAACCCCTTACCATTAACATGATGTTTTTCATGAAATTTTGAGGCTTCAAATACATTACCTATTAATAATTTGTCAATCTCTTTATTTTCTTATGCAAATGGACATGGTAAACCTGTATGGGATCGAATATGAGTAATATACAAGGGATAATTTTTGTTTTTGATGACCTGTTGCAGTTCTATAAATAAGGTAGTCAATTCTGTGTTATCAGGAGTAAATTTAGCAGTTTCTATATGTAAAACAACTCTTTTATCATATTGAGAGTCAGTATTTATATTAAGAGATTCAGGAAAATCTAACAATACCATAAGGATTGCATATAATTTTGATTTTTGAACTGATATAAATGGGCTTTTAATCACCTTAGTTATTTTTTTAGACCTATAACCAGCCATACTTGATTTATTTGCATCAGTGAAAAAGGTGGGTGCCCCTGAGATTGGTGACCTTTTTATAATGTTTGCAAGGATTCAATTAGTTCTTTTTATATACTGTATACATTTGTTTTTTGGGTATCTATTGTTAATGTTTCCCAAATAGTTACTACAAGCTTTTTGTCAATCTTTATTAATTATCCATAATGACATAATCTCAGAATCAGTAAGAAGCACTACAATTTCTGCTGGGTCTATCTTTGACAGTTGGTGCAACCTTTTTTTTTTAATTAATTTAGATTTTTTCTATGTATGTTTTTATTTTTTCTTTTTTGCTTTGTTTATTTGTCAGAAATATCCATTCTATGTATTTTCTTTGTATAAGAAGCCCAGTAGGAAAATGTTTTGGAGGCAAAATAACCAGAATGTAACCAAGTTCAGGATCAATTCTATCCACATATGTTTTTTGAAGTTTTTGCTCCACCAGAATTAACTCCTTTTTTTGCCTCAACAGTTAGACACCTAAGATTGTTTAAATCTGAATCCCATTGTAATGTTTGAAACTAGCTAACCAGTTAATATCTCCCAATAATTTTTGAAAGTCATTAAGTTTGTTTTTTTGTTGTTGTTGTTGTTTTTGTTTTTTTCTCCTTTATTAATTTATTCTTGTTACATCTCAATGGTTATCCCATCCCTTGTATCCTCCCATTCTTCCCGCCTTCCCATTTTCCCCTATTCCCCTCCCCTATGACTGTTCCTGAGGGGGATTACCTCCCCCTGTATATGTTCATAGGGTATCAAGTCTTTTCTTGATAACCTGCTGTCCTTCCTCTGAGTGCCACCAGGTCTCCCCCTCCAGGGGACATGGTAAAAGGTGAGGCACTAAGTTTGTAATTGATCTCTACGGATCCGTACCTTTTGTGGTCGAATTTTTTGTTTAGTTATTTGATAGTCTAAATAGGTAATTGAATCTCTACTTTGTATTTTTTTAACAGCACTGTGTAATCCACAGCATGGCAGAATTTTATGTGTCTCCTGAAACATTTTTTTGAACACTAGGATCAGAATGAGCTAGCAGAATATCATGTAATGGTATATGATAGATTGAAGAAACTGTCTACGAATTATTTCTAAAGGTTGTTGTACAAAATACTGGCATAAATTTGGGCTATTTAACATTCTCTGTGGAAGTCTCTTCCAATGATATCTCTTCATTGGAGAATTACTGTTTAGAGTAGGTACTGAGAAAGCAAACCTTTTCCTATTCTTTTTATATAGAAGTATGGTGAAAAAACAATCTTTCAAATCTATTGTATTTATATGTCAAGACCTAGGTAACAAGGAAGGCAAAGGAATTTTAGGTTGAAGTGAACCCATGGGTTGAATCACCTTGTTTACGGCCCTCAAATCTGTTATCATTTTCCATCCACCTGATTTTTTTTTTACCACAAACACAGGGGAATTCCAGAGATTGGAAGATTTTTTGATGTGTTGAGCCTCTAGCTGTTCTTTTATTAAACAGTGAAGAGCCTGTAACTTTTTTTTTTGTTAAGTGCCACTGCTCCTGTCATACAGGTCTGTTTGAAATCCATTTTAGGGGCTGGGCAGTTGGTATCTCAGCAGTGGCCCCTCTTATAAATTTTGATACTCTAAACTTGAAGAATTCTAATGTTGGACAATGGGCATAGCTTGTGGTGGTCCCTGATCACTTACATTAATCTCTTTCCCTGAAGTGTGTACCAATTCACCCCTAGTTTTAACCTTGTTTATCTCGGTATTTGTAGGAATAGTAATCTGAGTACCCCATTGTTGTAGGAGGTCTCTTTCCCACAGATTTATGGGAATGTCAGCCATATAGGTTTTTAACCCTCCTGTTTGTCCATCTGGTCCCACACACTCAAGCCAGTGTACACTTTGTTTTATTTGAGATAACTTACCAATTTTTACAATTTTTGTATAAACCTTTTTAAGTGGCCAATTTTGGTTCCAAGACTTTTGGCAAATGAAGGAGACATCGCCTCTGCTGTCAAGCAAGTCTCCTATTTTAATACCATTCAATTGTATAATTAGCTTAGGTCTCTTATCATTAATTACTGTTTGTCAGAACACACATGTCCTGGTGCTTCCGAATGTGCCAGTCCTTTCCGCTGGAGTGGCTTTGCCCTTAATGTAAGGAGACAGTAAGAGTTGAGCAATTCTATCACCAGCATCTATTTTTATCTCCTTTTTTATATATGCCATGATTTTTATTTAGAATCTCTATCTATAATACCAGGATGCACAATAAAACCATGAGAAGTCAGCCCACTTTTTTCCAGAACCATTTCTACTGTGCCTGAAGAGAAAGGTCCGAAAACACCAGTATTTAAGTTGTAACATTCAACCTGGGGAGATAAGGTAAGAGACATATTTGAAGCTAGATCCAAGGTTGTACTGTCTTCAATAGCATGTATTAGATCACTAACACTCAGTTACTGTTTTTCTGTGGATTTGTCACTTCTTGATTGGCCAAAGGAATTTGGCTGGCATTGTTTATGGGGGCCTGAGCCGATGGCCCCCTCCTGTCATTTCTCATTGGCAAGATATTTTCTTGCATATCTCTCTTAGACTGACAATCCCGAGACCAATGTTTTCCCTTTCCATAGCGTCTACAGTACCCTGGGAGTCTTGGTATTTCATTACTATCATGACCAGAAACTCTTTGGATTTTTTTACGAGTTACGTTTTCTCCTGGATTATTGTGCCTTCTATCTCTACAGTTTTTTTGTACATGACCAATTTTACCACACTTAAAACACTGAGTATTATGATATCTGGGCTCTCTGGCTAAAATTTATCTCACAGAATTATTTTGATACTTCGAAGAGTTAATATTAACTGTCTCTTTTACCCAGTCATCTAATGGAGTGCCTCTTTTCTTTAATGGTCTAAGAACCCTCTTATATTCAGTATTTGTATTCTCATAAGCCATGATAAGTTTTAATGCCTGTTTGTTGTCAGAATCTGGCAACACCTTATCCATAGCAGATCCTAATCTCTGTAAAAATTCTGTAAAGTGTTCCAGAGGTCCTTGGAACACTTTAGTAAATGGAATAGTTGTTTTCCCAGGTTCCTCTACCAGCTCTCAAGCTTTCAAGGCTGCCTTATGACATTGTTCAATCACTCTATCTTCAGCTTGAATTTGTTCTCTTATGTTAGTATATTGTCCTTCACCAAGCAATAGATCTCTATTAATATTTATTCCCTGTGTCGTATTTTTGTTTTATTTTTATAGCCTCTGTTCACCATCATGATAACCACTGTAACTGTTGTGTTGCTTCCAATACCGCTGGAACTAAATTTTTTCAATCTTGGGGTACAAGTCTATTTTGAGTGGCCCAGCTGTTTAACATTTGTTTAACGAAGTTAGAGTGTATACCATAGTGGATGACAGATTCCTTAAAATGTTTTAAAACCATCATATCTACAGGATGCCAGGCCATTTTATCATAACCCTCAACAGTATTTTGTGAAGGCACATGTCTTACAGTGACTGGAAAAGCTGAAGGTGTCTGGGCTTCTGTGGAGGTGTCCTCCACTGGGACACTTTTCTCTAAAGACCTTTTGGTCAGTCTGTCTTCCTTTTTCTCTGGTTTCTGACCTTCTCTACCCTTTTTAACCAAAGGTGCCTTCTGCTTTTCCAGCCCTTCCATTTTTTTCTGTATTTTGGCCATTTGTTCAGTCAAGTCAGTAATTTTTTCCAAATGGATAGAGCTTATTAACTCCTTTGGTTTTTGTTTGTTTGTTTGTTTGTTTGTTTTTTGGCTTTTTTGGTCTCTCTATTGTCTGTCCTTCATCACTCCCAATAACCAAAAATTGTTTCCACTTTCCCATCCCTTCATTTTCTTTCCTCAGCCTTTCCATCTGTCCAGTCAAATCTGTAATCTTTTCCAAAAGGATAGAACTTACTGACTCTTCCAGCTTTTCTATGTCATTTGCCTTTCTTCTAATCCTTCTAAGCATGAAATATTGTAATAAAAGGACAACAAAAAAACAGAGAATTCCCTCTAAGTATAAGGCAGGAAAGAGTTTTGCAATGGCAGTTGCAACTTTGTTGATACCCTGAAACAGCATTTCTGTACCTTCAAATTCTGAATCATCCCTCATACCATTAGGGACTGTAGAATCCATCAGGCCCCACATTGTGCACCAGTTGTAGGCTCTGTTTCTTAACAATTAAACTTTATTATACAACCCAACTAGCTTACACAAGAGGGAAAAAAGGTTAAAGGGAAAAAAGAGTGGACCTTCTGGTATCCGTTCCACAGGATGGGTCCTTAGGTGTCTCTGGCCTGAGTGTTGGTCCAGCTGGTTTGCTGATCCATGTGCATGCTCAAACCATGTCTGAACCTGCTGCTGCTCTCTTCCCCGCCTGCCTGTGTCAAGTGCGAAGGTCAGTCTCCTTCTCCCATTGAGGGTTGATTAGAAAGACAATAGTCCAGGTGAAATCCCCAGTTCAGCTTCCTGAAAACCAGGCCCAGGATGGCTCCACTCAGTCTGTCACAAGGTATCCATGAGGTGCCTAAGGGTAAAGCCCGCCAAGACTGCTTCCACCTGTGACAAAGCTTATACTCTTTCCCACACACTAGCGACTTAACAGCACACCTGAAAGCACTAGAACAAAATAACCAAATGCATGAAAGAGTAGACTCCTGGAAATCATCAAACACAGGGCTAGAATCAATAAATGAGAAACAAAGAGAACAATTCAAAGAATCAACAAAACAAAATCTAGTTCATTCAGAAAACTAACAAGATAGACAAACCCTTAGCCAAACTAATGGAAAGGCAGAGGGAGCATATTCTAATCAACAAAATTAGAAACAAAAAGGGAGACATTACTACAGACACTGAGGAAATCAAAAGAATCATTAGGTCTTAATTCAAAGCCTATTATGTGCCACAACATTTGAAAATCTAAGTGAAATTGATAATTTTCTTGATAGATGCCAATTTCAAGAACAGGTAAACAAATTAAATGGTCCTATATCTCCTAAGGAAGTTAAACAGTAATCAGAAGTCTCCTGACCAAAAAAATAAATAAAAAATAAAAACCACTCATGGTCAGATGGATACAGATCAAAAGTCTACCAGACCTTCAAAAAAGACCTAATACCAATTCCCTCTAAACTATTCCACAAAATATAAACAGAAGGAATATTACCAAATTCACTCTATGAGACCACAATCACCTTGATATCTAACCTCACAAAGACCCAACAAAGAAAGAGAATTTCAGACAAATTTCCCTTATGAATACTGAAGCAAAAACACTCAATAATATACTTGCAAACCAAATCCAAAAACACATTAAAAATCATTCAACATGATAGAGGTGTTTAAATATTTGGAAATACATCATTGTACCATAATATTAACAAACTGAAAAAAAAAAAGAATAACATGTTACCTCCTTAGATGTGAAAAAAGCATTTGAAAAAAGTCCAACACCCATTCTTGTTATAAGTCTTGGAGAAATGGGGGATATAAGGTACATACCTATACATAGTAATGGCAACATACGGCTAGCCTATAGCCAACCTCAAACTAAGTGAATAGGTTTAAATAACTTCCTAGATGCAAGGCTATCCATTCTTTCTAGAGCAATAAGAAAACTAAAAAGATCAAAGAGATACAAGTAGGAAAGGGAGAAGTCAAAGTATCACTATTTGCTGATATGGTAGTATAAATAAGTACCCCAAGAATTCTACTAAGAAACTCTTACAGTGGATAAACACAATCAGCAAATGGCTGGATACAAAATCAATTAAAAAATCAGTAGCCTTCATTTACACAAAAAGCAAACAGGTTGAGAAAGAAATTAGGGAACAACATCCTTCACAATAGCCACAAAAAATATAAAGTATCTTGGTGTAACTCTAACCAAGTAAGTGAAAGACCTGTATGATAAAAACTTCAAGTCTCTGAAGAAAGAATTGAAGAAGATATCAGAAAACTGAAAGTAGTCCAAAGCTCATGAGTTGGTAGGATTAACAGTAAAAATGGTCATCTTACCAAAAGAAATATTCAGACTCAATGCAAATCCCATAAAAATGCCAAGACAATTCTTTGCAGATTTTGAAAGAATAATTCTCAACTACATTTGGAAAAACAAAAACCACAAATATCTAAGGCAGTCCTGTATAACAAAAAATCTTCTGGAGTTATCTCCATCCTAGGACTCAACCTCTACTACAGACAATAGTAATAAAAATTCAATGGTACTGGCATAAAAGCAGATGGGTCAATCAATGAAAGTGAATCAAAGACACAGAAATAAACCTAGAAACCTATAGACACTTGAAGTTTGAAAAAGAAGCCAAAAACCATAAAATAGAAAAAAAAAGATAACATCTTCAACAAATGATGCTGGTCTAACCTGATGTCAACATAAAACCAGGCACACTTCTAAATCTTTTAGAAGAAGAAGTGGGGAAGAGTCTTGAACTCATTGGCACAGGAGAAAATTTCCTGAAGAGAACACCAATAACTTAGTCTCTAAGATCATTAATAACCTCATGAAACTGAAAAGCTTCTGTAGAGCAAAGGACACTATCAACAGAACAAAATGAGAGCTTATGACTGGGAAATGACTTTTACCATCTTTATATCTAACAGATATCTAATATCCAAAATATGTAAAGAACTCAAGAAATTAAACAGCAACAAACCAAATAATACAATTTTAAAATGTTGTACAGAACGAAACAGAATTTTCAGCAGACGAATATCAAATGACTGAGAAACACTTAAAGAAATGCTCAATGTCCCCAGTCATAAAGAAAATCAAAATCAAAATGATTCTGAGATTCCATCTTACACCTGTCAGAATGGCTAAGATGAAAGCATATGCTGGTAAGGATATAGGGAAAGAGGAACATTCCTTCTTTGCTGGTGGGAGTGCAGACCTGTTCAACCACTTTAGAAATCAATCTGGTGCTTTCTCAGAAAATTGGTAATAAGTCTACCTCAAGACTCGGCCATACCACTCCTGGGCATATACCCAAAGATGCTCCACCATACAACAAGGCATTTGCTGAACTATGTTCATAGTAGCTTTATTCATAATAGGCAGAATCTGGAAACAAGCTAGACATTCCTCAACTGAACAATGGGGAAATAAACCATGCTGCATTTACACAATGGAATACTACTCAGCTATTGAAACAATGGATTGTTGAAATTTGCAGGCAAATGAATAGAATTAGAAAAGATCAGCCTGAGTGAGGTAACCCAGACCCAAAAAGACACCCGTGGGGTATACTAAGTATATACTCAGTGAACATTACCCTCATAATACAGAATAACCACACTACAATACAAAGACTGATGCAGCAACCATAGACCATGTATGATGTGGACCTCGATCCTCTGCTCAGATGTAATATTTGGGTAATACATTCTCCTTGTGGTTCCCACAATATGGGGAATATTGACTACTTCTGACATGGACTCTGCCCACCCATCACATTGTCAGGCCACAGAGGAAGCAGATACAAAAAGTGCATATGAGATTTGTTAGGCTAAGGTCAGACATTTTGGGAGAAAGGCTCCTTTCTGAGGACTAGGGGAAGGAATAGGGGAAGATGAGGGATAGAGAATGGGATTGGGAGGTATCAATGGAAGGGCTACAATCAGTATGTAAAATGAACAAATTAAAAAAATTAAAATAAAAAGGAAAGAACTTCATAACCAATTACCCTTATAAATATTGATACAAAAAATACTCAGCTGGTTATGGTGGCACATGCCTTTAATCCTAGCACTCAGGAAGCAGAGGCAAAGAGATCACTGTAAGTTTGGTGTCAGGCTGGTATGTAAAACAAGTCCAGGACAGCCAAGATAGCATAGAGAAATTCTGTCTCCAAAAACCAAACCAAAAACCAAAACCAAAACCAAAAAAAAAAAAAAAAAAAAAAACAGACCTCACTAAACTACCTGCAAATCAAATCCAAAAGCACATAATAAATATAAGCCACCATGACCAAGTAGGCTTTATCCCAAGCTTGCAGGTTAATAGTCCTGGAAATATCAGGGATGCAAAGCACATATGTAGACATAATAAAGGCAACTACATCAAGCCCAAGCCAACATCAAACTAAATGGAGAGAAATGTAAAGCAATTCCACTAAAATAGAGAACAAGAAAAGGCTGCAAACTCTCTCCAGATCTCTTCAATATTGTACTTGAAGCCATAGCTAGAGCAGTAAGACAACTAAAAGAGATAAAGGAGATACAAATTGGAAAGGAAGAATTCAAAGTACAACTATTCATGGATGATATTATACATATGTGACTCCAAAAATTCTATCAGGGGACTCGTACTGCTGATAAACACTCAAAAAATGATACTGAAAAAGCTTCTGTAAGGCAAAGGTCATTTTCAATAGAAAAAAATGACAATTTACAAAATGGGAAAAGATCGTTATGAATCCTACATCAGACAAAGGGCAAATATCCAAAATATATAAAGAACTGAAGAAATTAAACACAAAGAAACAAAATAAGCCAATTAAAAATGTATCACAGAACTAAACAGAATTTTCAACTGAGTGACCACAAATAACTGAGGAGAACTTAAAGACATGCTCAACATCCTTAGTCATTAGGGAAAGGCAAATCAAAATGACTCTGAGATTCCATCTTACACCTGTCAGAATGACTGAGACCAAACATTCAGCTGACAGCACATGCTGGCGAGGTTGTAGAGTAAGGGGAACACTCCTTCATTGCTGGTGGGAGTGCATACTTGTACAACCACTTTGGAAATAAATCTGATGCTTTCTCAGAAAATCAGGAATTTTCCCACTCATACCTCTCCTGGATATATACCCAAAAGATGCTCCACCATACAATGGAAATTTGCTCAACTATGTTCAAAGCAGCTTTGATTATAATAACCAGAATCTGGTAACAAAAAAAACAAAACAAAACAAAACAAAACAAAAACAAAACAAAACAAACAGACAAACAAAAAAGACCTTTAAGAGAAGAATGGATAAAAAAACCATGGTACAGCTACCCAATAGAATACTACTCAGCTATTAAAAGCAAGGAAATCAGGAAACTTGCAAACAAATGGATTGAACTGCAAATTAGCATCTGGATTGAACTAACCCAAGCTCAGAAAGATACACACAGTATGTAGGCATTCATAAGAAGATTTTAGCCATATAATAAAAGATAAACGTACTACAGTTCACAGAACCAAAGAAGAAAAATAACAAGGAGAATCCAAGGAAGGATGCTTAAATCTCACTCAGAAGGGTAATTAAAATAGACAGCTGTAGTTCATAAAGAGGGAGAACAAGGTAGAAGAGGAAGCACAGAGGTAAATGAGGGTGGAAATCAGATGTGTGTGGCAGAAAGACAGTATGTTTGCAGAGAAAAGAGAAGCTGTGAGCAGGGCATCTCTATGACAGACTAAAGCCCGAAGACAGGGTAGACTTCTGGTGGGATATGAGGGTGAGTCTAGCTGAGAGTCCTAGTAGTAGGAGCCAGGGAGACAGAAGAGGACACTCTAACTAGACCAGACTCCTAGTAGAAAGAGGGGATGACTAACCCACAAAAACTTTGAATCAAAATTTACCCTTTCTAAATGATGTGCAAGGACAAAGATAGAACCAGTACTTAGGAACTGTCCAGTCAATGCCTGCACCAACCTGAGATCCACACCAAGGAATGAACCAACCCTCACACTATTAAGGATACTCTGCTATACTTGAAGACTGGAGCCTATCATAGCTTTCCTCTGAGAGGATCTACCCAGCAGCAGATTTATACACATGCTTATTCTCAGAGCCAAACACTGAGTGATGCATAGGGAGTCTTGTTGAAAGGTAGGAGAAAGGAAAGAAAGATGTGGAGGTGACAAGAGGTCCACAAGAAGACCAACTTAACTAACTAACCAGGGCCCAGAGGTTCTTGTTGAAACAAAAACACCAACAGAGGATCATGCATGGACTTGACCAAGGCACCCTTCACAGATGTAGCCTTTGGGCAACTCAGGCTTCATGAGAGTCCCCTAGTAAGGAAAGTGGGGGATGTCTCTGACATGAATTCTGTTGCTTGCTTTTTTATTAATTCCCACTGTCAGGGCTGTCTTGCCAGGCCACAGGCTAGAGAATGTGTTCAGTCCTAATGTGACTTGATGAGCTGGCCCAGGATATGAAACAGGCTCTCAATTTCTGAGGAATAAGAGAGTGAGGAGTCAGAAGAAGGAGAGAACATGGGACTAGGAGGAGAGGAGAAAAAGAGGCTACTATTAAGATATAAATTAATTAATTAACTAGTTAATTAATTAATTTAAAAAGATCTGATAAATACTTTCAGTAGGGTGCACAAACTTAACATATCAAAAAAATTAGTGACCACATCACTGATAGAAACCTTCTACCCCATCAGAAACCTTGCCACCTATCTGAAAACCAGGTGAGCTAATACAGACCCACCCCACCCTGGCTGTACCTACCCATCATAACCCCAACCACCTCTCATCTTTTTTCACCATATCACAGGCCATACCTCCAGCAGAAGCCTCTTACTACACCAACATCTGAAAGTCAGAGACCAGGGAAACTTCCTGAAAATTAGGCAAAAACCCACTATTCCACCAGAAGTTGGGCCATCATCCTGAACCCCTGAGACCCACTCTGTCTATATCTATTCAGTATAATACTTGTAGATCTCAGTAGAGCAGTAAGACAACTAAAGGAGATCAAGGGGGTTCACATCGGAAAGAAAGAAGTAAAACTATCACTATTTGCAGATGCTATGATAGTATACATAAGCAACCCAAAAAAATGCTATGAAGGAACTTCTACAGCCTTCTGAAAAATAACATCAGCAAAGTGGCTGGATACAAAATTAGCTAAAAAAAAATCACTAGCCCTCTTATATACAAATGACAAAGGGGATGAAAAAATTCAAGGAGAAAAACACCCTTAGGAATAGTTACAAATAATATAAAATATCCTGAGGTATCTATAACCTTTATGATAAAACCTTCAAGTCTTCAAGAAGTAAAATAAACAAGATATCAAAAGGTGGAAAGATTTTCTGTGTTCATGGACTGATAGGATCAGCATACTAAAATGGCTGCCCTACCAAAAGCTATCTACAGATTCAACACAATCTCCTCCAAAATTCCAACACAACTGGGTATTCTACTCCTCAACAGAGGAATATCACCGACTGAGAAACATTTTAAGTAGCCATCAGGGAAATACAAACCAAAACAACTTTGAGATTCCATGTTATATCTATCAGAATGTTTAAGATAAAAACATAGTGACATCTCAAGCTGGCGAAGATGTAATGGAAGGGGAACAGTCCTCCTTTTCTGGTATGACTATAAAATTGTACAGCTACTCTTGAAATTCATATGGTGGTTTTTCAGCCATACAAAAAGTAGGCTATTGAGGGAAAATCTTTTGATCATATTTTAATTACAGTTTTAAAAAGGGATTTAGAACTGAAGTACCCTATGTTAATGAATAATACTGCTCCCAGAACCCCTGGGTTCATAAGGAAAACTATCCATGCCATTTCTCTTGGATGCCTACCTCAATTGAATCATAAAACCCTAGTCCACACGCATTGGATATAAGATACAAATAAATAAATCTTTAAAAAACCATTAAGGAAATTTCCCCTGCTGACTACTTTTTGTAGTGCTACAACACACTATGTAGGTTGCTGAAGGAGAAAATACATCATGTTTTTACTCAAGAATGGACTTTACATTCTACAGTACAGACCTACTATGCAAGATATGTCACCTGGTACAATGATTGCAAGACTATTTGTGGAGGTAACAAAGTATTGATTATATTTGAAGACTGCAAACCAGAGAATTCATGCTTTAGATGGGAAGCATGCTCAAAACAATTTATAGAAAAGTCATAGTCCTAGGAGAAATCCTACTGACTTTGTTCTCTTAAATGCTATTGTTGTCAAACTGCCTTCTAAATATTTATATTTTCATTAATAGATTTGTGTTGTTTGTGACCTTGGTCAAAGAAGCTTTTTAGCACTTTGAGTAATGGTAAATGCTGGAAATGTTACTGTTACAAAATGCTGAGAATTAGTGACTTTGATTGCTTAGCTCTATATGGAATATTTATATAACATCTATTCTTTAAAGCTTCAGGAAGTTTCTAGAAGAGAAATGCAGAGAACATAACACCAGGGGGCTAGAGAGGAGTGCTACAAAATGCCTTCCTTTGGGCATGACATGGCTCCTGAGGCCTCACCCATAAATGAGGAACTATTAGCAGTAGTCAAAGGTGGAGAAGGACTAGTTACTTTTATTTACAGGTGTAGATACTCATGGATTCTTCATGTTCCAGTAGATGACCTGTGTGCCCATGATCAGAACTCATTGGACACAGTAGGATTTAAAAAAACAATCAATAAATAAACAACCAAGCAAACAAACAAATATCTAAAAGGGATATGAAAACAAAATGAACATTGCTGGGTGTACTAGGGAGTTTTGGTGACTGGGATGGGTAAATATGATCATAATACATTTTTATGCATGTGTGAATTTTGAATGAATGAATAAAACTAAATATATGTTACAGGAGAATTTTTCTTCTCCTTTTGAGGTGCTTAGTGGTGCAAGTTCTCCTAGCTTCTTCTTGCATCCCTATTATGTTTGTTCTAATTTTATCACTTTCTTTTATCTGATAATGCCAGCTCTAATTCAGATTGACCTCATCTTTCAGTCTTTAACATAGTTACTTCTATAAAATATCTTTTTACAAAGCAATTATTATTTGAGATACCACCATTTACCTTACTTTAGTAATAAATAACTAGCATCCAAAACTCACAAAAAGCCTACATATTCATGTAGAAGAGAAAATGCACATCTTAAAATGATGCATCTACCAAAGGAAAAAAAAAAACCAAACATCTCTCACATAGGCGTTTCTCAAAAGAGACTTCACCCAAAAGTGAACAAAACTAAGAAAAGGAGCTCAGATCCACTGGGTTCTTCTTCCATAGCTTCTTGTCCTCTGTGGGGCTGACTCTTCATTAGCCTTCAAATCCCATTGGGTTAGGTTTGTCACTGTTACATTCATACTTTCATGACCAGTGTCTAGTACATAGTGTGCAATATGAAGATATTACCTGGACATTTCAGTTCTCTAGTGTATGTGTTTTTACCTCCTCCTTAGCACCAATGAAAAGACAATGGATATTTTGGGTAAGACACATTAAGGCTTTATGTAGCTGGCCACCTAACTTCATAAGCATGTAGGTCAGAAGAAGTGGTAATTTGATGGCAGATGTTGGGAGCTAGTGATAAAATTCATCATTTAATATTTTCATGAGAAAATTAATAATAGTCAGTGTTTCAAGTGAAGAATGGGGAAAGTCCCCTAAATCAGGAGCCATAAAACATTTCTTCCAGCCACTTAAGATATTTCATCATTTTGACCCTTATTTTCACCAGTATACTCTCAAGTGGACTACTTGTATTTACATTTACTATGCTACTGAACTAATAATGCCATTCAATATGATGCTCAAATGAAAGACATGGAACACCCGTGACCTTCTAGCTCTTACTAAGAACGTTCTGGTTTCTTTGGGTGTGTATGATGTTAGTTGGAGGCTTTTATAAATATTCTCTATTAAGTCAAAAAGCCCCTTCAACTTTTAGTTTCTTGAGAGTTTTAGCTATAAGTGGATATTTGATTTCACCAGTCACTTTTTCTATAGTTATGTACATGATCATGTGACTTTTTCTGGTTAGAGTTTTTGAAGTAATGGATTACACTGGTTTTGTTTGTTTGTTTGTTTCTAACATTGAAATAGTCTTTTGTGCCCTGGTTAAATCTCACTTGGTTAAACTCTGCATTTCTTTTTATGTATTATTTATTTCTGTTTCCAGCATATTGATATTTAGATTGATTTTGTTATAAAGTTTGTATAATTAAATTATTATTAACTAATAGAATGCTAGGAATTATTCCCTCTGCTTTTGTATCTTGAAAGAGATTGTTGAGGAAATTGACAAATTTCCTTCCCCAAGTGTTTGATGTAATTCAATAGTGCACCTATTTTGGTCAAATGCTAATGTCTCTTTTGGAAGGCAATTGATTATTGACCCAATTTCCTATTTGTCTTGAATGTTATTTAGATTTGTTGTTTTAATCTTCATGAATTGAGTATTTTCCAGTTATCATTTTGATACTCATTTCTGCTCTTGTCTGAAAACAGGCATTGTAAGATTGCAGTAGTCTTTGTGGCTTAATATTTAATCTATCGTGATGAATCTTCCAAGTGGGCTTGAAAGAATACACATTACACATTTTAATGTTGTTGAACATCCTATACATGTACAATATACCTAATTCAGTCCTAAATTCAAATATGTCCTTAAATACTTTTATGACATTTAAAGCCCTCTGTTTCTGATAGAAGAATGTTGAAATCTCCAATTATAAATCTTCTTGTAGTTCTGTAAGTATGGGCCTAATAAAATTATATATTTTTTGAGATTATAGCATAGTTATATTTTTTTGTCTTTTTTTCTTCCTTTATTAATTTATTCTTGTTACATCTCAATGGTTATCCCATCCCTTGTATCCTCCCATTCTTCCCTCCCTCCTCTTTTCCCCTTATTCCCCTCCCCTATGACTGTTCCTGAGGGGGATTACCTCCCCCTGTATATGCTCATAGGGTACCAAGTCTCTTCTTGGTAACTTGCTGTCCTTCCTCTGAGTGCCACCAGGTCTCCCCCTCCAGGGGACATGGTCAAAGGTTAGGCACCAGAGTATGTGAGAAAGTAATATCCCACTCTCCACTCTACTGTGGAGAATGTTCTCTCCAAAGAATCAACAAAACCAAGAGCTGGTTCTTTGAGGAAGTCAACAAGATAGACAGACCGTTAGCCAAACTAACTAAAAGGCAGAGAGACAGTATTGAAATCAACAAAATAAGAAATGAAAAGGGAGACAAAACAACAGACACTGAAGAAATACAAAGAATCATAAGATCCTACTTTGAAGGCATATATGCCACAAAATTTGAAAATCCATTTGATGGAAAATTATATATTTTTTTGAGATTATAGCATAATTATATTTCTCATAGCCTTTCTTTGCTCCTATCCCTCCATTTTACCATTCCTTGAGCCTCTTCATACTCATGGGTTCTTTTTTCACTAATTGTCATTGCATGCTTATATATATATTCATATACATTTATATTTCTAAATATATCCTGCTCAGTCTGTATAATGTTACCTCTATGTGTGCATTCAGAACTGATCATTTGGACAAGGCCAATATCAATATGGATATGCCAAACTGACTAGGAAAAAGCACAAACACTTCTACACCACACAAAGAACTACAAACTACTGAGAGAATCTTAGAACAGGAAATGTGTTCTTCCTAGGGAAAATAACATACCAATTTATTTTCCAGTGCTAATATATACATATATATAATAACTTAATTTGATTTTATATCATCAGTTATTTGACAGCATGTATATGTAAGTGTGCCACATGTATAGAGTCTGGTAGGACCAGAAGAGGGAGGGAGATAGATCCCCTGCAACAGAGGAGAGAGTGAGCTTCAAAACTGGTGCTTCGAATCAAATCTAGGTTTTCTCAACCAATAACAAGTACTCTAAACCACACGGCTATCTCTTCAACCCCTCAATATCATTTTATTTGGGTCTCAAAATTGTTCGTTTATTCTTCTTTCTAGTGGAAGCATGGGATAATCCTTCTCTTTAATTTTGTGTGAGAAAATGGTGAAAATCCTGAAGACAAAACTCACAAAAAGAATGGATGTTCCTGACTACCATGAATACTTCTTTGTACACATGTAAAATATTTAAAAGAATAATTTATTTTATTTTTGATATTATAATATAATTATATATTTAGTTTACAGATATAATGTTTTGAAACTCTGAAATACCCTAAGCCTGCAAAAATTATTTAATTGCATTTCAGGTTTTACATGTATTTCTATTCAAGGATCTGTGGTACACTGTGTCACGATCCATTTCAAAGATCTATCTGTCCTATTTGTGTGTGTGTATGTGTATATGTATGTGTGTGTGTACATTTGTGTGTGTGTCTTTTATTACTAAAGTTCCTCAAAGAGAGGCCCTTAAATAACACATACCATTTCTACTAATGTCCCAACAAGAAATAATAGAAACATGATTCAATCAAAATGCATTCCAAGAAACTACTGAATGTATTGGGTTTACTGACATAGCATAAGCAAGGGATTGCTTAAAGGGGTATGGGTGTTCCCTCCCCTACATGGCAGAGTGGAACAACATACATAGCAATGATAAGGGCTTCTCTATATCCACATAGATGGAGCCCCATATATTTTCCTTCTTTTTTACATTTGTATGCCTGTGTCTTTCTTTGTGTGTATCTTTGTGTGATATAGCTACTGCTTCAGGTTAACTTTGGATGTGCCAGTTCATAAGTAATGTTAAACACACAATGGAGTGTTAAACTTCCAGCAAACCCAGTAGCTCAGTGCCTCAAGGTGTCAGCAGTTTGGCTAGAAGGACCTAGAAAGACAGTCACTCACAACTATGTGTATTCATGTTTAGTGTGAGTATGAGCATGTACACATATAAGCCTGTGTTTGGAGGCAAAAAGTCAACCATTTAGTGCCTTCTTCAGTTGGCTTCCTCTTTATTTCTTGAGTCAGAATCTCTCACTGAACTTGGATCTGAACTCAAGTTGCCTAGTTAGTCAGTGGGTTCCAGGGATACTCCTGTCTTTACCCTCATAGATCTAAGGCTATAGATTCACTTCACTATAACCTTTATGTGGGTTCTGCAATGCATCCAAATCTATGTCCCCATGTTTCTTTAGCACATTGCATCTGACATTAAGCACACTTTGATCTTAATCTTTTGACCTGTGGACTTATCAAACTGTGGACTAATAAAACTGGTCAGTTTTTCAGTTTGTTCAATTTTATATTGGTTGTTAGTGAAAGCAAGCAGTAGCTATGAAGGAAAACTTATTTTGAAAGTCAGACTTAAAAAAAAGAAAGAAAAAAAAAGTCAGACTTGCATTAAATAAAATGAGAAATATTTGATTTTCCTAAAGGAAGAACTCTTCCCTGATTCATGGAATGAGTTCATATATAACTAAGCGTTTGTTTTTTTGTTTGTGTGTTTTACTTTGATAGCTTCTATTTTACATTCCTAAAGAAGAACATCATGATGGGTGGATCGGGGCCCAGGGGGTCTGATCAAAATATTGCACTAACCAAGGACAATACAAGTAGTAAACATCAACCTCTTACTCTGATCTACCTAATGGACAGGACATTCTCCACAGTTATGTGGAGAGCAGGTATTGACTTTGACATGAGCTCTGGTGCTCCATATTTGACCAACTCCCTTTGGTGGGGAGGCCTAATGTCACCCAAAAAGAATAAGCAGGCTACCAAGATGAGACTTGATAGCCTATGACCATATAGTGGGGGAAGAGGTCCCCCTCGGTTTTAGACCTAGGGGAAGGAAATAGGTTGAAAGTTGGAGAAAAGGGGGAATGGGAGGATACAGGTGATGGGATAACAATTGAGTTTTAATCTGAGTAAACTAATAAAATTAAAATTAAAAATAAATCTAAAAAAGCTGTGGTGATGTACCTTAGTGGTAAAATGATGACACAGCATATGTGAAAACAAGGGTTCAAAGATCAATAAGGAGGGAGGGAAGGAGGTCCACAGGAATGGAAAGACTAGAGGTGGGACAAGACAAATGAAAAAAAATGAAGGAAAGAAAAACAAGGACAAAGTAAAAATAAAATTTGTGCCACACAGTGCTATTTCTGAATGATTTTGGAGTTACAATTTTTTAGGTTCTGACTGTTAGATCCAAAGTAGACCCCCAAAATGTGAATTCTGCTGACAATATCCAGCCGGGGCTCAGCTCAAGCATGACCCTGAGCTGGCAAACTGAAGCTTAAACTCGGTATTCCTCAGAAGTAACATGAAGCAATTTTTTATTTTTCATAAAAAAACGTTACTTCACTTATCCACCCATGATGGTCAACTACCTCAGGTAAAGGGCATCTAGTCCCTGATTAACTCAAACAGCCTGCAAGAGATCAAAGCCCCTAAGGTAACCCAGAGGCTGGTCTAACATACACCCCTCCTCCCACCACTTTCCATCCCTTAAAACTTGTAAGACTTTTTCAGCATTTTGCTCATCGCTGTCCCTACGAGACAGCCTGGCAATTTGTTTCTCTAAATAAACAGTCTTTATACCCATGGAGTGATCTACTTTGGTGGTTTCATTGTGCTTTTCATATGTCAATGAACCCATAGGATTCAGTAATGCGTAAACAACGCAACACTCATAAAATGTCTAATGTGATTTGTGGAGGTTCATGGGAAATCATTTTAGATTCATATTCTTAAATTTGTTGATTATAAAAAGCATGTTGCCATATAAGTTTGCAACAACATATTTTCTTTTAAGTACATTATGAAGAATAACAGATTTCTAGGTATTTTAAACCGTTCGTCCCATGCCTATGTGTCAGTCTTTATGATGTTCTCCATTGTGGCATTTCTCCCTGATCCTATACATCTCTTTATGTCTAGTCACTGTCATTTACATCAACTAAGATCAGTGGCAACATCTGCTGATGTAAGGATGATGTACATAAAGCTTGTAATCCACAGCAAGTGAAACCCAGAAGGAAAAAAGGATGGTGGAAAGGCAGAGAACCATTCAAGTACACACTACTTGAAAATCTCTATTACAGCATCAGAACAGTACAAGAACTCTCAAGGGACAGAAACCAGTAGCTTCCAGTCCCCATTTATTTGGACACTGGGTTTATGTCAACATCACATCCATGTATTCATAATAGAGAAAATGACAAAACTGATGGATTTGTAATGACATCTGAAAAAATACTACACTGAGAGTTAGAACTTGCTAATATACTGGTTTTGTGTTGGATTTAGAAATGTCATATTTTATCTAATGCATATTGAAAGTAACAAAGAAAACTTTCTTCTTCGTTCCTACGTAAGTGGAAGGTAAATAAAGCCTTTCAACTAAACACTTATTTGGTAAATGACTTTTTAAAATTCCTTATGGTTTTGTGGGGTCTGACTTTCACACAAACTCTGGTGCCCCATATTTGACCACGTCCCCTTCATGAGGATACCTGGTGGCACTCAGAGAAAGAATAGCAGGCTATCAAGAAGAGACTTTATGCCCTATGAGCATATACAGGGGGAGGAGGTTCCCCTCTGCCACAGCCGTAGGGAGGGGAGTAAAGGGAAAATGGAAGGGAGGGAGGAATGGGAGGATACAAGGGATGGGATAACCATTGAGATGTAATATGAGTAAATCAATAAAAATTTTAAAAATATAAAAAATAAATAAACAAATAAAATAAAAGTCCTTATGCCCAAGGTAAAGTTTTAGTGTGCTTTATTCAGTTTTTTTATTTCACTTTGAAAATTTGAAAAGAGCACCTAAAAAGATATGAACACTTACATAAAACTTTCCAGTTCTGTTGCCACATACACATTTTTTCATAGCAGATTAAACATTAGGTTTTTATGGAAAATTTAAAAAGAAGGAATTTTCCTTCTTTATCTTCTTCCACTAGAGCCAGCATTTCTCTAAGCAATGGTTATCATAATAGGGGTGAACACATCTGTGCTTCATGGCTTATGACACCCCAGGGTGTGTTTATCTCCACTCTGCTTTTATGGCTCACTGCACTCTAGGGTGCAGAGAGCTCCTAATGGCTCCAGAAAGCACTGCCAGTAATTTTTTACCACTTAAGACAGTTACTATCCCAGGCGATGATTACAAGTTGGATAGCACTCTGTTCTTTCCTCTATATTGCTTACCACAAATTGTTTAGAATTGTATGTGATGTCACAGGTCTGGGAGATGTATCTGACCAGAACCATGAAAATGTCTTCATAAATACATAATCCTTAATTTCACATTTCTCCAAATGTAGATCAGGTGTCAAGATCTAATAAGGAAAATTATAAAACATTTAGCCACAGTGGTAGTGATGCATGGTGTGTAAGTACAAAAAAAGACTAGGTAGAGAAATCCTTCTCAAATTAGGACTGGAAGTTGAAAATATGGAATTATTTCTTTTGTGTTTTAATTTTATTGTATAAATCTATAAGACAGAATAATGAACAACTCATAGACAGTCTATTACACAAAATTATACTTTATTGTAACACGCAGTTATAACTTTGTATGGTAGGTATGGTTTGAATTTAAGAGTAGCTAGAAAATTAATTTATTGAAAAATACCCAAAATAGTGAGAAAATTTATTATTTATGATATTGATTGAGATTGAGTAGCTAAATTAATTTCAAGAGAGGTAAATGCATCTCTAAGGCCATTCAGAAAACCACTTTGTAATCTAGAAACCTCATTAATTCTATCTTCAGCATGTTTGAATTTTTTTAATTTGTGTCCTTAAAAAGATATACACTTTAAAAAAAATTGTCTTCACTTAGAGTGTTTCTAAATTAACATTGTATTACTACATTTCACAATTATAAGCAAAAAAAATAGAAAATATCATGTCTTCTAGGTATAATTTGTAACAGTGTATTTAAAACCAATATAAATAAATATATTGCTATTGAAAATATTAAAACTCTGAAACATAGAAAATACTTGTGACTCGGTTTTTACTTTTACAATCATTCTCTCTTTCAAGGTTTAAATACACACACACACACACACACACACACACACACACACACACACACACATATTTGTGCCCCTAAGGTTTACAGGAGAGGTTGGATCCCACCTCCAGGGGATACACCCAGTCTGGATTATGGGAATTGAATTCAGATCTTCTATAAGAAGTCAAGGGCTTTAAACCATTGATACATCTCTCCAGCACCTCAATCACTATTGTGCTTATTACAGCATATTATGGGTAGGTAAGCAGTTCTGACATTAGAAATGTACATTATGAAAATATAATTCAGAATTTAAAGTGTCAGCTCTGTAGCCAGGCTGGAGTCATAATAATAACATGTCCATCAAAAGCCGCATCATTGCTGTGTCATAATCTGAGTTCACTGCAGCCTTGATGTATGAAGATGCATATACCAGAGATCTTGAGTAAAGGGTTAGTTAAGTGATGAAAACTGACTACATTTAAAGTATAGTAAATATTCTCAAATCAAAGATGTAAAATTTGTGAAATATTTCACAGATGAGTTATTAACTCATGTTTGAATACAATATCAGAAAATAATCCAATAATGATAATGTTCATCTTCAAGCTAATGGGTGCTCCTCATTTGAAATACAGATAGAAATATAAGAATAAAAATCATGTTCTAAAAATGAATATACTTATGTGCTTTACTTTGATGATCCCTCAACGTCAGAAATAACTCTCAGATTTCAAGGAGTTTAGGACTTAAAGAGATACTAATATGATCTGTGTACATCATCTATATAAGTGACCATTCACCACGTTAATGTGTACATAGTTCATCACCAAGGGTTTACATTTTAAAATTCTACTGTTCTTTATTTTTCTTTTTGAACATGAAAATTAATGTTCCATTGTTTGATATTTATTTAATTTTTAAAAGTCCCCTGTAAAAAGAAGAAACTAGTAACTCCAACAGTTGGAAATTTGGGCACATTCTCTGTTGCTTTAAGGACAAAAGAGAATGTTAGAAGAAAGATGATATGTAATTTCAGTCAGACAATTGAGAAGACTTCTACCATTTCTAATGTGACAGAAAGGTGCTGGTGGTTAGAATGACCCCTGGCCTGTTGCTGTGGTACAGTATATGAGATCAGATACTACTAAGCTTAACACTGCCCATCCTTAGGCAGACTGAGACCTTGAGCAAAGCCCATCCTTCTTCTCTGAAGCCTAGTATTCCTGGGGCCATAGAAGTAGCTATCTTCAAGAGATATAGCAGTTGAACAAATTTCACTAAAAATTTTTTTTCAGAGTAATTTTTCCTGGAGAAGACACAAGAGAGACTCAGCAGCACAGAGTCTTGCACATATTGCATTTCAATGAAGGCTGCGTCGCTTTGCAGCACTTTGGTAAGAACATTTCCTCTTTATGATCAATAAATTTCATAGAGCAGGGTATTTATACTTAAGGGACTTTTCCCAGTGAGACAAATTCTATTCTTATTATCCCTTTTATGTATGAACATAAAGAGAGATGTTTGTGAGTCTATACAAAGTACCCTTGATCTTGTTTGATAGACTGATTTCTTCAGAGTGAGCAGGCCTTCAAGTGGGTGACTTTATATTTGCAAATGAATGGCCATGTGTGTGCCAAATCCCTTCCCACCCGCAAATGTGAAGGTAAGAGTTTTACTGAAGGAAGATTTCAAACCAAGTCAGTTCTGATTTCCTTCTCAGCAGATACTACTGGGAAGCTTGACAAAAAAAGGCACGATCATTAAACACAGCAGACAAAACAATATGTACATCAGTCAATGCCTAGAAATGAGGTTTGAAATGTTATTTATGACCAGTTTTCATTAAATATGCATTGCCCTAATGATGAGCATATTAAAAGACAAGCATTTCAGAGACAAATTATATGACAGGCTAAGATGATAGCCAGTTTCTTGTCAAGGAAGGGTAATTATATTTTAAAAAATCATAGCATTGTTGCAGAACAAAGATGTATAAATCAAGCATACATAAAGACAAGTCTTCTATCAGTTTAAGGTAAGCACCTCCAACATTCCACACAAATCATACAAAGCTGTGTAATAAACTTAGATGTTAGACACTCACAGTCAAAAGCACACTTTGGTGCTGAGAGTCTGTCCTATTTGCTTGGACGATCTTGCTGCAAATAGATTAAAAGCAGTGATATAAAAACTCTTTCGATCCTTTTGCCAGTGAATTTACAGTTGGCACCAGCAGGGTTTCAGTCTTTCTTGAAAAGTCGATACAGAAATCCAGTGTGTGTTTTTTCTCCCTTTATTAAAGAAATTGACAAGTGAGAGGAGCACTCTAGCTGTCTGACATAAGTTTAAGGCATATTATCAAATAGGTCTCACCAGAGGCAGCCATAAGCAGCATTACCCAAAATTACCAGTATTTCTTACAAGTGATATTATGATGTGGCTAGTAGCCTGTCCATTAAAAGTTGTGCAACTTAATACTTTATAACTTGTCAAGTTGTCTTATATTCTACATCTATCTTGTTCTCAGCATTCTATATAGAAAATTACAATCTCCATCTGGGGCCAAGATTGTGATCCTATTTGGAGCACCAACGATAATGTGCAGTAGGTTCCATCAACTAATGGCTGAGGATTAATGGATTCTATGCTTAGATTTGCATCCCTAAACTCGGGCTAAGTAATAAAGTTTCTAACTTCTAAGTATCTAGTTCCAAAATGGAGGAAAAGGAGATATCTATCTGCATGAAGCATATACCACAGCAGCCATTAAGGATTCATATGGATTGCTTTTCTGGAAAAGGAGGCTCAAATTGAGGAAATTACAGGAATGACATAAAACTAAGAAAAGTAGTATAGAACATTAACATAGGGACATGCACTATCCAGAAGAAGCATTGCAAAGAAGCCAGAGAACAGAGGAAGAGAAACAGGGCTCATTTTGATGATGACATAGGCATGAATGTAGCTCAGAGGTAGAGCACTTGCCTGGAACAAGAAAAGCCTTGAGTTTGATTCTGTACACTCCCCAAAAAACAGGAAAAAGAATTATAGTAGTTGGACTTTTTAAAAGGCCATATCATAGATCTGTGAATGAAACAAGAAGTCCAGAACATACCTGGTTGTATTTGTTACTTTACTATTGCTGTGATTTCTTAACTAATAAAAGAAAGATTTTCCTAGGGCCATAGCTTTAGACTTATTAGAGTTAATAATAGTGGAACAAAGGCATGGCACTAGAAGCAGATGAGAGCTCACATTTCAATGTTCAAGTAGGATAAAAAGAGCACACTGGGGATGATACTACTATTTTGAACTAAAATACATACCTTTACTACCATTCCTAATCCTTCTGAATCTGTTTCAACAACTGAGTATGAAGTATTCAAACATGTGAACCTATATTAGGCATTCTCATTCAAACTACCACACCAGTTTTGTTTTAGATCATAGTTTAATAAAATCACTTTATTTTGTAGTATTTGTTATCTGGATATTCTAAGTATTGTTCCTGACTCTGTAAAATTAGCCAACAATGTGTGGCTGATAATACTTATAACTAGAAGAGAACTTATTATTGCCATTTTCCTTTACAGTTATGATTACCAAATGTATTCTAAAGATCTGTACTTATATCCACAGATAAGTGTAGCTATTAACCCTGATAAAAGAAGATTCTTTTTGTAACAGGTGGTGACTATCACAGAAGTTCATGTTTGGTCAAAACACAGAGAATAAGTGATGACTGTGAGTTCAACTACAGCTGTTACATCTAAAGCAAGGCCCTTATATCTAAGAGTTGGGGAACACTAGACAAAAGATGAAAGATAGATTGTAAAATGCAAAGGGCTAGTATATCTTCTTGGACATAGTGTTTTCTAGAAAGGACAGGGAGCTGCATGGTTGATATTTCAACAATATATCCACCTAAACTGAACAACACAATGAAAGTACTGGTTGAGATTCCCATGTGGAATAGAAAAAAATCTCACAGCATGTCTTGCTACATGATGACATACAGGGAAGTAATGTTTGTTATTGGGGAATAAAACCTCCTGCCATGTTATCCAGTCCTAAACTGTGGGCCCTAAACATGTATACATAGGACAACACTAAACAGACTCAGTAAGCTTAATATGTCTCTATGTATATATGTATGTTCACATATGTATGATGCATGTGTAAGCATGAAAATTATAATTTTAAAAGAAGTAATAAAGTTGAGGAGGAGAGATTGGGGGACACTGGAGACATTGGAGTAGGATAAGGTGAGGTTAAAATGATATAAATACAGTATTCATATATGAAAATTTCAAAAATAGTACAATGAGTATAAAAATCACAGTATGGAATGGATTAAAAATTGAAGAAAGACACATTTTCAGCTCAAAGATACAAAGCTACCAAATAAACACAAAAGAGATCCTTAATTTGAAAAAGCTAAGATGTTCAAAGTAAAAAGACTCAATACTATCCTTACAAAATGAACTGGCTGCCTTAAGAGGGTGGCAGTGATTCAGTATGAATCAGAAGATGACAATGTTTCAATAACATTGATTCAATGGAACCAGTTGTCTCAAATCCAACTAGATACAGGTTAATTCAAAGCAATGTTATCATAGAACTGGACACAAATTTTTCCTCTGAAAAATAATATATGTAGCCTAACCATTATCTGGAAGAGTTAAGATTAGTCAGATATACATTTTTTATGACACTAAGAACTTACAGATATATGACACTTAAAAATAGCATGCACATTATGAAAAATAATAAAATAGGATACAGAAAACACTTGATCCAATTCTTCTGAGTATCACTGAAGTTGAATGGGTACCTTGTACACTCTGAAGCAAAAACAGGTAAGACTCTTGTAGCTAGAGATATCTATGAACAGAAAGGAAACTGGAAAGAGAAAATGAGAAGACAGGATAAAACATGTGAAAGATAGTCACAGATAGGGTTTAAAAATCATTAAGATAAATAATTATAAACAATTAGGTGACAAATATGAGTTTAATGAAATTAATTTTAAAACATCCTCATAAATTTTCTAAAAGATCTTTTAAGTTTGTCAAGACAAAGCGAATTTCTGGAACAGTTCAATACTCAGAAGAAAGGAGTGTTTGAGACAAAAAAAATCACCAAAGACAAAACAAACAAACAAACAAAAAAGCTCCAAGGTTAAAGGTTTCAGAAGGAAAGTACAAAATGTCATTTCTCAGGTGTTAAAGAGATGTATTCAACAATTATAGGTTGAGACAAATAGGATGTATGGCTAGGAGTTCAGTATATGAATAATTACTCTAGAAAAGGATTAACAGTCTTTTAAATATAAAGATGGAAAACTGATGGAGCTAACATGTTTTCCTCCCAATACAGCAAAACAGAATGTACCCGCTCAAACTAAGGCACCAGCCAAGGACAATACAGGCAGTAAACCTTAAACCCCTACCCAGATCTAGCCAAAGGACAGAACACTCTCCACAGTAGAGTGGAGAGTGGGATATTACTTTCTCGCATACTCTGGTGCCTCACCTTTGACCATGTCCCCTGGAGGGGGAGACCTGGTGGCACTCAGAGGAAGGACAGCAGGTTACCAAGAAGAGACTTGATATCTTATGAACATATACAGGGGGAGGTAATCCCCCTCAGGAACAGTCATAGGGGAGGGGATTAAGGGGAAATGGGAGGGAGGGAAGAATGGGAGGATACAAGGGATGGGATAACCATTGGGATGTAACAAGAATAAATTAATAAAGGAGAAAAAAAACAAAAACAAAAATTATATAAGGAAAGTGGCTTAAAAATACAAAGAATGTTTTAAATACAACTACAGTATCAAGAATATGCTGCCATAAGGTAGATTAAATTTATTATTTAATGTTATAAAGTAAATAATATAAATAAAATATACAAATATTTGCTATGAGGAAAATTGATGAGATCAAGTAAAAAGACATAAAAAACAAAATTATTTCTGTAAAGATTACATTTTAGGAGAATAGGAATTTGTGTCAGCTAGATTTACATCAATTTTAAATATTCTTTTATGATTTTTTTTTGAAAATATTTGGCCTGAGTTTCATCTAACTCTTCTAATTTTATTCTTATATTCAGTCTTTTTTTTTTTTACCATATCTGATATTTTCTGGATGTTTTGTATGAGGAATTTATTATAGTTAACATTTTCTTTATCCAGAGTATCCATTGTTTCTATTTTCTCTTTAATACCCAAAATTCTCTCTCCCAACTCTTATGTGCTGTTGGTGAGGGTTGCCTCTGAGATTCCTTTTTGATTTTCCAAACAAGTCATTTCAAATTTTTCCTCAATTTCTGTAGTACTTGTTGATTCTATTTATACTTTCAACTGTTAGACAGTTTTAAACATTTACTTCCACTGTTTGTATATTTGCAAATTTCTTTACTCAGGCTGGAGTGATGACTCTGGTTAAGAAGATTTTCTGTTCTTACATGGGTCCTGAGTTCAATTTCCAGCAACACAATCATCTATATGTTTCCTCTTCCAGAATGCAGGTTTGAATGCAAATCAAACACTCATATAATATAGAGTAAACTTAAAGAATTAAAGAGTCAAGCAACTAGGACTGGGTGCAGAGGCCACACCTGTAATCACAGCACTCTTGGGAAGCAGAGGTCTGAGAATCTCTGTGAGTTCAAGGCCAGCCTGATTTACAAAGCAAGTCCAGGCCAACCCAGGCTACACAGAGAAATTCTTTCTCAATAAAATCCCAAAAATTTATTTTCTTTTTAAGCACATTTATCATACTTATTTAAAAAGCCACATGATATAAAATGTGTTTAAAGGGTGAGGATAGACTTGAAGGAGACTGAGGAAGCCCATAGGAGGTAGGAAAGTAGGATGTAAATCCCTTTTATACAAAATAATCCAAACACTAAATGTAAAGAATAAAACAGAATATTAAAAGCTACAAAGGAAAAAGATCAGGTAGCTTATAAAAGGCACACTTGTAAGATTAATACCTGGTTTCTCAATGGAGACTCTAAAAGCCAGAGGGGCCCAGAGAGATTTAAAGACAGTATAAAAGACTGTAGATTCCAGTAAACTTTCTATCAAAATAAATAGATTAAAAATAAGAATTTCTATAATAAAACTAAATTGAAGTAATATATGTCTACAAACTAAGCCATTCAGGAGAAGTTATAAGGAAAAGTCTAACTCAAACAGGTTAACCATACACAAGAAATCACTGAGAATAATCTCAGACCAGCAAATTAAAAGAGAAGAAACACACACATACCACCACTACCAACACCACCACCACCAACAACAACAACAGCAACAACAACGAAGTCTAATCAACAATCATTTGGATCATCAGCATTGATATCCTTCAACATCAATGACCTCAATTGCACAAAAAAAGGCATATTAACAGAATGATTGCAATCAGGATCCATCCTTATATACCAAGACACACATTAACATCAAAGATTGACATCATCTCAGGGTAAATGGAATAAAAATAATTATTCTAAGCAAATGGACCTAAGAAGCAAGTAAATGTGGCCATTTTAATAACTAACAAAATATCAAAGCAGATAAGGAAAGAGTACATACTGAACGAGAGAAAAATCCAAAAGAGAACACTACAATTCTAAACATCTATGCACCAAAAACAAGAGCACGAAAGTTTGTAAAAGAAACATTACTACAAGTCAAGTCACAAATTGTCACTCACACTGATAATAGGAGATTTCAGTATGTCACTCTCTCCTATTGACATGCCATCCAAACAGAAAACAAACAGAGAAATGCTGGAGGTAACAGATGCTATAAACCAAATAGACCTAATGAATACCAACATAAAATTTTACTGAAACACAAAAGAATATACCATATCAGCACCTCATAGAACCTTCACCAGATCTGGCCACATACTTGGACACAAAGCATTCTCTCAAGAGATACAATACACACTAATTAAAGCTGTATATTAACAGCAACAGAAAGCTTACAAATACATGGCAACTAACTGCTCACTACTGTATGAAACTGGGTCACTACAGAAATTTAACAAAATTAAATAAAGGCTTTCTACAAATGAAGAAAAATAAGTACACAACATACTCAAGTTTAAGGGACACGATGAAGGTAGTTCTAAGAGGCTGTTTCACTGCATTAAGTGCCTACACTTTAAAAAAGGAGAGGTCTCATACTAGTAACTTAATACCATGCCTAAGACATGTAGAACAAAAAGAAAAAAATCACACTCAAAAGCAGTAAATGAAAAGAACAATACAAAGAATCAATGAAACAAAGAATTGGTTCCTTGAGAAAATAACAATTTAGCTAAACTAACTAAAAGGCAGAGACAGAATATACAAATTAACAAAATCAGAAATGAAAAGAGGGACATAACAGATACTAAGGAAATCCAAAGAATCACTAAGTCTTACTTTGAAACCCTGTCCTCCACAAAATTGAAATATCTAAAAGGAATGGACAGTTTTCTAAGTCCATACCATTTAACAATGCTAAATCAAGATCAGATAAACAATTTAAATATACCTATAACTCTTACTGAAATAGAAGCAGTCATTAAATCTTCCCAAAAAATAAAAAATAAAATAAAGGGACAGGTAGCTTTAGCCCAGAATTGTACCACATTTTCAAAATGGAGTTAATGCCAATACTCTTGAAATTATTCTATAAAATATAAAGAAAAGAAATATTTTCCAATTCATTTTATAATATCACTGTTACCTCAACACTGAAATTATATAAAGACTCAATAAAGAAAAAAATTAGAGACAAATATTTCTTATGAACAAGATACAAAATGTCTCAAAAAATATTGTAAACTAAATCCAGTAAGACAACAATGAGCATCCACCATGATCAAGTAGGCTTTATCACGTAGATGAAGTGATGGTTCAACCATTCAACATATGTAAGTAAAAATGTAA
This sequence comes from Acomys minous, assembly GCF_964271855.1. Lineage (NCBI taxonomy): Eukaryota > Metazoa > Chordata > Mammalia > Rodentia > Muridae > Acomys > Acomys minous. The sequence goes on from NC_140483.1 coordinate 80,476,348, forward strand.
TTCACCATATAGACAAATTGAAAGTGAAAACCACATAAGCATCTCATTTGGTGCAGAAAAGGCCTTTGACAAAATCTTGCAACCCACCATATTAAAATCCCTCCAGAGATTAAGGATAAAAGTGAAATATGTGAACATAATAAAGGCAGTTCACAGCAAACACATAGCCAGCATAAACTTAATTGGAGACATACTCAAAGCAATTCCATTAAAACAGAAAGAAGATGAGCATGGGCACTCTTTCCATTCCTATTCAAGATAGTACTTAACATTTTAGCTAGAGTAATGAGAAAGCTAAAGGAGATGAAAGGGATACCATTGGAAAGGAGGAAATCAAAGGATCTTTATTGGCAGATTCTATTGTAGTATACAAAAGTGACACTAAAATTTCACTGGAAAACTCCTACAGCTGGTAAACACTTTCAGCAAAGTATCAGGATACAGAATTAACTCACAAAAATTAATAGCTCTTCTATTACTCCTGACAAATGGACTGAGAAAGAAATAAGAACAACAGCATTTATCACAGATACCTCAAATAATATGAGATATTATGGGATAAAAATAACCAAGCCAGTTAAAGACTTGTATGACAAAATCTTTAAGACACTGAAGAAAGAAATTAAAGAACATGTTAGTTGATTGAAAGATCTTCCACGTTCATGGAATGGTCGGACGAACATTGTTTAAAAAAAAATGGCCATCCTACCTAAAAAACTCCATAACAAAAATTCAAACACAATTCTTTACAGACCTTGAAAATACAATTTTAAACTTCATATGAAAGACAAATGATAGCTGAACAATAAAAGAATGAATGGATGCCTCACTTTTCCAGATTTGAAGCAGGACTATAGAGCTATAACAATAAAAAGCCACATGGCATTGGCATAAAAACATATACGTTGATTTATTGACTCAAAGCATAAATTCACACACACAATTATATATAAACACAATATTTTTATAAGGAAGCCAAAATAGACACTGGGAAAGGGACAGAATATTTAATAAACGTGTTGGTCAAACTGCATCACTGCATGTAGATGAATCAAAATAGATCTATACTTATCCACAAAATCCAACTCAAACTAGATGACAGACCTCAACAAAAAAACAGATATACTGGACAAGTTGAAGATCTAAGATGGCAGTGTCAACCATGCACTGTGTCTGATTGGCCAGACTGAGCCTAGGGACAGGGCTGGGAGCTACTAACCACAAGACCTGGGGAGGTCTCAATGAGAGATGTCCACAGTGTGTAGAGCACTGGTGGGTCTGGCCTCAAGCCATCCAACTAAATGGTCCATGGAGGAAAGATGCCCAGTCCCCAGATTCTGGGCACATACCTGACTGTGAGCTGCATCAGCATTCTATATCTTGGACTCTGTACATAGGACTAAACTGTGGGTGGTGAAACGCTAGCATCTGGTTTTGATGATGCAGGGGAGAAACCAGGAGAATGGGTGAATCTGACCTCAGACCCCACTGCCAGACCACAGAAAACTCCAGGACCTGTGCAGTCACAGGGATGCTCACCAAAGCCCAGCCAAATGCAGGCTATCGAGCTATACCTGCCCTCTCTCTCTCTCTCTCTCTCTCTCTCTCTCTCTCTCTCTCTCTCTCTCTCTCTCAATGAATTGTGGGCTACAGAGCACCACTGTCAGTGTCTGCTGGCCAGGGGCAAGCCCAGAGTGTGGATTTGGGACAGATCTGACTTTGGATCACCCTGATAGTCCACAGAGGTCCTGCAGCCAAGGAGAGGGGCACAGGTGACTGTTGACACATTCTCCAAAGCCATGCCAAACATAGGCTATAAGGCTGTACATGCACTCTCTTTCTGACTGAACTGTGGATTACAGAGCATAAGCATCTGTGTCTGCTGGCCCAGAGAGGAGCCCAGAGTGTGGATCTGAGATACATCTGACTTGGCTTTACCTGTTCCGTCCACAGAGTGAGCCATGGACCAGGAAAGTCTGGACAAGTTCTCCAAAGCCCAGGCAAATGCAGGCTATTTCTCTGTACCCACACTGTCTCTCTGAACCAAGGCTGCAGGGCCCCAGTGGCCACAGGCAGCATCTACAAAGCCGAGCCAAACACAGGCTAGTGGGCTGAACCTGTACTCTCTCAGTGACTGAACCTTGGTCTGCAGAGCACTAACATTAGTGTCTACTGCCCCAGTGGAGCAAATTCCCCTGGAGCTGAACCCTGATCACCTGCATAATCCAGGGAAGCCTTCCCTTATCCACACAGGTGAAGTCTCTCAAACTATAGCCACTCAATATGAACTGCTCTCAAGGTCCAGTGAAGAGTATGAGAAACTACTATCCAATGTCAGAAACAACAAGAAAACTAAAGGCCAGTGTAAAACCACAAACATCAAAAGCCAAAATAATATGGCATCTTCAGAAACCAGTTATCCCAAAGCAATCAACCCTGGAAACTCAGCACAACTGAAACAACAAGAAAATGACCTCAAATCCTTCATAATGAATCTAATAATGGAAGAAACAAATAAAACCTGGAAACAAATGCTGGAAGATAAAGCTAAACAGATTGAAGAACTTAGAGAGGCCATGACAGAAACCTATAGAGAGAAAATGAAGAAATCACTGGAAGAAATTCAGGAAAATACAATCAGATGACAACAATCAATAAAACTCTTCAAGATCCAAAAATGAAAATGGAAACAATGATAAAACACAAAATGAGAAAAGCCTTAAAAGAGAGAACATAGAGAAGAAAAGAGAAATTACAGAAGTAAGCATTGCCAACAGTATTCAAAACACAAAGGGTTCCCTGGGGTGTAGAAGATACCATAGAAAAACTGGATGGAACCATCAAAGAAAATGTTAAATCTTGAAAATCCCTGACATAAAACATCCAACAAATGAAGCAATCCATGAAACGATGAATACTAAGGATAATAGGAATTGCGGAAACAGAAGACACCCAGTTCCAGGGCCCAGAAAATATTTTCAACAAAATTATAGAAGAAAAATTTCCAATTTTAAAGATGCCTATAAACGTACAAGAGGCCTACAGAACACCAAATAGAATAAACAATAAAAGAAAACCCTCCTGCCACATAATAATTAAAACACGAAATGTACAGAATAAAGAAAAAACACTAAAAGTGTCAAGGGAAAAAGGCCAAGTAAAATGTAATTGCAAACCTATCAGAATCACACCTGACTTTTCAGCAGAGACCACAAAAACCAGAAGGTCATGGGCAAAGGTCTTGCAAACCCTAAGAGACCAGAGATGCCAGTTTAGACCACTATAATCAGTGAAAATTTCAATAACAATAGATAGATAAAATAATACATTCCATGACAAAAACAAATTCAAACTGTACCTATCCACAAATCCAGTCAGACAGATGCTATTTGAAAGAAAACACCAACTCAAACCGGCTAACTACAATCAGGATAATACAGGAAATGGAAAACTTCACTTTAGCAAAAACAAAACAGACAAACAAAAACATTCTACTCATTCAAAAACACTTCTCAGCCACAATGATAGACATTACCTCAGGGTAAAAGGCTGGAAAAGTGTCTTCCAAGCAAATGGACACAGGAAGCAAGCTAGCTTAGCCATTCCAATATCTAATGGAATAGACTTTTAACCAAAATTAATCAAAAGAGATGAAGAAGGACACTTCATACTCATGAAAGGAAAATTCAATAAGATTACATCACAATAATTAATATCTATGCCCCAAATACAAGGGCAAACACATTTGTAAAAGAAATATTAATATAACTTAAACCACACATCAATATTTACACATTATGAATAGGAGATTTCAACACCCAATTTCACCAAAGGATAGGTCAATGAAATGGAAGCTAAACCAAGAAATAATGACCCTAACAGATGTCATGAATCAAATGGATCTAAAAGATATCTACAAAACTTTTCAACCAAACACAAAATATTATACCTTCTTCTCAGAATCTCATGGAACTGTCTCCAAAATTGACCATGTAGTAGGTCAAAAGCAAGCCTCAACAGATACAAGAAGATCAAAATAATATTTTCTTTCCAATCAGACCACCATGCATGAAATCTGGACAACAACAGAAATAACAAAAAGCCTACACACAAATGGAAACTGAACAACTCTCTATGCAACAATAAGTGGGTCAGGGAAGAAATAAAGAAATAAAGAAAAATAAAGAAAAAATTAGGGACTTCCAGAAATCCAATGAAAATGAAAGTACAAAACACCCAAATATGGGACACATTGAAAGCAGTGCTAAAAGAAAAGTTCATAGTACTAAGTGCCTATATAAAGAGATTGGAAACATCTCATATAGGCAACTTAACGACACAACTGGAATACCTAGGAAAAAAAGAAACAGAAACACCCTAGAGGAGAAGATGGCTAGAAATAATCAAACTCAGGCATGGAACCAATAAGCTAGAAACAAAGAGAACAATTCAAAGAAGCAACAAAATCAAGAGCTGGTTCTTCCACAATATCAACAAGATAGACAAACCCTTATCCAAACTAACAAAAGGCAGAGAGGCACTATCTAAATCAACATCAAATTAAATGCAGAGAAATTCAAGGAAATTCCACTAAAATCAGACACTAAAGAAGGCTGCCCAATCTCTCCATATCTCTTCAACAAAGTCAGAAATTGAAAGGGAACCATAACAACAGACATTGAAGAAATCCAATGATTCATTAGATCTTACTTCAAAAGCTTATATACCGCAAAATTTGAAAATCTAAAGGAAATGGGCAGTTTAATTGATAGATTCCACTTGCCAAAGGTAAAACACAATCATATAAACAAATGAAGTAGTGTTTTTATTCTAGAAAAATAGAAGCAGTCATCAAAGTAACCCAAACCAAATCAACAACAACAACAACAAAAACTCAAGACCAGATGGTTTCAGGGCAGAATTCTACCAGACCTTCAAAGAAAATCTAATGCTTGTACTCAAAAAAACTACTCCACAAAATAGAATCAGAAGGAACATTAACTCATTATATGAGGCAACAGTCACCTTGAAACTTAAACCTTACAAAAATCCAACAAAAAAAAGAGAATTTCAGAACAATTTCTCTTATGAACAATGATGCAAAAATACTCAATAAAGTACTTGCAAAAGGAATCCAAGAAAGCATCAAAATTTTACTTAGGCTTTACCTCAAGCATCAGGGATGGTTTAATATATGAAAACCCATCAGTGTAATCCACCATATAAACAAACTGAAAGAAAACAAATGATATGATCATCTCCTTAGATGCTGACCAAGCATTTCACAAAATCCAACACACATTCATGTTCAAAGTCTTGGGGAGATTAAGGAAACAAGGCATATACCTAAATATAATAAAGGCTATATACAGCAAATTAATAGTCAACATCAATTTAAATGACAGAAATTCAAAGAAATTCCACTAAAATCAGGCACTAAAGAAGGCTACCTGCTCTCTCCATATCTCTTCAATACAGTATTTGAAATTCTAGCTAGAGCAATAAGACAACAAAAGGAGATCAAGGGGATCCACATGGGAAAGGAGAAAGTCAAATTGTTCATATTTGCATATATAATAAATGAACCCCAAAATTCCACCAGAGAACTCCTACAGCTGATAAACACCTTCAGCAAAGTTGCTGGATTCAAAAGCAAGTCAAAAAAGTCAGTAGGGAAACTATACCCTTCATAATAGCCACAAATAACATAATGTATCTAGGTGTAATTCTAACCAAGCAACTGAAAGACTTGTATGAAAAAAATATTCAAGACTCTGCAGAAGGCTATCAGAAGATGTTAAGATATCTCTTTTTCTGTGGACCAGAAGAGTTAACATAGTAAAACTAGCCATCTTATCAAAAGCAATTTACACATTCAATGCAATCCCTATCAGAATACCTACAAAATATTTGAAAACCTTGAAAGATCAATTCTCACCCTTCATATGGAAAAACAAAATCTCAGAATAGCTGAAACAGTCCTGTACAATAGAAGATTCTCTGGAGCAATTTTCATCCTCGATTTCAAAGTGTATTGTAGAGCAACAGTGACTAAAACAGCATGGTACTGCGATATAAATAGGGTGGTTGATCAATGGGATCGAATCGAAGACACCAAAATAAATCTATACACCTTCTGACACTTGATTTTTGACCAAGAAGCCAAGCCAATACTATGGAAAAAGGATAGCACCTTCAAAAATTGTGCTGGTTTTACTGGATGACTGCGTGTAGGAAGATGCAATAGATGCATATTTATCACCATGCTCTACACTCAAATCCAAGTGGATTAAAGACCTCAACATAAAACCAGAGATACTAAGTCACTTAGAAGAAAAAGTGGGGAAGAGCCTGGAACATATTGGCACAGGAGACAACTTCCTGAACAGAACACCAACGACCCAGGCATTAATGTCAACAATTAATAAATGGGACCTCATGAGGCTGAGTAGCTTTTGTAAGGCAGGAGACACTGTCAACAACAACAACAAATAGAGATAGCATACAGAGTGGGAAAAGTTCTTCACTAACCCAACGTCTGACAAAGGACTAATACGCAAAATATATGAAGAGCTTAAGAAACTGAACAACACAAAATCAAATAACCCAATTTAGAAATGAGGCTGACACAAGCAATATAAAATATCTAGGTGTTACTCTAACCAAGCAAGTGAAGGACTAGTTTGAAAAAAATTTCAAAACTCTGAAGAAAGAGATTGAAGATGACATGAGAAGATGGAATGATCTCCCTTGTTCATGGATCAGGAGAATTAACATAGTAAAAATGGCCATCTTACCAAAAGCAATTTACAGATTCAATGCAATCCCTATCAAAATACCTATACAATATTTTAAAGACATTGAAAGTTCAATTCATATGGAATAAAAAAATCCAGAATATCTAAAACAATCTTGTACAACAAAAGATCCTCATGATGAATCACCATACCTGATCTCAAGCTATACTATAAAGCAATAGTAATTAAAACAGCATGTTACTGGAGCAGTAATAGGCTGGTTGATCAATGGAATCAAATTGATGACCCAGAAACTGATCCACACACATATAGTCATTAGAATTTCTAAAAAGAAGCCAAATCTATTCTGTGGGAAAAGAATAGCATCTTGCACAAATGGTGCTGGTCTAACTGGATGTCAACATGTAAAATAATTCAATTACACCCATATTTGTCATCATGCAAAAAACTCAAGTCCAAGTGGATTAAAAAACTCAACATAAAACCAGAGACACTAAACTGGTTAGAAAGAAAAGGGGGGGAAAGCCTGTAACACATTGGCACAGGAGAACTTCCTGAACAGAACACCAACAGCCCAGGCTCTAAGGTTACCAATTAATAAATGGGACCTCATGAGGCTGAGAAGTTTCTGTAAGGCAGGAAACATTGCAACAGACAAAGCGACAGCTTACAGACTGGGAAAAGATCTTCACCAACCTTACATCTGACAAAGGTATAATACCCAAAATATATAAAGAACTCAAGAAATTAAACACCATCAAAACAAATAATCAAATTGAGAAATGGGGCTCAGAACTAAACAGAGAATTCTCAACACAGGAATATCGAATGGCTGAGAAACACTTATAGAAATGCTCAACATCCTTAGTCATCAAAGAAATGCAAATCAAAACAATTCTGAGATTCCATCTTACACCCATTAGAATGGCTAAGATCAAAAATTCAAGTGACACCACATGATGGTGAGGATTAGAGAAAGAGGAACACTCCGTCATTGCTGGTAGAAATGCAAACTAGTACAACCACTTTGGAAATCTATCTGGTACTAACTCAGAAAACTGGGAATAAGGCTTCCTCAAGACCCAGCTATTCCACTCCTTGGAATATACCCAGAAGATGCTCCACCACACAACAAGGGCATATGTTCAACCATTTCATAGCAGCCTTATTCATAATAACTAGAACATGGAAACAGCCTAAGTGTCTCTAGTAGAAGAATGAATAAAGAAACTGGTACCAGTTGAGTGGAGAGTGGGATCTGACTTTCACACGAACTCTGGTGCCTCATATTTGACCATGTCCCCTGGAGGGGGAGACCTGGCGGCACTCAGAGGAAGGATAACAGGTTACCAAGAAGAGACTTGGTACCCTATGAGCATATATAGGGGGAGGAAATCCCCTTCAGGAACAGTCATAGGGGAGGGGAATAAGGGGAAAATGGAAGAAGAGAAGAATGTGAGGATACAAGGGATGGGATAATCATTAAGATGTAACAAGAATAAATTAATAAAAAATTAAAAATAAAAAATGGAAAAAAAAGAGACACTGTGGTACATTTACACTATGGAATACTACTCAGCTATTAAAAACAAGGAATTACTGAAATTTGTGGGCAAATTGATTAAACTAGGAATGATCATAATGAGTGAGTTAACCCAGAATAGAAAGAGTCAAATGGTATATACTTACTTATATCTGGACACTAGCCCAAGGGATATGTCCCATATAAGTCCTCACTTACCAGGAAAGTGTGGCAGAGAAGAAGACAAAGTATTAGGACTCTAGGTGTGAAAAACATAGTAGAATGGGGAAATAGAATGATCCAGATGGTCCTAGCAACCTACAAGAAGAACATTATGATAGGCAGATCTGGGCCTGGGGGTCTTGCTCAAACTCTAGTACCATCCAAGGAAAATACATGCAATAAACCTCAAATCCTTACCCAGTTCTAGCCAATGGACACGACATTCTCCACAGTTTAGTGTATAGTGGGGACTGACTTTCACATGAACTCTGGTGCCCCATATTTGGCCATACCCCCTGGGTGGGGAGGCCTAGTGGCACTCAGAGGAAGCATAGCAGGCTACCACCAAAAGACCTGATACCCTATGAGCTTATACATGGGGAGGAATTCTGTCTCAGTCACAGTCATAAGGGAGGGGAGTAAGGAGAAAGCAGGAGGGACAAATGGGAGTATACAAGGGATGGGATAACAATTGAGATGTAATATGAATAAATTATATATATATATATATATATATATATATATATATATATATATATAAGCTCAGTGTCATGTTATCAAAGAAATGCAAATCAAAATGAGTAGGTGATTCCGTCTTACACACATCAAATAGTTAAGATCAAAAACTCAAGTGACCCCATATCCAGGAGAGGATGTGGATAAAGGGGAAGACTCTTTCATTGCTGGTGAAAGTGCAAACTTTACAACTATTTGGTAAATCAATCTGTTGCTTTTTCAAAAAATTGGGCATAGTGCTACCTCAAGACCCAGCTATTCCACTCCTGGGCATACACCCAAAAGATGCTCCACCACACAACAAGAACATGTGTACTACTATGTTCATAAGAGCCTTAATCATAATAGCCAGAATCTGGAAACAACATAGATGTCCCTCAGTCAAAAATGGATAAAGAAACCCTGGGTCATTTACAGTATGGAATACTACTTACCTATTCAACAGTGACTGAACTAGAAATGATCATTCTGAATAAAATAATCCAGACACAGAAAAACACACATGGTATATATTCACATATAAGTAGATATTGGCCTGATATGTCATTTGAGAAAATACACTCAGTGGGGATCGGCACAGATGCTGGGACTAGCTATTGGACTCAGGTGAGAATGGTATGGAAGACTAGAGAGATAGAAAGAACCAGAGATTCCAGGAGCCCCACAAGAAGACCATCAAGGCTGGTGGTACACATCTAAACAGAAAATTCTCAGTAGAGGAAATAAAAAAGCTCAGTAACAAAAAAATTTTCAACATCAGGGAAATGCATATTAAAATTTCTTTGAGATTTCTTTTTGTACCTGTCAAAATGGCTAAAATCAATATGTCGAGGGACAGATTATTCTGGCAAGGATATGGAATATGTGGAACTCATACCCATTGCTGGTATGAGTGCAAGTTTGTACAGCCTCTATGGAAACAAGTGTTGTAGTTCCTCAGGTAAATGGAAATCCATCTACCTCAAGATAAAGCTATACTACCTTTGAGCATATACCCAAAACATACTTCATCCTACAGCAGAGACTTGTTCAAACATGTTCATTTCTAGTCTATTGATAGTTCCAGAAATTGAAATGAACTTAGATATCCCTCAACAGGTGAGTGGAGGGAAAAATGTCATATTGTCTTAGTTAGTTAGGGTTTTACTGTTTTGAGGAGACTCCATGACCATGATAACTCATAAAAATTAAATAAATTAACCATATTTAATTGGATCTGGCTTACAGTTTAAGAAGTTTAACCAATTATTGACCTTGCAGGAAGGATGGCAGAGTACAGACAGATATGGTGCTAGTGAAGGAGCAGATATTTCAATATCTTGATCTGTAGGCAGCAGAAGAGAATATCACAGTAGGCCTAGCCTGAGCATTTGAGACCTCAAAGCCTGGCCTCACAGTGACACACTTTATTCAACAAGGCCACACCTCTTAAAATGCCACTACCTATGGGTCAAGCACTCAAACACATGAGTCTATGAGGGTCACTTCTTTTCAGACTACCACACATATTTTAAACAATAGTGTATCATTCAACCTTTAAAAGGAAAATGAAATTATGAAATTCACAAGTAAATGGATTGAATTACAAAAAGTCATTCTGAGTGAGGTGTGTCAGACTCAGAAAAAGTAGTGTATATTTTTGCTTCTATGTGGATATTAATTTTTAATTCAAAGATGACAAAGCTACACTCTGAAGAGCCACATAGGTTAGGTATATAGTTAGGGACTATGAAAGTTGAGCAGATAGATCGTCTTAGAAAATGGACACATAATAGATAGTTATGAGTGGACAGGACAGGGCTAGGATTAAATAACCAAGTAGGGAGTTATAGTTAAGAGGCAGATAAGATGGAGAATGTGCTGAGAAGTAGTAAATATTAAGGACCGTTTGAGCAGTAGTATGTAGAAGCTTCCTAAAATATATGCATACAGATGCCATCTTTTGTAACCAAAATGATCTTCCAGTATCAGATTTGGGTGACATCTAATTGAGTTCGTGGCCAATTGAGTCCCATAGGAAACCTTAGGCTATTTCCAAGACTATAGGCTTCTGTTTACAAACTGTCAGTAAGGCTTCCTTGCTGCAAATAACACATTCACAGCTCATTGAAAGTGGAGATATCAAGATTGTACCTACATAGAACCTTCACTACTATAAGCTAGTATCTATAGTATAAGAAATTATTCAGCATACCACTAAAAACCCTTTGTTCTACCATGGTATCTTACCTGCAAGATATGCTAGGGCACAAAGTTTGTGGGAGTTACAACTAATGTCTGAGCTGATGTAAGGCCCATTGCATAAGATATAACCCAGACAAGAAACTATTTGGATAGCCAAGCACTTGAGACCAGATAGCCAAGGATATTCTTGGGTAAAATCAAAATTGGTCTGAAAATATAGTGAAAAAACAACTCGTAATGACATTATGCAGTATTCATACATCAGTGCTTTGCTCAGCTTCGTCAAAGATGCTTCCTTCTGCAGTAGATAGAAACACGTACCAAGATCCACATCCAGATATTCAGAGAGTGAGAGGCCTTAGAAAACTCATCCTCAAATGGAAGATCTCCAACAAATCACTCACTTATGTGCTCAGAGAACACCATAAATGAGGCAGAAAGAATGTAAGTGCTGAAGGAAATGGATGGCACCATGAAAACAACTCCCATAAATCAAAATGAATATTATACATATAAACTCACTCAGAAGAAGGCAGCATGCACAGTGTCAGCACAGGTGTGGCCAAAGTCTGTGCTTATATAACATGGTTTCTATTTTAGAGATTTTTATGGGTTTCTGAAGTATGTGAATGAGTGTCTCTCTGATTCTTGTACCTTGTTTTGGATGTTTTCCTTATGATTGTTTGTCTTGTTCAACTCCAATGTGTTTATTTTATTTTATTATTGTTGTTGTTGTAGTTTGATTTTAAATAAGAGACATAAATAGACTGGATCTAAATAGCAGGGAAGGTGGGGAGGAACTAGAAAGACTAGAGAGAAGTAAAGCATATTATGTGAGAAAAAAAAATCTTTTTTCAATAAAAGGAGAACTAAGATTAGCATTTTAATCTTGAATGACAAAACAGAAGATCGAGTATAGTTTGAAAAATACAGAAGAGAAAATGAGCCAGAGACTTTTACAATAAAAGAGTATTTCTTTTGACAGTAAAGTTTCAGTACTTCATTTTGAATGTAACAATCTGGGGAATAAGAAGCTTTGTTCTTTAAAGAACTACAAAAGAATTAGTTTCACTCCACACATAGATAATTTAAGACACTGTGGCAAAATACTAGCATTGAATGTGGAATATGTTTACTCATGCAGTTTAAACCTAATCAAATATAAAGGTGAATATAAGGCAGACAGAATGGAACATAAATGCTACATGCTCAGATGATGAAACCTCCGGGATTTTTTAATTGGAAGAATGCAAGGAAACAATGTAGACATTAAAACTACCTGATATACAAAGGAAATAATGAAAAGTTAAGAAGCTTAAGGATATAGTTTAAAATGCAGGGGAAGACCTAAATTGACTATGCTACTTAATCTTTCTATAGAATAATATCTATCTACCACACCTAAGATGTATATTCTTGTGATAAAAGTAGACGAGTGATTAACATGACCATGATTTTATCAGCTAACAATTAACTTGTATAATTTATTTATCCTAAACAGACTATAATAGCACTTTCAAAGTATTGTAAGTAAACCTTGTACTAGAATTGAGTTATATGGGTACAGTATCTCATATAAGAGTAGAAACATATATATGTAATATGTTTGAAGAATAAACACAATTCAATTCTATACCACTGTATCTAGAATTTAACTTATTTTGCATCTATATACAAAATTCTATACCAGTGAATTAAAAATAACTTTGTGAGTGACAATTGAGGCATTAAGCTGAGGAGTAGATTCTATTTTTTGTTCTATCTTCCTATGTATTTCTATATTCCCCCCTTCTTTCATTTCAACCCCTATCTCCAAACCTAAAAATGTGACACATTAACTCTGGGCAACACCCAGACTATCTCAAAGAGTGCGCTGAGCATCAAAGAACCTCCTTATGGAGATGGCTTCAAATATGGCAATAAGCCACTGGATAAAATGTCCTCATTTCTACCACAGAAAGAATTCTGCCTAAAAAAAGGCAAGCTTGGATGCAGGCAGAGTTTATAACCAAACTCTGCTAAGACTGGGTAAGCAAGTCCTCAACAGTTCCTGATTCACAAATATATCTGTCAGATGTATTGAGCCAGAAGGCTAAAGAAGATCCTCCAACATAATAGAATTTTGGGTGACTATCAAAGTCTTTAAACTGTCTTTGTCATTTTCTCATTTAGAAAGTTACTAACCTGTACTCCCAGCATACTCAGGTAATCAAGTTGATTTCTTCTCAAGTCTCTGATGGAGTTGAAGACCAGGTAACTTAGTTTTACAATGAAGCCTAGTTGTTTAGGGGTCCTGTCCACTGGCTAGATCAAGGTAGGGGTTCAATGTTTACTACTTATATTGTCCTTGGTTAGTGTAGTAGTTTGAACAGACCCTCTGGGCCCCAACCCACCTGTCACAATGTTTTTCTTGTAGGACCCCTCAGTCATAGACCTAGGGGATGGGAATAGGGTGAAAGTGGGAGGGAGGGAAGAATGGGAGGATACAAGTAATGGGATAACAACTGAGATGAATAAATTAATAAAAATAAAATAAAATAAGTTCAAACAAGAAAAAAAGGTATTTTTAGGTCTAGATAGATGTTTTAAGTTGATAATGACAAGATGTGATGGAGACTGATTTACATTTAGAATTTTAGATGCACCAAGATAGGAAAGATGTTTTCTTCAAGGCTGTCAAATACAAATAGCCAAAACTCTGAGAATGTAACATTTTAAAATTCCTTACTGTGTCATGTTTATTCTTGCTATGGGTAGCTTATTGTACATATGTGGAATAATATAAATATATATGTAAAATAAAAATAAAAATAGAAGGGAAAGCATCCAAATCAAGTATGCTATTTCTAAGTAAAGCAAAAGAGTGATTGATGAAAGAAATATATAGACAGTCAAGAATTTAAGGGGTAGAAAATCAAAGAATACTAAAGGGCCAAGGATATGGCTCAGGTGGTAAATGCATTTATCTACCCAAAGTTGACAGCCAAAATTGACAGACAATATTTAGTTTCTGAAAAATTATTTAAAACAATGCATATGGTGTCACACATATGTAATATTAGCACTCCTGAAAATAGGATATGAATTGAAATTAATTGAGTTGAAGCTCACAGACCAGCAAGTCAGAAGTGTACAGTGGCATAACCAAGAAAGACTCTGCCTCAAACAACGTGGAAGGCAAGAACTGATTCATGAGGGTTCACCCTATGACTTCCATATAAATGCTATTGTACATGTCACTTATGAACACATACACCATATACACATACAACACATGTGAAATATATAAACTAATTTGAATCTTGAATGATTTTATTATTTAGGTAACTTTAAAAACAAAAATGTAAACTTGTATTACAAATATTATTTTTCAAGATAATAGACAAAAAATAAATGTTTAACTGCATCCAGAATTGCACAACTATAGGTATATTTAAATTTTAAACAATACTTTACGCCAGAAATAAATATTTCCTTGGTAAATAAAAAAGAACCTTTGTTATATGTTAAAATGTAATAAATTCTCTCATTGATTACAATGAAATTCAAATTTACATTTTTTCACTGGACATTACATTACATAAAATAATAACTTTTAAGATTACAAAGATGAACACAATTACACCAGATGATGCATGAGCACACACACACACACACACACACACACACACACACACACACACACACACCTATAAAACAAACAAGCAAACATAACTCAAAAAGAAGTACTAGTAATAAGGTGAGGTAGAATTCTGAGTTTAAGCTCATTTACAGAGAGTATACTGAGCACTTCAGAAAGTGGAAGGATGCTAATGATTATATATCCAACAAACCAGGGCCCAGAGGGGCTTGTAGAGACTGACACTCCTACCAAGGACCAAGCATGGACTGGACATAGACCTCATACATAGATGTACTAGGAAGTGAGTTCAAGTTTTATGTGGGTCGTCTAGTAAGGAGAGCAGGCCTCTCTGTGGCATAGTGTCTATTGCCTGCTTTTTTGTCCACTTCCACCTGGCAGGCCTTCCTTGCCAGGTCACTGAGGAAGAGGATGTTTTTGGTCCTGATGGGATATAAGGTGACCTGATGGGTTGAGGGAAGCTTTCCTTTTCAGAAAGGGAATGGAGGAGGAGGGGAATATGGAGAAGAGGGAGTGAGGGTGGGACTAGGAGGAGAGGAGGGAGGCAACCATGATTATGATGCAAAGTAAATAAATGAATTAATTAATTAAAAGCAAAGTAAAACAAAAATTATTTCACAAAACCTTAGAAAATATTTTGGCTATCTGAGTGGCAGATAGTATATAGCAAATGTTATAGAAAAACTGGAATAAAGATAGATAGATAGATAGATAGATAGATAGATAGATAGATACATACATACATACATGCATAGTGACATAGTTTCTCTGTGGAGCCTTCCCTGTCCTGGACTTGCTTTGTTGACCAGGCTGGGCTTGAACTCACAGCGATCTGCCTGCCTCTGCCTCCTGAGTGGTGGGATTATAGGCATATGCCACCATGCCTGGCTTAGAAATTATGTAAACTTTTATGTCAACTAGACAAAAAGAGTTACAAAAGTATAAAAGTTCTGAGTAACATGAATCATTGTCCACAAGGGTGGTCAGTCTTTCACCAGACCATGTGCAGTCTGCAGAAAACACTGCCAAAATTTCCAAGTGCACAAAGAAGTCAAGAAAATTGATAAAATGGGAGAAAAGCACACTAAACAGATGGATCACAAAACAGAAAAGCTAAACATAATGCCAACTGAAACCCCTGTTGAGGGTGAGGAAACACATCTGTATTGATGCTAACTGTTTTGTAATTCATGGCTCTTGTTTTTAAATAAAAGGGAAGAAGTTGTGTTTTCCTTAAACCATGGCCATAAGCACTGCAGGAATGTGTTCTTAGACAGGGCATCTGGAATAAAACTTGGACTTCTGTGTTACCTGATTTATGACCCAATTCATGGACTGTTCTGATAAAACATATTTTTAATTAATGGTAATGATTAAGGACAAGAGCCCACATGACCTGCAGTGTGAAAGACTGAAGAGACAGAGACAAGTTACAATGTTCAACAAGAAGTTTTATGTCCTAGTGTGTCCAACATGTAGTGAATCACAGGATTATGTAAGTATGTCTAAAGCCTGGAGAAATCAATAACGATAGAGCCCAATTATAAAACAATGATAAAAAATATAAGCAATTCAGAAAATAATTACAGGTGGGCAAAAATATTATTACTGTTCAACCTCAAAAACAATGCAATTTACATTTACACTGTGTCATTCCTTTTGTGATATAATGCTGAATATATTTTACAGCAATTAATGCATGAATGGAAGTAAAGGACAACTTTTAAATAATAAATAATGTAATTTAAATTGGTAGAACAACTAAACTATCTTTAAAACTATCAAGTATTAACAAAACTATTTAAATATTAGTTGTTTTGGCTAGAAGGGCCCACTGGGGAAGGAGAAAAGAAGGGGTTCTATAGGTGATGGGAAGACACAGATGATAAAGAGCAAAATTGAAAAACTGGGGTGAGAATAACTTCAACTGGGAAGAGTAGTTGGGATAATACAAAGAGCGAATGATTAAAGGGGAATTATTAACACTAATAACGTTTGCATATTTCAGAGGAAGCCATCAATTTATACTATTCCTTAAAGTACATTTACATATGTAATCCAAATGAAGTTATGCCAATGATTAAAATACCTGCCCAAAGCCATATACTAGCTAATAGAAACCACAATGCTAGACATGGGAAACATTACTTCAAGTTGTTGGCTAAGGAAATCCAAGAGACTTCTGAAGCAACATAGAGTATTGGCACTGCTTTGGGTTGCCTCCCAGAACTTGAAAAGAAGGCCTTATTGCTGAAGACTGTACATTTCAGAGACACTTGGAAGCCTCAAGCTGGAACTGACCTCAGAGCCTCCTCACTACAGATTGGCTGTCATAGTATCTGAAGATGCTACATGAGCTTCCAATGTAGAAAAGCAATCAATAGTGGTATATAGCTGTAAAGCCTATGAACCACAACAGTGACCTGCATAGCAAGGCACCCAAAATTATGCAATAGTGACACTTTAATCTAGGAACTAACCAACAGCCACCTGGATTAAATACCTACTAAATATGATGGAATTAATACCTTCTATTGCAAATTTAGCCAATTGTCAGTAGCCGGAAAAGTTGTGGAACATAATGGAGAATTAGTCTACTATTGGCTTTTTCCTAAAGTAATGTAATTAATTACAACATTCTAAATAATTTTCTTATACACAGAGATTTATGCGATTTTTACCTTTCCTTGAAATTCTTTTTGCAGCAAGTATAGATTATTACATACTCCACAACTAATATAAGTTTAGAAAATAAGTAACCTTGGTGTGTTCAGACACAACTAATATATCTACAACCCACACCAACACCTAAAGTTCAGTGATATTTACAGAAGACATGACAGAAAGATTCTACAAGGCAGTTAACCAGGATGCCTGATTCTTTGTAGTGTTTTCTAAAAATGACAGGAAAGTAGTGCTTATATAATAAAGGCTATATACAGCAAGCCAATAGCCAAAATCAAATTAAATGGAGAGGTACACAAGGAAATTCCTCTAAAATCAGGAACGAGGCAAAGCTGCCCACTATCTCCATATCTCTTCGCTATGGTACTTGAAGTTCTAGCCAGGACAATAAGACAACAAAAGGGGATCCAAATGGGAAAGAAGTAAGCCAAATTACCCTTATTTGCAGATGATATGATATTGTACATAAATGACCCCCAAAATTCCACCAGAGAACTCCTACAGCTGATAAACACCTTCAGCAAAACGACTGGATGCAAAATTAACTTTTAAAAAGCCAATAGCCTTTCTATATACAAATGACAAACATGCAAAGGAAGAAATTAGGAAAACTACACCCTTCATGTTAGCCACAAACCATATAAACTATCAAGGAGCTACTCTAACCAAGCAATTGAAGGACTTGTTTGAAAAAAAAACTTTAAATGGTTGAAGAAAGAGATTAAAGATGACATGCGAAGATGGAAGGAACTCCATTGTTCATGGATCTGGAGAATTATCATAGTAAAAAAGGCCATCTTACCAAAAGCAATTTACAAATTGAAAGCAATCCCTATAAAAATACCTAAACAATTTTTAAAGACATTGAAAGATGAAATCTCAATTTCATATGAAAAAAAACCAGAATAGCTAAGACAATCCTGTAAATTAAAAGATCCTCTAGACAAATCTCCATACCTGATCTCAAGCTGTACTATAGAGCAACAGTAAATAAGCAGTATGGTACTGACACAACAATAGGCTGGTGGATCAATGGAATCGAATTGAAGACCCAGACATGAATCCACATGCATTTGGTCACTTGATTTAAAAAAAAAAAAGCCAAATCTACTCAATAGAATGAAGATATCATCTTCAACAAATGGGTCTGGTCTAACTGGATGTCTACACGTAAAAATATGCAATTAGACCAATATTAGTACAAAATTCAAGTCCAAGTGGATCAAAGAGTTCAATATAAAACCAGAGACACTAAACTGGTTAGAAAAAAAAGTGGGGAAGAGACTGAAACACATTGTCACTGGAGACAACTACCTGAATAGAACACCAACAACCCAGGCCTTGATGTCAACAATCAACAAATAGGACCTCATGAGGCTGAGAAGTTTCTGTAAGGCAGAAGACACTGTCAACAGAACAGAGTGACAGCCCACAGACTGTGAAAATGTTTTCACCAGCCCTACATCTGACAAATGTCTAATATCCAAAATATATAAACAACTCAAGAAATTAAACACCACCAAATGAAATAACCCAATTAAGAAATGGGGCTCAGAACTAAGCAGAGAATTCTCAACAGAGGAATATCAAATGGCAGAGAAACACTTAAAGAAATGCTCAATGTCCTTATTCATCAGGGAAATGCAAATCAAAACGACTCTGAGATTCTGTTTTAAATCCATCAGACTGGCTAAGATAAAGAACTCAAGTGACACCACATGCTGGCAAGGATGTGAAGAAAGGGGAAAATTACTACATTGCTGGTGTGAATGCAAACTTGTACAACCACTTTGGAAAAATATCTGGCTCTATCTCACAAAACTGAGGCTAGGGCTTCCTCATGACCTAGCTATTGCACTCCTTGGAATATACCCAGAAGATGCTGCACCACATAACAAGGACATATGCCCAACCATGTTCATAGAGGCCTTATTCATAATATCCAGAAACAGCATAAAATCCCTCAGTGGAAGAATAGATAAAGAAACTGTGGTACATTTACACTATGGAATACTACTCAGTTATAAAAAAACAAAGAAATCCCAAAATTTGTGGACAAATGGATGGAACTATAAATGATCATACTGAGTGAGTTAACCCAGAAGCACAAAGACACACATGCTACATACTCACTTATAATTGGACACTAGCCTAAGAGACATGTCACATGAAAGTCTTCAGTTACCAGGAGATTGGGATAGTTGTGAGGACATCCTATTGAGACTCTATGTGAGAGAAATATGGGAGAATGGGGAAACAGAAAGATCCAGAGGGTCCTAGAAACCTATAAGAAGAACATTATGACTGGTGGATCTGGGCTCAGGGGTTCTGCACAAACTACTGCACCATCCAAGGACCATACTTGCAGTAAGCATTGAACCCCTTCTCAGATCTAGCCAATAGACAGGACATTCTCCACACTTGAGTGGAAAGTGGGGACTTAGTCAGACATGAACTCTGGTACTCCATATTTGACCACTTCCCCGTGGTGAGCAAGCCTGGTGGCACTCCGAGAAAGAATAAGAAGGCTACCAAGATGAGGCTTGATAGCTTTTGGTCATATAGTAGGGGAGGAGGTCCCCTCTGTCACAGACATAGGGGAGGGGAATATGGTGAAAGTGGGAGGAGAGAGGAATGGGAGGATACAAGAGAGGGGAAAACAATAGAGATATAATCTGAATAAATTCATTATATAAAAGCAAAAAACAAAAAATAAAACAAAACAAACAAAAAATAAACAAACAAACAAAAACCTGCATAAAGAGAACAAAAGTTGACAAGTCACTGTGGCCAGGAGAATCCACCACTAAATAAAATATAGGCAATCACTGGTTGCTGTGAGAGGGAGAAGTTTCCTCCAGGGACAGCTTTCCTGATAGGTTATCCAACCCATTTGAATAGAAGCAAACCTACTCAGTAGGATCTCTCTCTCTCTCTCTCTCTCTCTCTCTCTCTCTCTCTCTCTCTCTCTCTCTCTCTCTCTGTGTGTGTGTGTGTGTGTGTGTGTGTGTGTGTCTGTGTCTGTGTGTCTGTGTGTCTGTGTGTCTGTGTGTCTGTGTGTCTGTGTGTCTGTGTCTGTGTGCATGTTTACTTCACAATAATAATTAAAATAAGAGGTTATGGGTTGGGTGGAGGTCAGGATCACAGGAGACACTGAAGGTAGGAGGAGAATTATAGGGAGTTTGGGGTGACTTTTCAAGCAGCAAACTGTCTCTGGTATCCTCTCATTTTGGAAGCTGCTAACCTGCCCTCCCTATATACTAAGGTAATTAATTTGTTTTTCTTCTCAAGTCTCTGATGGGGTTGAAAACTAGATAGTTTAGTTTTACAAGTAAGCTTTTTTTGTTTTGGAGTTAAAATGTTTTTAGGTCTAGATAGATGTGTTAAGTTGGTAATGATGAGATATGATAGATATTGATTAACATTCAGAATTTTAGACACACCAAGATAGGACAGATGAATGTTTCAAGGTTGCCAAATACAAATAGCCAAAACAATATGAATGTAACATTTTTATAATTCCTGATTGTTTCATGGTTTTTCTTGCTGCACGTAGTTTAGTGGTGTGTGTGTGTGTGTGTGTGTGTGTGTGTGTGTGTGTGTGTGTGTGATATAATATAAATGTATATGTAAAAATAAAAGTAAATAATTGAATAAGAAAAGATTTTATAAATATCTTCAACAAACAAATAAAAGCTGATTGTGAGAGAGGGAATAACAAAATCACTGGGCACCTGCATGCCATCGCAGAGAGCCAGATAACATCTAGATTTCCTAGATTGTTAGTGAAATTTGAACTCCAGTATAAAATTTTAAAATCTCTTTTGTGGTTTGTTGGTAACAATATTTGAAAGTTATCATCTGTTATTCAATGTTCGGATTAAACAATATGTGACAATTTGTGAAAAATGTGTCTTTTTGGTAACTTCTTTTCCTTCCTTTGTATATCTGTGCTTATGTAAAATAAACAGTTATCATATCAAAAAATAAACAAATAAAATTCTCAAAACCTAAATTGTTTTAAATATATATGATTTGATGGAAAATACTTATTTCTAGAAATATTTCCAAATAAAATAATCTAATATATTAACCAAGAGTAATGTATCAGGTACATTTTATATCTTTGTGTAACATAATGAAAACCAATAGCTATGTAAGTATTTAACAATACCGATTAAATAAATGCTCATTCATGGCATATTATTTCATATTTTAAACATTCATTCAAAATCAATGTATTAAACTTGAAATATTTATGATATGATTGTTCAATAAAAGTAGAAACAGAACAGTGTACACAAAAATTGTGTTACCAGTATGTAGGTTAGCAATTAGACAAAGAGGAAAATATTACATCATAATATATTTCACAATGTTAATGGTATTACATTATTAGATTATAAATTCTACTTTCTCTATTTTAGAATATATCCACACTTTCTATATAGAACCTATATTTTCTTTTATTTATCATTAACTTGTTTATTCCTTTAGTATTCCTGTCACAGTCCCCTCCTTATTCTTCTCTCAGTCCCACTTTCCCAGCCTCTTCCCCTTTTCTCCATAGAATAGAGAAGCCCTGTGCTCCATCTTTACCATTCAGCCCCAGCACAACATGTCTCATCAAAACTAAGTTGCATCCCCTTCCACTGTGGCCAGACAAGGCAACCCACCTAGAGGAAATTGACCCAAAAGCAGGCAACAATGTCCAGGTGAAAGACAGCCCATGTTCCATTTACTAAGGGACGCACATGAGGACCAAGATGACCATCAGCTACATATGTGTTAAGAACCTATGTACAGCCCATGCATGCTTTTTGGTCATTGTTTACTCTCTGTGAGCACTCTTGGTCCTAGGTTAGTTGACTCTGTTGGGCTTTTTGTGGAGTTCTTGTCCCCTCTATGTTCCTCTAGCCTTCCCCCAACTCTTCCACAAGTCACCCATGCTCCATGCAATGTTTGTCTGTGAATCTCAGCATCTGTTTTGACCTGCTGCAGAGTGAAGCCTCTCAATGGGCAGTGAGATTAGACTCCTCTCTGCAAGCAAACAGATTTATCATTAGTAGTGTCAGGGATTGACTCTAACCAACTCAGTGTTTCTCGAGTTAATCCAGTCATTGTTGGCCATTCCCTCAGTATCTGACCATCTTTACCATTTAATTTCTTGTAGGCAGAGTAAATTTTGGCTGGAAGGTTTTGTGTGTTAGGTTTGTGCCCCGTCCCTGTAGTGGTAGTCCTTCATTTCCAAATGAAAGAGACAAACTACAACTGAAACTATATGGGATTTAGACAACTATACTGTCACAAAACAACCACACAAGTACTTTACTGCAACCAACATCAAAATCATGGAACTTAGCAGTCACTGGTCACTAATATCTCTCAACATTGATGGTCTAAATTCTCCTATAAAAAGACAGACTAAACGAATGGATGTATAAGCAAGACCCAACATTCTTCTGTATCCAAGAAACACATCTCAGCCACAAGGATAGACATTACCTCAGGGTAAAAAGCTGGAAAAAGTATTCCACGCAAATGGACACAAGAAGCAAGCTGGTGTAGCCATTTTAATATCTAATAAATTAGACTTTACACCAAAATTAATCAAAAGAAATGAGGAAGGTAAAGTCAAGGAAGATGACATCACAATTCTGAACATCTATGCTCCCAATACAAGGGCACCCACATTTGTTAAAGACCTATTAACAAAGCTCAAACCACTCATTGATCCACACACACTAATAGTGGGAGACTTCAACACCCCACTTTCAATAAAGGATAGGTCATTGAACAAAAACTAAACCAAGAAGTAACAACATTAACCAACGTCATGAATCAAGTGGATCTAACAGATATCTACAGAACTTTTCACCCAAACACAAAGAATTATACCTTCTTCTTAGCACCCCATGGAACCTTCTCCAAAATTGGCCATATAATAGGTCACAAAGCAAGCCTCAACAGATTCAAGAAGATTGAAATAATAACTTATATCCTATCAGATCACCATGGCCTGAGACTGGATTTCAAGAACAGAAACAATAAAAGCCTACACACATATGGAAACTAAACAACTCTCTACTTAATGACACCTGGGTCAGGGAAGAGATAAAGAAAGAAATAGAAGACTTCCAGAAATTCAATGAAAATGAAGGGACAACATACCCAAATTTGTGGGACATATTGAAGGCAGTCCTAAGAGGATAATTCACAGCATTAAGTGCCTTTAAGAAGAAAGTGGAAACATCCCACATAAGCAACTTAACAACACAGCTAGATGCCCTAGAAAACAAGCAGAAACACCCAAGAGGAGTAGATGTCTGGAAATAATCAAACTCAAGGATAAAATCAATAAATTAGAAACAAAGAGAACAATAAAGAATCAACAAAATCAAGAGCTGGTTCTTTGAGAAAATCAACAAGACAGACAAACCATTAGCCAAACTCACTAAAAGGCAGAGAGACACTATCCAAATCATCAAAATCAGAAATGAAAAATGAGACATAACAACAGACACTGAAGAAATACAAAGAATCATAAGAACCTATTTTAAAGGCATATATTCCACAAAATTTGAAAATCTAAGGGAAATGGACAATTTTCTTGATCGATTCCACTTGCCAAAATTGAATCAAGAATAGACAAACCACTTAAACAATCCTATTTATCCTATAGAAATAGAAGCAATTATTGATAGTCTCCCAACCAAAAAAAGCCCAGGGCCAGACGGTTTCAGCACAGAATTCTACCAGATCTTCAAAGAAGAGCTAATACCAATACTCTTCAAGCTACTCCAAAAGATAGAAATGGATGGACCTCTATAAAATTCATTCTATGAGGCCACAGTCATGTTGATACCTAAGCCCAACAAAGACTTAACCAAAAAAAGAGAAGTTCAGACCAATTTCTCTTATGAACATTGATGCAAAAATACTCAATAAAATACTCACAAAGCAAGTACAACAACATATCAAAGATATCATTCACCATGACCAGGTAGGCTTCATTCCTGGCATGCAAGGTTGGTATAATGTTCAGAAGTACATCAGTGTAATCCACCATATAAACAAACTGAAAGAAAAAAAACACAGAATTATCTCCTTAGATGCAGAAAAAGCATTTGACAAAATCCAACACCCTTTCATGTTTAAAACTTTGGAGAGATCGGGAATACAAGGCACATACCTAAACATAATAAAGGCTGTATACAGCAAGCCAATAGCTAGGATCGAATTAAATGGAGTGATACTGAAGGAAATTCCTCTAAAATTGGGGACCAATTATGGCTGCCCACTTTCTCCATATCTCCTCAGTATAGCTTTTGAAGTGCTAGCCAGAGCAATAAGACAACAAAACAAGATCAAGGGGATCCAAATATGAAAGGAGGAAGTAAAATTATCCTTATTTGCTGATGATATGATAGTGTACATAAGTGAGTCTCAAAATTCCACCAGAGAACTCCTACAGCTGATAAACACCTTCATCAAATTGACTGGATATAAAATTAACTCAAAAAAGTCAGTAGCCTTCCTATATACAAATGATAAACATGCAGAGGAAGAAATTAAGAAATCTACACCCTTCACGATAGTCACAAGCAATATAAAATATTTAGGAGTAACTCTAACCAAGCAAGTGAAGGACTTGTTTGAAAAAAAAACTTTAAATCTCTGAAGAAAGAGATTGAAAATGACATCAGAAGATGGAAGTATGTCCCTTGTTCATGCATCAGTAAAATTAATATAGTAAAAATGGCCATATTACCAAAAACAGTTTACAGATTCAATGCAATCCCTATCAAAATACCTACACAATTTTTAAAGACATTGAAAGGTCAATTCTCAACTTCATATGGAAAACCAAAACACCCAGAATAGCAAAAACAACCCTGTACAATAAAAGAACCTCTGGAGGAATCTCTATTCTTGATCTCAAGCTGTTCTATAGAGCAACAGTAATTAAAACAGCATGGTCCTGGCACAGCAATAGGCTGGTGGATCAATGGAACTGAATCAAAGTTCCAGAAATTAATCCACACACATATGGTCACTTTATTTTTGACAAAGAAGCCAAATCTATTAAATGGAAAAAGGACAACATCTTTAACAAATGGTGCTGGTCTTACTGGATGTCCACATGTAGAAAAATGCAATTGAACCCATATTTTTCACCATGCACAAAATTCAAATCCAAGTGGATCAATGACCTCAACATAAAACCAGAGACACTAAGTCAGTTAGAAGAAAAAGTGGGGAAGAGTCTGGAACACATTGGCACAGGAGACAACTTCCTGAATGGAACACCAACAGCCCAGGCCTTAAGGTCAACAATTAATAAATGGGACCTCATGAGGCTGAGAAGCTTCTGTAAGGCAGGAGACACTGTCAAGAGAACAAAGCGACAGCCTACAGACTGGAAAAAAGATCTTTACCAACCTTACATCCGACAAAGGTCTAATATCCAAAATATATGAAGAACTCAAGGAATTAAACACCACCAAACCAAATAACCCAATTGATAAACAGGGCTCAGAACTAAACAGAAATTTCAACAGAGAAATATTGAATGCCTGAGAAACAAAGAAATGTTCAACGTCTTTAGTCAGCAGAAAAATGCAAATCAAAACAACTCTGAAATTCTATATTACACATGTCAGAATGGCTAAGTTCAAAAATTCAAGTGACACCACATACTGGTGAAGATGTGGAGAAAGAGGAACACTTCATTGCTTGTGTGAATGCAAACTTGTACAACCATAGCTGTTCTACTCCTTAGAATAAACCCAGGAAATGCTCTACCACACAAGAGGGTCATATGTTCCACCATGATCATAGCAGCCTTATTCATAATAGCCAGAACCTGGAAACAGTCTAACTCTCCCTCAGTTGAAGAATGAATACATTGTGGTACATTACACGGTCAAATACTTCTCAGCCATAAAAACAAGGAAATCCCAAAATTTGTGGACAAATGGATGGAACTATAAATGATCATACTGCGTGAGTTAACTCAGAAGCAAAAAGACTCACATGGTATATACTCACTTATAATTAGCCCAAGAGGCATGTGTCATGAAAATTTCACTTAGTAAGAGATTGGGATAGATATGAAGACATCCTACTGTGACTCTAGGTAAAAGAAATACAGGAGATGGGAAATAGAAGGATCCAGAGGATCTTAGAAACATAAAAGAAGAATATCATAACAGATGGATCAGGACCCAGGGTGTCTGCTCAAACCCTTGCATGAACCAAGGACAATACAAGTAGTAAACATCGAATCCCTACTCTGATCTAGCCAATGGACAGGACAGTGTCTACAGTTATGTGGGAAGCAAGGACTGACTCTGACATGAACTCTAGTGCCCCACTCAAAGAATAGGCAGGCTACCAAGATGAGACTTGATAGCCTGTGATCATAAAGTGGGGGAGGAAATCCCCCTTTCGTCATGGACCTAGGGGAGGTGAATAGGGTGGGAGTGGAAAGGAGGGAGGAATTGAAAGATACAAGTTATGGGATAACAATTGAGTTGTAGTCTGAATGAATTAATTTTAAAAAATAAGAAATTCTCTTTGTTGAATCTTTGTGTGTTTAGGTATCAAGGTATCTATGACTGTGGCCTCATAGAATGAATTTGACAATGTTCCTTCTGTTTCTATTTTGTGGAATAGTTTGAAGAGTACTGTTACTGGCACTTCTTTGAAAGTCAGCTAGTAGTCTGTGCTAAAGCCATCCCATCTCACCATAGGCTTTTTAAATTAAGTGGTTGTAAAGACTGATACTACTTACTTGGAGAAATGGGACTGTTTACACTATACACCTGAACTTGATTAATTTTGATAAGTGAAATATATCAAGAAAAAATTGTCCAATTCATTTAGGTTTTCAAATTTTTGTGGATACAGGCTTGTAAAGTAAGTGTAATGATTCTTTGGATATTTTCAGTGTCTATTGTTATGTCCCACTTTTAATTTCTGATTTTGTTAATTCTGATATGGTCCCTCTGCCTTTTAGTTAGTTTTGTTAGGGGTTTGTCTACCTTGTTGATTTTCTCTTATTTTCCTTAATTCTTTGTATTGTTCTCTGTGTTTCTAAGTTATTATTTTCAGTCCTGAGTTTGATGATTTCTTGATATTTACTTCTCTTGGGTATGTTTGCTTCTTTTTCTTCTAGAGCATTTAGGTATTCTTTTAAATTGCTATTATGAGAATTCTCCTCTTTCATTATAAAGGCACTTTGTGCTATGACCTTTGCCCTTAGTACTGATTTCATTGTGTCCCATAAATTTGGGTATGTTGTGCCTTAATTTGCATTGAATTCTAGAAAGTCATTAATTTATTTATTTATCTGACCCACTAGTCATTGAATGGGAAGATGTTCAGTTTCCATGAGTTTGTATGTTTTCTCTTGTTTCTGTTCTTTAAATCTAGCTTTAATCCCTGGTGGACTGATAAGATACATTTTTTTCTTGAATGTGTTAAGTCTTGTTTGGTGAACAAATATATGACCAGCTTTGGAGAAGGTACCCTGTGATGCAGAGAAGAATGTATATTATTTTGTGTGTGGGTGAAATGTTCTGTTAATATCCATTTAATTCATTTGATTCATAATATAAGTTAATTTCATTATTTCATTATTTAGTTTCTGTCTCAATGACCAGTCCATAGGTAAAAGTGTGCTGTTGAAATGACCCACTATTAATGTGTAGGATTAATATTAATGTGTAAAAGTTTTAGTAATGTGTCTTTTATGAATGTGGGTACTCTTGCATTGGACACATAGATGTTAAGAATTGAGACATCATCTTGGAAAAAAATTTAAGTATGTAGTGTTTTCCCCCAACTCTTTTGATTACTTTTGGTTTGAAAGTTTATTTTTTTCGATAAAAGAATGGCTATTCCAACTTGCTTCTTGTGTCTGTTTGCTTGAAAACCCATTTTCCAGTCCTTTATTCTGAGGTAATGTCTCTCTTTGATGCTGAGGTGTGTTTATTGTGTACAACAGAATGATGAATCCTGTTGTCACCTCTACCTGGTTATCCCATGTCTTTTTATTGAGCAACTGAGGCCATTGATGTTGAGAGCTATTAATGACTAATAAATACTGATTTCTGTAATTTTGATGTAGGTGATATCGTGTGTGTGTGTGTGTGTGTGTGTGTGTGTGTGTGTGTCTTTCCTTTATTTTATCTTTGTTTTGTAAAATTGCTTCATTTACTAGGTTTTCTTAGGTGTAGTTAACATCCTTTTATTGGACTTATCCTTCTACTGTCTTCTGGATGGCTGATCTAGTGGAAAGATATTGCTTAAATTTATTTTTGGCATGGAATATCTTGTTTTCTTCACCTATAATAATTAAAAATTTTGATGAATATAGTAGTCTTGGCCAGTCTCTTCAGATCTGAAAGATATCTGCCTGGATGCTTCTAGCTCTTAAAGTCTCTGTTGGAAGTCTAATGTAATTCTAATAGGTCTGATTTTATATATTACCTGGCCATCATTCATTGTAATTTTTAATATTCTTTATTTTTTCCACATTTAGTGATTTACTTATTATGTGTTGGGAGGATTTTCTTTCTTGCACCAATATATTTGGTGTTCTTTAATCTTCTTGTACATTTATAGGCATCTCATTCTTTAGGTTAACATTTTTTTCTATGAAATTGTTGAAGATATTTTCTGAGCCTTTGAGCTGGGAATCTTCTCCTTATAGGTTTGGTCTTTTCATAGTGTCCCAAAGTTACCAGATGTTTGGTGTTAGAAACTTGTTAGATGTAGCATTTTCTTTGACCAATGTATCAATTTCTTCTCTTGTGTCCTTTACACCTCATTTCTTTCTTTTATCTCTTGCATTCTGCTGGTGGTGCATATATCTGTAGTTTCTCTTATTTTTCCTAGGTTTCCCATATCCAGGACTACCTATTTTTGTTTCCTTTATTGCTTCTATTTCCATTGTCAGGTCTCAAGCACTTTTGTTAATTTCCTTCAGCTGTTTGATTGTGCTTTCCTGAATTTCTTTGATAGATTTATTCATTTCCTCTTTAAAGGCCTCTATCATCTTCATAAGATTATATTTGAGGTCATTTTCCTGTGTGTCAAGAGTGTTAGGATATCCATGGCTTACTGTGATAGGATACTTGGATTTTTATGGTGCTATAACTGTCCTGTATTTTGTTGAGTGTGTTTGCATGAAGGCTTTAGCCATCTGGTTGTCTCTGGTATTGGAAGTCCTGGTGGTCCTGATGGCAAAAATCCTCTGGGATTTCAGGTATGCTTTGATGACTATTGGCCTCTGTTAATGCCTGATGACTGATGGCCTCTAAGATTGAAGGTAGAGCTGGGGCATGGGATCTAGGCCAAGGAGGGCATGGTATTATGTTTGCCTGGAGGAACCTGGCAGGTAAGTTATTGGGAGAGTATTCTCACTTGGTAGTCTTTGGTGACTTCTGCCTCTGGGATTGCAGGTAGATCTGGGACTTGGAAAATGGCATGCAGGCAGCCTATAACCTGTATTTTCAAAATTAAAAAACAATGTACTCACAATCAGTACCAAGCACCTTAATATTTGTGTTCCAATAAATGCTTTTAAAAACTAGTTAAGATCAGAGGCTTGGTTTTCTACTAAGTACATAAAAATCTGAAAATTTGAAATTTGCTTCCCTCCCTACACCCCTCAGCCCCCCCTCTGTCCCTCCCTCTTTCCTGACTTCTTTCTGGGAGATCAGCGAACGTGTCTGAGTACAGCCCCCAACATATCCTTTAAAAAATCTGAAAAATTATTCTAATTTTTCAATTTTCACACCAAAACCATGAAATATGACTGGCAAACTGAATTCTTGTGAGTTTAACTCATGGAGCCAAAGTAAGAAGGCACGATATCAGCCATAATCCACAGCATTTGTAAGAAAGTACTGGCAAAGAAACTACATAAACACGTAACTGTAATAGCTACTACCAAATAAATGCCTAAAGGAAAATCCAGCAATAACAATTGAATTGAGTAATGCATGAAGAATAGAAGAGCTGTGAGGGAACTTGTAGCTTCCTCCAGATGCTCAACAGCAGACACATTGTAACTTCTATATTGTATGTTAAAAAACAGCTTGGACTAAATAGCAAAAGAACATTTGAACTTAGAGAAAAAACACAAAAGTCTCATATCACCTCATCTGGAGTTAAAGCTACATTAATCAAGGCAAAATGTTTTTAACTGGAAAATGAGAACAGCATCCCCCCCCCAACAAAAGGGAAATGGAAATAAATCCAACACATCTGTAGCCAACATACAAATGTGTATAGAATAACATGCTAGATGTTTTCTATCAGTGCACTGTTAGGCTTCTTCTTATTTAAAGGGTCATGAAGTCTACTCTGTGTGATAAATGTGAAAATATTTGATGTGCTGTTGATATATATAGTAAAACATAGAATATGGACTAATTTGAACAGCTTTTTGTCTTAACTTCAGAATAGTATGTATTTCTGCATTGTTTTCATCTTAAGTACAGTAAAACAAATTATACATATATCAAATGAAGCACATATTAGCAAAATTCTAAGTATTAAACTTCAAAAGCACCAGTAATAAATGGAAGAATTGAGTCATATTTTTTAATTAATGCAAAGATTTGAAGGGTGGAGTGAGAATCAAAAATACCAGACATCTTATTAAGGTTTACAAAATATCAAGGATACAATTTTGAGGCATTAGGGAAAAGTTCCAAATCCATACCTTCCAGGAAATGCCTTCAAGTAAATCCCTTCTCATACATAAGGTACACCTTCCCAGAGATCAACATTAGCTCCTGTAACTAACAATTTTTGCCTTATTGCTCATATAGAAAGAGTTGTCCCAATCCTAAAATGAGCAGTTTGTGTGGCATGACCACATAATTTATTATACATTGTTCAAGCACCCCTACTTAAAATTTCATCATGAGCAGATTTCTTTATCACAATAAAGAGCAAGATTACAAATATCCTACTAAAAGCTTTCTACCAATAATGATTTTTAGATTTTCACTTTTCAATACCACTAAGGTTTATAACTATAAGCTCTACCTCTTCCAACAATATAAATGCAATTAGTTTTTAAAGGAGTAGACCTCCAAAGTAAAATGGAATGGACTGACTCCTGCTGTTTCAAATTCTCCTCCATGAGATAACACTTTTAAAAATATTATGTTTTCAGTAGCTACAAATTAGACATGTTTAAAGCAGCACAAAGACACCAGTTGAATATGCAAAACCTTGTAAATTTCAGAACATTGAATGTTTAAGAAAAATATGTTTTAACTTTATCCTAATGTAAAGAGAAATATCAGCAAATTATCTTCAAAATGAAAAATTATTAGGAAAAATACATACATGCAATCAACTTATATACCAAAAGAAGAGAACATAAAGAATTATCTGAAACTGGAAACTGAATGAATCTACTAAAACCATGCAGAATCTATGCATATTATTCCATTGTGTAAATGCATCACAGTTTCTTTGTCCATTCTTTGGCTGAGGGACATCTCAGGTGTTTCCATATTCTGTCTTTTATGATAAAGTTCTTATGAACATAGTTGAGCAAATGTCCTTATATGATGGTGCATCTTTCAGTGTATGCCCAGGAGTTTTATGACTGGGTCTTGAGGAAAAATTATTTCCAATTTTCTGATAAAGTGCTGGATTGATTTCCAACTTGGTTGTAGAAGTTTGCACTACACCCAGCAATGGAAATCTGTTCCTCTTTCTCTGCATCCTTTCCAGCATGTTATATCACTGGGGTTTTTGATCTAAGCAATTCTAATACGTGTAATATAGAAACACAGAGTCATTTTGATTGGCATTTCCCTGATAACTAAGGACTTTAGGTGTGCCATTTGATAGTCCTCTGTTGAGAATTCTGTGTTTAGTTCTGCACAATTAGAAAATAGAATATTTTTAGCTACTAAAACAATGCAATATTGAAATTTACAGGCAAATGGATGGAGTTAGAAATGATCATCCTGGAGATCCAAGATGGCAGCGAGCAGTGTGGAACATGTTTGGAAGCTCCAGTGAACAATTAAGGGAATTGCACAGAATTCTGAGCCAGGAACACCAAGGTCCCCACACCACGGCAGCAGGAGTGCTCCACAGGTCAGAGGGACCAGGGTGCAGGGTACCTGTGCACACGGGAGGAGTGCAGATTTTCTCGGATCAGAGCAGCAGTGGCAGAGGCAGCAGCAGCAGCAACAGCACCAGCGGCAACAGCGGCAACAGCACCACCAGGGGCGGCAGCTGAGGTTTGCAGCTCACAGCCTTCTGGTGGAGGCGATTGGTGTGGTGGCTGGTGGGAGTAGCTTCAGGAGAGGGGACTCTGGAAAGGATTTGGGTTGCATGGTGCCTTGAGACCCAAACTGGACACGGTGGACAGTTCAGCCCCAAAGTCCCGAGTTCGCTTAGTGCTCTGTGCCATGGAGACACTGGCTCAGATCAGCAAACAATTCTGCCTGAGGCACTACCTCAGTGCAGCCACAGCTCCCCTGCTGTGACGCAGGCTGGGCAGAGCGCTCAGTTCCACCGGAGGCCGGAGCTCAGTGCAGCCACAGTTATCCTGCTGTGGCAGAGGGTTCAGGCCCTGAGAATCTAGCTGAGCTTGGCACATGGATAGAGCCCAGTGTCCCTGGCTGGACTTGACAGGGGACCCGGAAGGCTGTGGATACCTTGGCCTGACCCAACGCTCATTCAGAGACCCTGAACGATTGCAGGACCCACAGCAAAGGGGAGCTGAGGATCACTGGTTGTAAGAGCCCAAAACGACGGGGCTAACCTCCTGCCGTCCACACCAGTGAAGCATCAGAGCTTCCAGCCTACGGAAATCATGAGAAAACAAGTGACTCTATCATCAGGCTCCCTTCATTCAACTCTGGAAGTTACCCAACAAAAACAGAGACAGCAAGATGTCTAAAGGACAGCATAAAAGCATACGAAAAAAAAAAAAAAACATGGCATCTCCAGTTTCCAGCTATTCCAAAGAGAACAAACCAGAGAAGTCAAATACAGCGGAAACACAAGAAAAAGACCTCAAATCCTTGATAATGAGGATGATAATAGAGGAACCAAATAAAATTCATAATCAAATGGAGGATGATGCAGCCAAACAGGTGAGAGATATAAAAGAAGCACATAGAATGGAACTGGAAAAATTGCAGGAAATTGCAAACAACCAGATGAAAGAAATAAATAAAGCGATTCAAGCTCTGAAGACCTACAGGAGGCAATGGAAGAAACTCAGGAATATACAAACAATCAGATGAAAGATATCAAAAAATCAGTTCAAGATCTGAAGATGAAAATGGATTGAATGATAAACACACAAACAGAAGAAAAACGAGAACATGAGACCTCAGAGAAGAAGGTGAGCAACACAGAGGTGAGCTTTTCTAACAGAATCCAAGAGGTGGAAGAACAAATCTCAGGTCTAGAAGATACAATCACAGATCTTGAAGCAACCAATAAAGAAAATGCCAAATCTGGAAAACTCCTGACAGAAAACATCCAAGAAATTAAGGAAACCATGAAAAGAAAAAATCTGAGGATAATAGGCATTGAAAAAAGAGAAGATATCAGACTCCAAGGCTGATATTCTCAACAAAATCATAGAAGAAAATTTCCCCAGTCTAATGAAAGAGATGCCTATAAACATACAAGAGGCATACAGAACACCAAATAGAATTGACCAGAAAAGGAAAACAGCCTGTCACATAATAATCAAAACACAAAACATACAGACCAAAGAAAAAATATTAAAAGCTGCAAGGGAAAAGGGCCAAATAACATTTAATGGCAAACACAGCAGAATTACACCAGACTTCTCAGCAGAGACTGTAAAAGCCAGAAGGGCCTGGACAAAGATCCTGCAAACCCTAAGAGACCACAGATGCCATGCCAGACTACTTACCCAGCAAAACTATCAATAACCATTGCTGGAGAAAACAAAATATTCCATGACAAAAACAAATTCAAACGATACCTATCCACAAATCCAAGTTTAAAGAACGTACTAGAAGGAAAACTCCATCCCAAAGGGTCAAGCTACAACCAAAACTACTCAGAAAATAGATAACTATACAATGGCAAAAACACTACTACACAAACACTCGACTGGAACCAACATCAGAATTAAGACTCATAACAGTAACTGGTCATTAACATCTCTCAACATCAATGGTCTCAATTCTCCAATAAAAAGACACAGACTAACTTAATGGGTGCATAAACAAGATCCAACATTCTTCTGCATTCAAGAAACACATCTCACCCATAATGATAGGCATTACCTCAGGATAAAAGGTTGGAAAAAATATTACAAGCAAATGGTCACAAGAAGCAAGCAAGCGTAGCCATTTTAATATTGAACAAAATAGATTTTCAACCAAAATTAATCAAAAGGGATGAGGACGGACACTTCATACTCATCAAAGGTAAAGTCAACCAAGATGACATCACAATTCTGAACATCGATGCTCCCAATACAAGGGCACTCACATTTGTAAAAGATCTGCTAAAAAGGCTTAAACCACACATCGATCCCCACACAATAATAGTGGGAGACTTCAACACCCCACTCTCACTGAAGGATAAGTCATTGAAACATAAACTAAGCCGAGAAACAACATCATTAACCAATGCCATGGGTCAAATAGATCTAAAATATATCTATAGAACCTTTCACCCAAACAAGAAAGAATATACCTTCTTCTCTGCACCCCACGGAACCTTCTCCAAAATTGATCACATCATAGGTCACAAAGCAAGCCTCAACAAAGCAACAAAGCAAACAAGAGGATTGAAATAATACATTGTATCCTATCAGATCACCATGGGCTTAGGCTGCAATTAAACTGCAACAGAAATAACAAAAAGCCTACACGTACGTGGAAACTAAACAACTCTCTGCTAAATCACACCTGGGTCAGGGAAGAAATAAAGAAAGAAATCAAGGAGTTTATGAAATTCAATGAAAAGGAAGGAACAACATACCCCAATTTGTGGGATACATTGAAAGCAGTGCTAAGAGGAAAATTCATAGTACTAACTGCCTTTAAAAAGAAATTGGAAGCATCGCACATAAGCACCTTAATGACACAACTGGAAGCCCTAGAAAAAAAAAAGAAGCAGAAACACTCAAAAGGAGTAGACGTCTGGAAATAATCAAACTCGCGGGGTGAAATTAACAAATTAGAAACTAAGAAAACAGTCCAAAGAATCAACAAAACCAAAAGTTGGTCCTTGAGAAAATGTACAAGATAGACAGGCCTTTAACCAAACTAACTAAAAGGCAGAGAGACAGTATTGAAATCAACAAAATCAGAAATGAAAAGGGAGACATAGCAACAGACACTGAAGAAATACAAAGAATCATAAGATCCTACTTTGAAGGCATATATGACACAAATTTTGAAAATCTAAGGGAAATGGATTATTTTCTTGATCAATATCACTTGCAAAGTTGAGTGAAGAATAGATAAACAAACTAAATAGTCCTGTTTCCCTTCCAGAAATAGAAGCAATCATTGATAGTCTCCCAACCAAAAAAAGCCCAGGGCCAGATGGTTTCAGTGCAGAATTCTACCAGACCTTCTAGGGTGAGCTAATACCGATATTCTTCAAACTACTCCAAAAGATAGAAATGGGTGGAACATTACCAAATTCATTCTATGAGGCCATAGTCATATTGATACCTAAACCTCACAAAGACTCAACAAAGAAAGAGAATTTCAGACCGATTTCTCTTATGAACATCGATGCAAAAATACTAAATAAAATACTTGCAAAATGAATACAAGGACAGCAAGTTACCAAGAAGAGACTTGAGACCCTATGATCATATAGAGGGGGAGGTAATCCCCCTCAGAAACAGTCATAGGGGAGGGGAATAAGGGGAAATTGGGAGGGAGGGAAGAATGGGAGGATACAAGAGATGGGATAACCATTGAGATGTAACAAGAATAAATTAATAAAGGAGAAAAAATGTAAAAACAAAAACAAAAACAAAAACGAATACAAGAACACATCAAAGATATCATTCATCATGACCAGGTAGGCTTCATTCCAGGCATGCAGTGATGGTTTAATATGCGGAAATCCATCAATGTAATCCACCATATAAACAAGCTGAAAATAAAAAACCACATGATCATCTCTTTAGATGCAGAGAAAGCATTTGATAAAATCCAACACCCATTCATGTTTAAAATTTTAGGGAGATTGGGGATACAAGGCCCTTTCCTCAACATAATAAAGGCCAAATACAGCAAGCCAATAGCCAAAATCAAAGTAAATGGTGAGATACTCAAGGAAATTCCTCTAAACTCAGTAACAAGGCAAGGCTGCCCACTCTCTCCATATCTCTTCAATATAGTACTCGAAGTTCTAGCCAGAGCAATAAGACAACAAAAGGAGATCAAGGGTATCCAAACGAGAAAGGGGGAAGTCAAATTATCCCTATTTGCAGATGATATGATAGTGTGCATAAGTGACCCTCAAAATTCCACCAGAGAACTCCTACAGATGATAAACACGTTCAGCAAATTGGCTGGATACAAAATTAATTCAAAAATGTCTGTAGCCTTCCTATACACAAACGACAAGCTTGCAGAGGAAGAAATTAGGAAAGCCACACCCTACACATTAGCCACAAGCAATATAAAATATTTAGAGTTACTCTAAGCAAGTGAAGGACTTGTTTGAAAAAAATTTCAAAACTCTGAAGAAAGAGATTGAAGATGACAGGAGAAGGTGGAATGATCTTCCTTGCTCATGGATCGGGAGAATTAACATAGTAAAAATGGCTATCCTACCAAAAGCAATTTACAGATTCAATGCAATCTCTATCAAAATACCTATACAATTTGTTAAAGACATTGAAAGTTCAATTCTGAACTTCATATGGAAAAAAAATACCAGAATAGTTAAAACAATCTTGTACAATAAAAGGTGCTCCAGAGGAATCACCATACCTGATCTCAAACTGTACTATAAAGCAATAGTAATTAAAACAGCATGGTACTGGCACAGCAACAGGCTTGTTGATCAGTGGAATCAAATAGAAGACCCAGATGTGAATCCACACACATATAGTCACTTGATTTTCGACAAAGCAGCCAATTCCATTCGATGGAAAAAGGATAGCATCTTCAACAAATGGTGCTGGTCTAACTGGATGTCTACGTGTAAAAAAATGCAACTAGGCCCATATTTGTCACCTTGCACAAAACTCAAATCCAAGTGGATTAAAGACCTCAACATAAAACCAGAGACACTAAGTCAGTTAGAAGAAAAAGTGGGGAAGAGCCTGGAACATATTGGCACAGGAGACAACTTCCTGAACAGAACTCCAACGGCCCAAACATTAATGTCAACAATTAATAAATGGGACCTCATGAGGCTGAGAAGCTTCTGTAAGGCAGGAGACACTGTCAAGAGAACAAAGCGACAGTCTGCAGACTGGGAAAAGATCTTTACCAACCCTACATCTGACAAAGGTTTAATATCCAAAATATATAAACAACTCAAGAAATTAAACACCACCAAACCAAATAACCCAATTGAGAAATGGGGCTAGGAACTAAACAGAGATTTTTCAACAGAGGAATATCAAATGGCTGAGAAACACTTAAAGAAATGCTCAACCTCCTTAATCATCAGGGAAATGCAAATCAAAACAACTCTGAAATTCCATCTTATACCCATCAGATTGGCCAAGATCAAAAATTCAAGCAACACCACATGCTGGCGAGGATGTGGGGAGAGAGGAACACTCCTTCCTTGCTGGTGGGAATGCAAACTAGTACAGCCACTTTGGAAATCTATCTGGTGCTATCTCAGAAAAATGGGAATAGGGCTTCCTCAAGACTCAGCTATTCCACTCCTTCTGGTATATACCCAGAAGATGCTCCAGCACACAACAAGAAAATTTGCTCGGCCATGTTCATAGCAGCCTTATTCATAATAGCCAGAACATGGAAACAGCCTAAGTGTCCATCAATATAAGAATGGATAAAGAAACTGTGGTACGTATACACTCTGGAATACTATTCAGCTATTAAAAACAAGGAATTCCCGAAATTTGTGGATAAATAGATTGAGCTAGAAATGATTATAATGAGTGAGTTAACCCAGAAGCAGAAAGACTCAAGTGGTATATACTCACTTATATCTGCATATTAGCCCAAGGGGCATGTCTCATGAAAGCTTCACTTACCAGGAAACTGGGACAGAGGAGAGGACATCCTATTGGGACTCTAGATGAGAGAAGCAAGGGAGAATGGCAAAGTAGAAGGATCCAGAGGGTCCTAGAAACCTACAAGTAGAACATTATGATAGGTAGATTTGGGCCCAGGGGTCCTGCTCAAACTTAGGCATCAGCCAAGGACAAAACAGGCCATAAACTTTAAACCCCTACCCAGATCTAGCCAATGGTCAGAACATTCTCTACAGTAGAGTGGAGAGTGGGATATGACTTTCTCATGTACTCTGGTGCCCCATTTCTGACCATGTCCCCTGGATAAGGAGACCTCGTGGCACTCAGAGGAAGGACATCAGGTTACCAAGAAGAGACTTGGTACCCTATGAGCATATACACGGGGAGGTAATCCCCCTCAGGAACAGTCATAGGGGAGGGGAATAAGGGAAAAATGGGAGGGAGGGAAGAATGGGAGGATACAAAGGATGGGATAACCACTGAGATGTAACAATAATAAATAAATAAATAAATAAATAAATAAATAAATAAATAAATAAATATAAAAATAAAAAACAAAAGAAATGATCATCCTGAGTGAAGTAACCCAGACCCAGAAAAACACACTCAGTGTATACTCACTTAGAAGTGGATATTAGCCAAATAATACAGCATAACTACTTACAATACACAGACCTAAAGAAACTAAATAACAAGGAAAAACCTGGGGAGAATGCTTAATTCTTACTCAGAAGCACAAGTGGAGTAGGCACTGAAGGCAGTTGAAGAGGAGGAGCAGGAGCCTACCATTAGAGTTCCTCTGAAAGACTCCACCCATCAGGGGATCCAAGCAGATGCTGATACACACAGCCAAATTTCAGGGAATCTTATGGAAGAATTGGGGAGTTGAAGTGCCTGGAGATGTCAGAAACTCCAAAAGGAGACCAATAGAATCAACAAATCTGAGCAGAGGAAGGGAGTGATGTAGAGATTATTGCACTAACCAAGAGCCTTGCATGGTGATGACCTAGACCCTCTGCTCAGATGTAGTAGACAGGCAGCACAGTCTCCTTGTGGATCCCATAATTTGGGGAGTAGAGACAACTTCTGAAAGGGACTCTGGGTCCAAAATGTTGATCACTTTCACCTGGTGGGACTGTCTTGTCAGGTCACAGAGGAAGAGGATACACAGTCCATATGAGACTTGATAGACTGAGATCAGATGTTAGGGGAAGAGGGCTCCCATTTCTGAGGACTAGTGAATGGATGGAGGGTGTATGAGGAAGGGCGGGAGAAACTGGGAGGCAATGAGGAAAGAGATTACAAGCAGGATGTATTGTGAACAAAATAAATAAACAAACATGCTGAATCTCATGCAGAGCTTTGCATAGGAAAAAATGCAGATCACAACTGTAAATATGATGTTTTGCATAGTAAAAAAAAAGAACTAAAATCAAAGATTACATTAAAACACAAATAGACATTGACGTTTAAATATAGAAGAGTACCATGAGAAGTCATTCTATTGTTCCTTTTTTTTTTTCCTAGACCAGTCTGTGATTTTACATTGGAACATCTCCCTTCTATTTTCTCCCTCCAAATACACTTACATACTCATTTTTAATTAAGTAGATATTCTAGGTTCTACTTTAGTTTCTATGACTTCACCAGCCCTCAGTAGTTTACTAGTTTTCCACAACCAAGCATGATTTTCACCTTGTTCAGTGTGTTTTAACTTCAATTATATACCTTTTAGCTAATGCCAAAAATTGTATTCCACTATTGCACCTTTAAGGCTATCATGATAAATAGTTAAGTTTTGCAGTCTCAACATGTCACAGCAGGTTAGCACTGTTAGTTACCTCCCTCCTTTGAAAGATTACATGACACCTTTTGGTACCATGAATGTTGGGACAACATTCATATTGATTATAGCTCAGGGGCTTCTAGGTATATGAAGTACACTGTGTTTTCTGTCCACCTCCACAAAGGTGCAGCCAAGGGAAACAGCAATAGCCTATACTTTGGGAGCCTCTTGGACAATCCCAGTGTTGTGGTATTCTTTGTTGGTCTTTGCTTCTTGGAGGAAGTATCATAATTCCAGATGAAAAATTTTATTCAAAATATATATAGATATTTAAATTAACTTGTGTGCATTGTGAGATTTTTTTGGTACATATTTAATATGATTTTTTATGACTCGTTATAGCATCTTTATGGTTATTTTATCCTTATCCTTCTTTCTTTTGTGTACATCTACTTCCCTCTCCATAATTAATTTCTCATTTTGTTTTAGTGATCAAATCACTTAAACCCTACTATTCCTCTTTCTTTGTTGCTCTCCCACAGACACTGTATTTTTAATACAAAATATAAATGCCAAAGAAGTCAAGAAAGCAAGTATTCTAACAGATAAACAAAACATGAGACAAAAAATTCACTATACAAATTAGGCTGTATATTTTTTTAACGCAAACAACAAAAACTAAAACTAAAATCATTCCATTTATAAAGTTACTGAAACAATTGCTATAACTCTACAATTAGTGCTCCTATCGATAGAGATGTCTCTCCAGCCTCAGAGGAAATGCTCATTAACTGATTGGCAGTGCTAATTGTGTAGGCACTATTGAAAATCTCTTTGTGGAGATGCCTCAAAGAACTAAAAAGACACTTAACACAGACATAACCCTGGTGAGTGTATACCCAAATAACTCCATATCCTAGCCTAGATATAACTGCTTATCTCTGTTCACTGTCATCTGCTTACTGCAATCAGGAAATGGAAATATTCACAAATTGATGGGTAGGTGTTAAAATATGATATACTAAATAATCATTGTATTCAACTCTTTAAAACATAAAATTATGAAATTTGAAGGTAGATGGATAAAGGCATAAAGAATCACTCTTAGGTTACCAAGAACCAGAAATATAAATATTTCATCCCCTCTATAGATCTTAGTTTGACTCTTCAGATATTTGTGCTTAGTTTGGAATACACAGAGATGTCAGGAAATTACTAAGGGCCAAACAGGATGAGCTTTGCAAAGAGTGGAGAGAGAGTACATTTCCAAAACAAGTTATAGGGCAATAGCAAAAAAGAAAAGGATAAACTGGAGGAAAGGAGAAAAGAGAAGGGTAGGGTAGAGGACAGAGAATGTCAAGGGATAAATAAGTAAAGACTTTTTCTAAAACACATAGAAACAATTACTATAATATACAGATACATATACACAGAAAAGAGTTAAAATGATCTCACCCTATAATGTGACAAAAATATCCTTATTAAATACCTAAAAATAACACATATAAAGCACAAAGAAAATAATGACTTACTTCTTTTGGAACTGTATCTCAGTAAGAGCCCATAGACTTTCAAATATTACAGGCAAAAAAAGGGAAAATAGCCCTCAAGTATACATAACCTAACCTAAGGAGAATGTTTTCCAGCCTCAGGATCACCCAGGTCTTTGGCACCCCAGACCATGCCAGGTTAGAGAACACCCAACTTTTCTTCTGCCCACCTCAGAAACAAGGAGAGAAACAACTGTGTCTGTGGAAACACTCAGGAACACTCAGTCAACAGTGGTGAGCAGTGTGCTATTTCCTGAGCTTTACTGGCATGCA
Source organism: Acomys minous (assembly GCF_964271855.1). NCBI lineage: Eukaryota > Metazoa > Chordata > Mammalia > Rodentia > Muridae > Acomys > Acomys minous. The sequence continues at coordinate 80,518,731 of NC_140483.1, forward strand.
GAAGTCTCTATTTTCCCTGCCCCAAGGAGTGCTGTCAGCATCAGGAAATTCCAGCCAACACGAGGGACAACAAAGTGGCTAAAGGCCAATGAAAGAATACAATCAACAAGAGCCTGGGCACTACGACATCACCAGAACCAAGCTATCTACTACAACAAACCCTGGATACCCTAACAGAGCTGAAGCAATAGAAAATGACCTTAAGTACAACCTTATACAGATAACAGAGGTCTTAAAGGAAGTTATGAATAAATCCCTTAAAGAATATAGCAAAATACAATTAAACAAGTGAAGAAAATGACTAAAACTGTCCAAGACCTGAAAATGGAAATCAAAGCAATAAAGAAACACAAAGTGAAGCAATTCTGGAGACAACAAACTTCCAGAAACTAACATTATCTACAGACACAAAAATCAACAACAGAATGCAAAAGATAGAAGAAATAATCTCAGATGTAGAAGATATGATTGAATAAACTGATACATCAGTTAGAGAAAATGTTAAATCGAAAAAGATCCTCACAGAAAACATCCAAAAAATTTGGGAGACTATAAAAAGAAAGAGATCTAAAAATAATAAAAATAGAAGAAGAAAAAGGTTCCAAGCTTCCAGGGCCAGAAAATATTTACAACAAATCATAGCAGAAAAGTTCCCCAGCCTAAAGAAAGAGATGCCTATAAACATGCCAAATAAATTGGACCACAAAAGAAAATCTTCCCTCCAGATAATAATCAAAACAGTAAATGTATGAAATGGAGAAATACTATTAAAAGATGAAAGGGAAAAAAGCCAATTCATGTACAAAGGCAGTCCTATGGGCAGGAAAAATGGCCTGAGAAAGAAATTAGGGAAACAACACCCTTCACAATAACCACAAAATATATGTATCTTGATGTAACTTTAACCAATCAAGTCAAAGACCTGTATGACAAAAACTTCAAGTCTATGAAAAAATTAAAGAATATATCAGAAGATGGAAAGAGCCGCCATGCTCATGGTTTGGTAGAATTAACATAGTAAAACTGGCCATCTTACCAAAACCAATCTATAGATTCAATGTAATTCCCATCAAAATACCAACACAATTCTTTGTAGCCCTCCAAAGAACAATTCTCAACTTGATATGACAAAACAAAACAAAACTAAACTAAATTAAAAAACATAATAACTAAATCAATCCTATACAGTAAGAGAACTTCTGTGGTATCTTTATCCCTGACTTCAAGCTGTACTACAAGGCAGTAATAATATTTTAAAACATGTGGTGTTGACATAAAAACAGACTGGCTAATCAGTGGAATTAAATTGAAGTAACAGAAGTAAACTCAAACACCTATAGCCACTTTACTTTTGACAAATAAGTCAAAAACCATCATGTGGAAAAAAGAAGACATGTTCAACAAACAGTGCTGGTCTAATTGGATGCCTACATGTAGAAGAAGCAAATATATGCATATTTACCACTCTGCAAAAGTCCAAGTGGATCAAAGAACACAACATAAAGTCAGATACACTAAATCTATTGGAAGAGAAAGTGGTGAAGAGTCTTGAACTCCTTGGCACAAGAGACAGCTTCTTGACTAGAACACCAACAGCTTATACACTAAGATCAACAATTAGTAAAAGGGACCTCATGAAAATGAAAAGCTTCTGTAAAGAAAAAGACACTGTCAACAGAACAAAAACGACAGTCTACAGACTGGGAAAAGATCTTCATCAACCCTGCATCTGACAAAGGGCTAATAACTAAAGTATATAAAGAACTCAAGAAATTAAACATCAACAAACAAAATACAATTTAAAAGTGAGTACAGAGTTTTCTGAAATGGCTAAGAAACACTTAAAGAAATGCTCAATGATATTAGTCTTTAGGGAAATGTAAATCAAAATGGCTCTGAGATTCCATCTTATATCTGTCATAACAGATAAGATAAAAAAAAACAAATGATAGCACATGCTGGAATGAATATAAAGAAAGGGAAAGACTGTTCCATTGTTGGTGGGAGTGCAAACTTGTACAACCACTTTGGAAATCAATATGGCACCTTATTAAAAAAATGGAAATAGCACTACCACAAGACCCAGCTATACTTCTCCTGGACATATATCCAAAAGAGGTCTACCATACAAGTAGGACATTTGCTCAACTATGTTCATAAGCGCTTTATTTGTAATAGCCAGAAAATGGAAACAACCCAGCTGATCCTCATTGGAAGAATGGGTAAGGAAAATGTGTTTCATTTACAGAATGGAATACTACTCAGCTATTAAAATACAATGAAATCATAACATTTGGAGGAAAATGAATGGAACTAGAAAATATCCTAAATGATATAACCCAGAGACAGAATGATTCACATGGTATGTATGTAAGCCAATATTAGTCAGATAGTACAGTATTACCATGTACATTTCACAGATGCAATAAATCTAAGTAACAAGGAGTGCCCAAGGAAGGATCTTTGAATATCCCTAAGAAAAGATAGTAGAAATGGTTGAAGAGAGGAGACAGGATAGAGGAGGAGTGCTGAGGAAATTGAGGGTGGGAAGACTCAGAGCTTGCAGAGAGAAGAGAAATCAAAGGCAGAGGGACCTCTGAGACAAGCTGTGGACCTATGACATAATAAGCTTCTGGGAGGATATGGGGGTGATTCTAACTCAGACTCCCAGTAGCAGGTATCATGCAAACTGATGAGGCCCCCTTCTAATCAGGCAGTACTCCTAGTGGAGGGAGGTAAATACCAGCCCTCTCACAAAAGTTTCAACCCAAAATTTACTCAGCCTACAAAACATGCAGGGATAAACATAAAGTAGATATTGAGGGACTGTCCAAACAATGCCTGGCCCAACCTGAGACTGACCCTGTGGGATAGAGCTAACCCTTGACACTATTAATGACAGTCTGCAATGCTTACAGATGGGAGCCTATCATAGCTGTCTTCAGAGAGGCTCCACCCAGCAATGGATTGAAATAGATAAAATGCTAAACATTGAGCAGACCTCAGGGAGCTTTGTGGAAGAGTGGGAGAAAGGACAGAAAGACTTGGGGGAGATAAGAACTACACAAGAAAACAAACAGATCCAACTAATCTGAGCCCTGAGCAGCTTTGTGGAGACTGAATCACCAACCAAGGACCATGCATGGACTGGACCTTGATGTCCTATACATGTTCTATATGTAGGTTGGTCCTCATGTGGGTCCCCTAGTAAGGAAAGCAGGGACTGTCTCTGAGAAGGACTCTGTTGCATGCTTTTTGATCACTTCTACCTTGTATGGCTGCCTTACCAGGTCACAGAGTAGGTAGATCTCAGTTATCATGTGACTTGATATACTGGAGTGGGTAGATGAGGGAGTCTCCCCTTTTCTGAGGGCCAGAGGGAGAGAGGAAGCAAGGAGAAAGGATGGAATTAGAAGGAGAGGAAGGAATAGGCTATGACTGCAATACAAAATAAGTGAATAAATAAATAAATAAATAAATAGTAAAATGAATGAAAGAAAAAGTCTCACAGATCATTACCAAAGTAAGGGCAGAAAGGGTGTAAGAGCCAGAGGTAGTATAAGAGCCAGAGGTACTGGATGACAAATATGAAACATAATCCTCTGAACCCCTCAGGGAAGTTGGATATATGGACCCCAAGTGGTGGCAATAGAAAGCACAAATCCTGTACAAGCCCAAGCCAAACCAAAGCAGGAAGAGGGGTGTGGCATAAACAATTACACTCTTACCCATGCTGCTATTAACATTAAATACTGCAAAAAGATTTCTCTGAGAGTATAGGTTCTGAAACGTTGACCATGCTTCAGTGGAATACCATATGTCCAAGAATAATTTGGCAGTACAAATTGGTCTTAAAGGGTAGATAATGAAGGGGTGGTGTATTTGAGGAAGTGTTAAGATGGGGACTAAATATAATCAAAATATGTTGTACTAAATTCTCAAAGAACATATTGGGAGGAGATTGTGAAAAATAGAGAAAGAAGGAGATGGGAACTGCAAAATATTGAGCAATAAAGAGAACATGTGTACCTCACCCAAAGGTTCAGGAAGCATGACAAATATGGTGGGAAAATATATACAGGAGACAGAAGTGGTAGATGACTACAAGGGAACAATGTCCTCAGGACACAACAGGAGAGCTGCACACATGAATTCTCAGCAGTTGTGACAGCATGCACAAGTCCTGTACAAGCCCAAGCCAGACAAAATTCATGCTACATGGAATTCTCATAGAACAGATAAAAAGATACCAACATCAGATGTAAGTAAAGATGTAGCAGATTTTGCACTTCACTATGCTGTTGGAGATGATGGATATGATACAGCCAATTTGGGAAAACACATCTCTGATTGTAAGTAAAGCCTATTCCTCCATTAGTCAATTCTGGAGTTAGATATTTATGGGAAAGCAGTTAGAATACTCACCCTCAAACACTTTTACAAAGCTATTCACAGCAGCCTCTTCTATCATCAGCTGAAGCCAGAAGTCCTAATATCCATAAACAGAAGAATGTATAAACAATGATGGATTTCAGCTTTGCAATAAGGAATAATATAAAACCATAGATGAATCTCAGTGATGCAATACTTTGAGACACAGAAGAGAATACATTTCCATTTATATGAAGTCCTAGAAAAGGCTAAAATAACCTATGGTTTAAAATGTCAGAAAGTGATTGCTTCTGGGGAGAAAAAAGATTGACGGGGAATGGGATAGTGAAACACCAGATGCAGTGCATTCTTCTTTTAAATAGACATGTTGGCACATTCATCAAAATACATTGATTTATATGCTTGCGATGTGTGCATTCACAGTGTGTACATTTAACCTTGATATTGAAAACAGATTTAATTCTAGTTGGTTGGGTTAGCAATTTTGAAAGTGTATAGTGTGTATACAAGCTTGACAAAAATTAACTAATTTAGGAATAACAGATGTTGTACTTTTATTGAATGTTGGATTGGAGGCGATTTACAGATAGAATAAGACTGAAATGTAATCTTTAGTTATGTTTAGAAATTAGAGATGTGCAAAGAGATGTTAATGTGATTACATACATTTACCTGTGTCTAGATGCTATTCACATATATATTACATAGATATGCAAGTATGTGGTTTGATGTGTGAACGTGTGTATTACACACAGTTACACACATATTTCTTGAACTTCTGATGAAGGCATACAGAAGCAGGCACCCATAATTCACAATGAAATTCCCAATCTTCATGCTAAAGGGCCATTGGCCACTAACAGAAACCAGGGATTTTGAAAGGGAAAGAAAGTCTAGATCCTCTTTCTGTACTGTAAAGTAAGAGAACACTCAGGGATGTTGCAGATGTCTAGAAAGGATACTGGGGATACTTTAAACTAGGTCCCACTCAACAAATTTTTCAGAAGTTCAGCAAGAAATACAAGCTTATGTAAAAAAAAAGCCTTATGGCCTTTTGAGTAAAATGAAATCCAATATTCATATAAGTATAAAGAACTTCGGAGTCAAAATAGATGAAAAACAAAAGAACTCTTCTAAACTGAAGGAGACAAGGACCTGAGAAGCTGATAGAAGAGCAGGATCCTGTGCTAAATTCTAGGTCAAAGGGAGCAGGAAAGAACAACAGAGGACATTGCAACACTGAAATGTGAATAGAGACTTGAAGTCAGACAATAGAACTACATCATCAATAAGTTTTGTGACTGATAACTCTGATGTGAAAAGAAGCTTGCTTTTAAGGAAAAAACACAGCATGTCCTTTATGAATAGATAAGTACAAAATAGTCAATTTTTTCAAGGACCAGGGAAAAAATATGGATATAAATGTGTGTGTGTGTGTGTGTGTGTGTGTGTGTGTGTGTGTGTGTGTGTGTGTGTATGACAAAGAGATTAAGAGCTGAAGAGATCAAAGATGGTGGCACTGAACATACACCTTGTTTGACTTTACATCAGGACATCAGTGACTTTACAGTGACATAAGGTCCTATCCAAGAACCACAAAACAATAGTATTTGTGACTGCCAGGTAAGAAGGGTCCAACCTGGGTGGAGCATGGCTGGGTCTGACTTCGGGCCACCCAAAAAATTAACAGAAAAGTCCCAGGTCCCTGCAGCCATGAGTGCCTGGCATGCACACTCCAAAGTCTAGCACACCACAAGCATAGGTGGTGGGCAGTTTCTACTCACTTGGGTTCAGAGAGAACAGTCACATAGCATCCACTCCACATAGCCACACACCAAGATGGCAGGGCAGATTCTGACCACCTGGGCTCACAAAGAGCAGGCACTGGGCACTTGTTCCTAGACTAGCCACAGGCCTAACTGACAGACAGTTTCTGCCCACTCAGTCACATTGAGAACCCTGTTCTGCAAAAACAACAGCATCACTCATTGTCCTCGGCCCTTAGGAGGCAAGCAGACCCACAGGAGCTGCTCTCTGCTTGTTATTTTTCTGCCTGCTCCCCAGAAGCATGGTATGCCTGATTGACAAACAGGGAGCAGGCTGAGACAGTGATACTAGCAGAGGTGAGTTGGGCAGGGCACAGAACCAAAGTCCCATTGTCCTCTGCCCAGAGACCCAGGCAAGCCTACCAGAGCAGTTCTCTGTTTTGATACCTTTCTGATAGCTCCATAGCAATCAGGGAGCCAAGAAAGTCAGTGATCTCAGCAAAAGTGAGAAGGGTGATGCCCCATTGTCTATACCTACCCTCAAATCCTCTGACCACCAGAGATGACCAAAGATGCTAATGCCAGAGATATCACAATGGGAAGAGGTCAGCTTAAGAACACAAGCAACAACTCCTAGGACCATTCTATACCACCAGAAACCAACAATCCCAACACCACAAGAAGCCCTGGAGATAATACCACATCCAATGCACAGGAGAAAGATTTCATATCTGATGTTATGAAAATGATAGTGGCATTAGAGTAGGAAAATAAATCCATAAAACTTAAGCAGGAATACACAATGAAAGACATGAACAAAACACTTTCAAAAATTAGTGAAAGACAGGAAACTACAATCAAACAGAAGAAGGAAATGAATAAAAAGTTTCAAGACCTAAAAATTGACATAGAAGCAATGAAGAAAACACAATCTGAGCTAATCCTGGAAATGGAAAACTTAGAGAATTAGACAGGATCTACAAAGACAAGCATCACCAACAGAATTGAAGAAATAAGAGAAAGAATATCAGTGATGGAAGATATGACTGAAGAAATTGATACAACACTCAAGGAAAATATTAAATCTAAAAAGGTCCTCACACAGAATATCCAATAAATCTGGGACACTATGAAAAGACCAAACCTAAGAATCATAGGGAGAGAAGAAAAAGAAGAACCCCAGCTGCAAGGCACAGAAAACATTGTCAACAAAATCATAGAAAAAAATGTTCCTAACCTAAAGAAAGAAATGCCCATAGATATACAATACACAAGTGTATAGAAATAGATTGGACCAGAAAAGAAAATACTCCTGCCACATAATAATCAAAATACTAAATGTAAAGAACAAAGAAAGGTGAAAGAGAAAAAGGCCAAATCACATATACAGGCAAACCTATCATAATTACACCTGAAATGTAAGCCAGAAGGGACTGGACAGATGTATTGCAGACACTAAGAGACCACAGATGCCAATCAAGACTACTATACCCAGAAAAACTTTCAATCACCATATACGGAGAAAACAAGATACTACATGACAAAACCAAGTTTAAACAGTGCCTATCTGCAAATGCATTTCTACACAAGGTACTAAAAGGGAAAACTCCAACCCAAGAAGAGTAACTATACCCAGAAAACCAAAGGAAAGAAATAGATACCAACTACCAAAATTGAATCAAGATCAGGTAAACAAATTAAATAGTCCTATAGCTCCTAAGGAAATAAAGTAGTCATCAAAAGTCTGGCATTAAATAAAAAGCCCAGAGCCAAATGGATTCAGCACATAATTCTAACAGACCTTCAAGAATACCTAATAACAATTCTCTCTAAACTATTCCACATAAGACATGCATAAGGAACATTACCAAACTCTTTCTATGAGGCAATAGTCACCTTTATACATAAGACACACAAGGACCCAACAAATCAAGAGAATGTTCTCTTCTGAACATAGATGCATAATACTCAATAAAATAATCACAAACAGAATCCAAGAAAACATCAAAAATATAATTCACCATGACCAAGTCGGCTTCCTCCCAGGCATGTAGGGATAATTCAATGTACAGAAATCCATCAATGTAATCCATCATATAAATGAACTGAAAGGAAAAAAAAACACATGATCATCTCCTTAGATGCCAAAAAAGCATTTGACAAAATCCAACACCTATGCACATTTAAAGTCTTGGAGAATTCAGGGATACAAGCCACATACCTAATCATAATAAAGGCTACATACAGCCTGCCAATTGCCAACATCAAACAAAATGGAAAGAAACTTATATCAATTCCATTGATATCAGGGGCTTGACAAGGCTATCCACTATCTTCAGATCTCTTTAATATAGTACTGGAAATCCCAGCTAGATCAATAAGACAACTAAAGGAGATCAGCGGGATACAAATTGGAAAGGAGGGAGTCAAATTATCATTATTCATGGAGGATATGATAGCCTACATCAATGACCCCAAAAATTCTACCAAAACAAAAACAAAAAACAAAAAACAAACAAACAAACAAACAAACAAAATCTGCAACTCATAAACACCTTCAGTAAAGAGGTTGAATAAAAAGTCAACTAAAAGAAAATCAGTAACACTGCTATATACAAATGACAAATGGGCTAAGAAAGAAATTAGGGAAACTACACCCTTTTCAATAGCCACAAATAAAATAAAGTGTCTTGCTGTAACTCTAACCAATCCAGAGAAAGACTTCTATGAAAAAAAAACCTATAGTCTCTGAAGAAAGAAATTGAAAAAGATATCAGAAGTTGGAAAGATCTCCCAATCAACATAGTAAAAATAGCCATCTTACCAAAAGAAATCTACATTTTCAAATCTCGTCAAAATTTCGACAAAATTCTTCACAAACCTTGAAAGATCAATTCTCAGCTTGATGTGGAAAACAAAAACCCAGAATATCTAAAACAATTCTGTACAATTAAAGATCTTCCAGAGTACTCTCCATCCCAGATCTCAACTTGTACTAAAGAGCAACATTAAAAAACAAAAACAAGGGGCTGGGCGTGGTTTTGCACACCTTTAATCCCAGCACTTGGGAGGCCCAGGCAGGCAGATCAATGTGAGTTCGAGGCCAGCCTGATCTACAAAGCAAGTCCAGGACAGCCAAGGATACACAGAGAGACCCTGTCTTGAAAAATTAAAAACAAAAAACAAAAAACAAAAACAAACAAACAAAAAAACCCCAGCATGGTACAGGAATAGAAATAGCCTGGTTGACAGTAGAATTGAATCAAAGTCCCAGAAATAAATCTATGTTCAAGAAAACCTTGATTTTTGACAAACAAGCCAAATCCATACAATGGGAGAAAGATAGCATCTTCAACAAATGGTGCTGGCCCAATTGTATGATTACATGTGGAAAAATGCATATGGGCCCATATTCATCACCCTGCAAAAAACTAAAGTCCAAATAAATTAAAGGCCTCAACATAATAGCAAACACACTAAATCTGTTAGAAGAAAAATTGGGGAACTCATTGGCACAGGAGAAAACTTACTGAACAGAACACGAACAGCTCAGGCTCCAAGATCTCCAATGAATAAATGGGACCTCATGAAACTGAGAAGTTTCTATATGGCAAAGGACACTGTCAACAGAACAAAATAACAGCCTACAGACTGGGAAAAACCTTCACCAACCCTACATCCAACAAAGAGCTAATATCCAAAATATATAAAGAAATCAAGAAATTAAATATCACCAAACCAAATAACTCAATTAAAAATGAGATACAGGCCTAAACAGACAGTTCTTAACAGAGAAATATCGAATGGCTGAGAAATACTTAAAGAAATGCTCAACATCCCTAGTCATCAGGGAAATAGAAATCAAAACATCTCTGAGATTCCATCTTATACCTTTCAGAATGGCTAAGATCAAAAAATCAAGTGACAGCACATGCTAGTGAGGCTATGGAGAACGAGAAACACTAGTTTATTGCAGGTGGAAGTGCAAACTTGTACAAACACTGAAAATCAATCTGGCACTTTCTCAGAAAACTGGGAATTGTGCAAGACCCTGACATTTCATTCCTGGGCGTATACCCGAAAGGTGCTCCACCATACAGCAATGACATCTGCTCAACTATGTTCATAGCAGCTTTATTCATAATAGTCAGAATCCAGAAAGACCCTAAATCTCCCTTAAGATTGGTTAAAGAAGCTCTGGTATATTTATACAGTGGAATACTATTCAGCAATCAAAAACAGGAAAATCTTGAAATTTGCAGGCAAATGGATGGAACAAGAAAAGATAATCCTGAGTGAGGTAGATCATACCCAGAAAAACACACATGGCATATATTCACTTATAAGTGGATATTAGCCCAACATATATGTCCTCTGAGAGATCCCACCAAGTAAGGAAGTAGGTCAGATGGTAGAACTTGCAGCAGGACTCTGAGAGAAGAGCTGCAAATTTCATGCCAGAGTTTAGGGACAAAGGGCCCAGGAGGGCAAATGATCCCCACAGGGAGACCATGGGGCCTATGGATCTGAACAAAGGAGGGGCTGCAAGGACTGATACACCAACCAAGGACAGTTACTGCAGAGCACCAAGACCACAGGTGTCACAGGTAACCTAGAGATAGACTGCCGATTCTCTGGGGGAGAGAAGGACTGCTGCTGAACCTCTGCCATGGACTTGGCCTCCCATGATTTGGTCCCTAGCTCTAGGCACGAAGGCCTAAGAGGCACAGAGAGGACAAGAATGCAGGATATCCTGTTGAGACCCCATAGACTGTCTCCAGACAGTTGGGACAGGAGGGCTTCCCTGTTACTGGTGTGAGGGAGGGGAATGGACATAGAACTGAAGGAGAGTTGGAATAGGAGTGTAGGTGGGAGGGGGCAGTTGTGATATACTGTGAATATGTTATAATAAATAACATATACATTTAAAAGGAAAAGGTAAAAATGAGATAGAACTAGATGAAAGAGAGACTCCTAACTCAAGACAGTCTATGAATTCAAACTGCAGAGAAAACAGGTAACATTTATTGCTAATACCACTACATAAGAATATCTCTAAGACTGGCTAAGACATGAATGTCTATGCATAAACAATGTGCCTTACTGGTCACACAATCTATGTGACTTATTTTTAGATGCCACTCTTCACATGGTATGAATAAAGATTTGCAGATCTCTTTCTTCTACTCATACAAAGAGCAGAAACCAGCCTGTATTGGTCTGTGCAGCCTGCACACCTCATGTTTTTATTATGTTAAGATTGTATAATGCTTGTGAGAAATTATGTTTTCACAACAACAAAAAAAAATGGACACTGACACTGGATAAGACCTGACAAGATCCTTCCAACCTCCTAGCATGTTAGATGCTGACATCCTGCATCCTTCATGCTCCAGCCCTAGGCGCTTCAGTTGCTATTCCTCATCAGAACATGACATCTCCCTAGGCAGCTTGGAAGAAAGCTTCTAATCTCAATTGGTCCAGTGTTGCAGACTGCCTGACATAGGACTTCTATTAAGCCTGGGATTTCTCAACATTTAGAAACTGGACCACAAATGCTATTCCTAGTTTGCTTAACTATTTTCCCCAATTGTATTTGAGCCCCTACAAAGGTATTACTCATCCCAGATCAGCCCAAAGAAGTCTTAAAAAGAGAATGATGCCCCATTTCTCTTAAAGTTTGTTGGGTGTAGCATTTCAGTTTTTTTCTTGGAGTATGGATGTTTATTTTCATTGGGAGTTGGTTATAAGTTATTTCTGGTATTATTCAGAGAGGAAAAGAGATTGGACTTAGGTATGTTTCTGTTTTCCTTTATCTTTCTTTCTTAAGTATGAAGATAGGGGTTAAAAAAAGAGAAAGCAGAATATCGAAATATATAGGAATGGCACGACAAAAAGTAGATTATTGAGCCTACTCCTCAACTTAAGGCCTTAATTGTTACTTACAAACAAGGTTATTTTTAATTCATTAGTATAGAATTTTGTGTTTTGATAAAAATAAGTTCAATTTTGATACATTGGTATATAATTCAAATTCAAGATTGTTCTTTCTTTGGCGGTATCTCTGAATATCTCTTTATTTCTATGTTTATTTTTCTTTTTTTAAATGGTCTTATCTTGACATCAGTAGTGCAGGCCTTTATATTTTTAATTAATTTATTCAGATTATATCTAAATTATCATTCCCTCACTTGTATCTTCCCATTCACCACTCCCTCCCTCTTTCATCCTATTTGCCTCCTCTAGGTCTGTTACAGAAAGGAACCTCTTTCCCCACCATATGGTCACAGCCTATCAAGTCTCATCCCGGTAGCCTGCTTATCCTTTCTCTTTGTGCCACCAGGCCTTCCCACTAAGGGGAAGTAGTCAAATTTGGGGCACCAGAGTTCATGTCAGAGTCAGTCCCCACTCTCCACACAACTGTGGAGAATATCTTGTCCATTGGCCAGATCTGAATAAGGGTTCAATGTTTACTGTATGTACATAAAGAAAATGTACTACATTTATACTATGGAATACTATTCAGCTATTAAAAACAAGGAAATTCTGAAATTTTCAGGCAAATGGATAGAACTAGCAATGATCATCCTGAGTGAATTAATGCAGACCCAGAAAGACTCACATGATATATACTCACTTATAAGTGGACACCAGTCCAAAAGGGATGTCCCGTGAAAGTCTTCACTTACCAGGAGATTGGGATAGATGAAGGGACTTCCTATTGGGACTCTAGGTGAAAGAAGTATGGGAGAATGGGGAAATAGAAAAATCCAGAGGGTCCTAGAACCCTACAAGAAGAACATCATGACAGGTGGATCTGGACCCAGGGGGATCTGCTCAAGATTATTCTTAATACACATTAAATATATATCTACTCTAAAATTAGGTAGTGTACCCATACAATTCAATTATAATACAAAGTTTATTTCCAATTCTTTGAAGATGTTATTTCAGGCTGCTTAGGATAATTATGTAATATAAGCTAATTGTTAATTGATCAAATCATATCAGTTACTAGTCTGTTTTCAATCACAAGAATATACACCCTAGGTTTAACACATAGATATGATTCTATAAAGATATATAAGGTAAAATAGTTATATAAGGTCTTTAAAAATGTTAGAGACCTACAGAATATGACATTTAAAGTTGTTTTTATGATTATAAGGATCCTTTGACAATAAGACAGGCTAAATTCTGGCAATACCCAGACTACCTCACAGATGATGAGCATAAAAGAACCTCTTTATGGTGATGTCTTCAAATGTGGCAAACAAGCCACTGGCAAAATGTCCTCATTTCATCCACAGACAGAATTCTGCCTAAAAGTGGACAAGCTTGGATGCAGGCTGTGTCGATGGCCAAACTCAGCCAGGACAGGATAAGCAAGTCCTCAATAGTTCTGGTCTCCCAAATATACTGGGCCAGAAGGCTGAAGATGATGTTCCATTTTTAAAGAGAGTTTTGGGTGGCTGTGTAGGTAGCAAATTGTCCCTGTCTTTTTTCCATTTTGGAAGCTGCTTACCTGTACTTTCTGTCTACCTGGATAATTAATGTTATACCTTCTCAAGTCTCTGATGTGGTTGAAGACCAGATAGTTTAGTTTTACAATTAAGCTTAGTTGTTAAAGGTTATATTGTTTTAGGTCTAGATAGATGTTTTAGGTTGATAGATATTAGATATGATAGATATTTATTTACACTGAGAATTGTAGACTCACCATGATTGGAAAGAATTTTCTCTGAGGTTGCCAAGTACAAATAGGCAAAATACTACGAATGTAACATTTATATAATTCCTAACTGTTTCATGGTTTTTCTTGTTGTATGTAGTTTACTGTGTGTGTGTGTGTGTGTGTGTGTGTGTGTTATAATATAAGTATATATATATATATATATAATTAAAAATAGTAATAAAAACAAAAACACAATTATATAAGTCAATCCTCATTATTAAGGGATTCCACATTTGTTAATTTGCCTACTCATTGAAATTTATTTTAACCCTATGTCAATAAAGTGCCTCCACAGTCACGTGAGAACACAAGCTGTGCAGCCAAATACCTGACTTGCTGGGTCCCAGCTTAGGTACAGATGACTACACTACATGAGTGATTATTTAATTGTTTGTTTTGGTAAGACTATTTAGTGAGACATCTTCTTTATGACATTCAGCTTTCACTTGGCTACTCCACTACTAAAAATGAACCCAAACTGATACAGACTTCCTGTCTTCTCTTGACAATAACAAGAGGCCTGTGATGTTCCTGACAAGCTAGGATGTGCACTCAATAAGAATTAATACAGAATCCTGCTTTTGGTCATAAATTCAATGCCAATGAATCAACAGAAAATATTCAATAAAGAGGTTCAAAAACAGAAACATACATAAAAGGTCCTAAACTGATGAAAGAAGGCTGTATCTGTTCATAGTTACTTAATATGTTATTTTGTAGAGTGGTAAACCAGAGATTAGGCATTTAGGAATCTTACTTGCTACATTGTACCTCCTACGCAAATTTAAAATGTCATGAATTTCTACCAAAACATCATCTTTCCCAAAGTATTACTGTATGATTCTAGTTTTATTTTATTTTATTACTTTTTTATTAATTTGTTCATATTACATCTCAATTATTATCCCATCCCTTCTATCCTCCCATTCCTCCCTCCCTCCTACTTTAACCCTATTGCCCTCAACTATGCTTGTGACTGAGGGTGACCTCGTCCCCTTCAGTATGATCCTAGGGTGTCAAGTCTCTCCTTGATAGCCTGTTATCCTTCCTCTGAGTGCCACCAGGCCTCTCCATCAAAGGGATATGGTCAAACATTGGGCACCAGAGTCCATGTGAAAGTCAGTCCCCACTCTCCACTCAATTGTGGAGAATGTCCACAGTTGGCTAGATCTGGGTGGGAGATTGATGTTTACTGCACATATTATCCTTGGTTGGTGGCATAGTTTGAGCAGAACCCCTGGGCCCAGGTCTACCCCTAATTATGTTCTTCTTGTAGGTTTCTAGGACCCTCTGGATCTTTCTTTTTCCCTATTCTCCCATACTTCTCTCACATAGAGTCCCAATAGGATGTCCTCACATCTATCCCAATTTTCTGGCAAGTGACTTATAGGTGACACATATGGGTCTAATTGTATTTTTTCACACATAGACATCCAGTTAGACCAGCACGATTTGTAGAAGCTGCTATGCTTTTTCCATTAAGTAAATTTGGCCTCTTTGTCAAAAATCAAGTCACCATATGTGTGTGGATTCATTTATGGGTCTTCAATTCAATTCCATTGATCCACTGGCTTATTGCTGTGCCAGTACCATGCCATTTTAATTACTGTTGCTCTTTAGTACAGCTTTGAGATCAGGTATGGAAATTCCTCAAGAGGATCTTTTATTGTATAGGATTGTTTTAGCTATTCTGGGATTTTTGTTTTTCCATATGAAGTTGAGAATTGAACTTTCAATGTCTTTAAAAAATTGTGTAGGTGTTTTGATAGAGAGTGCATTGAATCTGTAAATTGCTTTTGGTAAGATGGCCATTTTTACTATGTTAATTCTCCCAATCCACGAATAAGGGAGATCTTTCCATCTTCTGATGTCATCTTCAATCTCTTTCTTCAGAGTTTTCAATTTTTTTTTCAAAAACGTCCTTCACCTGCTTAGTTAGATTTACACCTAGATATTTTATATTGCTTGAGGCTATCATGAAGGGTGTAGTGTCCATAATTTCTTCCTCGGAATGGCTGTCCTTTTTATATAGGAAGGCTACTGGCTCTTTTGAGTTAATATTGTATCCAGTCAATTTGCTGAAGGTGTTTATCAGCTGTAGAAGTTCTGTGGTGGAATTTTGGGGGTCACTTATGTACACTAGCATATCATCTGCAAATAGGGATAATCTGACTTCCTTCTTTCCCACTTGGATACCCTTGATCTCCTTGTGTTGTCTTATTGCTCTGGCTAGAACTTCCAGTACTATATTGAAGAGGTATGCAGAGAGTAGGCATCCTTGCCTGGTCCCTGATTTTAGAGGAATTTCCTTGAGTACTTCTCCATTTAATTTGATTTTCGCTATTGGCTTGCTGTATATAGCTTTCTTTATGTTGAGGTATGTGCCTTTTATCCCTGATCTCTCCAAAACTTTAAACATGAATGAATATTGGATTTTATTAAATAATTTCTCTGCATCTAAGGAGATGATCATGTGGATTTTTACTTTGAGTTTGTTTATATAGTGGATTACATTCATGGATTTCCATATATTAAACCATCCCTGCATGCCTGGAATGAAGCCTACCTGGTCATGGTGAATGATATCTTTGATGTGTCCTTGGTTTTGTTTTGTGAGTATTTTATTGAGTATTTTTGCATCAATGTTCATAAGAGAAACTGATCTGAGATCTTTTTCTTTGTTGGGTCTTTGTGAGGTTTAGGTATCAATGTGACTATGGCCTCATAGAATGAACTTGGTAATTTTCCATCTATTTCTATCTTTTGGAATAGCTTGAAGAGTATCAGTATTAGCTCATCCTTGAAGGTCTGGTAGAATTTTGCTCTGAAACTATCTGGTCCTGGGCTTTATTTTGCTGCAAGACTGTCAATGATTGCTTCTATTTCTATAGGAGAAATGGGACTATTTATCTTGTTTATCTGTTCTTGACTCAATTTTGGCAAGTGGAATTGATCAAGAAAATCCTCCATTTCCCTTAGATTTTCAAAGTTTGTGGCATATATGTCTTTGAAGTATGATCTTATGATTTTTTTGTATTTCTTCGGTGTCTCTCTGCCTTTTAGTTAGTTTGGCTAATGGTTTGTCTATCTTGTTGATTTTCCCAAAGAACCAGCTCTTGATTGTGTTGATTCTTTGGATTGTTCTCTTTCTTTCTAATTTATTAATTTCAGCCCTGACTTTTATTATTTTTTAGATATCTACTCCTCTTAGGTGTTTCTGCTTCTTTTTTTCTCCCCTTAGGGCTTCCAGCTGTGTCATTAAGTTGCTTATGTGGGAGGTTTCCAAGTTCATTATAAAGGCACTAGTGCTATGAATTTTCCTTTTAGCACTGCTTTCAATGTGTCCCACAAATTTGGGTATGTTGTTCCTTCATTTTCACTGAATTTCAGGAAGTCTTCAATTTCTTTTTTTATTTCTTCCATAACCCAGGTGTCATTAAGTAGAGAGTTGTTTAGTTTCCAAATGTGTGTTGTTTCTGTTGTTGTTGAAGTGAAGCCTAAGACCATGGTGATCTAATATGATACAAGGTATTATTTCAATCTTCTTGTATCTGTTGAGGCTTGCTTTGTAACCTACTATGTGACCAATTTTGGAGAAAGTTCCATTGGGTGCAGAGAAGAAGGTATATTTCTTTTTGTTTGGGTGAAAAGTTCTGTAGATATCTGTTAGATCCATTTGATTCATGACATTGGTTAATGATGTTATTTCTCCACTTAGTTTCTGTTTCAATTACCTATCCTTCAATGAGAGTGGGATGTTGAAGTCTCCCACTATTATTTTGTGTGTATCGATATGTGGTTTAAGCTTTTTTAACAGATCTTTTACAAATGTGGGTGCCCTTGCATTGGCAGCATAGGTGTTCAGAATTGTGATGTCATCTAGGTTGACTTTACCTTTGATGAGTATGAAATGTCCTTCCTCATCCCTTTTGATTAATTTTATTTGAAAGTCTATTTTGTTACATATTAAAATGGCTACACCAGCTTCCTTCTTGTGAACATTTGCTTGGAATATTTTTCCAGCCTTTTACCCTAAGGTATGTCTATCTTCATGGGTAAGATGTGTTTTTTGAATGCAGGAGAATGTTGGATCTTACTTATTCACCCATTCAGTTAGTCTGTGTCTTTTTATTGGAAAGTTGAGACCACTGGTTTTGAGAGTTATTAATGACTAATGACTGTTAAGAGTCTTAAATTTTGATGTTGGTTCGAGCAGAGAGTTTGTGTAGTTGTATTGTTGCATAGTGTAGTTGTCTATTTCCTGTGTAGATTTGGTTGTAGCTTGTCCCTTTGGTGTGGAGTTTTCTTTCTAGTAACTTCTGTAAAGCCAGATTTGTGGATAGGTACTGTTTGAATTTGTTTTTGTCATGGAATATTTTGTTTTCTCTGTCAATGGTTATTGAGAGTTTTGCTGGGTATAGTATTTTTTTTAAGATTTCTTTATTTACTTATTTATTATGTACAAAGTGTTGTGTCTGCATGTACACCTGCATTTCAGAAGAGGGCACCAGATCTCATTATAGATGGTTGTGAGCCACCGTGTGGTTGCTTGGAATTGAACTGAGGACCTTTAAGAAGAGCAGACAGTGCTTTTAACCTCTGAGCCATCTCTCCAGCCCCGGGTATAGTAGTCTTGCCTGGATTCTGTGGTCTCTTAAAGTTTACAGGACCTCTATCCAGGCCCTTCTGGCTTTTATGGTCTTTGCTGAGAAGTCAGATGTGATTCTGATAGGTTTGCCATTAAATATTACTTGGCCCTTTTCCCTTGTAGCTTTTAATATTTTTTCTTTGTTCTGTGTATTTTGTATTTGGATTATTATGTGACAGGAAGTTTTTTTCCTGGTCTATTCTATTTGGTGTTCTGTAGGCACTTTGTATGATTTTAAGCATCTCCTTCTTTAAATTAGGGAAGTTTTCTTCTGCAATTTTGTTGAAAATATATTCTGGACCTTGAAGTCTGGCGTCTTCTCTTTCCTCAATGCCTATTATGCTCAGATTTCTTCTTTTCATGTGTCCTTGATTTCTTGGATGTTTTGTGTGAGGAAGTTTCCAGATTTACTATTTTATTTAATGGTTGCTTCAAGATTTATGATCATCCACACTGATCACCGCCATCTTGGAGTCCTACTTCCTCATCTTTCTATGCTTCTAGTTTTAAAAGACACAACTTAGATGTTCTTTCTTTGTATGTCTTAAATCCTACATGAATCCATACATCTATTCGCTTTTCCATGAACATCTAGACTGAGAAAAATGCTAGTTTGCTGAAAAGCAGGTACAAAGATTAATAGACTGTTTGAACAGAAAAATAAAATAACCAAAACCCACAAATAATACTCTTGATATGTTGGTGGCTCTTGGACCTTGAAGAGCCTGCTGCCTGGCCATCAGCCAGCAAAGTGAAGAGGACAATAAGTTTATTCTAAGGGCCTGCTATAGAGATATAAGAGGAGTTTTAGAAATCTAAAGATATAGTCAACCCCTAGAGTGATAATTTAGTTAGGAAAGTGTTTGCCTGTAAACATGAGGACCTAAGTGAAATTCCCCAAACCATGTCCTAAAAAGCCAAGTGCAATGTCACACATTGTAGCGCCACAGCCAGAAAGACAGAAACAGAATGGATGGATCTGTAGAACTTACTAGGAAACTAAGATAGCCAACTTGGTGAGATTAATGTCACTGTGATATCTTCACTCTTATCAAGAGTTAACAGGACCTGATGAACGAGAGACACTGCAGATTGTCCTCTGACCTCCTCATACACAAACACGTATATAAATGCACATCTATATATGTGCAGCCATATCACACACACACATGAACATGTACATACACACACACACACACACACACACACACACACACACACACACACACATGCCCCAGGAAAAAATTGACGTGCTGGGAAAAAGAGACGGTTAGTCTGAGACACATTACAGTACACGTAATGTTGGTTGTGCCATGCTGAGGTAAGCAGACATAGCAAAGGAAGATTTATTCAACTGTGAAAGGTTCTTTCTGCCCTTCTCTTGTCATTCCTGAGTGGCAGCCATTAAAGTGCTTATTGCAAATAGGCTGTGGGTTTCACTATTAATTAAAATATGTCCCTTATGCCGTGAACCCATTAGTTCCTTACATTAGATTTGATCATTCATTTCTAGTACTAATAGATCTGGACACTTACTATGTGCAGTTACACTTTCAGAGTCCAGCCTCATGCTTTTAAGTATGAAATTTCTTTTGTCAAGGAGACTGACACTGTTACAGAAAAAGACAAGAAATGCATACATAGGTTCAATGGTGTTGAGTATCTGACTTTTAAAAACGAATGTAAATCATGCTACTCTCTGTGATGATATTATTATTCTTTTCATTTCAATGTAGTAAATATAACTCTCAAATTTTCAGATGCAGTGATCATTTTATTCAATAAAGTAAAAACTAAAAATCATTCAACATGTTTATTCAAACAGAAAATGATGAAATTCTTTGAGAGCATGTTATGAATACTGTTAAGGGAAGAGAGAAATATACTCAATAAATATCGAATGAAGGTTTTCATTAACAGCAATAGGTGCTGGAAAGTCCCTACCTTCAAGAAGAAATCATAAATAGACACAATCACACATTCACAATTGTAGTCAGTGGACTCACAGTTGGCAGAGTTGGCAGTAAATTTTGGAGAATAAATCCAGCACAGTATGTATTGATTGCATGTGGTATGCTTGCCACTGTGCTAGCTCATTTCAACTTTACAAACACCTTATGATACTGTACTTCACAGAAAGGTCCTGAGGCTCAGAGAATAAGAGAAATCTGTTCGTAGTTTAAAAGGCAGAGGCAGAGCAAAGAGTCAAACTCTTTTCTATATCCAATACTGCTTTCTATGTCTAGTTTTAAAGAGAGGTCTAACATCACACTACAAATAAAGGATTTTTTAATTGTACTTAGATGAATTAAGGAAAACTTTCCAAAATAAGAGACATTCCTTGCATTGAGTCTTCTGTTTAGAAAGTCTTCTGTAAAAGAAAATAGCTTCATGAAAATTAGTCTGAGTGTGATTTGAATGAGAGTGGTCCCCTATAGGTGCATGTATTTGAATGTTTGATCCCAAATTAGGGAAACTCTTTGTGGAGGTTTAAGAAGTGTGGCCTTGTTGGAGGAGGTGTCATTGTGTGGGGTATTGAGCTTTCAGAAGCCTACTTCATTCCAAGTTGGCTTTTTCTGCCTCCTGTGTCTCAAGATGTGAGCTCTCCATGAGGCCTCCAGCACTATGCTTTCCTTCCTGATGCCACAGCCCATGCACCCATGATTATGGAATCTAACCATTTGAAACAGTAATCCCCAAATTAAACACTTTCTCTCATAATTTGCCTTTGTTGTGATGCTTTGTTATGACAATAGAAAAGTGACTGACCCAAAGAGCAAAGTTAGTGAGACAGGCCCTTGGACCAGTAAACACTGTGCCAGGTGGGGCTGCATGAGGATGGATAAAGTAAGGCAGGATTGGTAGTAGTGAATAATAATGATGATAACTGATGATGATGATGATGGTGGTGGTGGATGTAATACAAACTAGTAATTTTGAAGCAAAAGTGAGTAGTGCTATAGCTATAAAGTTATCTAATGGCAATACAGCCAGAATATTCTACCATCATGGAGACACTGATATTTTAAATTTTGAGAAGAGTAATAATTTGCCAGGGCTCTGTCTTGCTTGACTAATTGAACAGACTGGGATCAGAGAGACAATGGCCACAAGAGGGAAGACACAACAATATGCACCCTCTACATGACATCAGTAATAAAATGCCAGTTATGGCCTCAAGAAGCCAATCAATGGGCCAGGCACATCTGGAAGGATGAGCATAATTTGGGTGGTTACAGGGGTTTCCAGCTTTAGTAATACTTTTCATTAAACTTAAAAACACAAGATTGAAAACAGGTTTCTGGGACAAGATTATACATGGAAATGACTAATATAGAACCAATTATATCAACAGTTATCTTTATTTGATCTTAACAGTACAAAAGATGATAACTGGCCGTGAGAAGAAGAAATGTATGCTTTTGTAGGCTGTGATATGTAATCCCTTGGAAGAAATATGAGAAATATAATAAAACATATTACAACTAAAGGTGAAAGATATTTATTTTCAACAGCACAATTATTTCGCACAAATTGCTTTTTTTGTGTGTGTCTTTCCAGTGCATGGTGGTTAAACTGTAGGAAATTAATGTCATTTGAAATTTCAGTCTTCATGAACTGCTAGAAAGCACAATAGTAAATCTTCTGAAGGAAAAAGAAACCAGTAATGCCAACACACCTTGGGATGTCAAATTCATGATTGTTGTACAAACTGTCAGATATGCCAGTTGACTGATACTTGAAGTTGTACCACCAAGAGATTTAGAATTTTTGACGATGTTCCAGAAATCAACCTTGAGCTAATTGTCAGTCTTCCGAGCTTGCAAGGAAAGCTGTGGAAATGTCAGAACAACAGATACTAATGCTTCCCACCGAGTACTCTACTGTGTTTATACATGTCCTTTCAATGGCCTCTACTGTCTTAAAGATGAACCAAGAACAGAACAAAGAAATAAGAGCAACAAGAAACGTAGTAAAGTAATTCTAATATGAAATTGCTTTCTATAATCAGTCTCTTAAAAGCACCATGACTTAACCTAGAAATGTTGATTGTTGACACCCTTGCAGAATAGCAATCCTTCCTCTATCTTCCTGAAACTACCATTGCTCTCTCAAGAAGTAAATATATTTGTTGTCCACTGGCCAAGCAATATATCTTCATTCTCTCAAATGTATTCTGACAGGTTCAAGGGATGCTGCTTGCACTTAAACCCTAGAAGTTGCCAGACAATTCACCTGTTATTTCAATCATATAAATTCACACACATTTTTATCTACATTTATTTTTGTTTGACAAATATCTCTCGCTTAGGGATGACTCTGTCATTGACCAATAAAATGACTCAGGATTACCTGCTTTAATTATTTTTTCTTTAAATATATTTCAATATCATCTATAGGAGAGGGTTCCTAAAACTTATTTAACATACTAAAGCTTTTAGAATAGTGTCTATCAAGTAAGTATTCAATCATTTGTGTCTGGTGTTTTTAACATAGACAATTACAAGAGTACTACTAACAGTTAGTGGGGCATCTAAATTGAAGAAATAGAAGAACTAGGAAGAAATATAACAATAATCAATTTGAGATGATATGTACCAATAATAATAGAAATAATGCCACCCTATATTTGTACATTGTTTATCATAGATTACATACCACCATATACCAGGTACTGCTGTAAGTATTTTGCATTAAATAACTTGTATCTATAACTCTATATGGTTTATAATCCTCTTGACATCATAATTTACACATGACAAACATGAGGAAGCAACTTAAATAACCTGACCAATGTCATAAAGACAAAACTCATAAATTGATACCCTCTGTCACCAGCCTTCTTCATATAGAACCATGACCCTTGCAAGTAATTTGAAAGAAGAAACTCACTGATAAATGATTGATTAAAAAGAAATGAGCTAATGGAGAGAAGAAGCTATATTATATAAACGCGGGTTTATTGGAGCAGCACAAGAGTGAGAGGCAGAGGGAGAACATGTGCTGAAGGGGCAGGAAGGTGGGGGAAGGGAAGGATATAGAACAGGAAGAGGGAAAAGGGGGAAGGGATATCAGAAACAAAATGTCTGGATTAAATAGTGAAGGGTTTCTTTGAGAGGGGAAGCCTTGCCCCTTGATAGTGGCAGGGCATGCCACAACCATGCCTTGCAACAGGACCTAATATCCCAGCCCTTTTTATATATATATATATATATATATATATATATATATATATATATATATATATAACAAAAGAATAACAAGTGACTAAATTTCATCTTTGGCTGCTTCTGATGGACGTTGTGGCATTGATTTGGTGGGGCCAGGGCAGGGGTGCAGAAGGCTGGAGTATTGGTCAAGTCCAGGAAGAACAGGCCATTGTATTTTCTGTTCAGGATCTGTGAGACCACCTGTGGTTAGGAAACTGCAGGACTATCTGATGTAGTCTGTAAGGATTAGGCCAGAGCACCTGAGTTCTGGATATAGCAGCTGGCAGGACCTGGAACATATATATGTTAGGGGCAGAAGGCAAAGTTAAGCAGTTTAGGGAGAAAAACATTTTTTCTTAGGTGTTCATTTGAAATTTTTAGGATCATGGTCTTGGTTTTTGGGGGAATGGAGTCTCAAAAACAATGAAATAAGGGAGGAATCCCACCCTCTGAAATAGGAAACAGGTGGGAAAGTTCGACTGTTGATTAACATTAGTACTTATCTTGAGTGTGACCTGTGGATTCAAGTGGGTCACCTGAAATTTACTAGAATTTTTTTAAGTTTATAAGATGAGACAAATTAGCTGGGGACATAACTTAAAATCTGATTAATGTTAAAGCTCTGAATAGTCTTAATATAACAGTAGCATAGTGAGAGAAAGAGTTTTTAGATACCTTAAATCACTTTCTTATTATCAATCTTAACATACCTACTCAGACCATCAAACACTTTTCAGAAGCTCATGTTTTACGTAAACTTTACACTTTTCTGAGAAGCCAGCTGAAGCCTCGGGTTTTCCTATTAAACTGATCTTCAAACCCATCATAGACCTGATAAATAAATTACTGCAGGAAGTGTAATCCAAGTGGCTTATGTATTGATTATCTAGATGGCCTTATCACTAGGCTCCCGTGGTGTAGATGTGGGCAGAGCCCCTGGGGCAGCATCAAATTTTGGCTGCCAGGCCCAGCTTTTATGGAGGAGGAACTTGGGAGGCTGACCAACCTTATTTTGTCTAGACAAAACAGGTCAGTCAGTTCTCCAGTGTCTTGTTTGTTCACAGTTCAGGCATGAACTTAGTAGCAGGCAAGTTGGAGTTGGGGCAGTATTGCCCAGTATCAAAATCCAGGTGGAGTCATCTACTGTTGTGACCAAATCTTCTTGGAGGACTTGGGGCCACTGCTAGTAGCTGCTGTTCTCTATTATAATAAGCATTTTTATTGAGCATTTAAATGTACTTATTCTACAGATTCTCTGACAGGTTTGAGAACCGTCATCTATTAAATATAGCTGAACAAAATAAACTATTTTTGTTTTGTTTTGTTTCATTTGTTTGTTCTTTTGGTGGTGGTGTTTTTAGTTACTCATCCTAGACTTAATCTTGAAAATGTAAAACAGGAGACTAGGTGAAGCTCGATCTTTCCTGCTGATTCTACCACAGTGCATTATTACTGATGGAACAGCAAAAGTTTAAAAGACAGAAGTTGCAGTTGGCCTTCAGCAAGGTAGGGAAGGGAGATGGCAGGACTCAGTAAAGACGGAGATGAAGTCATAGCTCCACCCACTTCATTCCAAAATCAGCATGGCAATCAGTCACATCTTGTAAGCAGATGGCAGCAGGTGCTGGGGTACTTTGGTGGCTCTGCAGAAGCCAGGGCCAAACTGCTGCAGCTCCGCCAGAGCCTCTTAGCTACAGCCATTAGTTCCACTTGCAGAGACTGTGCATGAATATGGGGTAGAATGGGGAAGGCGTAGGCAGGCCCTGGAGCTGTAGGTACAGAAAGTAGCTGCAGGAAGTGGGGTGGGAGGTGGTAAGAGCATGCTTTAAAAAAAAACCTGGACAGATGTAGTTTGAAAAAAATAGCAAAGACACCCAGTGGAAACTATGTCTATCAGCCTTAGCTGAAATCTCAAGATTATTGACATGGCATCCCAAATCAATAATCTGGGATTAGACAGTTTTGGGCAGTGGAAATAATCTACCGTCAGACAGTCAGACATCTCCTAACTACAGGCACCCCATTAGAGCAGCACGGGAGGGGGCGGGTGAGCATGTGTTGGATTGGGGTAGGTGGGGGAAGGGAAGGAGCGAGCAGGGAGAAGGGACAGTGGAACTAAAATGTCTGGATTATATAGTGAAGGGTTTCTAGGAGTCGGAAGCCCATAACGAGAAGGTAGGGCAGGCCAGCAACACCTTGCAGCAGGGCCTAAGAATAAACACAGTGATATGAACTCTGGTGCCCGTAATTTGATTGCTGTCCCTTGGTGGAGAAGCCCTGTGGGAACACAGAGGAAGCAGATGCAGGCTACACAGATGATACTGTGTGATCATAGGATATGGGAGAAGGAACCCCCACCTGTCAGAGGTCTAGGGGAGGGGAATAGGGCAGAAAAGAGAAGGAGGATTGGAACAAGAAGGTAAGAGCAAAGGGATTATAATCGAGATGTAAGGTAAATAAATTATAATAAAAACCAGTCAATAAAAAAAGAAAGGAAGGAAGGAAGGAAGGAAGGAAGAAAAGAAGAAAGAAAAGAAACAACAACAACAAAAGATTTGAGGGCCACTATGCTCAAGGCCTCAGATTCTGGTCTGACCCGGATCTGCTTGTCCATTTTGTCCCCAGTCCTACATTAGATGGAACCTTTTGAGATTTCATCTGTCAAAACTTGTCACAGATCTGGGAAGGCAGGCTCACATTCTTCAACATAAATTCAATACTTTTCTCCTTCGATACTAACATTAGAACCATGTCCCTTGAAAATGAACAATTAGTTCTTTCCTCATTGCCCAGAGCTTTAAAAAATTTCTAATGAATCAACAAGAAACAGTGGGCAGCTATTTGGGTGCAGAAAATGAGATCAGGAGACTTAAATGTTCAATTAGCCCCTATACTTTAATCCCCGCTGAAGAAGTAATGGGAAGTGACTGATCTTCAAAAGTAAAATATTGCCTCCATATAGTTGGATAGAAATATGTCTTTAATATTGAATAACCATCTGGCTTTTTGTTTTGTGCTGTCTTTAAATTCCTTTGACTTTCTGATAGAGTAATCAAGTGGCCTGATCACTTCAATTCCATCATCACATCCTAAAAAAAACTCCATTTGTTCTGGATGGTGTAAAAGAATAAAACACCATTCTTCCCTTGGCTTTTTGTCAACTGATATTCTCATATTGGATGACAAAGTACTTTGCAATACATTTTTCTCCTTATAAGTCTTGCATTGGGAACTTTATCCATGATGTTTCCAGTATGAATTTTACTTATAGATGGCAAAAATACAGCTTTGTGGTTCAAAGAATAACATTTACCATGGCTCATAAAAAATGTATAGACCTCCTTCAACATCAAACAACGCTTAGAATACTACAGCCTGGGGCCAAGTGTAAAGGAAATAGAGGTACATTCAAAACATACCTACATTCAAAATTAAAAGGAAATAAAGTCTTAAGAAAATTACATCTTAGTCTTGCAAAAGCTCAACTCATTGAGGAGGTTACTCGGCATTTTGTTAAAGACATTGAGGTGAAGAGGACATTTCCCCTAGGACTTGCTCCATGGGAAGGTCTAGATGTGGAGAGAACATACACTCTTTTCAATGTCATGGTTTCAAATGGAAACAGAATGCCTGGTTGACTTTTGCATGTGCCCATGTGCTCTTCTTTCAAGTTGTTAAAGGTTGGCCAGAAAAGAAGCAGCTGCATGGCACTGGGGTGTGAAATTATCCTTAAGTGTATCTGGTGAAGTTTATTCTTCATGAGCTCCTACGTGCAAGAAGAACACACCATTGGAGTAGAATTTGACCAAACATGTTGCTCTTTCTCACTGTTAAGAAACAATGAGTAATCATACTTCAGGAAGTTTGTATCAAAATTGCACACGTAGTCAGAATATTAAGAAAGTTCAGAGCATATCTCCATTTTACCTTTTATTCCATTTCCCTTTTTGTGAAAAAAATTGACTAGAGTATTCTCAACTCATAAGACTATCAGTCATTGCAATTTTTGCATAATTTAAAAACAAGTAGAAGTCAGTGCAGCAGAACTTAATGAATGGTTATGAAGCTGCTATCAGCATAGTTCCATGAAGAAGAAATGTTCCATAGTTCACTGAGAACAAAAGCCAGGGCTTGCCCTAAAGTTCAGTATAGAAATTGTAACAGCAGATTAGCCCCTTGAATGAAATTTCCCCTTATCTCAAAAAAAAAAAAAAAAAAAAAAAAAAAAAAAAAAAACCCTATAGAGAAGTGAGGTGATTCCTGCCAAAGCTGAGAAAGCCTTTTCTCTCCTATTTCCTTAGTGAGAGTTTCCTGTTTAACCGAATGCTCTAAGTTCAAGTGGTAGAAGGCTATTACAGGGAGCACCTTCATTTGACCTAGCCTCAATTTGGGGGGGGGTTTCTTTATCAACCTATGATAATTATAACTGCCCCAGTCTTATTGAATCACAAAGAGTTTAACCCACATTCATTCTTTCTTGCATTTTCTCTTGACATCTTTATTTAATTACATGTAAATATATGTAAAGTGACCATACCAAAGCTCTGTACAATGACTTCTTGTATCTAGGCCTCTCATCTTAACAGCCTTGAGTTAGCA
The DNA here is from genome assembly GCF_964271855.1 of Acomys minous. Classification (NCBI taxonomy): domain Eukaryota; kingdom Metazoa; phylum Chordata; class Mammalia; order Rodentia; family Muridae; genus Acomys; species Acomys minous. Next base: position 80,547,081 of record NC_140483.1, read on the forward strand.
GCTTGATCAGCCTCATTCTGGAAGAAACAGAGGACATACTAGGTGAAGAACCTCAGTTAGGTAACTGAAGGGGTGGTGAAGTCAGGTGTGACCTCAAAGACACGAGTTATTCCTGACACATTACCTATAGAAAAAGTTCCAGAGACTATGTTAAGGGGCTTTAATTTTTTTCTTTTGACTTTTTTTCACATTACTATAAAAAGGTGCTGGAAATTTTGCAGACATCCTACACATCTGATGAATTTATGTATGATTGAATTTTAAACAGGAACTGTAATGTTGGACCAGTGAGATGGCTCAGTAGGTAAAGTGTGGTGCTCCAAGCCTGCCCAATCTTTGGGAACCTCATGGTAGAAGGTATGAATCTACCCCTGGATATTGGCTTTTATATTGAGGTGAGTATAATGGCACAAGCCACAGACACCAGGCCCTCTTCTCTGTCTGTCTCTGTCTCTCTGTCTGTCTCTGACTCTGTCTCTGTCTCTGTCTCTGTCTGTCTCTGTCTCTGTCTCTGTCTCTGTCTGTCTCTGTCTCTGTCTCTGTCTCTGTCTCTGTCTCTGTCTCTCTCTCTCTCTCTCTCTCTCTCTCTCTCTCACACACACACACACACACACACACACTATAATCAAAATATTTTAAAATTTAAGTGGAACCTAATTTTACACTGTATATAGATTTCATTTTGACATTAAGATAAAGGATTGCTTAAGATTCGGGTGTGACAGTATAGGTCCTAAAGGCATTTTGGCTGACTGGTTGATATTGACCTTTCGAGGCTTACAGAAAAAGAAAATGAGAAGAGAGAGAGAAAAAATATTTTAGAATGCTTGACTAGAAAGTCCTTTACTCAAAATTTTCACAAACATTCCCCTACATTCCATTCTTACTACTTTTTAGATTATTCTTTGTACAGTACCCAGAATTTCTCAATACTTTTCTGTGTTTATTTAGTGTGTGTGTGTGTGTGTGTGTGTGTGTGTGTGTGTGTGTGTGTGTTCCTTTGTGTATAAATGTGTGACATTTAAATGTTGAAGATAAAAGAAATTTTCTTCCATGATGTGTGAGATCTGGGTCTTGAACCAGGACAACAGATTTGAGACCACTATTTTTTTTTTTTGAGAAATCTTGTCAATTTCAGAACTTTTAACAGTATAAACAAACAAGCAAACTGTTCTAGTGATTTTCAACTGTGAAAGAAACTCTAAATACATAGTTTGCCATATGATGATCAACCTGCTCAAGTAAATTTTACTGAATGCAATGATCTGCTTTTCAACTTCCCATTGGCTGGCCATCCCACAAACTTCCATCAGTAAGTGTCAAGCATGAAATATCTGAGACACAATTGTTTTTCTCTAATATTTACACAAGTGGCCCCCCAAAACTTCAATTACTCTAAATAAAAATACATCTAAATAAATAGTATTTTATTATTTATTTCCTAGCTCATTGAGATCACCAAATTAATGACCCATAATATTTCACCATGCAATTGAAGAATAGCTTTTTGTCCAATAAATAACTATTTTATACTTTTACTTGTAAGCTATAAATTAGTATCACTTTTCATCTGTACATGTGCATATTTTCACAGATTATTCTTCATACTTTCCTTTCCTTTTCTTCCCTAAACTTCCCCTTCATTTTCTTCTTCTGAAAGCCTTGAAGGTAATACCAATCATTTAGTAAAACTGACTTTTAGAACTATACTGTCATTAAATATTATTCAAGTACTTAGAGTTTAGTACAAAATAACAACAAAATCAGGCAGAGCAGATAAACAAATGATGTAATATATCAAAGAAAAGTAAACTTTTGGCACATATCAATGAATAGATAAGCATTTCCCAGTAGTTTTAAATAGAAAAGAAGGGTTGGCCTTCCCAGACACTCCCAGGAGCATGACATACTGAAGCAATGTTCTTCCTTAGCTAGAGCAAGCGTTGCTTTAATTCCTCAAAATAGCATATTAGTCATATTGAGTTAAAATTGCTAATTTGAGTTTGTTTTTATACTCTCATTTTGAATTCAATTTGAATTGTAATTACACTATGATATAATTTTATATTTTGAATAAAATTATATACTAATACAAATTATATGTTTTAAGGAACTTTTATGTTATAAATGAATTATGGATTATTTTTAAATTGAATATGTAAAAATTACTTATACACAATGAGCTCCTGGTTTCTTCCACCATAAACTATCATTATTAAACAAATATTTTAATAGATTTATGCATTACTCATGACAGAAATATGGCTAAATTCCATTCTGCATACCACATTATTCCTATAAAATATCATTTTTAATGAGTTAGATCTTTACTAACTATAAAATATGAATGATGAATGAAGTGTGTGGCATATATTTTTTTTAACAAGAAGGATACTCATGTTTCTCAAAGATTTCAACCTACCATACTTCTCGTAATTTATGATAAGAATCCAGGAAGTCAGCCGGGTGTAGTGGCGCGTGCCTTTAATCCCAGCACTTGGGAGGCAAGTGGATCACTGTGCGTTTGAGGCCAGCCTGGTCTACAAAGTCAGTCCAGAACAGCCAGGGCTGCATAAAGAAACCCTGTCTTGAAAAACAAAAAGAGAATCCAGGAATAAATCAGTGGTTCTCACATGGAACCCAGATTTCCAACCTCAGAATCAGAAAAGATACCCTATACTGAGGGTGGCTCAGTGAGCAATGTCCCTACATGCATCCTACTACCAGGATTTCCCAAGCCTTTTTAACTTTTTGAGATCTCATGATAGCTAACATTAAGAATTTCATCATAGAAAAATTTATTTTCCAAAAAGACTATTTTACACATTTTTCTTCAGACTTATGCATTTTTAGTTTATGTATGTGGGTGACTGCTCACATGTAGGTTTTTATTACCCACAGAGACCAGGAGAAGGTACTCTTATCTAGATCCAATAGAACTGGAATTACAGATGATAACAATATAAGGTAAGCGAGCTGGGAACTAAGCCTAGGTCTCATAAAAAAGCAGAACATGCAGCAAAGCACTAAGCCATCTGGACAATACTGGATTACTTTAGGTATTTTAACTGTAGTTTATAAAATAATAGTGACTTTTATAGTGCTTATCTTTCTAGATTCTTCCATCTTCTTTCTCTGTCTTCCTTTCTCTCTTCCTTCTCCCATTTGAGCTTTGAAGGCCAATGCCAGCCAAATAGACAAAATATCTGTGGGACAAAAACCAAAGTCACAAAATTCTATGTTTACCAGTGCCCAGATTTAGCTGTAGATGGCCAGTCAACAGGAAACAAAACCAGCCATCCTACTTTGCCCCTGACCTAAATCCTGAAGAGACATAGTCTTACACAGAGTTATCAACAATCTTCAAAAAGAGGTTCTAGACATAGCTCAAAAGCAATTGCATAATTCAATAATCCTGACCGCAATGCTGCCATCACCTTCACTGATTCTGGAGTCTGGAACCCTGTAACTCTTTGACAGTGAGCATCCTGAAAGCCACAGGGCTCCAAAGGGAAATTAGCTACATCAGATTTACAAATCCTTCTGTCTTGCTAAGAATGTGGGAATGAAGGAATTACTATTTATTCCACCTAGAAAGATCAGGGATGAAAGGCCTATTAGCTATCTTAAAAACAGCATTTAACATAATACATTGTTTTCCCACAAACACTTCTTCATCAACCCCTGAGCCACTTCTTGTATTGTTTAAGAAGACAACCAAGATTCTTTTCTCTAAAACAAGACCCCACATGACCTCACAAATTATCTAAAAGAACAAAACAATTGTTTGTGGGAGTCAGCCTGAATCTCAGGCAGCAGAGTGCTGGCATCAAGGATTGTCTTGGCATCATATCTTCTGACAATTATCAGGTAGGAGAAAAAGTGGCTCATATGTGGCCAGCAGTCACAACACAGTCAAGAGCCAGAAACCTCTCCAAGCACCCTACCTGGCCCTAGGAAGTTACTTTAGAAGGAAGGAAGCAGAGAAAAGGAAGAAAAATCAGAAGTAAAAGAAGTCTAAAGGATATACTCATTCTATGCAACTAGTAAACCTCTCTTTCAATGTAACCTGCTTCACTGTAAGAAAAACATATCCGTTTGTCCTTGGCTTCTAAGGAGAATATATGAATATCAGTATTATTGATGCATCCTTCCCAAGGCAGCAGAAATTGGAAGAATCTGTGTTTCTGTCTTTGCAGAAACTCTGTCCACATTTGTTCTTGCTAAGCTCACTCTTTTTTTTTTTTTTGGCATTTAAATATTTTTTATTAATTTTTTCTTGTTACATCTCAATGGTTATCCCATCCCTTGTATCCTCCCATTCTTCCCTCCCTCCCATTTTCCCCTTATTTTCCTTTCCTATGACTGTTCCTGAGGGGGATTACCTCCCCCTGTATATGCTCACAGAGTATCAAGTCTCTTCTTGGTAACCTGCTTCCTTCCTCTGAGTGCCACTAGGTCTCCCCCTCCAAGGGACAGGGTCAAATGTGAGGCACCAGAGTACATGAGAAATGCTCAATCTCCTTAGTCATCAGGGAAATGCAAATCAAAACAACTCTGAGATTCCATCTTACACCCATCAGAATGGCCAAGATCAAAAAATCAAGCAACAACATATGCTGGCGAGGATGTGGGGAGAGAGAAACACTCCTTCATTGCTGGTGGGAACGCAAACTAGTACAGCCACTTTGGAAATCTATCTGTGGCTACCTCAGAAAACTGAGAATAGTGCTTCCTCAAGACCCAGCTATTCCACTCCTTGGAATATACTCAGAAGATGCTCCAGCAAACAACAAGAAAATTTGCTCGGCCATGTTCATAGCAGCCTTGTTCATGATAACCAGAACATGGAAACAGCCTAAGTGTCCATCAGTAGAAGAATGGATAAAGAAACTGTGGTACATATACACTATGGAATACTACTTAGCTATTAAAAACAAGGACTTCCCGAAATTTGTGGATAAGCTCACTCTGTTTTTGTTTGGTTGGTTTGTTTGTTTGTTTTTCTCCTTCTCTCTCTCTCTCTCTTTTTTCCTTTTATACTTTTAATCTGGCTTCGATTGCCTTATTTCATCAGCGAAGACAACCCATCAAAAACAATATCCAAATAGGTCTTAAAATGTAAAAATGTTCGATACACATATTTTTAATGGAAAAATTGGCAAAAAGTATGCATTTTATAGCAAGTATGCAAACTCGAAACCCGAGGAAGAATTTGGTCTTAATGCCTAAACATCTATTTTTGTGCTTACTTCAAAGTAATTAGTTTCAATCAAAGACATTTGAAATTACAAACTAATAAAAGCAGTGTCAATCACTGAAGAGAAAGGCCATAGGCTTGGTGGTTAGGCTCCTGTGATTCCTAGATTGTCTCAATTTGGACAAACAACAGGATCTCCTATGTTTTATCTAATTAATATAACTGATATTTATTGATAACAATAAAAATTATGACACCCTCAAGTTCTTGGTCAATAGAAATGAAATGGGAGGCTAGCATAGGTGTAGGTAAATGAGCCAGAGGGAAGAAAGTTGAGTTTGTCACAACAAGATGAAGTGATGTCCCCTCAAGGATAGCCCTGGATCACTGAAAACTTTGCTTTGCATCCTGTCTTAGAGAGGAACCATTAATGGAATTATAATAGAAAGACATGAGTGGCTTTGAACTAGATCACCAGAATAATTCTGGCTGCATTTTCAAGGAAGGGAAACCATAGAGAAGGCTGTGTTGAGCCCAGGGTTGAGAGATAATGCATTGAGTGACTCTGTAGCTGGACTAGTAAGAAACAGTCCTTGAATGCACTTTAAAGATAGAGCCCATGGAATTTGCTGATTGATAAAGCAATGCTCATGAGGGGAGAGGGAAAGGAGAGAGAGAGAGAGAGAGAGAGAGAGAGAGAGAGAGAGAGAGAAAGGGAACACAAAGATAATGCCAAGATACTTGGCTTGAGTAAGAGGGGGGTAGAATTTTTTTTTAATCTTAGGTTTCTGCAGAAAATTCAAGAGAGTGCATTTAATCAATTTTAGTGGCAAGTGCTTAACCTTTATCTTTTCTAATTTTACACCTTAGGACACAAATTTTGTTCCTCCTGGCATCTAGTTCAATGTATGCCTATTGCTATTGTCATTGTAATTGTCAGGACAGTTTCCATTAGTTTAGGCAGAGTCTCTCTGCTTCCAGAGCCAACCTGAGCAGACACAACACTGGTTCAGGGCTTTCTTGTGCTAGACCACCCCACCTGGCCTTCCCCTTAATTTAACAAGAGTAACCCCCACATTATATGAGGGGAATTTGCATCAGGTACAATCACCATTCACTAAGGCTGCTCCTCCTCCTCCTGTATGGAGACAGTGCTTGGCCCTGCTCAAGGAAAGGTGGTCTCTTTGTGGGACCTTGCTCACTGCTAATATGTTTTCTTCTATGCCTATGCCAACAATCCCTTTTTCTTCTCCCGCTTAGCTTCTTACTTAAATTTGTGCCCTAGGTTCAGAATTTTAGTCTCTCTTTGGCAGTCCAAAACCTGAGACAATCTGCTCATCACAGGAGCCACACTATAGGCCCACTGAAAGGAAGCAAAGCTCCCTGTGTTGCTGGAGGAAATGAGGTCATCTGAGAACATGAACCAGATATGCAGACACTATCCTACCCAATTCTAAAGTATATAGACCTTTGCTCAAAGCATAGGCCTTTGACAACATGCCTCTTCCCCCACAGCAGGTGGAAGAGGCAACTTCGCCTCCTTGGCAGCCTTTCCTTTAATCATCTTGGATGGTGACTCATTAATTGGATGTTGTTGGCATACATTCATTGTACAAAGTATTGGGTTTGACAAGGACATTTTCATTCAAGTATACAAGGTGCTTTGAGAAAACACCTTCCTGTTTCCACATACCTTTCTTTGTCCTCCCACCACCTCAGACACATGGATTCTCCTAGCCAGATTTATTTCTATTTTTATATCATATATACATATACTATTTTATTTCTCTATATAAAAGTCTAGGATCTACAAGTGAAAGAAAATGTGTGAAATTTGTCTTTCTGAGTCTGACATATTTCATTTAATATGATAATCTCTGATTTGCAATGATTTTCTAGTAAATGATAATTTTATTTTTCATCATGGTTATAAGTATAATGCACACACACATTTCTTTACACATCTCATCATTTAGCTATTATAAATAGCACTTCAGTAAACATTGGTATATAAATATCTCTGTGAATAGATAATTGATATCCTTTTAGGTAAATTCAATACCTAACTGTGGTAGAGCTGGGTCATGTGGTCAATCTACTTTTGATTCTTTGAGAAAACTATGTACTAACTTTTATTGTGGATGAGCTAATTTATTAAATCCTGTCAATATTTTTAAGGCTTCCCTATCCACCCCCCTTTTTTTTTGTATTGTCACGAGTATTTGTTGTTACTTGTTTCTTGATGATTGCTACCATAACTAGAGTGAGAGGAAAGCTCAGTGAAGTTTGAATTGGCATTTTCTTGTGGTGAGGAGGGCTCCCCCTTTCTGAGGACTAGAGAATGGGGGTTGAGGTAGAAGAGGAAACAGGAACTGGAATGAGATGAAAGAGTGGGCTATAATTGGCATGCAAAGTGAATTAATTAAAAATAAAATTTTAGATGATGTTAAATATTTTTCACATACTTAGCAGCTGTTCATACCTCATCTTTTGAAAACTATTCAGTTCTTTTTAGCTTTCTATTGATTGGGTTGTTTGATTTCTCATTATTTTGTTTTTGAGTTCTTTTAATGTTCTAGATATAAAACTCTGTCAAATGTACAGGTGGTAATATTTTTCACTCATTCTGTAGAATGGCTCTTCACTCAATTGTTCCTGTGTTTGTGCCAAAACTTTAATGTCATGCGCTCACAGTTGAATTGTCATTATTTCTGTGAGTACTTGAAGAGATTCTCAGAAAGTCACTGTGCTGATATTTTGATCCTCGTTGTTGTTTGTGGCTGTGAATTTTCTTTTAACACTTAAACTTTCAGATCTTACATTAAAGCCTTTTATCCATTTGGAATTGGTTCTTGTGCAAGGTAAGACATAAGATCTAATTTCACCTTTTACATGTGAATATCTGGTTATTCCAACATCCTTTACAGAAAAGGCAGTCTTCTCTTCAATGCATATTTTTTAAGTCTATGACAAAACTCAAGTGGCTGTAGTTGTGTGAATGGATACCTGGGCCGTTCATTTTGCTAAACTTCAAGACTGTTTTAGAAGGTGTACTCTGAAATCAGAAGTAGTGAGGCCTCTAACATTACTATTTCACATAGGATTTTTAAGATTTTTTTAGCTATCTAGGATCTTTAGGGCTGAGATACAAAGTTTAGAGTAAATTTTAAGTATTTCTTTGAAAAATATCATTGGATATTTGATAGAAATTCCATTGACTCTCTAGATTGCTTTGGTTGTAGATTCATTTGCATACTATGAATTTCTCCAATATTTTTATTTTCCAATATCATCTTTAATTTCTTCTTTTAATTTTAAAAATTTTATATTCAGGAGGTCTTACACTTGTGAGGTTTATGTTAGATGTTTTTATAGATTAATTTTGAGTGAGACTATTTTCCTGATTTATTTTCAGCATGTTTGTGATTGGTATATATGAAAGTTACTGGTGATAATATACTATCTCTGTAGCCTGCTGCATTGATGAAAATGCTTTTTAGATTTAAACATTTTTGGGAGCTAGGTGTGGTGGCACTCAGGAGACAGAGGCAGGCAGATTGCTGTGAGTTTGAGGTCAGCCTGGTCAACAAAGTGAGTCCAGGACAGTCGAGAAACTCTGTCTCAAAACAAACAAACAAACAAACAAAAACAAAAAACAGTTTATGGTCTTTTTATATAAGATCATGTAATCTTCAAACAACAATACTTTGACATCTTTGCTTCCTGTATATCACCTTTGTCTTCTTTTACTTATAGCTCTATATAAAACCTCAAGTATTCTATTGCCTAAAAATGTAGAAAGTAGATTCTTTCATCCTATTCTTGATTTTAGTAGAAATGATTTCAATAGATTTGTCATATGTAACTTGTTTTTTTTTATTTTTTATTAATTTATTCTTGTTAGTTCTCAATGGTTATCCCATTGCTTGTATCCTCCGATTCTTCCCTCCCTCCCATTTTCCCCTCATTCCCTTCCCCTATGACTGTTCCTGAGGGGGATTTCCTCCCCCTGTATATGCTCATAGGGTATTGAATCTCTTCTTGGTACTTGGTACCGTATGTAACTTTTATTGAGTTCATATATGTTTCTTCTTTTTCTGATTCCTTCAGTGATATTCTCACAAATGGACAATGATTTTATTAAATTCTTTTCTTGTCAATTGAGATGATCATGCAGTCTCTAGCGCTGAGGCTTTTTCTGTTCACATCATGTATTATATTTATGACTTTGTATTTTCTGAATTGGTCTCAAATTTTTAGAGTAAAGCCAACATACTCATAGTGAATGATATTTTTGATGTGCCCTTAAATTCAACATTCCTATCTTTTCTGTTTGATGATATAGTTTTAAAAGTATTGGAGGTATTCTTCATAAGCTCTAGACGTATTCAGTGTAGGCCTGGAATTATTGTTTGTTTGTTTGTTTTTAGCTAAGAAGATCTTGTTAAATCACTATTTCATTTTTGTTTTCTAGATCCACTTAAGCTATTTATATTCAAGTAGCTTAATTTTCTTAGAACATATGGATGTGTCTTGAAATACACTTTATCCATTTTTTCACATTCTCCAATTTATATTAATATATGTTCTTAAGGCATATCTTAATAAACTTATGAATTTCATTAGCATCAATTACAATGTTTCTCTTTCATATCTGATTTAATTAATTAGTTATTTTCTTTCATTTTATCGATGTGGCTAAGGGTTTATCAATCTTCGCTGTCTTTTCAAGGAACCAACTTTGTTTAATTGATCCTTTATATTTTTATTTAAATTTCATGTATTTCTGCTTTGACGTTTATTATTTATTTATGTGTACTGATTAATATTTGACTTATTCTTGTTTTTTTCTGAAGCTCTAAAATGTATTACTACATTATTTGTTTCAGATATGTCTAATGATTTAATATAGAGACAGGGTTTGTATACTTTATTTCCATTTGATTTTAGTAGTTTTAAAGTTTGTATTAATATTTTAATAATCCATATATCATTCAAAGATGTGTTGATCAACTTCCCTGAGTTTGCATACTTTTGGTTATTTATATTTATACTTTCTTGCAATTGGTTTCTAGTTTAATATACAGTGATGAGATGGATCACACAAGTATTCAATCTTCCTCTATTTGTTAAAACTTGCTTGCCAATTATTATGTGATGTAATAGATAAAATTGTAAGCTGTTATAAAAAATATGTATTGTGCAGTTTTATAAAGCATGTTCTGTAAGAATCTGTTAAATCATTTTACCCATAATGTCACTTAATTCAGATACTTCCTTATTTATTTTTATCTAGATTGCTTTTCTTTTGCTGAAGGTGGTATAATTATTGTTGTGTTAGAGTTACTGTATGTCTTTATATTTAGTGATACTTGTCTTATAAATCTGGCATGCTGATATTAATTTTCTTTGTCTTGATGACAGATTGTCCACTTAATCAATTAAAGTTGGTTTGTTTGTAATTTCTGACAAATTTTGATTTCAAAACTATTCTTTTGGCTAGTAGAACCTACTTGCTTATAAAAGATTTTGTCTTCCTTTCACCCTAAGACTATGTTTTCCTTGGATGGCGAGGTATATTGCTTGGAGTAAACACTTAAATCAACTCTGTTATTCAAATTCCTTATTTTTAAAAATCCAAAGATACTGAAATTAACAACTGAGTGAAATAAAGGACTCAGTATGGGATGTGAAAGAGAAACTTGTTAGAGATAGAAGCACACATATGCAAAATGAAAAGTTCATTAAGTAGAAAGCCTCATTAACAGAATTAGTCAAGTGGAAGGCTGAACATTGGGAATAAAAGAAGATAAATAAGCTGGAACATTTGTACATTGACATAGATGATATAATAAAGTACAAATCGAACATATGAGATTAAACAGGGCATCATTAAACAGACTATGAAGATAAAAGAATGAACTTTTGGATGGTGGCATAAATAATATACTTAATATCACCAGAGTAAGAAGAGATGAACACTTAAGAAGCATTAAGAGTATCCAATAGACAAAGATCTCTTTAGTTTTCATCTTCTTGTCCCTACAGTGTGTTCCACTTAACTTTTCAATAAACCAAGTCTGCTTTTTAGTCAATACAAAACAAATATTTGGCTGTAAGGCACTTTTTCCTCCATTTATTTATGTATGTAATCACTTTACAGCATGATCCCAGCCCTCACACTGCTCTCCTCCCAGTCCCACCCTCATGCCCCCTTTCTCCCATTCCCTCCACTAAATCTTCTCAGAGAAGAAAGGCCCCAAGGAGTATCAACCTAACCTGGCATCCTCTCCCTCTAGGGACTGATAACAAAGCCCAGCTAGGGGAAAGGGATCCAAAGGCAAGCAACAGAGTCAGAGATAGCCCCTACTCCCATTGTTAGAAGAATCACATGATGACCAAGCTTCATATCTGCTCCATATGTCTAGGAGTCTAGGCTCAGTCCAAGCATGCTTGTTGTTTACTGGTTCAGTCTCTGAGCCCCCAGGGACCCAAATTAGTTAATTCTGTAGGTGTTTTTACCCCTCTGCCTCCCTCTATCCTTTCTCCCACTCTTCCACAAAAGCTTCCAGAGCTCAGCCTATTGTTTGGCTGTGGTCTCTGTATCTATTTTCATCAGCTGCTGCATGAAGCCTCTCAAAAACACAGTTAGGCTAGGCTCCTGTATGCAGACATAGCAGAATATCATTAATAGTAACAAGAATTGGCTCTCTCCAATGGGGTAGGTCTCAAGTTAGGCCAGTCATTCAGAGCATTATATGAACATTATATGCCATTCCTTCTATCTCTGCTCCAACTTAAATCTTACACTTATTGTGCTGACAAATTTATGATAGAAAGCTTAGAAGATGTAGTGACTTCAGGCTCCTTAATACCCCTGCTGCTCAGAGTCTCAGCTAAGGTCATCCACATAGATTTTTGGGAACCTGCCCCCCTGTTGGGGATCAGGTGTTGGGAGAGAAGGAGAAGGTGAGGGGGGGCGGGTAACAGACCAGGAGAAAGAATGGAAATCTATGGGGAGTATTTCTGTAAGGTAATTCTTTATTACCAACTGATGACAAACCCATTGTAGATGGTGCCACTCCTGAAGTAGTGGCCCTGAGTTCTACAAGAAAGCAAGCTGAGCAAGTGATGTGGACCAAGACAGTAAGTAGCACCCACCCATGACCTCAGCATCAGGTCATGCCTTCTTTGAGCTCCTGTCCTGACTTCATTCAACGATGGACTATAATGTGGAAGTATAAGCCAAATAAACCCCTTCCTCTCCAACTTTCTATGGGTCATGGTGTTCGATCATAACAATAGTAACTCTAACTAAGGCATACATGACATAGCATGACTCCAGAAAGCATTCAATGCTAACTATGGTAGATAGTTATGAAGGTGGTGTGGAAACTGCTCCTCAGCCATCTTCAGTACATTCATATGCGGGAACGCAATTTAGAATTTGGGGTGAGACAGAGTAAAACAAGGTCACTTGACAAATAGGCCCATTCCACGTGAGACTATCCTAGGGCACATGAGGCATGGATACTAGAAATGACACCTGGGCCTGGAGTTCCTTAAAAAGAAAACCAGAAACAATGAGGCGAGACTATTTGGCTCCCTGACAAACACTGGTTTATGAGGACATGGGGATATGAGGAACATTATCAAGAGCAGAACAAATTACACGGACCGATCTAGAAGGGTGCTTTCTCAAAATGGGTATTGGATATGCTAATTTTATATGCTGGTTCTGGTTGCTGTCTGACCTTGAAAGTCATGCAATGCTCTGTATTAGATCTTATTCTAAAATCTTCAAATTTGCTGAACCATGTGAACTATGATTTCCTCAAGCTAGCCTTGCCTCCAGGTAGTTTAGAAGCATGTCTTCTATTTAAAAGACATGTCAGCTACCCACAATACCTTGCTCTCAACTTTTGAATTCATAGAGTATTCTCTTTATATAGCTGACAATTTCAATTACTGAAGTATCAGTACCTTCTTAAGGTGAGACACAGGTGTCATTCAGGCACATTCACCAAAGCAACTCCATTTCCCTCACCTCTTCCAAACTCATTTTTGTTTTAGTTTCCCCATTCTCTGCCTTGCAACTTGGACTCCTTAATTCCTCTACCCTAGGCTGGGTCACAGCTGCTGTAGGTCTCTCGGCTGCAACAGCAGCCCTTCTGGCTACATGCTCAGCTCCCCATTTTTAACTCTTCAGCAGAGTAGCGTCATTTGGGGATTGGAGAAAATAGTTCATATTAGAATAATTACTTGTATGCAATCATTGAATGGTATCTGAAAATAGTACTCTCATAAAAAGAGAGATAAATAGCTTGTTAACACAAATTACTCCTATTAGATAAAGGTACATATGCCTTTGAGGTAGGGAGTATGAAAGGCCAAACCTCATCTACCCACATGGGATATTCACCTAGGCCAACATTCCAAATCAAAAGTTATTGTGTAGTGTCATTTTGTATCTAAAATACTGTTTTTTTTTTTTGCACCAGAATAACTGTCTGCTATTTGCTTTCCTTCTTCACAGCTGCTTTTTATCCACTGAAAGAATACTTTTTTTTTTCCAGAACGTGCCATCAAACATTTGGCTGAATTAATCTCCCATCTGTAAAACACACTTTACTTGGATTATCAGCAGGGTATCTGTCCTCTCTGAATTTGTTTTCTGGGGAATGGGAATTTATTCAAGTAAATTAATTTGCAAACAGATACAGCCATTGCTGGATGAATGGATTTTCACTTGGCACTCAGAGGTGTAGCTCTGTGGGTATGTGAGCTGCTGGCATTCGCTGAAGTCCTTAGATTGTCTGCCAAGCCCATTTCTATAATGCCTCAGGAAAATATATGTGACGATTTTGCAACTTGGAGCACAGCTTAACCATCGGGCTTCCAGCTGAAAGTTTGCTTTGGGGAGGGATTCTGTGAACTCATCACAGTTATAGCCCTTCAGATTCATCTCTTCCAGGACTTATAATATCATATCTCACCCTTTTCCTTTCTTACTGGAATATTCTGAAAGTTCTCCTCAGGTCTGCCAATAAAAAAGAATCCACATGGAGTTATCTAATTCCAGAAATACTTTAAGGGAGAAATAGTCAGAAACCACTGTTATCCTGTGTTCTTACTCTGAGAACAGCAATAAGCAAAAGATATACTTAAGTGGATAACAAAGTAGGAGTTTGATCAGTAGGATTAAAATAATGATAATAAGGCTTATTTGCAGTATTTCTCTCTGTGTGTCTCTGTCTCTGTGTGTCTCTGTCTCTGTCTCTGTCTCTGTCTCTCTGTCTCTCTGTCTCTATGTCTGTGTGTGTGTGTGTGTGTGTGTGTTTGTTTAGTTTTCTTTTTAGTGTTTAATATAGGAACTAACATTCCACCAATGGGACCAAAGTTAATAGTGAGTAGTGTTTCAGTGTCAGTGTGCATAGAAAACACTGATAAAAGTGAGGGGGTTCCAGGAAGTTTCTCACTGTGAAGGTGGACATGAGCCTGATTGCTTGAGCATCAGCTGTCCCAGAACCTTGGATGTGGAACAATATAAATCATGATTTACCTAAGCAGAGATGCATGGAAGAGACTCATCTATGACTACCTAGTTTCCATCATAAACATCAAACACAGAGACTCTAGTACTTGATTCATGAAACTGGTTTTGCTGAAGTTCCCTGCATATGTTTGCTTGTGAGCACTAAAACATGCTCCCCAGTTTCTCTGAGAATTTTCAAAAACAATGAATTTGATGTTTTCATGTACAATTTAAGGTTACTCTGCAATATTTGAATTTTGCCTTCACCTCTTGTGAAATTTTTTCTTAAGAACCTGGCATTTCAGTGCCATCCAGACACTAATTCACCAGTATCTATTTTCCTAAAATGAATGTGCATCTGTTTCAATGGAATTTCAAAGATCGCTAGGAGCATATCTTGCCAAAAGGAATTTTTTTCCAAGAGACCACCATTTTGCACATTCACATGCAAAACTTCGTTGAACGAAGAGGCAAAGCAGGTATTTCTCACTAACCCATGGAAGTAGACAAACAGGAGAGCCAAAGGCTCCTTACAGCAGGCTGTAAATGTGCCTCTTATAAACTGAACAACCCTATGGGCATTTTTCGGACAGGAAGGAAAATAAAAGCACTGTGGTTTTTGTTGTTGTTTGTTTGCTTTGTTTTGTTTTCCTGATTTTCTATCTACTGCATTTCAGGCCATAGGAAAGAAAACTCACTTAAAGGAAAATACTAGTCCAAAAATGGAAGTTGTATTGATTCTATACAACTTTTTTTCTGGTGTAATTTTCCAGCCTTCCCTGTGAATATGTTTGTTCTTGTTTCTTTTTGTAACTTGTAAAGAAAATAAACACACTACGGAGCTTCAAATATGGACTAGGCAGCTGTTCTCTTCTTACAAGGCTGAAACAAACGGTCTTAGGGCCTTTTAAATAGCTGACCATCAGCAGGCCACCCTGACCACACTCTTCATACTGCTTGGTTCTAACACAATATATTCCTTTGGCCCTTCGAAGGATAAAAGATACCAAAGAAGGATGTCAATCAGTATATCGGCAGCTCATTCACAGTCAGACTTTCTGCAATGCATAATTCTCCTGTGAGAGCAGCTATTCAGGTACTCTTAAAGGAAAAGCTGTATAGCACTCCACGAGATAAATGGCTTAATAGATAAACAAATGGTCTGATCTATATGTGTTTGCCTGAGCCATGTCACAGGTCTTCCACAAGCCAATACTATTTTTAGCTTGGTAAATTCTTAATTTTATTACTTATCATTGTGGAAATATAAAATATATTTTTTGTTAATCTATGAACTATCTGAAGAGTTTGCAAACTTTATAAAAAACACCATGTATAATATTTTCTTAACACTTTCTTATTATATTTGTTTATGTATTCATTTTTATTTTTTTGGAATTTTTTAAGAACAAGGTTCCCTGTAATTAGCCCTGCCTGGCCTGAAACTCACTATGTACAACAGGATAGCCTCGAACTCACAGCCTTGCCTCCCAAGTACCGTGGTTATAAGCATGTGCCACAATCCTCATCGTTATTTTCTGAATTCCTAAAGGCATTTGTAAGATAATGGTTCATATTTCCCTGGTATGATTTGGACATTTTCATAAAGAAATTAGTTTTAGTACAGAGTCTCACCAATTTTATCTTGGTTTAGGACCCTAGGTATACAAGGTCAGAAAATTCTACATTATTTTCTGTTCAATAGCTGCTTGTGACATAAGATTATTCTGACTAAACTAATGAAAGGCAAGTGAATAAGAAGGTGGATTGTTTTTTCAGTAACAGAATCTATGCCTTTGTTTTGTAAAAGCAATCTAAGGGTAAAGGATTACACAGGACAGGTACAGGATATTTCTTTCACCACAGAAACCTTTACTGACAGCATTTAGTTCTACAGAAGTTGATGTTCCATGTAAAACACTGTAGACACAGTGTTAAATATCTTCCAGAAATGGAATGGCTCTGTTCTGTGTCAAGCACATGTGACTTATATTTAAAGAAATCATTGATTTCTCCCATAAAACCCTTTAGCATCACCTTTTTTTTTCATTTTTGTAAATATCTCAATCTGGAACGAAGACATGTAAAAGCCTATGAGAATGACAACTGAATCCCCAAGTCCATCTTTCCTAATAATCATTTGGTCCAGTTAAGAAGCTTTACTGATCCTTTATCTTCCAAATTCTCTACATAAAATCTCTGTTGCCATCTCCCAGCTTTCAAGGCTCTGCATCACTAGATGTCCTCAAACCTTTTATGTCTGTTTGAACGATATAAAAAATTTCCCTAAGCTCATCTCCTTACAATATCCTGTCAATTCAACTAGCAGTTACAAGTATATGCGACTTCTCATGGTATTGATAAGGCACAAAATAACTTCTAAGGTACAGGAAAATATAGTGCTTTGAAAAATGATTTGTGTAAGTAGGGTCTGTTGCCTTTCCACCTTGCTTACAGTTGCAAACAAAGAGAAAACACTCAGGTCATGGTTGGAGCATTACCTTGTCTTCTGTGCCAAGTGAGTAACCCTTAAATTTTAGTCAAGTTTACAAAAACATTCCTAGGAATTTCAGGTAGGTACCGTTTGAATATAATCACAGCCACATTGGAAGTATCCACTAGCTAAATGTGATTGTAACAGGCCTGAGTGAAAACTAAACTCCTAAGCCCGTGTTAGCTGCTCAGCTGGGTTTTCAATCCCTTTGTCTGGGGGTAGTTACCCATAGTTAATATGTTAATTATGACAAGCCTGCTTGATAATCGATCTCAGAGAGTTTTTATTCTTTAAGTTTATTGTGGGAAGAACACTAAATATGATCTCTACTCTCTGAACAAGTGGTAAAACTGACTTTGAGTACAACAATATAGAATAAATCTCTAGAATTACTTCTATATTGAAACTTCATGCCTTTGGTTAGGTAGCTCATATTTTTCCCTACCTAGCCCATAGAAACCACTGTCTCATAATCTGAACTTGACTATTTTAGAAATCTTTTATCATTAGAATTCTAGTATTTGTCTCTTTATTCATATCTTTCTATGATTGTCTCAACACATAAACATAACATCCCCAAGGTTTATATATATTTTCATATATTGAAGTACTTCCTTCATTTTTGAATCTGAGTTATATTCTACCACATGAAATGTAACTTGTGTGGGAATATCTTCCCTTATATACCTTGATGACTCAACTGTCAGGGCTTTGGCAAATAGCAATGAACGAGTTGAGTTAGAAACAGATGATAGAAACAGAGGGGAAATGGAAGAAGGTTTAAACAGAGGTAGAAGAGCAGAAGGTAGGTTAGAAGACGGAATAGGAAGGGGAATAAACACAAGAGACCTTTCAAACAGACATATGGAGGCATACTACTATACATCTCTACTAGGCACTCAAGGCAAACAGAAAGCATAATACCAAGAATAGGTTACTTGTTTCAGAATTGTTAACCAATAGGGGTCTCATAGACTTGGAAAACATTACAGGATGTTAATACTCTCTTGGTTATCTTCTGTAACTCAATGATAAGATGCTATTGCTAAAGATAGCCTATACTTGAGCCACAGAACATGATTAAATCAAGCTGGTATAGCCCTTGAAGCTTCCTCTGCTTCCTAGATTTCAAAGTGCTAGAAGATGTTATGCATGCTAATAAGGGAGAAAAATAATCATTAGACCCTAGCTGTAAAGCCTAAAAATTATATTGGTTTGCCTGGTAAGACATGGCCATTGGTGCACTAGTGACAAGACAATAATGAAAGTGTCTAACAACATTCTGACTGGCATTAAGCCCCAATATACAAGATGAAACTGGAACCTGATACAAATATCCATCCAAGAACCTTTGTCTAAACAGGATATAGGCCCTAGGAGAATATAAACTACTATATGTTGTATTAAACTAATTCATGATGACTTACCATCATACCCAAAGATCAATGCATGTCTCAGCCATCATCAGAGAAGAGTCTGTTTGTAGAATGTGATTAGTACAGTGACTCCCAATTGGTCAAAGTTCAGAGAATATACTGGAGAATCTGCACCTCCAGAGAACTTCTTTACTGTACTTCCTCACCCTAAAGGGTCAGGAAAAATAGTGCAAGAGGGTACAGAAAGCATGTAAGAGCCAGAGGTGTTGGATACCTACAGGGAAACATCTTCTGGAAACAGCAGGCAGCTGCACACACAAACTCACAGTGATTGGGGAGGCACATACATGACATTTTCAAGCCCAAGGAAAAGAAAATACAAGCATACAGAGTGGAGTCAGGTATGCAATCCTTTTTCTGGATGTGAAGTGATGACAATTTTTTGTTATGGAGATGGGAGGAGAAAAAGGGAGAGAGATTTCTCTAGTCATGTTTCCTTTGGTAAACTGCTAATGTTCTGGTGGAGATTATGAATACAGAAATATTTGTGGAGCACATGAAGTGTTTAAAAAAGAAGGACACATAGTTAGAGGATTAGAACACTGAGGTGGATCTGGTAAGAGTAGGTGTAAATATGAGCAAAACATGTTTAAAATATGAAACTCCCAAAGAACTAATTAAAAACACAGAAAAGATGATAGTCAAAATATAATATATATATGTAAATTACAGAAAGATAAACATAAGAGATAGAGGATAGATAAATGGGTTATGGATGGAATATAGAGTAGATAGATGATAGATAGATAGATAGATAGATAGATAGATAGATGATAGATAGATACATTCATATAGATAATAGAAAGATAAATGTATGGTGTAGATGATATATGATAAAACAGATGACAAGTGATGAGATAGAAGATAGTTAGGGAGGTAGATAGATAGATAATGATAATACATCAAAAATGTAATGTAGGGGGCATACATGTTGTTTTCACATGTTCTTAGCCAATTTTAACTGATGACCACCAGTGTACATGAGTGCAGGTTTTTTGAGATTCTAATTTCAATTCTGAATAAATAAATAAAAGTAGGATTCATTTGTTCTTATGAGAAGCGTCTATATTTTAACTGTTTCTCTCTCTCTCTCTCTCTCTCTCTCTCTCTCTCTCTCTCTCTCTCTCTCTCTCTCTCTCTGTATCTCTCTGTCTCTCTCTCTCTCTCTCTCTCTCTCTCTCTCTCTCTCTCTGTCTTTCTGTCTCTCTCTCTTTCTCTCTCTCTGTTTCTCTGTCTTTCTCTCTCTTTCACACACAGGCACACACACGCACACATATACACATGTTCTCACATTTTTTTCTCAGCTGCATTTACTAACCAAGCTCAACATTCATTTCTTTTTTATTAATTTATTTATTCACTTTACATCTCTGTCATAGCCCCTCCCTCCTGCCCTCCCAGATCTACCCTCTTCTCCCCCTCTCCCGCTCCCTACCCTATTCCTCTGAAAAGCAGAACTCAATTCACCTACCCACCAACCCTAGCTCATCAAGTCACATCAGGATTCAGTTTGTCCTCTTACCCTGTGGCCTGGCAAGGCATTTCCATCAGGTAGACATGACAAAAAAAGCAGGCAACTGAGTTCATGTCAGGGATAATTCCTGCTCCTCTCACTAATGGACACACATAAGCCTGAACTGTTTATTGGCTACATGTATGTAAATAATCTAGGTCCATTTAGTGCAGGATAAACCATACTACAATTCACAGACCCAAAGAAGATAAGTAACAAGGAGGACCTAAGGGAGGATGCTTAAATCTCCCTCAGAAGGGTAGTTTTGGAACAGAGAGAAATAAGTCTAGAGATCAGTCAGAAGGCCTGCAGAAAAAAGAGAAACTGTGAATGGGAGCATCTCTGTCACAAGCTGGAGACCTAAATCAGAATAGGCCTCTGGGAGGGTATGAAGGGACTCCAACTCAACATTCATCTCAACTCATAGCTTTTCCCAAGTGGGGCCCTTCTTCATACAAGCATCACAGTGCCATCCCTATAAACATGGTTCAAGGCTGTGGCCACTATTATGTGGGGGAAGAAGGGGTCTTTTTTTCAATATACAAAATTGTGACTTGAATAGACAGAGATGTTTTGTTTTTGTTTTTCTTACTGGCATGAATTCCACTAGATTGGAACTCTTTGGAATTCAAAATACCACCATCTTTGGAAATCCTAGCATTTCCTAGAGAAAACTAAAGAGCGAGAACAAGTTACTGAGGTATACCTCTGCTCAAGACTCTTAATTCTTTAACAGAAAATTCAGTCAGCATATTTATAGGAGTTATCTTAGAAAAATAACTTTAAAAAAATAGATATTATCATAATGAGTGAGTTAACCCAGAAGCAGAAAGAGTTAAATGGTATATACTCACTTATATCTGCATACTAGCCCAAGGGGCATGTCCCAAGAAAGTCTTCACTAACCAGGAAACTGGGACAGAGGGGAGGTCATCCTATTGGGACTCTAAATGAGAGAAGTATGGGAGAATGGCAAAGTTGAAGGATCCTGAGGATCCTAGAAACCTACAAGAAGAACATTATGATAGACAGATTTGGGCCCAGGGGTCCTGCTCAAACTATGGCACCAGCCGAGGACAATACGGCCATAAACTTCAAACCCCTACCCAGATATAGGACATTCTCCACAGTTGAGTGGAGAGTTGGGTCTGACTTTCACACCTACTCTGGTGCCTCATATTTGACCATGTCATCTGAATGGAGAGACCTGGTTGCACTCAGAGGAAGGATAGCAGGCTACCAGGAAGAGACTTGATATACTATGAGCATAAACAGGGGGAGGAAGTCTCTCTCAGTCATCATCATAGGGGAGGGGAGTAAGGGGAAAATGGGAGGGAGGGAGGAATGGGAGGATACAGGAGAAGGGATAACCATTGAGATGTAATATAAATAAATTAATAAAAAATTAAAAAAATAAATAATAGAATTCCTTGAAGAGATGGCTTATACTTATCCACTTTTTATCCTTGGAAGGTGACAAAATACATCTACTGCCTTCATCTTGTTTGAGACACATGATTTTGTAGTTAATAATTTAGTAAATTCACAACTTTTCTTAGGCCATCCCTCCATTACAACACAAAGAGGGGTAAACGAGAGTACCATAGTCATGTTATAGGCAGCCAGAATATTACTAGAGAAATATAACATAGAAATGAGTAATAAAGCATCACTGAAAGACTTCTAATGCTACTTGACAACCTTCCAGAAGACTACAATTATTTTTCCAAGACAGAACTGAAAACCAACCAAAAGGCATGCTGTGCAGCCACAATGATGGTTCAATGTTCCCAGAAATAAATAAGAATTAGCATGCTATTATTTTGTCATTAATTTTGTTCCAGAAATAAACATGGAAATTTTATTATTATTATTATACTTTTCCTTTTAAAAATGGCAATAACAGTTTCCATCATTCAAAATTGAAAAGCCATAGATTTTAAGCATGAAAATTAGAAAAGGACAGAAGCCTAGCAATTCAAAGAATGGAGAACACACTGAGAACAAATGAGCTTCACCCCCTTCACCTCTGCTAAAACAGAAGAGCAGAGAGATGTTCTGTGAATCAGTAGGCAGAAAATTTCGATCTAATAATAGGTAGTAGTTCATTAGCAGAGCATTTGCAATTCTCTGTAGCAAGAGGTCATGGGGTTTTTCTAGTGGTTGGATTTCTAAAAGAACTACATTATTTTATGTCCATCAATAACTTCCTGGGTTTGGCAAACCAAGACAAAGAAAGGAATAATTTTAACAGTGTCTTTGCTTCAGTCAGCACCAGCAGGTCCTTCTCGCCTGCTTATAGAAGACCTAACCACTGAGTGGATATGACATTCATGCATTTCCCCCTCTGTGTCATGGAGGTTAAAGTCATTACTGAGGAGGAAACTGCTGGGCCAAGGAATCAATATTCAAATATTGAAACTATGGTACAAGAGGACACAGACTTGGGCTTCATTTGTATGTGATGCAAAATATGCATTTATTATTCTGTCCAAAAAAATCAATGAAATCTTCTTTTCATTCATCATCTCACTTCCACATTAGTGAGCAAAGTCATGGAATAACAGCTGGAAGTTTTATGCAAGTCACTCAGCCCAAATGACAGAGATACAGTTAGATCCTTTTGTATGCATGGGCATGACTAAGAACAAGTTAGCATGACAGCTGTTTCTTTAGAAATATTTTACGTAAATACACATTAAATAGATAGCCAAAAATATTTTTGTAATGTCTACTAAAAGCTGGGCACTGTTTGCTGGTATAAAAACATCTATGGAAAATAAACAACACAATACCTTTCCTCAGAAAACAGTGTGAAGAAGGAAGTAGGTATCTTTTAAACACCCAAGGTGGTTTTTTAATTAACGTGTGGAATAAATTGCTGGATATTTTAAACATAATTGCTTACTTCTCCCTCCTGTAGTGGCATAGGGATAATTACCCTCATAGCCCTTTTTCTAGAATCAGTTCCATGGTATTGTAAACAATCCTATAATAAAAACCCTGCAGCTCTGAAGCCACTGACTTCAGTTTCACCTGATAGTGCTTGGCAACAGGATTGCTGAATCATGTCAGTGCTTTAGAAACAGGTGATATGTCTGCACACGGCAATTATTTTGCCACAAAAGGAGAAAATCTTTCAATTAGAGAAAGTACAAATTAACTCTGAGGGCACTAGATTCACTGAATCCAATCAGACATGAAGAACAGATACTGTATGATAACATATAGATGAGAAGTTGTACAAGTTTGACCTCAGAACATCTGAGAGTCGGGTGGGGGTTGCCAAAGGCTACAGGCTAAGGAAATTCTGGAGCATATGCTGAGTGAAGTGTCCTTCATAACACACATACAGAGAGAGAGAGAGAGAGAGAGAGAGAGAGAGAGAGAGAGAGAGAGAACTGTATAAATTAATATACATGTTTCTGTTAATTATTTTACAACAAATATGTATAACAAGTATATCTTAAAGACATGTGATTGTTCTTAGGTCACAGTAAGGCTGGTGAGGAAATAACACTACCTCTGATTATAGACGAAGTTAATTCATTTAGTAAGCTCTGTGCTCAAAATGTTCACAGAAATGGGAATAGATAAGGGTGATGGTCATACACTGTCATTTCCAACTACACATACAGAAAACAGTGACTGTGACTACACTCTAAGTAAATGCTTATTTGGCTCATGTAAGGAGGTCAACATTTACAATGTGGACTATGGATGAGAACTGGAGCTGAGGTAGATGCAGAACTGTAGTTCATGGTAACAGTGCTGAAGGCTCTACACCAGGACACAAGGTTTAGAGTCTATCCAGTATGTTCCAGGTACCATGAAAAGTTTGAGATGAATGATGCTCATTAAATTTGAATTCTCAAAATATCATTCTAGTAGGAGTGCAGTGTTATTTGAAAGGGGAGAGAGGATCCAGGAAAAAGAGATATTTTTTAAAAATGCCTTAATGTTAACAAAAGAATAAGCAAGAGGTGTTCTCAAAAGATGTTGGAAAGGTGGTGTCTGTCAAAGTATTTGGCTAACTGTGGCAGAGGTAGAAAGATATTTGAAGAGCATCTCAAGGAGATTAGAAGTTAGTATAATGTGAGGCTGAAGACGGATCTCTCCTGCCTATGTGGCAAGACCACATATGGAGTTTCATAAAAGTAGAGATGCCTCTGACATCTTTCCTGGATGTTATGAAATACTAAGACTGGAACAAGTCCATCTCTTGTTTTATTTCCCCAAGTCCCTTATGGAGGTTGGTCTGGAAGGTTGAAACATTGAGTTGGAGAATGGAGGAGAGCCTTCGGCTTCACAAGCAAAGATACATCACACCTTTTCTTCCGTACAGATGCCAATTCGTTACTGCTTCACAGACCCTGCTTTTCCATTTTCCATCAGATTGGGTTTGGCTGGATATTACACAGCTGATACATGAAAAACTTTCTATTTGATCATTATTGCTATTGAATTAATTGGTTAGTTCTCCCAGGGAACATGTTTAAAGTAAATGAGCTGACTGCTTGCACACAGACTTGGGAGAATCAAAAAAATTGACTGTCAAAAATAAAATACATGGAAGAGTCCAATGAGCAAAGTACTCATTTAGAAACTGAGACTGGATGCCCAACACTCAGTCAAAAGTCACGACAGGAGTTTTCCTAGCTATCACACCAGAACTAGAAAGGGTAGAAACATACAGATCCCCAGAATGCTCAAGCCAGACAGTCTATCTGAAATGGCAAGCTCCCTCTCAAATAAATCTCCTCTTTGATTGTAATCCAATTAATTATAGTCCAATGAATGTTGCCTACATGAGCACATGCATGCAACCACCCACTGGAGCATGGGCAACTGCCCATCATTGATCTTCCCAAGAAAAACAGTTCCCTTTTCCCCAACAATCAGCATGAAGCCATCCCCCATCCATGCTTTAATACTGAGAGGCTTGATCTTGAGCATTTCTTGTGCAGGTAACCTTGAAGAGGATGTTTAGCATTTTGGTGGTAGGAAGAAGGTGACGTGTGGTGTAGACTTGATCAATATAAATTTCTATACATGTATGAAATTGTCAAAGAATGAATGCAAATGGTATTTAAAAATCAGGTGGAGTGAAATATAAAAAAACACTTAACGTAGACCTCTGGCCTCCACATCTGTACATGTTAACAAACAAGACTACTTACATTGTTTTCTTTTTGTTTGTGTGCTAAAATGCTGACCAAAACCAATTTGGGGGAGGGGGCCATATTAGGCTTATACATTTACATCACACTTCATCACTGAGAAAATCAGAGCAAGAAATCAAGCAGGAAATGGAGGCGAGAACTCAAATAGAGACAAAGGAGAAACATTGCTTATTAGTTTATTCTCCACAGTGTTGTCATCTTGCTCTTTTATACAACCCAGGGCTTCCTGCCAAGAGTTGGCACTGGCCACCACTGACTGGGTCTTCTAACATCAACCATTAACCAACAAATTTCACTGAAAACATGCCCCTATGCCAGTCTTATGGAGGGAATTCCTCAGATGGGTTTCCCTATAGCTTGTGCCAAGTTGACAAAAAAAATTGAATCCACTCAGACCTGCACACACAGAAGTAAGGTGAGAAGACACCACACATTTAAAAGATACCTGCTATCATTTAAAGATAAGCACACACACACACACACACACACACACACACACACACACACACACATTATATTTTTTTTCTTAGACCCTTATAAGCATCTTGTCACACATTTAAGGGAAAGAAGGTAAAATAAAAATTTCCCAAATACCCTGAATAGGTGGATAATCCTCCCCCCAAAAATGTGCATTATTAAATAAAAATAAGAGTTCCAGGCATAATATATCTCTCTGAGTTATCAATCTAGAATGTCCCAGAAGTCCCCAAAACAACACAGGCTATTGCTGTTGCTCTTGCAAGCACACCAGAACTAGACAGCAAGACTCACACAGTTTGTGAACACACAGCACAACTTATTTGCAGAATACAGAATAAAGCATCAACATACTGAAAACAGGAATAGCAGAGAACTGACTGCTTTTGCCTTGTTAAATGAACCTGTCAGACTGTCTCTTATGAACATAAATCAATGCTGCCCTCAGCTATGACAATAGAAGCTTCTCTCTGCAGTGGTCAGCATTTAATGCAAGAATTCATACATAATTAGTTCAAAGTGTTGAGAATAGTCACTACTGCTGAGCTCCAAATGGGACATATATTATCAATTCCTCACCTCTAGGCTAGGGCTAAGGAAGATTCAAAAAAGAGATGATAGAAAGAATGTAAGAATTATACCATGGAAAAGGGTACTGTGAAATGCTGTGTTCTGGGTACAAGTGCCTTCCTGCAGCTATAGACACCTGAACGAGCTCAAACCAATGAGCTCCATTGATATGCCACCACTCAGGGTCACAAAAAATGAAAATAAGAGAACTTAAAAGGGGAAGGCAGGACACTGAGGATAAATGAGGAGAGTGGAAGGATTTTGAAGTTAGATATGATCAAGGTATATTGTTAACAAGCACAAAGTTATGAAAGAACAAACACACAGTGTTCTACTTAAAAATACTTAACCATTTCTCAATAATCTGAAAAATCTGTTTCCTAAACAGAATGAAAGAAAGAATTACTGCAACAAGGTTGAGGAGCTCTTCATGGTTTCTGTCTTTTTTTTTTTCCTTCCTAATCTCCTGTGAGTGACAGGAAAGAAAAGCAAGCATCTAAAAGAAAAAGAATTCTGAATGCAAATTCTGTGAAACATTGAGGCAGTTTTAGAAGCATCTCTTCCTCTCCCAGTTTTCTTTGGAAATACATTTTGCTAGTAGTTGAAATATTTTAAAGCAAAACTGCATACAGAATTAGGTACACAAGATGAAAAGGTATCATCAAATAAAGTGTTTAAATAAAAAAAGAAAAGAAAAGAAGCTAATAGAACACTTTGGAGGAATCCCAGACACTGGGTCAAATAACCAGGATATTACCAAGCCAACTACAAGATGGTCTTTTCTCTGCATTTAATGAAGTAGTTTAAAGATGTTAAAACATGAAAATGAGTGTTCTAAGGTATTCATTTTGATACAATCAATGACCCATTTACGTAGGACCTCCATAACCACTAGGGAGCTTTAAAAGTTGAGATATCTCACATCTCCCGCCAACCAGCTAGAAAGGTCACACTCCTGCTTTCCCAGGCCTCTTTAATATTCACTGTTCTGACTTTTCAATTTATTTAGGAAATATATTTGACCAAAGTTTTTATTCCTTGGAAATTTTACCCTAATTACTCTTACAAATTCATTTTCTTGCACTTTCAGGACTTCTGCAAATAGATTTATGGATGGCACTTAATATCACAGCTATCGGCTAAAAGATGAACTGCCTTTCTTTTTCTACATGATACAAAAGAAGCTATTTTATTTTAAGAAAATTTAAAACAGTGCTTGCATTACGACACATTCCAAGGACAGGGGCAGGCACTCACTCCCTGCTGGCTTCTTTCTGTTACACACAGTATGCAGGCTGACAGAAAAAACATGGTCAGTGTTGGTATTTTATTTCAAATGAATCTAAAATTTATCCTTGTATGCCATCCTAATAATTAATAATTCATTTGTTCATGAAGACTTTTTAAACTCAAAAATAGTTTGGAGTTTAATACATCTAATCTTTTGACACAGTAAAAGTTTAGGACAATGAATCCTTGAAGGATAAGTCCATATTTTCAAAAAGAGTAAATTATTTGCCATATAACAAATAATTACACTCACAAGTATACACATTTTCATTTAAGTACAACTACATGAATAAACATGTATGTTCATTTTCTAGCAATGAAAAGCAAATATGTATTTTTAAGGGTTTCTTTAGGTTTTGTTCCTACAGTAATCCTTTTAAGTTGTTCTTACAGTCATAAACCCAAGTATATTATTAATACACTCAGATATTTTCCCAGTAAAATAATTAAAAGATAATCAGAAGGGAAGAGGGAGCCACCTAAGATCACATTACAGAAAGTGCCCAGGCCACTCACTCTCACAGCTATCTATGAGGCAATCAGCCAACTGCAATAGAAGGAAGTTTGTAAGTCCAGTTGGAGCTCTCTGAGTAACACAAAGCCCAAACCCATCCCTACTCAACATGAAGTTAAGGCAATAAGGGCTTCCTGAGGAAGATTCCACTTCTGAGTGGATTAGGAGTACGAAGATCACTATTTCCTTGCTTTCTCCTTCCATTTTAGACAACATATCAACCCCCAAGAAGAAGCAGTGTGTTCTAGCAAGAGAGCAGTGGTAGAGGGGCATAGGCCATAGGCTTGCCTGCTATCTTAAATCTAGGAATGACCATGTCTGTGTTCTCCAGCAAATGATTGCAATTCAGTCTATATGTCTTCTTCAATAGCAGGTAAAAGCCCTGTTGATTTAAACATTACTTTAAGTAACTGTTGATAACTGATAACTATTACTATGTACAAAGGATACTCTGATCTTATCAGGTGAACATGTATATAACAGAAAGAGTAATTCTGAAAATCAAACCAAGTCAATTATTTCACAGAAATAAATATATTAGCTCCATAAAGGTCTCTAAAACAAACCTCCCCAAAATTCAAATTTCTCAATACATTGCATCTAAGAAGGGAGAAGTGTGGTATGGTGGTTTGAATGAGAATGTCCTCCAAATGCTAATATGTTTGAATGGTTAGTCCCCAGTTGATAAGCTATCTAAAAAGAATTAGAAGATGGTGGCTTATTGGAGGAGATATGACCATGTTGTAGTAAGCATATCATTGCTAATAGACTGCAGTTTCAAATGTCCACACCAGACTGGATCTCTCTCTCTCTCTCTCTCTCTCTCTCTCTCTCTCTCTCTCTCTCTCTCTCTCTCTCTCTCTCTCTCTCTCTTCCTCCCTCCCTCCTTCCCTCCCTGCCTGCCTGCCTGCCTGCCTATAGATTAGGATACATCACTTTAAGGTACTGCTATACCACCATAGTACTATGCCTTTCTGCTTCCTTTCATAATGAAAATGGACTAACCCTCTGAAACCATAAGCAAGTCTCTAATTCAGTGTTTTCCTTTATATAAGTTGCCTTGGTTTCTATGTCTATTTGCAATAATGGAACATTAAGTAAGATAGAAGTTGGAACCAGGGAATGGGTGTATGCTGTTTTAGGGCTGACCACGTTGTTTGGAAGAAATATGGAAGGCTTTGGAACTTTAGACTAGAAAAGCAGTTGAACACATGAAGCAGGGGTTACTAGGCCATTATAGTAGAATCTAAGAGCAGTGGAGACACAGCTCAAGAGATTTGAGAGAATATTAACAAGTGACCTAGAAACCGTTCTTGTGATATTTTGGTATAATAATGTGGCTGGTTTTTGTCCTTGTTCTGAAAATCTGCCTGAGGCTAAATGGAAACATTTTGATTTAATGGTATTGGCACAGGAGATTTCAGTACAACTGAGTATTGGCTGTGCCATATGGATGTTAGCAACGGGTCTTATGGAGATGTGCAATGAAAAAGAACCAGTTGATAATGTGTATGTAAAAAAATAAAATAATGTTTAAAAAAGAACAAGTTCGGTTGTATACATAACAGTTTGGGAGTGGGGGGTGAACACCAGGAAATCTAATGTTGGACCCAAATCCTGCACTCAAGGAAATTAAAAGTTTAAAGAAAGGCCTTATTCCAATTGGAATAAAGGAAGTACTGCCTTCAGGACAAGGCCTCAGCCAGCTAATCAATACTCTATAAAAAGAATATTTTTTTAAAAAATTAAGGTTCAAAAGAAACTATCAACAATGGAAAGCTTATGCAAATTCAAAGTATAACATGGCAGTTTCATCCCCTTGGTTCTGAATTTAGAGTTAAGGATAGAGGAAAGGGGTTATGGATTCTTCCTCAGTGATTAAGGAAACTGCTGCCTCAGACATTTCTAAAAAACAGTCTCTACATGGAGGCCCAGAAAGTCAACTGTGTGAAGCTGTGAATGTGCAGCCTCGCTGCATTGGAGACCCCAAGATGTTAGAGATGCCAGAACCATGGGCTACTGGCCAAGGAAAGTTGTTAACAGAGAGTGGAAACGGCCCAAGGAGGAGAAGCACGTTGTAGCCAACAAAGCCGAAATGAGCCAGAGATCTGAAAAGCACTTTCACATTAGACATTTGTATTCAGAATTTGGAGTTTTCTCTGCTGTTTTGATTATGGATTTGGTCAAGTATTTCTTCAATATGCTCCCTTTCCTCCCTCTTGGAATGGCACTATTATGTCATTGTATGACAGAAGAATGTTATCTGGTCTGTTTTTTTTTTTTAAGGAAGTTACAGTGGGGTTTACCTTATGTCTCAGAAAAACAAAAACAACAACTAGATTTGTATTTTAAACAGCACTGAGACCATAAAAGACTATGTGGACTTTGGCGGTTGGACTAAATGAACTGTTCATTATTATATGTCCACAAGCCTATCATGTCCAAGGAGTAGAAGGAGTAGGAGGTGAGGCCTTGTTGGAATAGACGTGTCTCTTAAGAGTGAGTATTGAGATTGCAAAAGCCCACACACACCAGGTCCATTTCCCTCCCCCCATTTCTCTCCTCTCTCTCTCTCTCTCTCTCTCTCTCTCTCTCTCTCTCTCTCTCTCCATCTTTCCATCTCCTTCTCTAGATCTATCTTTATTTTTGTCTATCAATATCTATCTGTTTGCCTTCCTGCCTGTGGATTAGAATATAAAGCTCTCAATACTGCTCTGACATACTGCCATGTCTGTCTGATTTCCCGCATGGTGGTAGTGGACTAACCCTCTGAACCTGTAAGTGCAATAGGCCCCCAGGACTTAGTACACCCATAGACCTCAGCACAAAGATGACACCATGAAAAAAGCACCACACAAGCCTTAGAACTCAGCATGCAGGCAGCAATACCTGTGAAAATGCAAAGACTAAGTCAAAGGTTCTCAGATGTGGCTTTGAAAGTCTCTAGATTTACTACCATGTATCTTGGCTTCTGCAGTTCTACTTTTCCTGGATGAAGTGTATCAACCCAGGTGATAATGTTTGTGTTTAAAACACCAAAAAAACATGAGGCTTGGAGCTGCATGACTTGGGTAACTTCCTCTTTGAGCCACTGGATGGAGACTAAAAGAGTTTCTATTGGGCTTTGAGAGTGCCTGTGTGTTCTCTGGTTGGGCTACTGTGCAACATATGCAAGCACCAAATTAGATGCTTTCTTTTATAAGGGTTGACGTGGTCATGGTGTCTACTCACAGCAATAGAACAGGAACTAAGGCAGGTGGGATGGAAATCCCATGCAGCTTCAGCAGAGCTTTGCAAGGCATGATCTGTGAACCTGATGCTATGTTCGTTACTCTCTCCTGTCTAAATGCTGCTTCCTGGGTATCTTTAGGTTTGGTTTTTTTGGATATAAAATATCTTAGCTGCTTATATTACGCTAGGTATTTCAGTGCAGGTTGGGACTTGTGATCTTTAGGGACTTGGAATATTCTGCTCCTGGCTCTTCTTGCTTTTATTTTTCCATTGAAAAATCAGCTGGTATTCTTTATATGTAACTTATACTTTTTTCTCTTGCAACTTTCTACATTCTTTATTTGTTATACATACTCAGTGTTTAAGCTACCATATGCCATGAGGATTTTCTTTTCTCCTCTTATCTATTTGATGTTCTGTGAGCTTCTTGTAGCTGTATAGCTGTGCCCTTCCTTATGTTGTGGGAGTTTTCATCTGTGACCTTCTTGAGGAGAGAGTCTATACCTTTAGGCCTGGAAATCTTCTTCCTAATCTCTCTATAATTTGAATATCTATACTACCCCACACTTCTTATATGTTTCTGTCCTGTGTTTCAATTTTTTAAATATATCCCTTGCTTATTTAGTCCAGGCCCTCACTTTTTCTTTGTGTCCTGTTACTCTATTCTGCTTGATCCGTTCTACATATAAGACTTTCCTTAAAGTTTTCTACTAGGGCTATTGAAATTTTCAACTCTATTCACTACAGCTGTAGTTTCCTTCAGTGTTTTTATCTCTTTCTTGAACTTTGTTCTCAAGGCCTGGGTAACCTTCATGCCAATATCCAAGCAAGTCTGGATATTATCAGGAAGTGGGGGAGACCATGGTGTAGAGTGTTGTGTGCTCTACGTCCACTTCTCTGAGTTAGAAAATTGTGGGAAAGATTGTTTGAGGAATAAGGCAGGGTGAAGATACCGAGTTGCTGAAATTATACCAATGAAGTACACTTCTTGCTCTACTGTTATCATTTTTATCTTTGTTTATTCTGGTTTCACTGCATTGTATATTTTCCCTTTAAACACTGTTCAATAAGTAGACACCGATCTCCAAGATTTCACACAAGGAACTTCTCAAATGTTCTCTTGTGCTGAGAAAGACATTCAAATCAAGCCAAGCATGTCATTAGGAAGTACACTATATGGACAATGGGAGGGCCCCATGTGTTTTAACACTCAGAGTGATCTTGGAATCTGTGGTTGAGAGTCAGTTTTAAACATGACTAATGAATTGGACAAACCAGATAAGGAGAAAACAAGTCTGGAAGGTACAGAGGTGGAATACATGAATGCAAGGAGAACTGTAAAAATGCGCAGGCAGGTGAAACTTATGCTTCTTATGTATATATTTTAGCATCTGCTGTTTGAAGATTCATTTAGAAATTAAGGTTTAAAGCACTCAGAAACCATCTCCAAGAGATCCAGATGGGTAGATTAAATCCCAAAACTTGGCAAAGGAAAAAAAATGCTCTGATCATTCATGCTACCAGCTGAGGGAAAAAAATTAATCCTTTAAGCTGAAAGATGAGCAAAAGCTGCAGCTCCCACTTCCCCACCTGCACTAAAAGAGGAATAGATTGAGCACGGCATGCTGTCACCATGCAATGACACCAGTTCTCTGGGCAATTAGTCTCATGGAACACCACCAAATCACCCTGTCTTCCCACCACCTTCTATAACAATTTAAAACACTCCAAAATAAGCACTTTCACCACATATTCATGCTGATGTCTGAAAAGGAAGTTACCTGTATTTGTTTGGGATTTAACCAGAAAATGTATCTTCCATTTATTACTTAAATTCTTGATCTTGAGGTTATCAAGCCAAAGTAAGATGCTGAATTTCCCAGTGTTAATTTATAACATTGTGAAAATGGCAATTAATAGAACATTATTTCTGGATTCTGTTGTTGTTGTTGTTGTTGTTGTTGTTGTTGTTGTGTTGTTTTGTTTTGTTTTCATGCAGTGCCAATGGAAAACCAAAGTGGGAATCAAGCACATCTTCCAAATGGGACATTTACAAATACATTCATGCAGAATTTGTACCTTGTGTTGGCAACAGGGCTTCATAGCATGAGAATCCCCAGCTGGTCCTGGTTTTGAAGGCACAAAGTCATCAAGGAGAGCAGTAGAGGCCTGGCACTGTGAGGCCAAGAGAGGCCATTAGTGAAGGAATAGCAACAATGCCAGTTGAAGGCCCATAATGAAGGGTTCATGCAAAGAAGTTGAGGCTCTGCACCAGGAAGAGGCTGCTGGTGAAAATTCATCTCAGTTGCAGCAAGGGACTCAATCATTTTGGAGACAGAGGTATCATGGGAAAAAACAACCCCAAAGAACAGAAGTAATGGTGGAGTGGAGTCTGCCAGAGCCTGGAAGACAAGCTGAGTGTCACAGAGAGCAGAGCTGGAGAAAAGACTCAAGCCCTTTGGAAGAGCCAAGATCTTGAGTGGATCCCAGATAATGGACAGTTGGAGTTTGATGTTATTCTGATTTGATTGTGACTGTGCCTAATTCTTCCCTCTTCAAGTAAGAAAATACTTACTGGAGCCCACAGTTGAGAGGCTTTGAAATTTAAAGGACTTGGAATTTTAAAAGAGATGGGTTACTTGAAAGGGACTGAAAATTTAATGTGTTTGAATTTGTAAAGACTGTAGGCCTTTTAATGTTATTTAAGTTATTAATGAGAGATCTTGGGAATGAATAAGAAAAGAAAAGTTATGGCTTAATGTGATGTGTTTGAGTGTCATCTTTACAAGGAGTCAGCAGTAGTGGCCAGTCTAACGTAGTCTAGTCTTGACATGTAAACTAGAGTCATCTGAAAGGGAGAAAACCACAATTAAGATAGTGTCTCCCTAAGATCCATTTGTAGGGCATTTTCTTTCTTTCTTTTTTTTTCTTTTCTTCCTTTCTTTTCCTTTTTTTTTTTTTTAATCTGAGACAGGATTTATCTGTGTAACCTTGGCTGTTCTGGACTTGATTTGTAGGCCAGGCTGGCCTCAAACTCACAGAGATCTGCCTGCCACTGCCTCCTGTGTGCTGAGATTACAGATATGTTCCACCATAGTCAGCTAAGGCATTTTCTTAATTAGTGATCAAAGGGGATGGTGCTATTCCTGAAATGGTGGTACGGGGTTCTATAAGAAAGCAAACTGAGCAAGCTATGTGAAGCAAGGCAGTAAACAGCTCTCCTCCATGCCTCCAGGTACTGCCTTGAGTTCTTGTCTTAACTTTCTTCTATAATAAATATCAATATGGAAGAATAAGTGAAATAAACCCTTTCCTCTCCAACTTACTACAATAGAGACCTTACTAAGACAGTACTCCAGAAACATTTTGCAATAAAAGTTACCTAGATGAATAACAGAAATCAGAATTAAAAGGAACAATCATCAAAGAATTCAAGAAGTTTAAAAGAACAGCTCAATGGGTTAAGATAAAAGACCTTAAGGAGAATAATCACCTGAATGTTGCCCAAGAAAATACAAACATAAGAAAGATGTCATTCTGACATGTGTAAGATGGAGTAGCAGAGCTGTTTTGATTTGCATTTCCCTAATGACTAATGAAGCTAAGCATTTAAGTGTTTCTGGGTCATTTGAGATTCCTCTGTTGAACATTCTCTGTTTAGCTCTGTGCCTAATTTTTTTTAACTGGGTTATATTATTTGTTGGTGTTTAACTTTTTTGAGTTCTTTATATATCTCAGATATTAGCCCTTTGTTGGATGTAGGATTGGTGAAGATATTTTCCCAATCTGCAGACTGCTGTTTTGTTCTATTTATAGTGCCCTTTACAGAAACCTATCAGAGCAGTCCTCTGGGAGGCTCCACCCATCAGGAGTTCAAATGAGATGCTGAGACTCACAGCCAAACATTGGAAAAGCATAGGGAATCAAG
The DNA here is from genome assembly GCF_964271855.1 of Acomys minous. NCBI lineage: Eukaryota > Metazoa > Chordata > Mammalia > Rodentia > Muridae > Acomys > Acomys minous. Next base: position 80,582,452 of record NC_140483.1, read on the forward strand.
TGGAAAAGTGAGAGGAAAAATAAAAGTATCTGGAGGTGACAAGAGCTCCACAAGAAGACAAACAGAGTCAACTAAACAGGGCACGGAGGGGCCTGTGGAGTCATAAGCACCAACTAAGGATCAGGCATGTACTGGACCTAGGTCCTCTACATAGCTATAACAAATGGTCAGCTCAGGCTTCATGTAGTTCCGCTAGTAAGAGAAACAGGGGCTATCTCTGGCCTGGATGCTCTTTCCAGCTTTTCAATCACTTCCTGCCTTGCTAGGCCACAAGGTAAGATGACAAACTCAGTCCTGATACAACTTGATGATCTTGGATTGATAGGGGGCTCCCCTTTTCTGAAAGAAATAGGGAAATAGGGTGGGGGAGGGAGGGTGGGACTGGGAGGAGAGGAGGAGAGGAGACTCGGGACTACAACTGAGATGTAAGGTGAATGAATGAATGAATGAATGAATGAATGAATGAATGAAAATAAATAAATAGATGATAAAAACAATGTTTAAGTGGAGATTCAGAACTGCTCAGAATTATCTTAGTTCACTTTGGCCTAGTATAACAAGTGATTAACAAGCACTCTAGGAACTTATTAGCATCCCTCTACATTCCTCAGTGACGCTCATATGTAAAATATCTGTCAGTATGATTTTCCCTGCTCAGACATGCTTCTGTTGGTGATTTGATCACATGGCTCTTCTTATGTTGCTACCATTAATGAATAAAGCAAAAGATCTAAATCAGCAGAAGCCATGTTTGACAGAAGTACTCCATTTTCAATGTGAACGCATCTTTGTTTAATTAGGTCTCCTAAATTAACAGCTGGGGCTTTATCTTCAGCTCTTCCTTCCCTATTGATCCACTGTACAGCCCACTTCTCACCAGTAAAATAATGCTATGGAGTCAAAGCATAGCAAAAGTGGCTAAGGAACAGCAACTCAAGATGCCCCAATGGTCTCTCTGCCTGAAACAGTTTTGTGCCACTTACCTCCTGCTTTCCCAGGGAAAGGACCTGTGGACATAATCAGTACTCACCATCTCATGCTTAACTTGTTATGAACTTTACTAAGTAATTTTGCACAAAAACCTCAAAATACTTTGGGATAGAATGATCTACAATAATAGCTAACGCTTTCAAACACACAGGTATTTGATGCCATCATGCAGGTTAAATGACCAAAAGGTTTCCAGAACCCAAGTGGGTGATTTTGCATTGGACTCACTCATTCCTGATCATTGCTGCTCAGAAGTTAATAGTTGTGTTCTTTCTTTACCCATTTTTCCTTGGTTAATTAAAACACCTCAAATTGGTGGATCAGTGAAAATGTTTACAGTATAAAAATGTTTTACTGAAAAACTGTAACTAAAAGGACTAAATCAATCATTTTTTATTTATTTATTATAATTTATGCAGATTATATTCTAATTGTTATCCCCTCACTTGTCTCTTCCTGTTTCTTCCTCCCTCCCTCTTCTGCCCTATGCCACTTCCCTAGACTTTTGACAAAAAGGGACCTCCTCCCTCACCATATAACACCAGCCTATCAGGTCTTGTTCAGATAGTCTGCATCCTCTTCCTCTCTGTGACTTCAGGGCATCCCACCAAGGGGAAGTGATCAAATCAATGGCACTGGAGTTAATAAATCCTTTGTACCTTAGAATTTCTCCTTAAATATTATCATTCCTAGCTTCTTGTGTTCGTGTTTCCCATTCTCTTGCAACTCACATTCATTTAAGATAAAATATATCAATGAAGGGCAGATCCCAGAGACAAGTTAGCTATGGACTGAGAGTTCTTTGTTCTTCTTTGCCGGCTGTGTAGTTTGGAAAGGCCTAGATGGTATAGCTGGAAAATTGCTGTATTACATCAGGCTGTTAGCACAGAGGCTTAGTGTTAATCCAGGACTCTGAAACGTTTCCTAAAACCTCTGGGTGTTAATCTTCCTGATACTAGGTCATTCCTTTCCCCAACATCCAGGATGTATGCACAGAACCAGTTTTATCCACAGCTCATGGAATCCTGCTGATGATTACTTTTGTGCATTAAGCCTGCTAAATTCTAATACCATAATTCAATAGTTGTGTCCCCAAACTGGTATGTAATCAAGCCGATTGCCGGCTGTAACTAACCATGTAGTCCAAAAAGATACTTTGAGCAAAGCTATGGTAAAGAGCACTGATCTCCCCAGTGAGCAAAAGTAGCTCCCTAGTGTTATTTTTTTGTTAGTCTTTTGTTCGTTATTTTTGTTATGGATTTGCTGAAGATGAGAATTCGAAGAGAGGGGATATTCTTCATCTCATGCCCTGTGGTTTCATATGAACAAGCTTCTCAGTTGGAGGAATGTAATCACAGTGATAAAAGATACAGCACAAATAGCAGGACTTAGTTCTCTACTCAGGGGGAAAGGATAAAGAAAAAATATGTTTGATAAAGACAGCTTAAGTTTTTTTGAGAAGTAACCGATTTTTATGGATCAGTTGACAAAGAAAACTTTTTTTCCTCTTAATGTAACAGAAACACTATTTACCTTCTTTCTTCAAAGAGACTTTACCAATAACCTTAAGGCAAAACTATTGGCATTCATTGCTAGAGAAAAGCTTGAAATCACATGATTGATTAGTACTCCATCCGCCCTGATCTTCTTTCCATCATATCTCACAGTGAATTTTCTTTCTCTTTGGCCTTTTCATTTTGTTCAGTTTTCATTGCTGTCCTTATAGCTGACTGCATTTATTTATTCACTTGATGATCTCATCATTTTCCTAGTTTTTGGACATCACAGTTTTTTTAACTTTTACATTATTTAAAAGAAAGCAGCATTGATGGGTAACACGTCTTTAAAATTTCAGTGGTAATAATGTGCCAGTTAAGTGATTATATCCATGTTGCCAGGCAGTAAAATTCACCTAGCCAAAGTCAATTTTCACAGATAAGCACATAGATAATGCACATGTATAGCTGTGAGAAGGACTTTCCCTATTGAAACACACACACACAGACACACACACACGCAAACACACACACACATGCAAACACACACACATGCAAACACACACATACAAACACACACAGAAACACACACATGCAAACACACACACAAACACATACACATGCAAATACACACACGCAAACACACACACTCACACACACACAAACACACACACACATGCAAATGCACACATGCAAACACACACTCAAACACACACACACACAAACACACATACGTGCAAACACACACACACAAACACACACACACACACACGCAAACACACAAGGTGAAGCTGATTGGATGAAATCATGTGCTGTATTTTGTTAGACATATATATATATATATATATATATATATATATATATATATATATATATAGTGTATATCTATTGTTAGACATATATACATATATATATACACTATATATATATATATATATATAGTGTATAGATATACACTATATATATATATATATATATATATATATATATATATAAAGACAATAGAGAGCTTATACAAACTGCTTTTTTAACATCTATCTTGGCCTATTTCGAAAGGCTGTGTCCTCTGTTTTCCTGACTTGCTATTCCCACTCTCTACTCACTGTAAGTAGCACATTTTCAATTATATTGATGGATATCAGCCCTTTGCCAAGGCCAAAAGGTGGTAAAGACAGGAGAGCAGAGGGCAAATCTCCCTTCTGGGCAGAACAGTACCTATTCTTGTTGTCTCAGGTTATACCCAGATTGCATCTCCCTGCAGAAGCAATATTACGATGAGCAGGTATCAGTGGTTGAAATAACAATCTTAATATATATCCTGTGGGAAATTGTAGCTGACCGAAATATTAACTGATGTGAATAAAAGTTTATATTTATTATTGAAAGTTAAGGTATATACTATGGTATTTTTCTGTACATATCCACCACTCTTAATTTTGTTCTTTCAAGTAGAAATCCAGGTTGTTTGCTCTACAAATAGTGCAATAACACCTTCAAGGGAACAGAAAAGAACATTCGTAGGATAACTTTATCTCAAGCCTTGTGCTCCCAGTATAGGAACTATTATCTTCACTTCAAAAATGACAAAACTGAAACTCGAGCACCTAAGCAAGCTGTTCTACTTAACAGCTGTCTTAAAATATATTTGTTTTAAACTCCCAAGCTCATAATTTCAGGATACAGTTTGCTGACAAATTGGAAATTACCAATATTTAAAATATTAAAGAAAGTGTAATCATAAGTTTATTTTGCCACTTGAAAATTTAAAACAAAACAAAGGAACAAATCCACAATTCTACCAGTATAATAAATCAAATGGCCTGGCTAGTCCCGTATTTCCTTTCAGGCTTACTTATTGTCCCAATTTGAGGTGAGCTGCTTAAAATGCATAAGACGTTCAGCACAGTGTTTTACTTCTTGATACCTCAGTTTCTGCATGCGTGAAAACGAGGGGTGTAATAGTGAAAACACTCTTCTCACAGCATTGTGAGAGGCTTGGTGGTTAATAGATGTAATGTGATTTGGAGGGATTCAGGTATATGATCCATGCTCTGTATCACCCCCTGCATCCTTTGTGATCATTGCATCAGTTCACAGTGCCTCATTTCCCACTTTATCTACCACTGCTCTTTTTTCTCTGAGCTGCACCTAAATGGACAACAATATAGAAGAAGAGAAAAAGATCCCATGTTTGTTATGGATTAGCTGTTGCCCTCAGCCTTTGCTGAGTGGTGGTGGGGCATGCCTTTAATCTCAGCACTCCAGAGGTAGAAGCAGGTGGATCCCTGAGTTTGGGGCCAGCCTGGTCTACAAATCTTCTCCAGAAGAGCCGGGGCCACACAGAGAAACACTGACTCTGAAAACTAGAAAAAGGGGCACAAAGGGATAGAAGAAGGAAAAAACTTGACTACTATGAAAAAGGCATGCCTATTTGGTTTTAAGCCTTATCATTAAAGGAAATCAGTTTATTCCACATAAGTAGTCTCTCCGACTTTTACAGTCTGCCCATTTGCATCCCACCTTCCTAGTTCTCTTCTATGTACCATTGTCACCATACACTCTGAACTTGAAACTCATGTGGCACCTTGTGGTTCCTGTAAGTCTGCTTTGAAAGGAGGATGAACCGATATGATCCTTGAGTCCTATAGTGGTTTCTCGTTGCAGTTATAACAAACAAAAGAGCCACAACTTAGTGACTTAAAACAACTATGTGACATCATAGTCATAAAGAAGTCTATAAATCACAGTCTCAGCATACTCCTTTTTGAAGGGTATATGAAACAGCCTTCTTTGGTTGTACCATATTCTAAAACTGTCCATGATGCTTGGATTATACCCACATCACTCGGATCCCTGCCTCCATTATCACATATCCTTGGTATTTGATTATCCTGATTCTTCCTTCAACCCAAGTGAACCCACAGAGATGGTCATGGTTAATGGCCATCTAAAGCTTGTTAACTGTACTACCTCTATAAAACACTTTCTGACATCTAGAATTACTCATTCCTATGCTCCAGGAGTTAGACTGCAGATATATTGGGGCAGGGTTGTTATTCTTCTCAGAAGATTTCCTTGCCATTGGAGTCTCCATGTAAAATACAAATGTTTGTAGTTTGCTATTTAATCTCATATGTGTATAGGCAGCCTTCTCTTCCTTTGAAAATCAATGTAGTTTCCATTTTCTGTGTCTTCATATACATCTTTTACACAGCCTCTAGTTAACATAAACTTCTAGTAGACTATGGTTTATGTGTGACAGTCCTTTCCATTTGCAGACAACCTTTAAGAGATGCTAATTTATTAGTCAAGAATACTTCAGAAGCAGAGTCAATACCACTTATTAATGAATGTATCTATTACAAGTATTTGTTGTATGGTTATTGAGGCAAAGTCAGTTGGTTTGACTGCCATAGACATGGAAAATCCAATAGTATTATCCTGGCCAAGTCTCCAGGTCTAGGAACTGAGGAAGACAAGGATGCATATCTCAGTCCAAGGATGATAGAAGACCAAAGCTAACTTCAAGGAGGCAAGCAGGAAACATAAATTCTGAAATCTTCTTTTCTATACATTTTATTCTAATCAAGCTCTGTGGAGATATGTCTGCCCACATTAAGAAGAGCCATCCTCTTTACAGTGTTTGTCAAGCCACATATTAATTTCACACCAAAGCAAACTATCAGATGTACCCAGAAATAATTCACTTGGAAACCAAAAGACAAAATCAAGCTAAAATAAAATTAATCATCTTATATTTCAAGTTAGCTACTTTGTTTTCTCCCACAGCATAAATTACATATGTTATCATTTATTCTTATACCTGCTCTATTTCAATGGAGCTGATGGTGGCTTCACAGTTCTGGATCACTGATATACCTCTCTAACAAAGATTACCAAGTACCAGTTTCACCATTTTGCCACAAAGTCACCACCTACAGCATTCTTTCCATTTCTCCATCATTCCAGTTTCCAAATCAAGAACACAGCACACATTTCTAGATTTAGGAAAGACCCTAAGAGAGACAGTAACCTGTCTTTCATATTAGTAGCACAAGTAGAACTGAAACTATGTGAAAGACAAAAAGGAAGGAATAATTGATACCCACAGCATCTTGAATCTATTTTCATAGCACATGCTGAATGACAAAATGTGGTATCTTAAACAATTCTGTTGACTGACTTTTTCTAAGAGTAAATGAGCTAATGTAGAGATAGAGAACCAAAAATAGGCCAAAGTAACAGTTTTCACCAAGTCCAATTTAGTGATCCAATGAGTTTCAATATTTATTTACAGGATACGGGTGGGAGATTATTTACAAAATCATGAATGACTCGATGACAAGTGCATCAGCAAAAGCACCCAACTCAACCTGAGTGACAATTCACAGAAGCCAATTTCCTGGAGCTTTCTGTATTACTTGCAAGAGCTTTACCAGTCATGGAGTCTCCTCCAGGAAGCTGGGCAAGTTGAAAATCCTTGCATAGGCATCTCTGCCTTTCAGTCTTCCTTTTGCAGCAACTAGTTACTTCATCTATGTTACAACCTTGGGAAGAAGACTTGTAAATTTGTTAGAAGTTAGTTCCTGGGAATGTGAATAGTTCCTGACACTTGAGTCTGCTTTCTTCATCTTGAAGAGAGTCATTCAATTTGAAGAAAATTGCTACACAACAAAGTCCTTCTGAACAGCATTCCAGAAATGACAAAACTATACAAATGGCAAATAGATTAGTTATTTCAAAGGTTCAGAAATGATGGATGTGGAGTAAGTATGACAAATTATTAGAAAAGGAAAAGTTTCTAATAATGTGAGAGTTGGGCACTTGATCACAGATATGTGCTTTTGATAGAGACCAATGGAAATGCCTGGACATGTTCTACTGATTTCTTTCCCTGCTTTGGATATCACTACACTTATTCTTTCATAGAAATTGCCACTGGGGAAATGGGTAAATAGTAATGGGACCTCTATGAACTTCCTTTTAAACCTTCTATAAACTATTTTTCCTAATTAAAACCTCAAGAAATAATGCATATTGAAGTCACCACAAAAATGATCATGGCACAACCATTTCTGTATGCTATGGCAATATCTCATCTCAAAAGGGAGGCACTGGTAGGTGCCAACAGTCACTGATAAGCATTGACAGATACTGACAATATTAACTTAAAGGCGTTGACAATTCTGACAGCCGGTATAGCCACTGGCAGGCACCAACACCATGTACAAAACTTACAGGTACTGACAGCACTGTGACCACGGACAGGACTAACAACCTCACAGCACTGACCTCATAGGCAGAGACTAACAACCCCACAGCACTGACAACACGGACAGGGACTAGCAATCCTAACAGCACTGAAGTCATATACTGTGACTAACAATGTTGACAGCACTGTCAACATAGACAGGACTAACAATCCTGACACCTCTGACACCATGGACAGGGATTAACAACACTGATAGCACTGAGATCATGAACAAAGACTAACAACACTGGCAGCAGTGAGAACATGGACAGGGACTAACAATACAAATACGCACTAATAGCACTGGCGGGCTCTAACAACATGGATAAAGAAATGAAAAGCACACTGACAGCATGACCATTTAATGGTATTCACTGATGGGCGCTGATGGGCACTGAGAAGCACTGCAGACACCGACAGGCACTGATGGACACTGATGCACTCTGGCAGGTACTGAGAGGCATGACGGGCACTGACAGGCTCTGACAGGCACTGATGGACACTGACAGGCACTGACCAGCATGATAGGCACTGACCAGCATTGATAGGCCTTGATGGGCACTGACAGGCACTGACAGGCACTGAGAGGCATGACACCAGTGGGCACTGACAGTCAGTGATAGGCACTGATAAACCCTGACAGGCATGCACTGACACCTCCTCACTGGCTTCTTTTTACTGCTTCCACAGGAAATGGAGGACAGGGAATATATTTCTTTTCCTTGTCTTCCATGATTCACCTTGTTCCCTTTCCTTGTATTGGTCCTGTGTTTTATTCAATAAATGTCTAGGCCATTGTCGTTCTTTCTAGGCTAATTCAGGAATATTTCATCTCAGTTTATCTGTGATGGGCAGTTGACCTGACTAGCAGAATCCTGAGAGCAGGTCACATACCTATATTAGTCAAGGTTTCCCAGTTAATCAGAAGCAGTACTGTTTGAGGAGGAAAATAGGAGATTTATTATGATGGATTGGTTAACAAAATCTTTGTCTTAGATCCTTGTAATAAGTGAAACAGAAAAGGGGAAAAATGACCAAAAATGAAAATTCATATATTCCATCTTTGTCACAAGGACCAATTTATATTGCTTGCATTATTTGTTTTACCACAATAATTATTTTGAGTTAGCTGAATATCTTTATAATTGTTATTATAATGACTGCATCATATTTCTTCATTAAAAAAGGAACATTGTAAAGCATTAATTAGTGTGAGGAATATGGAAATTGTCCATAGAGCTGTTATTTACTGTTTGAATTTCCTTTTTTAATATAAGTAACTTTAATTGGAATTATTGTGTCAGGAGAATTTTTTTTTCAGTTTACTGTCACAACCCCTCCAATGGAGTCTGTGTGACAAATGTTACTACAGAACCCGAGGCAACGACCTCTTCTCACAGAGAGAGCCTCCTGGAAATGGGTCTGATGTATTTGCCAGAAGTAGCTAATTATAGCCACCCTCCTTTTCTCTTATCATTCATTGTTTGGGGACATTCTGACTGTTTTCTCTTTCTGCCTATGTTTTTACTTTTCTTATCAAAAAACTTTTCAGACAACTGTGTTGCTAGGCGACCTTTTACTTAAAACTACAGCCAAGTGTCATTCAGTCAAGTTTACCACTATATTCCATTCCACTTGTTAATAAAAACACGCCCAAGAATTAGTCACCAGAGAATAGTTCATATTATGACTTACAAATAAAAATGTTTAGGAAAACTCTAGATAGTGGCGGATGAGCTAAGAAATCAAACTGTCTTGACTAACAGATGTTTCACATATGAGAAAATGTTACCCTTTGATAAAGAGGATGCATATACTGATACCAATCTAATGACTTATAAATAATTGTTCAAGATTGATGACCACATAATTACACTACATCCTGTATTTTTTAATTGTATAGAAGAATAATGTAACTACGAGAGACACCCCCATTTTAAAATGTGTACATAAACATGCCTTGCCTGTCTCCAAAATACACTCAGACTCAAACTTCCCCTAAGTAAGTCTGTCTGTCACTCCCCCATCTTCTACCCTCCGACACTTCAAAAACTCCCAAAGACCTATACCTGACTGAGAGGATCTGAGACAGTTTACAATCCTTAAAAATTATTGTCATTGATTTCCAAAGGATATTATGTTGATTTAGAAGAGTAGGTGCAATGTGGTAGCTGCCTCCCTCCCTCTCTCTCTCTCTCTCTCTCTCTCTCTCTCTCTCTCTCTCTCTCTCTCTCTCCCTCTCTCTCTCTCTCTCTCTGTGTCTCTCTCTGTGTGTCTCTCTCTCTCTGTCTCTGCCTCTCTCTCTCTCTCTGTCTCTCTCTCTCTCTCTCTCTCTCTCTCTCTCTCTCTCTCTCTGTCTCTCTCTCTCTCTGTCTCTGTCTCTTTCTCTCTCAGGTGTGTGTGTGTGTGTGTGTGTGTGTGTGTGTGTGTGTGTGTGTGTGCTTGTTTGTGTGTATGTGGAGTGTGTGGGTGTGTTTCTATGCACTCAGTCTGTGCATGTCAAAGTCAGTGGCTTATGTCAAGACATTTTCCTCAGTGGCTTCTCCATCCTATCTTTTCAGACATGGTCTTTCATGGAACCTGGTGCTTATTTTCAACTGGAAGAAAAAGTCCCAGGAATCAGCTTGTCTCTACCCTCACAGTGCCACAACTACAGAAATACACCACCTGGACTAGACATGGTGCTGTCAGTGAATCTGAACTCAGGCCCCAATGTTTGTGCAACAATCACTTTCCCACTGAGAAATATCTCAGGCCTCCCACGTGTTCCTTTTATATCATGTTTTAAGGGTGTAACTTTATAATTTAAAAAATATAGAAACTTATATTTTTGATTGTGAGCCTAGTAAGCAAGTCCTCAATAGTTCCTGACTCACAAATATGTATATTAGAAGTATTGGGGCAGAAGGTGAAGATGATGCTTCTGACATTATAGAGAGTAATGGGTGACTGTTCAGGCAGCAAACTGTCTCTGTCATTTTTTTCAATTTGGAACCTGCTAACATGCACTTACTGTTTACTCAGGTAATCAATTTTATTCCTTCTCAAGTCTCTGATGAGGTTAAAGACAAAATAGGTTAGTTTTATAACTAAGCTTATTTGCTTAGGGGTTAAGATGTTTTTAGGTCTAGATAGATGTTTTAAGTTGATAGAGATGATATATGATAGATATTGATTTACATTCAGAGTTTTAGACTTACCAAGATAGGAAAATATTTTCTTCAAGGTTGCCAAATAAAATCCAAAATACTATGAATGTAACATGAATAAAATGATTGATTGTTTCATGACTCTTCTTGCTCTATGTAGTTTATTTTATACATGAGTTTAAGAACTTGATATATTTTATAGAACTATTAACTAAATGTGAAAAGGTCAAAAATATTATTTATTTCAGAATAAAAAATTCTTAATGAACTTATAATTAGTTTCTATATTTTTTCTTTCTTCTTTTTTAATTAATATTTTAAATTTTTTACATATACATTTATATTATTACACACATATAAAGTAAACTAGAAGGAAGGAATTACATAACTTTTATGAGGTCACTCAGCTATAATCAAAAATAAAATTCACATGTATATTACATTTAATTTCTTTCTACCTTACTTGGACATTTTCCCACATTTTTGTTAACAAATTATCTCTCTATTTTATACATTACCTGGCATTTTCATTTTGTTTTGTAAAATGTTTGCTTGTTTGTTTGTTTGTTTTGTTTTTCAAGACAAGGTTTCTCCATGTAACAGTCCTGGATGTCCTTGTGTAGCTCTGTATATCAGGCTGGCCTCAAACTCACAGACATCTACCTGCTTCTGCCTCCCAAGTGCTGAGAAAATATAGGTTTTAACAAAGAAATGTGCTTCTATATAATGTGCTAACATCTGCCTGTTATTATTAATAACTTCTTATGTGGTTAGTACACTTATAATGCTAAAATGAGTTTTCATATAATGGTTTCCTGGACCTTTATTGAAATGAGGGAATAAATATAGGGGGAAATCCTATAGACTACTTACTTTAAAAAATGGCCTCCTGAGACTTGCCAATACTCAAAATTACACAGGATATCTAAGAGGACATTTCATTATGCATGACATTAACTTTAATTTATATCACCTGGCAGGCCATGAGCCATATTTCTTTCAGTGGCTATGCTCTTGCCAGGTTCTAAATTATGCCCCTTATGTTAGCTTACTAACCCTTTTAGAGAGCAGTGCAGCAGTGAATATAGGTAATACTTTTACAAATGGTGGGCCAGGTGTATTTGCTGGAAGGACAGGAGCTTAGACAAGGAATGCAGCACAACACGATTCCTGGGAGCCTCCTACTACACAAGCAGTCTTCATTCCTCCTAGGCTGCATTCAGGAACATTTCTTTCCAATTAATCTATGATTGGCAGTAGACTTTGCTAGCAGAAACCTAAGAGCAGGGCACATATTTTTATTAGTCAGAGTTCCCCAGATAACCAGAACCAGTACTGTTTGTGGAGGGAAGTACGGGGGACACTTACTATGCTGAATTAGTTGACAAAACCAGAGATGGCAAGAAGCCTGATGATCTGCTGTCTGCAAGACAGATAATCAGAAAAGCTGGTGGTGGTTTCATCCAGTTGTACTCTAAAGATATAAGAACTCAGAAGCCAGTGGTATACACTCCTCTTCTGGGACCAGAGAAGAGGACACAAGATGGTCCAATGCACAGTGAGGGGGCAAAAGATAAGTTCCTTATCCCTCTTCTCTTCATTATACTCCACCTTCCATAGTTTAGATGATTCCCTCCAACATGGAAAAGAAAAATTTTATTCTATTCAAATGCTAGTTTGCAGCTAAAATCGATAAGGGTAGCGTATTATACATCCCAGAGGCCCTGAGTTCGATGCTCATATAAATTAGTGTAGTAGTGCCCACAGGCCCATAATACTAGCATTCCAGGTAAGAAAGCCAAAGGGTATGGAGGACAATTAGAACTAAGTTGACAGCTTTGGCCACTTCCTTGCCAATATAGGTATGTGAACCTGTCTCAAATGAACAACAAAATTAAGTGATATCAAATGTTACTCTAATCCCCTAATCTTATGCAAAGAAATAATAATTAATCTGAGTGCCTTCTGTCAGTCAAGATGAGAAATGAAATTAACCATCACAATACCTAAGAGTAGAGTGGAAGACTAGAGGCACATAGCTTGAAAGCTCTGCCACTTCAGGCAGGGTGATAAGATAAATAATGTTGTCCTAATTGTGTGTAGATTCTCCTTCTGGTTCTGTTTCCTATGCCATTTGTGAATGCACATCATCAATATCTCCATATCTCCATCAAATCTTTATATATCAACTTACACCTCATTCATCACATTCACTTTCCATAATTGATCCTATAACATGTATCTGATCAAATATTAATTTATCATGAATTATGTGTTGGTGTGTGAACCTGCAGCAATGACTGAGACACAGTCACACAAGAGTTTACAATTAGCATGTGTGAATCCTGTCTTTGTGCTATTTCTCTGAGAATATCCATAATTAAACCTTCCCAACAAGTTGTACTTGTGATTAGAACCCAATGACACTTCAGAAATGAAGAGTTTGCCTGTTGTCTCTTGAGTGTCTTCCTGAATCCCTCCTTCTCACTCCTGTTCTCTCCTATATTTCTAGACATATATTCATGACTCCAGTGTTTTTCTAATTTGATATACAAGAAAAGGGAATTGAGTGTCAAGTTACTATGATACTAATTCAATTAAAAAAAAACAATAAAAAAATCCTTTTCCAAAAAAAGCTCATGATACGTAAAGATAAATGTCTAGATGACAGTGGAGAGATAGAACAGCTTGTTGGAAAATATATTTGAAAGTGAACACATGCAGTGAATAATGTATGACGGCTACAGACTGGGCTAACCTTTCTCTTCAGTAGAGAATAATTACAACTACGCAGTGTTTGTAAATGATAATTACTCACTCATGAAAGCAAATGTGAAAATGTCATTGTGGGCACTAATAGTCACACAGAATCACTCTACTTTTAATGGAACATGAATGCTGACATAGTACATTTGTAAGGATGTCATTTGTACACATTGAAGAATTAGCATGATAAAGGAAATATTAAAGAAAGGATTATAAAATATATTTAAATAAAGGTAATGGTAGAGAAGGAGAAAAGTGAAGAGATAAGTCTACTGCTTAGCTCATGATGCAAGGTGTTTTTAAATTAAGTATTTGAATTACTATTTATTATGGTAACAACAAAATAACCTTGAGTGAATCTGTGTTGGCACAGAAAGAGTCAGAATCAGAATCAAGTAGATGTATGTATAAATATATGTTTATGGGAAGGTGTTTGTGTGTGTGTGTTTGTGTGTGTGTGTGTGTGTGTGTGTGTGTGTGTGTGTGTGTGTGTGTGTGACGAGAGAGAGAAAGAGAGAGAGAGGGGGGAGGGAGGGATGGAGGAGCTATTATGGCAAAAATTAATTTCATTTCAAGGAATTGGCTTATACAGTTGTGAAACTATCAGCTATGGTATCTTAATATCAGGCCAGAAGTCTGAAAATTGTACCAAGAGCTTATGTTAGTTCTCCAACTATAAAAGTATCGCAATTTCTGAGTTGTAGTACAGAGATAAAATTCCCTCTCTTCTGGGATCTTTGATATTTTCTCTTGGCCATCAACAGACATAGTCCTAAAACTTACATTAGGGAAGGCAATTTGTTTGCTATGGTTCAGTGGATTTTTCACATGTCAGTTTTAAATGCTCTCATGCTAACACATAGACAGCAGTTTATCTAAACAACTACCATCTAGCTCAGCCAAAGTGACATATTAAAATCATACCCCTGTTATTATAGACTAGAAACTAGATATTAGAGATGTTAATAACATATCCAGGGCCACATGGGAACAGTGACTCATGGGAAAGAAGCAAAAGAGACGTCAACAGGCTTTGAGAATTCCTTACATCCTCAGATGTGCCACTAACATGCCTGCAGTATAAGCACGTCTACCTACTAAACTGAATACAGAATGTCCTCTTCTCACCATGTAGTAAGAATCAAAGCCACAGGTTTATAATACTGTATGTGTATGATGATAAATAAGCTCTTCTGCAAACATACATTTATATTACTATATCTCACAGGACAAAACAGATTTAACTTCAGGGATGTTACCTTCAAACTAAACATCTAACTAAAATTTTTATTGTAAATCAAACAATTAATTGTTTTATATAGAAGTGTTACAAGCTGAGTATGTATGCTACTCCTTTATCTAACGCTGGATTATAGTATGTATCTCAAGCCTCCCAAAATTCACAACCCCCCCTCTTGTGTGTGTGTGTGTGTGTGTGTGTGTGTGTGTGTGTGTGTGTGTGGTGCATGATGTGTGTGTACATGCCTGACTGTGTAAGAGTGTATCAGTGAAGCAGTGATTACTTCAGAAGTAGTTTACAGTCTAGCCAGAAAGCCAAAACATATATCCATAGAACACAGAATCCAGAATTCAGACTCTTATAAATAACTAGGACATTTGTCACCCTGATCCTCCTATATTCTAGTATAAAGCAGCTCACCTGAGTGACTGACACCAACCAACAAGGGAAACAGGTGCGATAGCATTTCCAATATTTCTATGTAGAGAGAATTTTATAATTGTCTTCTTTTAAAAAGCACAGAAATATTATTGAAGTATTTTTTCCTCTTATTCTCAGGCATGGGGACAAGAAGCTGCTTCACAAAAGGGGCATGATTTTGCCAGCTGCAGAGTGTTTCTATGGTGTGATAGTGTAATATTCTGTAGAATTGTTCAGAGGATATATAAATGCTAGGAGGCAGAGTTGCTGTTCTCAGTTGATCGGTGGTTGGATGCTATTGGCTGTGGTTTGTCAGTAGTTGTGCACAAAAGAAAAACAAGAAATTAGAGATCTTTGACTTTGACGACCAAACTTGTCCAAGCAACCTGATGCCCCTAATCAACCGGAAGTAGTCTAAAGATAACGGGGCCCACTCCCCCCATTCTTCTTACTCTTCCACCTAGTGTTGGAGACTGCAAGGGTAGCATAAGGATGGAGAAAGGTGGAAAAGGGAAATGAACCAACAAAGTAGTAAAAGATGCTGATTACATTGATGAACACACTCATTCTCTACAGGCACATAAGAACCATCTCTGTGAGCAGCCTGTAAGGTAAGTGGAATATACATTCCATGTAGCCTGTTGTGTTTGATAAATGTTCATGACAGACTACCAATAATCCATATATTGGGCTAATGGCTTTTGTGAGCACAAATGTTGACATTTTCCTCTGGATTATTAAATAACAAATATTCACCTGATAGCCACAGTCTGGTATTTCTTTGAGTATTATGATTTATAATGCATGGGTTTGGTATATATACTTAAATACCAAAGTGCAGCTCTAGCAGTTATCAATATATTTATCTATATTTGGTATGCTTTGGTCAGTTGATGGGGGAGAAGGGCTCTCCTTCTCTGAGGATAAGGGGAGAGGTAAAGGGGAGAAGAAGGAGGTAGGGTGGGACAGAGAGGTGATGAGGGAGGGACTACAATTGGGATGTAAATCAAATAAATTTTTTTAATTAAATTAAATTCAAACAAATAAAGAAAGGAGAGAAACACATTCAGTTCTTTCCTTCTTGTCAAACCTGAATGGCAGCTGATGGACATCAATCCAGATTCCTGATGGTTTCTCCTTAATCTGTAAGCACTGCACAGTGTGCGTTCATATTTTTAAGACAGCACAGTAATAATTTGTAGCAATTTAACTACTTCAATGACTTCTACTATACATTTCTTGGGACAAGGACATGTCAATCATTTTCTAATCCAAATACCTAGTGTAGCTTCATATATTAAATAATTAATAATATTTGATGAATGAATGGATGGATGGATGGCAGGATACAATAGCTGCTCCTAAAGTGCTTCATCATTATTCAGATAGGCCTTCACTAAGTGGAGAATTTGTCACAAGATTGAGAATCTTGGATTCAGAGCATTACAGAGATAAAGGATTCCAAAAGCCATTCAGTGCCTCCATTTTATAACTTGGGAAACCAAATCATGAATCAGAAACTATAAGGGAATAACAAAGCCTTGCAGCAGAGGCAGCAGAGGCTTGATCAGTCCCAGGCTTTCTGTGACAGATGCCCCACAGTATGCTCCCAATTTCCATCCCCAGGACATGCTCCATTTCCCTGCCCCCATATCCATCTGCAGACCCAAAGACAGGCAACCTTCAGGGAACAAAATATATGAACCTTCTCCCAACATCTCACCTGCTAGAACTCAGCTGGAGAAGCACAGGCTTCCCTGGAACCTCTAAGATCCATCGCTACAACATGCTCCATGCACCAGCTCACAGGGATGTTCCATCTCATGAGGCCTTGTCCCCATCCACAATCCCAGAGACCAGAAACGATCAGGAACAGGAACAACCATTAGGAAGTAGCAGAGACTAACAACCATCAGGTTCCAACAACTCTCAGCTGCACCACTTTCTGACCCCATTTCCACCTGCAGTCCCAGAGAACAGCAACAATCAGAGACTACCAGTTCTCCTTGTGTTCTTTGGAGACCTGCTAACCCCAAGGAAAACTAGAGGGCTGCTACCAAATGAAATCAACAGCTCCATCTAAAACCCTAGAGGCCTACTACCATCAGGCACCACCTCAAGAGTCAGCCAGATAGCTAGAGGTCAGCATAAGATACCAAGAAACAAAACCTATGGCCATACAGCACTTCCAGAACCCAGCTATCCTACTTCAGCAAGCCCTGGATACCATAATACAACTGGAATGCAAGAAAATGATCTTAAATCTGATGTTATGAAAATGAGAGAGGCACTGAAAAAAGAAACTAAATCCCTCAAAGAAATACAGAAAAATGTAAAGAGGTGAAGGAATTGAATACATCCCTTAAAGAAATAAAGGAAAATACAATCAAATAGAAGAAAGAAATGAATAAAACTGTTCAAGACCTGAAAATGGAAGTAGAAGTAGCAAAGAAAACACAATCTAAAGCAGGCCTGGTGATGGAAAACCAAGGAAAATGGACAGAAACTACAGTCACAAGCAACACCAACAGAATACAAGAGATGGAAGAGAGACTCTCAGGTTTAAAAGGTATTGTTGAAAAAATACAGAAGTCAAAGAAAATGTTAAATCTAAAATGTTTGTAACACAAAACATCCAAGAAATCTGGGACACTATGAAAAGACAAAACCTAACAATAATAAGAATAGCAGAGGAAAAAGACTCCCTGCTCCAAGGCCCAGAAAATATATCATCCAAATCATAGAAGAAAATGTCACCAGCCTAAAGAAAGAGATGCCCATAAACATAAAAGATGCTTATAAAACATCAAATAGATTGGAACATAAAGGAAAATCTTACTGCCACATAATACTCAGAACACTAAAATTAAAGAACAACAACAAAAGAATATTAAAATCATGAAGCGAAGAAGGTCAGGCCACGTATAAAGGCAGGCCTATCAGAATTACACCTGATTTATCAATACAGATTCTAAAAGGCAGAAGGGCCTGGGCACATACCTGACAAACACTAAGAGACCACAGATATTAAGCCAGGCTGATTTACCCAGCAGAACTTTTGTTCACCATAGATGGAGAAAACAAGATATTGTATGACAAAAACAAATTTAACCAATATCTATAAACAAATACAGCCCTATAAAAGATACTAGAAGAAAAACTTCAACCCAAGCAATATAACGACACTAAGGAGAAGACAGAAATATGTAACACAACATCAGTAAAACCAAAAAAAAGGACACACACACACACACACACACACACACACACAAGCCCCACATGCATTCTACCAAATAAACATCAAAATAAAAAAAATTAGTAATCCTTTATTAGTGTCTCTCAACATCAATGGGCTCAATCCCAAATAAAAAGACACAGGATAATAGAATGGATCCAAAAACAGGATCCATCAATTGCTGCATACAAGAAAGTAATTGCTCAGCAATAAAGATAGACATTATCTCAGGTTAAAGGACTAGAAAATGTTTTTTCAAGCAAACAGACGCAAGAATCAAGATAGAGTTGTCTTTTTACTATGTAATAAAATAGACTTTCAGCCAAAATTATTCAAAAGAGATAAAGAAGGACACTTCTTACTCTTCAAAGGAAAAATCAGCCTAGATGGCATCTCAGTTCTGAGCATCTATGCCATAAATTCAAGAGTATCTCCATTAATAAAGGAAACACTACTAAATTTTAAATGACACACTCAATCATACACATTAATAGTGGTGGACTTCAAGATCCCACTCTTTCCAATACACAGATCAAGACAGAAACCAAACAGAAAAATAATGAAACTAAGAGATGTCATGAAACAAATAGACCTAACAGATGTCTACAGAATATTTCACCTAAACACAAGAGAATACATCCTTTTCAGCACCTCACAGAACCTTTGTCAAAATGGACCACATATCTGGTCACAAAGGAAACCTCAACAGATACAAAAAAATTGAAATAACCCCGTTATTACATCAGCATGGATTAAAGCTTAATTTCAACAACAGAAATAAGAGAAAACCTACAAAATCATAGAAACTGAAAACTCTTTACTCAGTGAATGCTATGTTAGAGAAGAAATAAAGAAATTAAAAGCTTTCTAGAATTTAATGGAAACGAACACACAACATACGTAAACTTATGTTGCACATAAGAGTAATGCTAAGGGGAAAGTTCATAGCACTAGGAGTCATAATAAAGAAATTGGAGAGTTCACATACTGGCAATTTAAAAGCACATCTAAAAGCACTATACAAAAAGAAGCAAACATACTCAAGAGGACTAGATGGTTGGAATAATCAAATTCAGGACTGAAATAAATAATTTAGAAACAAAAAGAACAATACAAAGAATCAATAAACAAAGAGCTGGTTCTTTGAGAAAATACAAAAGATAGACACATGCTTATCCAAACTAACTAAAAGGCAGTGAGACAGTGTACAAATTAGCAAAATGGGAAATGAAAATGAGGATATAACAAAAGACACTGATGAAATCTAAAGAATCATTAGATCTGACTTTAAAAAGCTTATATTCCACAAAATTTCATATACCAAAGCTAAATCAAGGTCAGATAAATAGTTTAAACTGTCCTATATCCTCTAATGTAACAGAATCAATCTCCAAAAGTCTCCCAACAAATAAAAAATCCAAAGACTATATGGGTTTAGTGCAGAACTCTACCAATCTTTCAAATAAGAGCTAATACCAATATCCCTTAAACTATTCCACAAAATAGAAACAGAAGGAACATTACCAAACTCATTCTATGAGGCCAAAGTCGCCCTGATACCTAAACCACACATGGACTCAACAAAGAATGAAAATTTCCAACCTGAAACTTGCCCTGAAAACAAGATGTGCAGGGACAAAAATAAAGCAGGGGTTGAAGAAATGTCCAGTCAATGCCTTGCCCAACCTGACACCCACCGTACAGGAGACAGCCAGTCCCTGGCACCATCTGAGCTTTCAGATGGTAGTCTGGTATACCTGTCTTCTGAGTGGCTTCACCCAGCATCTGACAGAAACACATGCAGAGACCCACAAGCAAACAGTAGGTGTAGTGCAAGGAGTCTTGGGGAAGAGTGGGCAGAAGGAAAGAAGACTAAGAGTGCACAGGAGCTCCACAAGAAGACCAAACAAACCAACTAACCCGGGCCCCGGGGGGGCAGGCAGGGGACCATGCATAGACTGGACCTAGGCCTCCTACACAGTTGTAACCCATGGGCACCTCAGTTCTTACATGGGTGCTCTAGGAAGGGAAATGGGGGGTGACTCTGACATGGACTCTGCTGCCTGCTTTTTGATCACTATCCCCTGGCAAGGCTACCTTGCCTGACCACAAGGATAGACTATTCCCTCGATCCTGATGCAATTTGATGTAATGGGGTCAGGATGGGTCCCCTTTTCTGAGGTGTAAGGGAGAGGGAATAGGGGAAACAGAGAAGGAGGGGGCAACCAAAAGGAGAGGAGGTTGGGGCCTAAGACCAGGACTTAAAGTAATAATTAATACAAATAAAAAATAAACTTTAAAAAATTTGGAAACCATGACCTACAAAGATTATTTTTTAAGTGACATAAGTCACAGGTATCAGTGCTAGGCCAAGAGTATACATCTCCCAACAACTGGTCATATAACTGTGATTTTCTATCATACTCAGTTCAAAAAATAAATCTATTTCCTTTAAAAGAATTTAGACGTTGACATACCTATTAATGTACAATAGCTTTCTCTAATTCACTAATGATCAGAAACTATATTATAGATGTTATTAACTCCATTTTCACTACATTTGATATTTTACTTTAAAATGCTTCTTGTAAAATAGATTAATAAGGAGATCTAGTGAGTCAGATTGCTGACTTTCCCTCTTCTGCTCCATGACTTAGTAAATATGTGAATGTACATATTTTCAAGGTAATCTCTTACAAACATGAAATATTCATGCCCACTATGCTCACATCACTTATTTGCATATGACTCTGGTACTCACCATCAGGTGAACCCCACTCAAAACTAAGTACTCCAGTGAACTAAACATACACACGAGCACAGACTTCTTTCCATGCTTGCCCATTGCATCTTTGATGGCTTGATGGTTATAGTAATATCAACAAAATCCTTAATTCCAGTGAGAACATTGATGGACATGTGTGTTGCTGAGAGCCAAAGTTGTCCTTCAGGTCTCCCATAACAAATATGATCAAAAGTCCTAAGAGTTGGAATGTAAGAATATCAATAGAAGGAGTTTTTCATTTAAAGTGTCTAAGGCACATTTTAAAATATGAATTACCAGTTCTAGAAGACAGCATTTTATTCCTTTATATTTACATTTTTTTTTACATTTTCTGAAGCTTAAAAGTTTATACCAAGTCAACTAAAACTGACAAGGAATGTTTAGCCTCTGATTGATAAATTAAGATGTAGGATTGGAGTTGTTAGGATGTCAGTCATTTTGACTGACAAATTTCACTGCTGAATTATGGTTTAAATTCTCTATAAATCTTACTTCCAGTTGGAGTATTTGATATATTCTGTAATTCTCTGTAACATGCTTCTTTGAGAATCAAAAATGCATGACAGGTAAGGTGCACAGTAATGCTGTAGGTTTTCCTCGCTTTGTTGCCCATGTGTCTTTTTGTAGGGACAACTCAACTGACCTTAACAGACTACTTTTAGTCTCAATGCTAGAATGGTAAGAAAGTACAGGCACAGGTTTATAGAATATGACACTGAAAATAAAATAAAATCAGAACAATGTAAACTTTCAAATACAACTCATGTACGTCACAAGGCAAAGGATAACAAACTAACCTGAACTAACACTATACCAGGGCCAAAATTAATCATGATTCCAAATTTTTTCCTTGTACTTTATATATATATACAGCTCATTTTTACATTTATATCTTCATGTAATAATAGTTTAAAAATGAATCTTAGGTTAAGCTGGTACTTAATTTAGCAATGATTCTTTTAAGTGAATAAAATATACTTGCCTGTATCCAAACACAGAACAGGAGAAATACTCAACAGGTTTTTGGTTTGTTATTTTTTTTTAAGAAAAAAAATCTTCTGTTGAAATGTTGCATCAGTCTCAGAATCAAAAGCAAAAACCTTTTACTATTGCAATAATGTTGCTGAAATATATTTGTTTGAAGCTAAACAGTGGGGGAGGTTTTTGAAATGACATGACCTTTGCTGTATCTAGAGTGTAAGGCAGTGATGAGATCCTGTCAAAAAAGTCTTGATAATATAAAAACTAATTTCTATATTTACAAAGCAAAGGAGAAGTAGATTGTAAGTATGAACAGAAGAAGAGAAATAGATCTGCCATTTCTGCCACCTTGACTGTATTTTGAGTTAAAAAAAATAAGTCTCAGGAGAAATGTAGGACTATGTTTACACATATGTAGAATTAACCACAAACTATTTTACTCAGGAAAAGAGAAGTTTAAGTAAATACTTTGCAGAGATAATGTCACAGAATACACTTATTTTGAAGATTAAAAAAGATATGAAGAGACTGTAAACATCACTAATAACCAAGCAAAAGATACACAAAACAACCTAGAAATAACTCTTCACTCACCTGCTGCAAAAGTTAAGAAAACTTAAAACTACTTCTGTATGTTTTACAGAGATTCAAGTAGTAATATTTGGGTAGGATGAGCATAACAATACAGCTAACTACAGAAAACTTCTGTGTATTAATCTAAATTTTAAAATATTCATACCTCTACTTTTTCCGAATCCTTATACGTACAAAATTGCATCTTTTAGAATGACAATTATAACATCATTAATAATTTTAAAACACTAAACACAGAGGGTGGAGAGATGATTCATTAGTTTAGAGTACTTGATGCTCATGCAGACGACCTGGGTTTAACTCAGTGCCCATCCTCGGCAAATTATAACTAAATATAGTGCTAGCTCTAAGGCATTATGACATCTTTTGAACCCAGAAGGCATCTGCAAACACATAGTATGTTTGTATGTATGTATGTATGTATGTATGTATGTATGTATATATGTATGTATGTATATAGATACATAGGTATACTATGTTATATATATGTATATTCTATACTACATATATATACTCAGACACACACATATATAAAAATAAAAGAAATACACAAAATATTTTAAATGATAAATACCACAGTGAATCGTTTTAGTTGCACATCTGCTCAATATTTAATTTTAAAGTTCATTAGATGTAACTTTTTGTCAAAGACTTTATTTGGTGGTAATTATGTATAAGAAGCAAACAAGTTTATAATTATCATAGATGAAGTGTATTTAGTAATGGTAAAGAAAGAGAAATGGCATTATTCTTCGTCAGAGAAAATTGGACAAGTTCCATGAATGGCAACACTCCAAGTACTTTTAAACTTAAAATAGAAACAGATGGTTATATATTATCATTAATTTTAAAAAGTGATCAAATTATGCATGATGCAATCTTAGTTTCCAAAATAACCAGGCTCGACAACCCTATTACCACCTAAAGGGAACTGTAGGCACCACTTAAAAGGAATTTTATAGAGTAATCAGTATAATACTTAATTTCTGTTTTGGTGACTATTGCTTCTTAACTAAATTGCATGTCAGTGGCAAAGAAACCATTCATGCAGGCACTGCCATGTTGGCTTCCAAAGTAAATTTTTCAATATCAGTGCCCCTTTATTTTCATTTGGGCTTCAGTACTTATTCTCTGGAGGATACTCAGACAGGAAAATTGAATCCCTTTCTGTGGGACGTACAACATCATTAATCAATGATCAGTATGGTACACCAGTGGGTTTGGTACTGTGCATCATTTGTTAGACCATAAAAGATTCCAGCATAGCATTTAACTCAACCCAGTCACTGTACTATCAACTCATCTGTGTAAGAAGGAAGGACACCAATGCCTTGCATCCACATGAAATAGCTACTAACACCCTAACATGCCTCTGATGGAATCTCTCTTCACAGTTAACCCTCGTATTTGATAACAGCAAGTAATTGGGTTTCAGGATGGCCAAGCACAAGAGAGTGTCTTTAGGCCATGTTCATTTGCAAAAGTTGGACCAATGACTTTGCTAGAACAAGAAAATCTGCACTCTGGGTTTGGTTTGATTTTGATTTCTTTGCTTTGCTTTGGCTTGTGACTACGGCTATTGGGAAATACTGTAAGTCATAGAGGAATTTTGTTTTATGCAAATAAAAATATTCTTCAGAAACTACAGCCCAGTTTGAACAAATGGCTAATTAACATTTGAAAATATGATGGCTGCTTTGGCCATGAGGAAAAAGAACAATTAACCACAATTCAGTACCATTATATATGCAGAAGAATGAATGAAAAGAAATGGAGAGGAAAAATTACTTTTTCTATTATATGCGAAACTCAGTTTTAAAAATTTGCATAGATATTGTGCATTTGTGTGTCTGATTGTAAATTGCTCAGGGAAAGGAGACTAAGACATCTTAAAACATGTAGAAATTAGAGAAATAGGGTATACATGATAAGAAAGCAGAAGGGTGGAACAGGGACATAGCTCAGCACATAATGACCAGAGCTTGATCCCTGGAACCAACAAAATGGAAGCAAGGAACCAATCAATGGCTGTCATTTGTCCTCTTACCTCCACACATGTATTGTGCATGCATGCACTTACCCTTCCACACACATGTGCTATGGCATGCACACACTCACCCCTTCATACACACAGGATAAATAAGTAAATAATTACAAAAATATTAAAGAGAGAAAGAGAGAAAGAAAGGAAGGAAGGAAGGAAGGAAGAAAGGAAGAAAGGAAGAAAGAAGAGAAAGAAGGTAGAGAGGGACGTGTTTTAGAATTATTCTGGGAGAATAATAGAGAATCTCAATGTTACATGTTGACATATCCTTCTTCGTGGAGGTTGTGGGGAGGGTCTTTAGACCCTCACCAGAGATTCTTGCTGTTCTTTCATATACCTCTGTCTCAGTGCATGTAGTTTTACGGTCTCAATGGTTGATGGAATATATAAAGGATGGAAGGCTTGCTGAAGGGGTAATTCTGCCTCTACAGCTATGGCGAAGGCATTGATAATCCATGCTGAGATGAGTTTTGGTGGTGAGACTGCTTCACCCATGCTCTGTACACAAATTCAATAACCTAATTGTCTCAAAAAGCTTCACTGTGCTGAAACTGCACCTTTGTGGCTGCTCTATCTGGGCTTAGTAGATGTTCATGTATCCCCAGGAAAATTCACACAGCAATGGCTATCTAAGGGAAGGAGGAAAGAAGGGGAGCCATGAAGGAGGACAATAAGTGAGATCAGAGTATACAGACATGAGGGCAGATATACCATGATGATATATTTCATGTATTAATGTGAAAATTTAGTTTTAAAACTTCCTGGTGGGGATGTCAAATAGCTAGAATGTTCATGTGCAATGATAGGAATACACAGGCCCCAAACTCTTTGGAAATCAATGTTTTGCATTGTCTACCAAAGAGGAACATTAGAATGTTGTTAGAATGTATTTATCTAAATAGACCTACCATATTCAAAATTATGTCTTAGACTAGGCATAGCAAAACATTGCGCTGTTCAATACTGAACACTACATGGTGTCTACATTATGGTTTGGATGTGAGGTGTGCCACCTAAAAAGTCTTGTGCATTGTCACTGAAGAAATGCTCTTGGGGCATCCATCTGGACCTTGTGTTCCTCCTCTCTCTCTCTCTCTCTCTCTCTCTCTCTCTCTCTCTCTCTCTCTCTCTGTCTCTGTCTGTGTCTCTGTCTCTGTCTCTCCCTCTGTCTGTCTCTCTCTCTCTCCCTCCCTCTCTCTCTCTCTCTGTGTGTGTGTGTGTGTGTGTGTGTGTGTCTGTCTGTCTCTGTCTCTTTCTCTGTCTCTGTCTGTCTGTCTCTGTCTCTGTCTCTGTCTCTGTCTCTCTCTCTCTCTCTCTCTCTCTCTCTCTCTCTCTCTCTCTCCTTCCTCTGCCTCTTAGATGTGAGGAAATAGCATCTTTGCTCCACTATGCCCTAACACCACAATGTTTCTGTCTTAGTACTAGTTAGTGAATGGCCACAAGCTGAGCTGTGTAAATCTGTGAAATTCTCTCTGGTGTCCTTTGTGGCTAATGCAATCCATTTGCATAGTGGATAGTAGACAGTGTTCACAATGGAATGGGTGATCAGTTGTAGATTTCACATGAAGCAATTTTGATGCTACCAAATGACAAAGCAAAATTAAAAGTTCAAGTATTTTATTCATCTTATAGTCTTTGATAACAGCCATCCCATAGATAGCTCACTTTAAGTCGAGAACCATATTAATAGTTACTAATGGGGAATTTAATAAATGCAAAAAAATAAACAAAAACCCTTCTGTTGCATGGTTCATTTTTCAGTTCTTTCCCTTTTTGCTGTGTGCTCAACATACAGGATAGAATGGAAATCCCATAACTGCTTGTTAGTTAACTAAATTAAACTCCTGGCAGATGTGCAATCCTCTTAGCTAAAGGAAATGTGCATTTTAGGTAACCAGATGACTTCCTTACCTACAGCAAACACTCATGTCTGACATTAGTTTCTCAACACTTCCCTATGCTGAGATGCGTAGATAGTTGACCAGAAGGATACCTCATCCTCCCAGTTTCACCAGGGTCTCTGCAAAATGTACTACTGTTAAGTAGGCTCTTTCTATCTTCTGCCTCTAGTGATGTTGACTCACATTTAAAATTTGCAGAATCGAACAATCTGCCTCATCTTCTAATTCTTGTTTTGTCTTGCCTACAGACTTTCAGCAGCTTCTTTTGTGTGGGGTTTGTGGTAGTACAAGGCCTAGAACAGCATGAGCAGGAGACATTATGACCATGAGGAGACAGACTATGAAATTGACTTTGTACAATCCATATGTTGTTCACCATGATCTGATGCTAAGTAAAGCAACACATTTTATTTTAAACTGCCTGATAAGAATAGCCATCCTTATTTTACAATAAGAAATGAACATGACATTAATTACTGTTATTTAATCATCTTAAAATACTATAACATTTCAATAAAAATTGCTATGCTAATCAAAATATTTCCTGTTTCATTAGAACTATGAGCTCATCCTTAAAGCTGTAAATGAGCAATAAAGTTTGATAGCATAGCACAATTGAGATTGCTTCTTGGATAAGGATAATTTTTTTTCTCAAAGCATGTTATATGAACACATTAAATATTTGATGCATAATAAAAGGAAAATAACATCCCTTTACACTAAGCTGACTCAAATATCAATTTCAAAGAGAAGATTTGGTAAGCTAATGATTTTCTAAGTAGCCATAAATGCTTTCTTAATTCCTGATATGATTTTCTTTGTCCTTCAGAATAGATGAGTTGTTAGTTTCAATATTTGGTAGTTTTGCTTTTTTATGACAATTTTTCAACAAGCCACTTAACTTTTTTTGGATTTCATATTGAGGTTTCTAACAGTGAGTCACCAGGAAGCAGTATCTCAAACCTTACAGCACTGATAGTAATCAATACTCCATGTGGCCATTCACACGAATTCAGGGTTATGGTCATATTTAAGGAAAGAACAGTATTGAAAAGCTATCTCTTCAAGATTATTCTTCTTGCAAATATCACCTGAATTGTTCTCTTAAGGATTCACTTCTCCTACAATGCATGTATTTCCATCTCTTAACAAGGATCAGATTGTTTCTGTGACATCTCTGACAATGGCACATTAATAAATACACGATGTACAGAATCTGTGTAAGTGCTTGTGCACCAAGACTCACCCTCCTGGAACCCAGATGAAATGTGGATAGAAGACATTAAGAAGAACTGAGGTCCTAACTAATAGTAACAACCAGGTAAGACATGTGAGCAGGGCATGCAAGATAGTTAGGCCAGACCACCTGGCAAACAGTACTAACACATCCATCAGCCTTCTCAGCATCTCATGGATCAAAGATGTAGCTTCTCAGCTGAGCCTCTCTCAACTGTCCATAGCTGCAGAGCAGAGAGTAAATAAATCTTGTTTTAGACGATCAAAAACAACTTAGAAGACTAAAGAAATAACTAAGGTGGTGAAGATCTTGCCTTGAAAACTTGAGTACCTGTGCTTGAACCTCAGAATACAGAATACAGATAGAAATGTTGGTCAGTGTGGTGGGCACTTGCAAGCCCAACACTAGAGAGGCTCAATGACATAACTTAGTGAATCCTCAGACAGACAGAGAGAGAGAGAGAGAGAGAGAGAGAGAGAGAGAGAGACAGAGACAGAGACAGAGACAGAGACAGAGACACAGAGAGAGAGAGAGACAGAGAGAGAGACATAGAGAAAGAGAGAGAGAGAGAGAGAGAGAGAGAGAGAGAGAGAGAGAGACAGAGACAGAGACAGAGACAGAGACAGAGACAGAGACAGAGAGACAGAGAGAGGCTGTCTCAAGAAAAAATAATGGATGGTGCTCGATGTACAACACTGAAGTTTATTCTTTAGCTTTCATGTGTACACACACATACACACACACACACACACACACACACACACAAATAATATCAAATTAGCTTACACTATCTTTTCCTAAGAGCTAGTGTGACATAGTATTAATAAATAATTTTGAACTACATGTGAGAAGTCAAATGCACTGGGTGATGGACAGCTCATGTGGGGCCATTGTAGCTAAGTAATATCCATTATACTAATGCAACCACTGGGTAATTTTTTCAGTATGCTGTTCACCTGAAATTAAATGTAAATGGGTGGAAGATGACACCACTTTACTTTAATTATGTTTCTAACAATGAATACACGCTCAATATAGGAATTAGAGTTTGAATGAAAAAACTTTGGAGCTTGAACCCTCCACTGTCCAGGGTATCCCTACAGAACTATGTCTCCTTAAAAGCATCTGACATCTTAACTAAAGTATGAGGTACTAGAGAGCAAGTAATTTTTTGCGTCCTCCTGTCACACCAGCATAAAGCTGATCAGATTCTCACAGTATTAACTTCTTTGTTGTCCATATATTGAGAAATTTCTTACTTAGTATATTTAACATTCTTAGCATTTAGCTAATAGTGTTCAACCAGATAAACAACAAAATTCTTAGTAAAATAAAGTCAAAAAATACAAATAACATTTTAAATTAAATATCTAAGAATTACAGTGTTGTTCTTTTTTAATATTTTATTAATTTATTCATATTACATCTCAATTGTTAGCCCATCCCTTGTATCCTCCCGTTCCTCCCTCCCTCTCGCTTTCCCCTACTTCCTGCCCCTATGTCTGTGACTGAGGGGGACCTCCTCCCCCTGTATATGCTCATAGGGTATCAAGTCTCTTCTTGGTAGCCTGCTATCCTTCCTCTGACTACCAGCAGGCCTCCCCATCAAGGGGACATGGTAAAAAATGGGGCACCAGAGTTCACATGAAAGTCAGACCCCACTCTCCACTCAGTGGTGGAGAATGCCCTGTGCATCGTCTAGATCTGGGTAGGGGTTCGAAGTTTATTACAGTGTGTGTTCTAAATGAATGAGAAAAAGTGAGAAGTGAGAAAATATCTGTACAAAGTCTTTCATTACAGTGATTGGTTAAGGCTAAATGATGATATTCATATCAGACTCAGGCTTGCTTTTACACAGAGTCAGCATATAGTTTGCATAGCAGGGGAAGACATGACCTGCAGTTAAAATCAATACAACAGGAAAACTTGTAGGAAAAAAAAATTGGTACTGAATAGTTCAAACACTGGCTGCTGGTTTATTTCTTCTCATTTTTCATCTGACTGTAGTGACATATTATGAAAATAGTGTATCTGTATCAAGGTATAACTTCTACTTAGCCATCTACCTTTAAAGGTTGTTTGAGATAAAATGAGACTTGACGTCTAAACCAGTACATTTTCAGGGTCTGTTCCAGTGACTGTGATGTGATGATAGCTAGGTACAAGATAGGTGCAAACTAGGTGGATGGATAGACAATTGATGAACAGATTATAGAGGTATATTACTGGTGAAAGATAGATGATAGGCGGGTACATAGGTAGGTATGTAGGTATATAAGTAGAGGGGCAGAGAGAGAGAGAGAGAGAGAGAGAGAGAGAGAGAGAGAGAGAGAGAGAGAGAGAGAGAGAGAGAGAGAAATTGAGAAAGTTTTGTTTCTCTCAATTTTCATGTTTTAGGTTAAAAATAAAATCAATAGTATAAAGCTTAATCCAGAGCAGAATTGGATCTGCAAAGTTTTCTTTTGAAAACAAAGTATCCCAGAGTTCTTGATTTCTAATGTTCAACTCACCAATTTAAATCTTCTACGCTATCTTCTTAAGTGCATTAACTCTACCTGGAGAAAGATTGTATATATGCATTTTGGACATGAGGAAGAATTCTTATATAAATTTTTTCTGAATCAACTAAGTCCATAAAAAATAAATCTCTCAAGTACAAAAATAGAGTGTGGTGGTAGAAGCAAGCATGTACAGTAATAGCTATTTCACACTTTCAGAAAGTATGGCTTGCAATTACAGGAGCAGAGAGACAAGAGCTAATTAGTTCTTGGGTTCTTGGATTCCCGTTGAAAGAAACCCATTGATTTTTATCCTTCAAAACAATATATTTACACAATTGTATGTGGAAACTAGTGGGTGACACACTACCCTAATGGTGCTGTGTTCATAACCACACCTTAATTTACAGAGTTTTTAGACCTCCAAACAGTTAAAAATGTAGCTGTGGGCACCAAGTCAACTTTTTTTTAATATCCTAAGGGCTTGTGTAGCACTCAAACGCATTTAATATTAAGTATTCAAAGATGTGGAGGAGGTTTTTTTAACAGTGACCCTTTGTCCCTTTAAATCTTGCTAGCAAGAGCCTTGTGGCTGACACTTTGCCTATTATTGCCTCCAAGATGCTGATCAAAGGGAAAAATCAGATAAGACAATTTTAAGAAAAACATACTAGGCACTGAGAATTTAATAGGAGATTTCATCTGCTTTAAAATTGAAGGGGCTTTTGTTTTACTGTAGCCAATATGGGGACCTTGTTTAATTCTAGTGCACTGATGTGTTCATTCTCCTAAATGTAAAACAATCAACTATCAAGATATTTATGTATGAGGCAGTTTTGTAGTCTGTAACTAAGTAAAATATAATTTCTGTGCATAGAGTATTGTAGTGCACACAGATTTGTAATCCCCTTTTCTATCCCATTAGTAAAACTTCTGACTGTTATCTGATGGAAAATAGTAGTGCATCTGGTTCTGTGTGGAGCAAAGTTACAGTTGACACATAGTAATCAAGGCAGAACTGTAAATGATGCTCACCCCTCTCTTCTTGTTGGCTTCTGTAAAAGGGTGTCTTATTTGTGGTTTCTATTGCTGTGGAAAGCACCATGATCAAAAGCGACATATGGAAGAAAGGATTTACTTTGCTTACACTTTCCAGTAACAACCGATGACCAGAGAAAGTCAGGGCAGGAACTCAAGTATAACAGGTAGGTACCTAGAGACAGAAACTAAAGCAGAGACCACTGAGGAGTGTTGTTTACTGCCTTGATCTCCATGATCGTTCAGCCTCCTTTCTTATAGCACCCACAACCACAAAGCTGATGGTTAGCACTATCTACCGTGATCTTGACCCTCTTACATCAATCATCAATCAAGAAAATGCCCCCACAGCTTGTCTGCAGGCTTGCCCACAAGGTTGTCTACAGACTTTTCTACAGGCTTGCCCACAGTCTAATCTAGCAGGGGAATTTTCTAATTTAAGATCCCCTCATCCCAAATGATCCTAGCTTGTCTCTGTTTGACATAAAACTTACAGAGGGCATGGAAGTCAATCTCTGAATCTTTGACTTAATTTTGCTCTTCCAGCTGTATTTTACTGCTGCCCATGGTTCCTTCCAAAGCTATATGAACACCTCTCAGAAGTAAGATGCCTTGCTTGCTTTGCCAGATATAGGCCTTTCAAGGGAGTATGTCACCACCAGGCATGTTGGGTATTGATTCTAAGATTTGTGTTATCTTTTCTATTCCCAAAGAAAAGCTCTTCTCATTTGTGTTACAGCCCAGATGTAATTTCTTCATGTTCCTACTTGGGAAGTATAATGAAGCTTTCTTGAGTTTCTTCCTATACCTCAGGCTGTGCCATTGATAGTCCCCTGTCATTTAGTCTCATCTGTCCACCCACCTTATAAGGAACCCTTTAGATCATTGTGTGTGGTCTCCAATTCTGAGAACCAACAGTGTGGATGGTTCAGTCTGAAAAGTTCAGAGATACTTATTTTTAAAAAGTGTTAAGTCTTGCTCTTGGATTCTTATAACTCTACACCAAGTTTACTTTGTTTGTTTCCATCTCAAATTTTTAATCAAATAAAGTTCTTCATTACAAGTACAGTCCCTCTAGTATATAGCACCATAATCTAAAAAACTGGTCAGGTTTGTCAAGTATATTAATAGGCCCCAACCAAGGATTTCTTAAATCCTATGATCCTTTTTCCCCTATTTCTCTTTTCACCAGAGAGATTAAAGTTGAATATACTTTCCTTGCCTTACCCCCCAAAATATACCTAAGAGTCAAAAATCGGCTAAATCACTTAACATACAAAATTTGCATAACGATAGATTTATCTTTCTCCTATTCAAAACCTACTGTAACCACACCCTTCTTGCCAGATCCTGCGAACTGGATAGTTTCTTACATCACAAAGCTACCCTGTAAATGTTCTCTCACAGCGCACACTAGTCTACTCTACCTCATGCCTTCAGTATCAATCCGAAACCACTTCCAACTTTCTCCTTTGTAGTTTTTAACAGCATGCCTCATATTTCGGGCTGACTTTGAATTGATTGTGTAGTTGGGGATGACCTTGCTTCTGTTTCTGTGTCCCCAGCACTGGGATTATATGTATACACTATTATGCTCAGTTTGTGTAGTACTTGGGATGGAACTTAGGGCATTATGCCTGCTGGGCAACCATGCTTCTAACTGTGCTACGTCCCCAGACCGAGTAATCCTTTTAAAGTGTGCCAAATCATGTCATTCCTTCATTCAAGTTCTGCTATTTATTAATGTAAGACACCAGCCCCGTGGTTGCTTACAGCATCCCTTAGCAGTTCTCCAATTCTGTTCTTTGCTTCTCTTCTCTCACTTTGGTCAGGCCATGGTGGCTTCTCACATACACCAAATACTCTGATGGTTCTGGTAATACATAAGACCTTTGAATGCTGACTACCTCATGTATTTAACTCATCATGTCTGTCACTTTCGACTTGAACCTGTAGGTCCAAAGCAGTGCTGCACACCACTCAGAATCCTGATCACTCCTAGCCTACTTTCACTTTTTCACATCAAATTGTGAATTTTAATATATTTAATGCATGCTATGTGTCAGATCCCACTAAAACGTAAATTCAAGAGTACATGCATCTTTCCACTTAGGTCATAATACTGGGCCTCACATAAAGCAGGCACCCTCCATATGGCAACTGAACATATTTTACAATGACGTGATTTGGCACACTTTAAAAGGATTACTGGGTCTGGGAATGTAGCACAGTTAGAAGCATTTTTGCCCAACAAGCATAATGCTCTAAGTTCCATCCCAAGCACTACACAAACTGACCATAGTAGTGTACATTGTGGCTCAATGTCTGATTGACAAAAATCTTATCTTTATATCCCTACCCTACTAACTGGCTTTTTTGTTGAGTAACTGTAGCCTGCTATGACCGTATCCTTAAACACTTCCATTTGAAGTTGTGGTGGGCACCTGCAAAATTGAGCAGAATCATTTCTGACTTCCTGGGATCTTTCAAAATACATATAGATACCACATATAAGATTTGGAAACACAAACAAATCTCAGAAGAATACATAATTGGCTAAACAGTCTGTGAATTGAACACATTAGCAGTCTCCAAGTCTACGGCCAGATATCTCATGTTTCTAGAAGTACAGACGGTCACAGAGGTGATAACCACAGATGCTGAGTGCTTCGATGGCGTGCACAGAACTGGATGCAGTTTTCCCCTGTGTTTAAAATTTTAATTTACTTGCTTTTGCAGTATGTATATTCGTGTGCTAGTGCAGGTGTTCATGCGCCATAGTGAGCATGTAGAAGACAGAGTTGAACTTTTTATTTATCAGTCTCTCTTGTTTTTGCCATAGTGGTGCATATTCTGACCTATTTGCCTGTCTCTGCTTCCCATCTCACTGCATGAGTGATGAAACTACAGACAGCCAACACTAAATGCAGCTGTCCATGAAGGTTTTAGTGCTTCGACTCCCATTCTCAGGCTTGCAAGGCAAATGATTTTTACCTACAGGGCCATCTCCGAACATCTCTGCATAGTTCTTTACTCAATGACATTACTCTACTTGTTTCCTCTAGAATCAAGTGTGGAATAGAGAGAAGTTTGCTGTGCTGGTTTCTGTGTGCAAGAAATCCACATTCACCACGCATGAACTTTTAAAGTCTATCTCCTTTCTTTCTGATCCCAATGTTTCTCCCAGAATGTAAAGTGAGACAGATCCTACTAGTTTCACCACTGTGGCATTTGCTCAGATTCACTTCATCCCCAGAGTTTCCAGTTATTAAGAATCTTCCATTTATTCCCACACTGAGAAAAATCCACTACCCATGAACTTCAGAACTTAACAGCTCATACCTGCTTCTTTCTAAGCCCAGTTTCCAAACAACTGTGAGAAAACAACCATACTATGACTGCCCTGCACACTTGGTATTTATCAGTGCTGTTGTCATTGGGGTTTGGGCAACTTTTCCTATTTTTCTGGGAATATACACATTCCCTGTTTAGACTTTCTCCAACTATGTCTGGATCTGACCCTGGTTGTTCAGGGCTCCCGGGCATCTCAGATGTTTTCTTGTGGTTACCCCCTGCCTTCCTGAGCTTCATACCACTGCTGGAGCTGAGCGCTCACTTGGAAGCTTAGCCTCCTGCTGTTTTCCCATTCCCATAGTTTCTAGATTGACTTCAATAATCATTTTCATTGATCTTGTTTCTCCCCCCAAATTTCCAGAGTTCAGCTTTTAAAAATCAAAACAACTTTCTATTTACATATAAATAACTATGCTTTGTAGTCAAAAGAGTCTATAGAGTTCCCCCTGGCTGGAGGAAACACTTTGTTTGGCAGTAAGTTACAATACTTGATTCTCTTAAAGTACCCTTTGGGCTATGAGTTGTAATGAGCAAATTGCTAATAAATAACTCATGAAAATACTCTTTAAGCAAGAGCCTTTGGTAACTGACACTCTAGATTTCCAAATTTGGATTTTCATACTAAATGCTTTAAAGCATGTTCAGATGCCTAGATGAAACACAGGAAAACAGAAAGGCTAATGCAGAATAATGAAGTCCATTACAGTGAGCAGATCCAAGTAAACAGGCAGTGGAGCTTGTAGGTGTTAGTGTGAGTCCTCTCTGACCTTGAAAACAAATTTCCATTCTTCCCAGACTAGATTTCTCCTTCTTCCATGCAGCGTGAGCCCAGTACACTTGCAACTGCTCACAGAACCTGTTGTGACTCATGAAATGCACTCTAGTTCTTGCCAGTGTGAGTTTCTACCTATCTTTCTCATCAAAAGAACCATATTTTGTTCCTTTGAAGTAGAGTCAATGAAAATTACAGCCATTCCTGTAGTTTGAGGTTTTCAGAGAAAGTCTGACCTGAAAATATAGTGTTTTGTGCATGTCTTCAACATCTATTCAAATCACTACAGGATCTTTCTTACTCTTGCTATTCATTAATCCCATGGTAGGACCAAGGGAGGGCTGTTTAGAGAGCACATAGGCATATTAACTCAATTCATTACAATCGATGCTTTTGACTCTAACACTAATATGTTAGCAAGTGAGGGTTTAAATACTAGGTGAGAAATAAGCTAAGTAACCTCAGCGATCCTTCCCCTCAGTGACTCTTGCCCTAGCCTTCTGCATTCCAACATTCCAACAGTAAAAAGAACTGTTACACAAGTACAAACAGAGTCAAGTAACATGAATGAATAAAATTATGTAGTTACTAAGAACTTCAGATGAGTAAGAGTAAAACTGGGTCTTAAACCAATAATAAAGTGCCTATAGCCATGCCCAAGAATGGGAGTGATATTAGTGAAATGTCATTCCATCACGAAAGCATGGTTCATGATAGGTATGTCATAAGTATTTTTACTTTTCATTCACCACATTTAGAGATAATGTGCTTGAAGCTTAAGAAATAGTAGTTATGTCAAATGAAAACATTCTGTAAACTATGGCTATTCAATATAAACCATATATGTTAGCATATAAACCATCTATCAAAGCATATACTTTTGTGAAAGTTGACATATAACTAGCATGCAACCAAATGTCCCTTGTTGTGGTCTGCAATTATTTTCTGCTACAACTAAATAAAACAGCAGTAACAGACCTCACAAGGAAATGTGAAAGAATAGGATGTCCAAACTTTATAAAGCCACAGTGAAGCATTCTATCATCAAATACTTTTCCTCTTTGTACTATACTAGTACTTGCCTCTTATAACAATGATGCATTATTTTTCATATGGTTTATGTTCCATATAAGGAGTTGGGCTAGAGGAGCATGTCTGCAGGATTTGTTCTTCTGAAAAGATTCACCCTTTCAGCAGTCTCTGCTATTTCACTAAGTCAATTGTTTATTTTGCAGCATAAGGTGATTTTTTTAAAAAAAGCCAGGTGTGGTGGCACAGGCCTTTAATCCCAGCACTCGGCAGGCAGTGGGAGGCAGATCACTGTGAGTTCGAGGCCAGTCTGGTCTACAAAAGTGAAACCAGGACAGTCAGAGCTGTTACACAAAGAAACCCTGTCTCAACAAACCTAAAACAAAGTTATTTTTGTTTGCCTCCTACACACACACAGACACACACAAACACACATGCTCAGAACTCAACAACCACAGTTTTCTAAGAAACATAAGAGATAAAGTCCCACAATTAGTATGTAATAACAATAATTGTCTGTGAGAATAAGTAGGGAAAGACCATTGCAAAGGACTTCTACAGAAAAAATAAAATCTCCTGACCCTGTGGTTTTTAAAACAATTTCTAAGGCTTTGAGACTCTATCTTTCTAGCAATCATCTAAAAGTCACTTGGGAACCACCACATGGTTACAGTTCATTAGTTTTTGTCAAAGCCAAGTGTTCTGTTTATTATTATGATCTAAGATACAGATGGCTGTTTTGATCCATACTGTTATTTCTTTTCTTTCTGTTTTTTTTCCCTATTCCTCATGTCTGGAAAAAAAAACTACCTAGAATCTAACTGACACAAGTAACTTTCCCACAGTCTACATTCTCTCAAGGACACCAGAAATGATACCCAGTATGTAAAAGTCAAAGTAACCTCCATCAATGTGAGCTGTGTTACCAAGCAGATTTCTCTAGAGTTTTAATGGAATATACCTGACACAAGCAAGTTTTCCAAAGTCTATGCTCTCTCAAGGACACCAGAAATGATACCCCGTAAGTAAGGCCAAAGTACCCTCCATCAATGTGAGCTGTGTTACCAAGCAGATTTCTCTAGATTTTTAATGGAAATGACATCTCTGGTCCTTCATACTACAAAGAACATTTTATGGAAAGTTTACTACCACTGTTACCCTTCACCCATGTTTACTCTCTTTTTTAGTTACTGAGTTGTTCTTTGACAATCTACGTGTGTGTGTGTGTGTGTGTGTGTGTGTGTGTGTGTGTCTGTGTGTGTCTGTGTGTCTGTGTGTCTGTGTATCCTACAAGTTGTGGTTCTCTAAAGAAGCCTGATGGATACAGATTGATAGATAAGGAGGTGATAGGTATATAGATGACAGAGAGAGAAATAAAAGTAGGTAGAAAGATAGATGATAGAATTAGGGAAAGAGAAAGAATACACAAGCATGTGTGTATGTGTGTGTGTGTGTGCGCGCGCGCGCACACACACACACACACACACACACACACACACACACACACACACACACACACACACACACCACACAAACATTCTGGTCATAGTCACCCTCCACTCACTCCCAACAAACCCCTCCCCTTTCCAAATTCATTGGAACAAATTTCCATTCCATTTTCATTATTTCATTATGCATTTTCTTTGCAATTCATAGATTTTCACCAGTGCCACCAATGTGGGTATGATTTACTTCTCTCAAGACTAAGGAAGACTGAAAGACGTTGTGGTTGAAAATGTAATTCTATGGTATACATAGGATCTGCTGAAGCTATGTGATGTTGCATAGCAGGACAGGCCTCATCAAAATGAGCACAGTCCACTCAATCCCTGCACTTCTGTGTGCCTGTTCTTTCTTCAAGGCCTTGACATGCTAGTCAGTTTTTCAGGACCAAACACTGAAGGACACAGCACCACAGTCAGCCTAGTTGATAGTAAACAAAAGCAATCTCAAAAAAGATGTAACACAGTTCAAATTAGCACTACTGTTATGTAGGTCAGTGCTTCAGCCTAAATGTGCTGAAGTGTTTCAGGGCCCACTGATGTCCATCAAATTCTTACATGTGAAAGGGGAGCAAGTTCAAAATTAATAGCAGTTTCTGTGTCTCCAGTATCTCGCCTTCCCTCATATTAGTTCTGCTTGATTTCTTCTATTGGATAACTTATTTTATAAAGTTGTCATTTAAAATACTACTTTGCTACTGAGAGTTCCTGGCAATAATAATCTTGAAAGCCCAAAACATACTTCTCTGATAATGATATTGCCTACTGAATAAACTTAGTTCAATCACATGAACAACTATAAAGTTAACTTTTTAAAGAGAGAATCACAGTGACGTTATGTAAAATGATAAAACCCCAAAATATAAAGCCTTTTACAATATAAGTGATTTGGTATTACTCATTGAAAATAAGTAGGATTTTACAACAACAACACAATGAAAACAAACAAACAAACAAACAAAAACTGCCTCAGAATTTTCTTTCCCAGAAGAAAACATGGCATTTCTCTGGTCAAGAAAATTGTCTTACACACTTATAAAAGAAAATAAAAGTATCTATAAGTTCACAGAGCTGATGTATTATTACGTATGTAGTTGAAAATTGGTCAGATGTACAAAGAAACCATAAAAATTAAGACCACTGACAAGAATCAGCAATACAGGATTAGGACTATTTAAGTTTTCAAGCTCCTAGGTCATAGGGCTTCTAGGCCAAACCCTCCACATATTCCCCCAGTCATCAGTGGTGTTGACTAGCCCAACCCATAATATGACCTCAGGTCATATACCTGACACCAACAATACAACTATAAGATCTATAAATATAGGAGTCCTTTATTATCCAGATTTTCTCCTGTAAAAGAACGAGCTGGCCTTGAACTCAAAGATATCTCCCTGCCTCTGTATCCTAAAATCTGGGATTGTAGATACACAACACCACTTGAAGCATGAAAGATCCATTTTGTTCTCCTGAATCACTAGTGACCCCTAGAAAACTAGCCCGTGCTTACTCCTAGGCACCCTAGATGGGATTTGGTTGAGAAGAGGAAGTTTGTGAAATATCCTGAGGCCTAACACATCGATTCTGCTAAGTTCTTTGGCCAAATAAAGTCAAAAAGTCAAAATGAGGAGCCTTCACTTTTAATTTGGATTTTTTTTTTATTTGGATGCAGGGAAGAATAAAGATGCGTGGTCTTTTTTATTCAATCCACCATGGAGTAGCAAAATCCTATCAGTACATATTGAACATTTAGTAGAAGACTACACACAACTTTAATTATTCATGATTGGCCAGGCAATAGAGTGTAGTATATGGTATGTGTGCCCTTTTTCTCCTTTGACATTCTTCTATAAACACTATGTCCTGTGGAAGATGACTAAAAAGTAATTGTATTCTAGCAGCTCAAATTGACATATTGGTCATTTTCTGGTGACAAGCTCCTCCCAGTTGTATCTGCATTGCATTGTTACTTAGTTTAAGCCAATAAAACACAGCTCCTCTATTACCAGAAATTAATCCATAAAAGTACTAACCTAGAGAATAAAGGCATAAAGAATTGCATTCAATCTTTGTGTCACATGTTTTTACATGTGGTTTTGCATTTGTGACACTTGATAGTATCTCTGTTCAGAAACAGATAAAAAGCAAAGATTTTAAACATTATAAGTATAATTTAATAAGGTTTATCCATTATAAAAAGTGACTTGTCTCTGATTTCAGGATGAGAACTATTTGGAAAAAAAATTCTATAAGCTATGTAAGACTATGAAGTTGAAAAAACTGAGATCTATGTAGAAAGTTAGACCATACAACATGGTTGGTTGGTTTGAAATTGCATATGACAAAGCAAAAAGCAAAGGTGACTTCCAGGTTTGTTGTTCAGGACACTGCAATAAACTCCACTGCTCAGTGACTGATTATCTTAAAATAATGAATACGTAAGGGACATCTTTCTTAAAGGGTGTAGTTTGATATTTGTGTGATGTTAAGAAGATGATGGATTTATAATGTAGCTTATAATTATCATCACACAAGTAAATATCTTGGTGTTGAGCTAAGATCATAACCTGTTTTGGATTTGAGCTCTTTAGAGAACTTGTTGAAAGCCATATAGTCTGTTAAAGGAAAACTTTGTGAACCACACTACTTACTTCCTGAGTCAATGGATCTAAATTAAGATTCCTCATTAGCGTGTGTTAACATTAAATTGAACTGGATCTCTTCACCAAAAGCAGGCAAATGTGAATGAAGCATGGTCATTAGAATAAAAACTTAAAAAGTTAATTATTTTTCAACTGAATCATATTCCACTTTATTATATTATCTAATATAATTTTCAATTACTGCAAATATATCTACATATGTTTAGCTATTTTACATCTTTCATATTCATTAAAATATTATTTATAATGATATTTCAATTCTTGCTTCCTTTTTCTTTTAAGTACGATTTTTCCACATGCTCCTGTGAACGTGAGTACCTAAATCTGTTTTTATGCCTGATTTGCACCAGGCT
This sequence comes from Acomys minous, assembly GCF_964271855.1. NCBI lineage: Eukaryota > Metazoa > Chordata > Mammalia > Rodentia > Muridae > Acomys > Acomys minous. The sequence continues at coordinate 80,623,750 of NC_140483.1, forward strand.
TTAGTGACCAAAGAAAGCAGTTCTGAAAGTTTTCAAAATAACCATGCATTAAAAACTGTTGAAGGGCTACACAGGGGTGAAAAGGTGCTAGCAGCCTTGCTAATAATTTCTCCTGAATAAGAATATTAAGGCTAAAGTTGCTAGGATTTAAGTAAAAAAATTAGTAACTTATTTAGCATATTAGATCCTCTCATTTAATTATTATATAAATAAAACAGCTGCTTTTCACTTGAAACGTTACTATTCCAATCAAAACACAGAATTTTAAAATAATTTAAAAGACAGGGAATGACACTGTTTAGGGCTCTTGTTGACCGGACACAGAAGGTCCAAATGAGTGTTCATTCTTTGGCGAAGAGGTTGCTAAGATGTATGTATGTAATGAATTTTTAATGGAGGGTTAATTTTATGACTCTGTGGTGGACAGGAATACCACTTTATACAGAGAGTGCCAATATTCAAGTGCACATGATGCTTTTAAATATATGGCAAATGTTATTACACTACCTTTATATCCTCTAGAGCTGAAGGGAACATAGGATTTAGGCATGCTTAGATCATAGTACATGCAAGGCATTTTCAAATTGTAATTTGACACCAAAAGGAAAAACAGACTTGGAACAATAATAAAACATATGAAATATAGTCCCCTCTGTAACAAACCCTCTGTTTGTCATACAAAGTCAACAATACCAGGAAATGTTAAAATAAAATCAACACACTAGATTCATTGGTAATAAGGTCATTAAGCAGGTATCTTAGATGATGATAATATGATTTTTATATCCAAAGACACTGAGGACAGCTACATTCAATATTCTTAAAACAACTCACAAATTAGAACTTTAATAATTGAATCAATGTGTCTGAGGAATTGCACAGAAATTTTAAATTATTGTTGCACCAACATATATAATGATTTTCCCCCTCTTGAATGTATATAGCAATGATGATATGTCGTTATGATTTAATTAGGTAAAAAGAATGTTCAAATCCTACCCTTGTAAATATCTATGGAAAAGGATAATGATAATACAGTCATTTTGTTTGCATAGCTATTTTATGTTCTGTTGGATGATCTACAAGGAGGTTACTATTTGTATGCCATTCTGCTATAAAGGAAATTGCTCATCTGTAATTACAGTTATATAGCAAAGGATTTTCTTATTGAATTTTCTTTCTCCATAGAATTGATTTCTTTATTGACTAAGAAGTGAAAACTGGCATACACACTCTGGCACAATAGGTATGCTTGGCTATATGCTTCTATTACTTGCTAAAATCTGGACTCAGTGCGAATACTAATAGTTTTTGGCTTATGAAACAAAGATACATTTACCATTGGAAAAGTCAGTGACTATTACAAACAATCCTGGAAGTTCATTCTAAAATTTAGTTAAAATTTTAAGTAGAAAAATATACAAAGAAATACTGAATAAGAAATGTGTGTACTTGGGCCTGACATGGTGGCAAGCATCTTTGATCCCAACACTAGAAAAACCAAAGTGAAGACAAATGTATCTTTGTGAGTTCCACGTCATCCTCATCTATACAGTGAGTTCCAGGCAACCTTCGGTATACAAAGTGAGTTATAAGACAGCCTGGTCTACATAGTAACTCCCAGGCCCACCAAAGCTACATAGTGAGATCTTGCCTCAAAAACTAAAACCAGCCAGGTGAGGTGGCATACTCCTTTAATCCCAGCATCCTGGAGGCAGGGGCAGAGGCAAGTAGATCCCTGTGAGTTCAAGGCCAGTCTGGTCTACAAAGCAAGTCCAGCCAGAAACCCTGTCTCAAAGAACCAAAAGCAAAACAAAAAACAAAAAAACAAAAAAAACAAAAACAAAAAAAAACACCACCACAGCAAAAAACATTTTACATAGTTAATTACTGGCATTAAGAATTTAAAATGTTTCGATTTAATGCAAAGAAAGAGTAGATTACTGCACCATTTCATCTCTTTTTGCTATAAATCTCAGCAATGAGGACAATGAATGACACTGTTCAGGATGTGTCTGACTGGACACAGAAGTCCAAATGGCTGTTCATTCTTTGAGGAAGGGGTTTCCAAAATGTGTGTTGGTAGTGAATTATTAATGGAGGGTTAATTTTTACCTCCCTGTGATGGACCATGTACCACTTTAGAAATAGAGTGTTAATGTTCAAGAGCGCATGATGCATTTAAATATCTGGCAAACATACTATTACATTATTATATATCATCCAGAGCTGTAAGAGAACATGAGATTTCGGGATGACTGGATCATAGCACACAAAAAGCATGTCTTAGCATGTATAAACACACACACACATACACACACATATATATGTACATATATATGCTAAATACATGTATACAATTATTATGAGCAAGAAAAGGGCATCAGCTTATGGAATGCAGAATCTGAATGAACAGCTTCTTCATGGTGCTCAAAGCTAGCTGCTCTCTTGTCCTGATAGTAGAATGGATGGTTGTCTGCTTATTACTCTACAGTTTCCCAAGATGGGTGAAGAGCATCCTATTTGCAATCATGTGAATTCACTCCTGCATTTTGACAGGCATACTTTGAGTTATTTGAGGTGACAAGAGTAATGATTTAGCAGTGACATTTCTCTGTCTGTTAAAGGAAAAGATGGCACTGCTTTCACATGATTCAGACATGATAGAGGTGCAGCCTTTTGAAGGCTGTGACAGAAAAGGTCTCATAATATATTTAAAAGCTAGCACTGATAAATTATGTTTTAACCATATATTACAGGTATTAGTTTGTTATAACTAAGATATGTCATTGTTTTTGTGTAATTCTGAGATACTTTCATCTCCAATGTCATATTTTTACCATCCTGACAGTTATTAACAAATATTAAAAGCTCATTTGTTTTTTCAAATGAAGCTATAGAATACGATTTTCAGTAAAATTTCCTTTTTTTCCCAGAAGGGTTAAAGTCAATTATGAGAAACTATTTCTCTGCCTAATTATTTTTCTTTGTGAAAGTTAAAGCTATTGCAAAATTTCACAAAAGGTTTTGTACAGTAAAGTAAAATGAGAAAAACATGGTACTGGACCAAATAAAACATGGTCTGTTGTGTTGGATAGAGGGATGAGCCAATTTTTCCAACAATTATTCTGGTGATTTAAACATTTACTCAGAAAATATTAAACAAAATAACTATGATTCTTATTTTTCTAAAAGTATGTCAATGCTAATTCTGAGGGAAAGGGAATGTTTTAAAAGCAATACACAATCACATTCCTCTCAAAAGCACTTCTCTTATAATGCATAGAATATACTAGAATCAAGTTATTCCCAACACTCTGCTCCCTATCATTCCAGGTAATGGGAAGGGTACAGAATTCATGATTTCCAGGTTTTTAGAAAGCATTCCATGAGGCTGAAGACCAGATAGCTTAGTTTTATAATTAAGCTTAGTTGTTTAGGGGTTAAGATGTTTTCAGGTCTAGATAGATATTTTAAATTGATAATGATGATATGATAGATATTGATTTACGTTCAGAATTTTAGACTCACCAAGATAGGAAAGATGTTTTCTTTAGGGATGCCAAATACAAGTAGCCAAAACACTATGAATGTAACATTTATATAATTCCTGATTGCTTCATGGTTCTTCTTGCTCCTCCACCCAGTTCCTCTCTACCTCCTTTCTATCTCTCATTAGAAAAGAAGAGACTTCTAAGAGATAATAATAATAAAATATAACAAAATAAGATATAATAAATAAAACCAAACCTTCTCATCAAATTTGGATAAGACAAACCAAAAGTCTAACAAAACTGTTAAATTAACTGTGGGTGATGGGTCTCTACATTTTTTTTTTGAGACAGTATCTCTCTTTGTATCAGGAGATCACAGATTCAGCTAGACAGGTATGTCCGTGATCTACAAAAATCTGTTTCTATCTCACCAGAATTTGGTAATACAGAGCATGATTTGGTGCTTAGCTTTTTATTTTTAGTATGACTGCTGAGGATGCAAACTGAGGCCCTCCTGCTTGTGTAGCATGCACTTTAATGTTAGCTCCATCTGTCATCTCTCCAGCCCTTGCAATCAACTTTTAATTTTCTTTTGAATTGCATTCTACTTACTCTTTTAGAGTTCCTGACATTGTTCTCCAATCTCTTTTCAGATTACCTCTCCATCCATCTGGAAAGCTTCCTCTCATATTCCTTTTTGACTCCTACAATATATTTACTTTTTCTCTCAGGGAATAAAGTTATTTTTCCTTCTCCATTGAAAAGCTTTCCTGGGTCTTTATAATAGCAATAAGCAGACAGCCTCCAGTAGCAAATTTAATTCAGTTTCTTCATGTTAACAATACTGTGGAAATTTTAAGTAAAAAAAGAGCAATTTGATCTTTTTTATTTGAAGTTTATTTTCAAGTCAATATGATCTTAGGAATGCTTTGAAATGAGGAAAGTTTGCTGGGCAATTAAGACCTTCATTTGATCAATACATGTCCCTCCTCACTGATGGTGGCCAGTTCATGGTTTCAAATATTACCCTTGTAAACAATGTCTAAGTAGACATTTCTGCAGTGTTGCAGAGTTACTGTGTTCCCTTTCTGCACAGCAGCTGGCTGAGCAGCTTTCTCTGAACACAACAGACACAGTAATTAGAACATTCTTATCAACTAAGAATTCATCACAGCTACTTAACATCAATAATGTTAAGGTACACCTATTTTTATTTTAATAAGGGCTCCCACTTTTCCTGTTTAACCTCTAAATATAGACGCACATATATCATTTGCTACAGTTCTTCAATGGAGCAGTGAGGACTGTGATGCATTTTCCATCTGGTGTCTTCATGGATTAACTGCCTGCTCCAAGTGTCTTCTTGAAAAGGTTAATATTACCTGCTCCATCATTATGTCTACATGTAGACTTTTTGCCCCAGTTACATAAACACTCCTTATTTGTTTAACTCAGTAACTTCAAATAAGTAGTCTTGTATTTCTACCTTCCATAAAACAACTTGGGTGACTGGTAATTTTCATATATACTACAAGAATAGTAAGAACCTAAAAGTCTATAAACCAAGAGAGATATAGCACAAAGTAGCAAATTAGCTACGTAAGACTATGCACCACTGTATCCTTAAAAGTCTATAGGTTGAAATAAGAGGATTGCAAGCTAGAGGGTCCACCAGAGCAAATCAGAGACACTTTTTAAAATTGTAAAAGTAAATTTTAAAAGGATAGAGATGTAGCTCAATTGTAGAGTACTTCTCTGCTAAGTGAAAAGTTTTAAGTTCAAACTTCATTTCCCCCAAAGACAAAACACTTTACCCCCACCCATCATAACACACACACACACACACACACACACACACACACACACACACACACACACGAATTTATAAAATCTCTTGCATGGTCTGGTTCTCTCTCCTACAGTCCATTTGTAAGGGGTTCTTGGTGGTGTCTGCTTCTTCAGTCTGCACAGGTTACCCTTTAGTATTGCTCTTCTAAGAAAGATGTCCCATAAAATTCTTTCACAATTTTAGTTGCTCTCTTATTGACCTTTCTCTCCAAAATCAGAAGTCTTCCTTTTGTGTGGGAGGGGTGTATCCTCTATTAACTGTTTTCAATGTGTGCTAAAATTATAGATCTTGAAATTTCATGCTGCAAACTGACTTGTTCTATCTCTAACCTCCACAGTTCATTGGAAAACTTTGGGTTTGTTTTGTTTTGTTTTGTTTGGTTTGGTTTGGTTTTTGCTTTTGTTTTACAAGGAATGTTCTCATCATTCTCTCATTGGTTCTTAGTAAACCCTGATCCTTTCCCTGTAAACTTGGCTCTTCTGTCTGTTATTTTGGTTGTTACTGTTATTGTTCTGGAAAATTCACAGTGTTTGACTGCCTGTGTGCTGAGTCTGGCCCAGACTGGCCCAGATCTTGCCAATCCTCCTGACTTAGTGAGAATGCCATCAGGCTCAATGAAAATTGTCTTTCTGAACCTCTGAGTAACAAATTTCACAATAAAGTTAAATATTGGCTTTTTTCCTCATTTTGTCAAATTTGACTTTCAAGCCTTATAGTCTGCACTTCCATAAACTATTTAACCCATAAATTTTCTGTGTATTTTTACTGCTCCCTCTATCGAAGATTTACTAAAATCTTTAGATGCCAAATCTCTATTCTGCTTTTATTCTCCCATATCTTCCCTTGTACACTTGTTTTATTGCCTACGGTATCCAACTGTTACTTCCTTTTAAACTGTAGTGATTGTGTGTGTTTTTTTTTACTCCCAAAATCATTTCATCATATAAATGTATAAATATTTTGCCATCTCCATTTCATTCTCTAAGTTAGCATTTTCACCTATCAAATTTTGAACATCCCTTAAAGATGGTTTTAGATGTTTTCCTTATTCCCTACAACGTCTCTGCTTCTTACATTCATGACCTTTTTCTTCCAGGCAGAAGACCTCCTTCAGAACTCCTGTGGTCTGGGCCATTCATTAGTTCTTGACCTGGAGCATTAATGAGTAAGAAGACACTGAAGCTATGGGGGAAGATTCTTCCACAAACTTACAACAAAGCCCACTTTTGCCACTAAAGACATATCCTAACCATGGGATCTGGAATTAGTTTTTAAAGCGCTTACCAGATCTCTTTGAAAGTCTCCATATCTCTACTGAATTGGGCTTTATGCTAGCTAAGAATACACTGCAAACAAACGATATAGCTTCCACATTAGCTAATGCTTACGCTCCAGGGGAGAGTGAGGAGAATCAGCTGGCCTCTCATCAATGTCTCCCTCTAAAACGCAGGGAGCTCCTTCCTGAATTCTTCAAATGGTCTTCTATTGCTCAATAAAATTTTCATCTTTTAAGAAAAGAAAGTTTTAAAACCTGCTGTACCTGTAGCTATTAGCCTCCCTCTGGTTCTGACGGTCCTGGAAATTTGCACCTTTTCAACCTTTTGTGACTGCATATTGAAATCAATACACCTGAGCAGATGATTATCCAGAAACATTGGGAGATTTGAGCAACTTTAAGATGGTTTTGTTTTTGTTTTTGTTTTTTTCTTTTTCTTTTTTTTTTAAATTAATTTATTCTTGTTACATCTCAATGGTTATCCCATCCCTTGTCTCCTCCCATTCTTCCCTCCCTCCCATTTTCCCCTTATTCCCCTCCCCTATGACTGTTCTTGAGGGGGATTACCTCTCCCTGTATATGCTCATAGGGTATCAAGTCTCTTCTTGGTAATCTGCTGTCCTTCCTCTGAGTGCCACCAGGTCTCCCCATCCAGGTCACTTACCAGGAAACTGAGACAGAGGGGAGGACATCCTATTGGGACTCTAGATGAGAGAAGCATGGGAGAATGACGAAGTAGAAGGATCCAGAGGGTCCTAGAAACTGAACATTATGATAGGCAGATTTGGGCCCAGGGGTCCCTCTCAAACTAAGGCACCAGCCAAGGACAATACAGGCCATAAACTTTAAATCCCTACCCAGATCTAGCCAATGGTCAGAACAACTTTAAGTTTTATGATATTAATAGTAACCTCAAAATGCTAACTTCAAATGGTGGGTCAAAAGGAAAGAGGAGAACTTGTTTACCCTTGAAGAAAGTTCATATGATCTAGAGTCTGTTTCTTATGCACCCCAATGAAAACAATAAAATATAAACCAAGACATATCATATCAGAGAAAAGCACAATAATATGGAAAACCATAGTATTTTTCTGAGTTAGAAGGTATTATTAGCAGTGATGAAGGTGGGAAGAACATTACTGCTGTGGCAGGAAAGAATGAAAAAGAAACTTTAATAAAATATAGTTGCTTATTCACAAAATAGAATACTGTATACCCCAGCCTACACATTATCTGCATCAAAATTTATTTTTTCATTTCTATTTCACAAGTAATGTTTAGGAAAAAACCCTCAAAATAGAAAGAAACTTTCAGATTTAAAAAACATATATAATAAAGTAAAAACATATATAATAAAATTCTTCCATTAGGTTAATGGCTTTGCTGTCAAGTTTGATGATATAGTTTGGTTCCCAGTTCCTACACTGTGAAAGTAGATAACTGACTTCTCCAACTTCCTATGTGACCACTATATATTGTCTTAGAATACACACACACACACACACACACACACACACACACACAAACACACACACACACACACACACACACACACACACACACACACACACACACAATTTTTTAAAATGGAAATAGAGCTACCTCAAGACCCAGCTATTCCACTCCTTGGAATATACCCAGAAGATGCTCCAGCACACAACAAGAAAATTTGCTCAACCATGTTCATAGCAGCCTTATTCATAATAGCCAGAACATGGAAACAGCCTAAGTGTCCATCAGTAGAAGAATGGATAAAGAAACTGTGGTACATATACACTATGAAATACTACTCAGCTATTAAAAACAAGGAATTACCGAAATTTGTGGATAAATGGATTGAGCTAGAAATGATCATAATGAGTGAGTTAACCCAGAAGCAGAAAGACTCAACTGGTATATACTCACTTATATCTGCATATTAGCCCAAGGGGCATGTCCCACGAAAGCCTTCACTTACCAGGAAACTGAGACAGAGGGAAGGACATTCTAGTGGGACTCTAGATGAGAGAAGCATGGGAGAATGGCAAAGTAGAAGGATCCAGAGGGTCCTAGAAGCTTACAAGTAGAACATTATGATAGGCAGATTTGGGCCCAGGGGTCCCACTCAAACTAAGGCACCAGCCAAGGACAATACAGGCAGTAAACCTTAAACCCCTACCCAGATCTAGCCAATGGACTGAACACTCTCCACAGTAGAGAGTGGGATATTACTTTCTCACATACTCTGGTGCCTCACCTTTGACCATGTCCCCTGGAGGGGGAGACCTGGTGGCACTCAGAGGAAGGATAGCAGGTTACCAAGAAGAGACTTGATACCCTATGAGCATATACAGGGGGAGGTAATCCCCCTCAGGAACAGTCATAGGGGAGGGGAATAAGGGGAAAATGGGAGGGAGGGAAGAATGGGAGGATACAAGGGATGGGATAACCACTGAGATGTAACAAGAATAAATTAATAAAGTAAAAAAAATAAATAAAAATAAATAAAAATGTACTTTTAACAAAAATTAGTACAAATAATTCAACTAATTGACTCGTAAAATTAAAAGTATTTTACAGACACATTGCCAAACATAATATACAAAGGTTTAATAAGTGTGGGTAGAAAGGACACGTGAGTTATTTCTAGGGAAATATGAAAGAGCTGGTTGTTCCTGAAGAACATGAGGAAGTTATATCATGACTTGTTTGTCAAATTTAACCAAGTTGATGTGAGGAATGGAGTGCTGTAGTTCTTATGAGTATGCTGAAGCCCACTGGTTCAGTCTCCATCACCAGAGTAGAGAACATGAAGAAAGGGAGGAGAAACAAAAGGGAATTTCTTTCCATACAACCATGTGGCCCTAAGTCCAGTCCCCAGCATATACATAAACAGTTGAGCACTGTAACATTTCTTTGAAATCCAAGTGATGGAGAGGTGGAGGAGACAGTCAGATCCCTGGGAGATTACTACCTAGTATAACTGAAGAACCTCAGGTCTCAGTAAGAAATTTTGTCTCAAAAATATGTGGATCGATCCTAAGGTATGATACCCAAAATTGATCTCTGGCTTCAACATTCACACACACACACACACACACACACACAGAGAGAGAGAGAGAGAGAGAGAGAGACAGACAGACAGACAGACAGACAGACAGACAGACAGACAGACAGACAGACAGATGTTAGAGGTTGGTCTGATGTATTTTAATGCTGATTACCGTTTGCTGTCTCTGCCTCTACCTTGTCTAAGAGCCTAACCTGTTTGACCAATAAAGAGCCATCACACCTAGGCAGGGCAAATTAGATAGGCATGTCTAAGGTTCCAGGACTTGGAGAGACAGGACGAATCTTGGGAAGAGGGAGATCAGAGGGAGGAGAGTAGAGGAAGAAGGAAGGCCACCATGGGTTAGGTGGAGGAGAAACACATGACCACCATGGATGGAGGATTTGGCCCAGATGAAGAACACTAGCAAGTATTTGGGATTACGGATGGGAGGTAGCTTGATAGAAATTCTTAGAACCAGATGGCATAGAATTGGGACAGGTATTCTATACCTGTCCCACGAAGGGAAGTGGTTTAGCAGATTAATATATGCCCTGCCCCTGGTTAACTAAGACTATTTTAAAATATAACAGGTGTCTGTGTCTTGACTGATTGCTAGCAGGTTAGAAAATACTGCCGTAATAATAATTGTAGGCCTGATAATAAACATTTATAGGCCATACTGGTAAAATAATTGCAAAAGACAGATGACAGACAGACAGACAGACAGACAGACAGACGAATGAGATAGGGAGAGACAAAGAGACAGAGATGAACATGAGCCAAGAGTCCCCCATGTGTATCGTTTAAATTGCTAGGTATCATTTTATATAAATTAATAAATCTTATAAAATTGATGTTCCAAGATTAGATTGTGTGAAAAGATACAAAATGTGTAGGGAGCACTCACATGAATCCTGGACTATCACGGTAGGGATGCTGTCCTTGTGTACTTTTTTTTTGCTATGATAAAGCAATGACTATAATGAAAGGCAACTTGGTATAAGGAAAGAGTTTATTGTAGACTGCAGTTTATTCTCAACCATTGAAAGAAACCAAGGCAGGAACCTGGAGACAGGAACTGAAGCAGAGGTCATGGAAGGGTGTTGCTTACTGGTTTGTTCTTCATAGCCTGCTCAGCCTATTTTCTTAAACACACCCAGAACACTTCCTAGATATGACACTATCCACAGTAGAATTCTCCTTATACATCAATCAAAAATCAACAAAATGCCCCAAATACCAACAGGCCAGTCTCACAGAAGCATATCCTTAATTGAGATTCCCTCTTCCTAAATATGTCTATGTTTGGGTTAAGCTGGAAAAAAAAATACCAGCACAGATGCCTTTGTCCAATGACGTACAACAAAAATTAACTTGTGCTGACCTGTTGTTTCAAAGAATTAGAAAATCTGAAGTGCCAGATGAGAGGGAAAAAAAAAGCATAGTAGCACCAGAGGGAAGAATACTGACAACAAACACAGGCACCTCTGTAAAAACAGAGGTAGGGATCTCTCAGAAATCCAGAACCAAACTGCCACCGGAAACATAGTCTTTGGCAGAGAAGGTTAGCAAGATAAAGCACAGTTTTCCATTCTCACCATGACAGATTCTCCTTGTGGAAACTACCCGATATAATTCAGCAAGGAAAAAAGATGGAAGTAAGAACTGCCAGAGGCCAGCCTCTTTTTTTTCTCCTTTATTAATTTATTCTTGTTACATCTCAGTGGTTATCCCATCCCTTGTATCCTCCCATTCTTCCCTCCCTCCCATTTTCCCCTTATTCCCCTCCCCTATGACTGTTCCTGAGGGGGATTACCTCCCCCTGTATATGCTCATAGGGTATCAAGTCTCTTCTTGGTAACCTGCTATCCTTCCTCTGAGTGCCACCAGGTCTCCCCCTCCAGGGGACATGGTCAAAGGTGAGGCACCAGAGTATGTGAGAAAGTAATATCCCACTCTCTACTCTACTGTGGAGAGTGTTCAGTCCATTGGCTAGATCTGGGTAGGGGTTTAAGGTTTACCGCCTGTATTGTCCTTGGCTGGTGCCTTAGTTTGAGTGGGACCCCTGGGCCCAAATCTGTCTATCATAATGTTCTACTTGTAAGCTTCTAGGACCCTCTGGATCCTTCTACTTTGCCATTCTCCCATGCTTCTCTCATCTAGAGTCCCACTAGAATGTCCTTCCCTCTGTCTCAGTTTCCTGGTAAGTGAAGGCTTTCGTGGGACATGCCCCTTGGGCTAATATGCAGATATAAGTGAGTATATACCAGTTGAGTCTTTCTGCTTCTGGGTTAACTCACTCATTATGATCATTTCTAGCTCAATCCATTTATCCACAAATTTCGGTAATTCCTTGTTTTTAATAGCTGAGTAGTATTTCATAGTGTATATGTACCACAGTTTCTTTATCCATTCTTCTACTGATGGACACTTAGGCTGTTTCCGTGTTCTGGCTATTATGAATAAGGCTGCTATGAACATGGTTGAGCAAATTTTCTTGTTGTGTGCTGGAGCATCTTCTGGGTATATTCTAAGGAGTGGAATAGCTGGGTCTTGAGGAAGCCCTATTCCCATTTTTCTGAGATAGCACTAGATAGATTTCCAAAGTGGTTGTACTAGTTTGCATTCCCACCAGCAAGGAAGGAGTGTTCCTCTCTCCCCACATCCTCACCAGCATGTGGTATCACTTGAATTTTTGATCTTAGCCATTCTGATGGGTGTAAGATGGAATCTCAGACTTGTTTTGATTTGCATTTCCCTGATGATTAAGGAAGTTGAGCATTTCTTTAAGTGTTTCTCAGCCATTTGATATTCCTCTGTTGAGAATTCTCTGTTTAGTTCCAAGCCCCATTTCTCAATTGGGTTATTTGGTTTGGAGGTGTTTAATTTCTTGAGTTCTTTATATATTTTGGATATTAGACCTTTGTCAGATGTAGGGTTGGTGAAGATCTTTTCTCAGTCTGTAGGCTGTCACTTTGGATTAAAGACCTCAACATAAAACCAGAGACACTAAGTCACTTAGAAGAAAAATTGGGGAAGAGCCTGGAACATATTGGCACAGGAGACAACTTCCTGAACAGAACACCAACGGCCCAGACATTAATGTCAACAATTAATAAATGGGACCTCATGAGGCTGAGAAGCTTCTGTAAGGCAGGAGATACTGTCAAGAGACCAGCCTCTTACACTGGTGCGGGGGATGTGTTTCTTTGAGATGTGCAAAAAAGTCACTGTAAAGCAACACCATGGCTGTAGCGCTGCCATTTTATTATAGAGGCTTAGTCCTATTTTATGTTTTTCATCTCTGTAAATATAGATTACTTTCACAATCAACAATGAATAAAGCTATAAAAATTGAACCAAATAGGTCTAAGGAATACTTAGAATTTTATGAAATCTGGATGATTATAATAATTTCATATTTGCCATAAACACTATCTTTTACCCTAAAAATGCAAATATGAGCCTTTTCAGTTCACTGTAGACTTGTCTCTAGGCACTAAAGGCATTAGGTCTTCAGTCATCCTTTCTTAATTATGTTATATGCAATGTTGCTTTAAATGCTCCAGCAGGGCTTGGCACCTGCTGCTCCTGGTCCTTCCAGCTGGAAACACCACCATTCTAGACTGAGCCAGAGAAAGCTGAAAGCATGAACAATGGCAACCTCATGGGCAGCTCACCCAGTAGGCAAATGCTCCTCACAGCTTAACCAAAGATGCCAGGCAGAGCCAACGGACTGAGAGCCAATAGGTTTATGAATAATGTCTTCTCAACTTCAGAAGTAGTAATAGTTGTTCTAAGAATAAAATGTATGGTAAATGAGGTCACAGTACTTTTAAGATTTAACATGTAGGGATGCAATCACAAAAATAGTATCTGTCTCTCTCTCTCTCTCTGTGTGTGTGTGTGTGTGTGTGTGTGTGTGTGTGTGTGTGTGTGTGTGCTCATTGAGTATGCCAAATGTTTTCTTCATCATTATTCTCAGCAATATAACACTTACCAGATTTCTTCTATACATATAGCATTATGATGGCTCCACTAACCTCATATTTCTTTTGTTTTGAAAATGAAGTAAAAATCAAAGTATGCCAATTTGGTTAAAAATTTCACAGCATGTGAAACATGTGATAGCTTGTAAGAGTGCTTATGTCCTGGAGCACTGAGCCTGACTGAGTTTCACCTGAGAGCAGCTGAACAGCTGGCTTCTCTTACTTCACCCATGTTTCTTTGCACAGTATGTACTCGTTCTTATACTCAAGGGCAGATGTTGCTGTAACTCTCATCAAGTGGTATAACTTTCAATTTGCTGACTGTCTAGCCTATTCTATCACTGTCCCGGATCAACAGAGTTGACATAATAGAGAATGAAGCACATTATTTCTGGAATATGGTAGGACCTTAGCACCTCAGAGAGTCATGTGCTTAGATGATGAACAAAGATTAAATTGTGCCTTCTTTTAAACATTGGGCAATCCCTGCTTCTTTAATTTTTGTAAGAAAACCTGTTCTCTCTCACACTAATCCCACCAGTAATCTTGAAATAGGGAACAAAGTTAAAACACTATTTTGTTTTATTTATCTTAATTTTTATTATAATTTATTCATATAATTTATTCATTGTTATCCCCTCACTTGTGTCATCCCATTCCCACCCTCCCTCCCTCTAACCTGTCAGTACACATGTTATCAGCCAGTAATAGAGATGCTATTTCTCCAAGTATCATGCATATAGCCCCTTTTATTTTTAGATTTAAAAGTTCTTATCTTGATAAGCTGTACAAACGCAAGGAAGAGAAGCTTGCTGTTGACTAACAGAGTCACAGAAACCTATGCAACATGGGCAAATAAATAAACTCCACAGAAGATTGTGGGAGAAGTTTCATGTATCAAGGGCAGTCTGCAGAGAACATTGGCCAGGATTATGAGAAGGATCCTGCATGTCTTTCCTGTCATAAGCTCAGTTTTCTCCTGTTTTGTTTTGAAAACAGGTTGCAGAATAGAAAAGACAACCTATAGCCTATATCAGCCTTCCCCAAAACTACTAGCTAGAAATGCCACCATAAAGCCAGGTCAGTACAGTCAGCCTCCTGACTCAGTATACTTGTCCCTCAAAATTGTTTGAGATTCACCAAGTAGTTACTTTATAATTCCTAAGGAAGATATCATTTTACCAAGACATTGGAAAAGCCCAAATGCCCAGTTACTAATTTCCAAATAAGCTATATAATATTAAGTGCATTCCTCTGGCCCCGCTAATCACTTTGTGTGTGTGTTCTTCTTGTAGAATTAGAGAGAGCTGTGGTAGATGAAATAGATCAGTGGGTAAAGGCCCAAAGGCATTTCCTTCCAGGCCTGATGATCTGAATTCAATCTCCAGGATCCACTCACGTACAGGGAGTAGAGAGCCAATTTCTGCAAGTTGTCCTCTGACCTCCACATGAATGCTAACACAAAAATAAGGAAAATAAATTAATTAATTTGATTTAATTTAAAAAGTAGGCAAATCTCTTCTTGGTAGCCTGCTATCCTTCCTCTGAGTGCCACCAGACCTCCCCATCCAGGGGACATGGTCAAATATGGGGCACCAGAGTTCCTGTGGAAGTCAGACCCCACTCTCCACGCAACTGTGGAGAATGCCCTCTCCATTGGCAAGATCTGGGTAGGGGTTCGAAGTTTACTGCACATATTGTCCTTGGTTGGTGACAAGGTTTGAGGAGGACCCCTGGGCTTAACCTATGAGCATTTACAGGGGGAGGAGGTCCCCCTCAGCCACAGTCATAGGGTAAGGAGAAAAAGGGAGGGAGGGAGGAATGGGAGGATACCAGGGATGGGATAACAATTTAGATGTAATATGAATAAATTAATAAAACATATTAAAAAATAAAAAGTAGGCAAAGCTATTAAGATCACAAGAGGAGCATTTTAAGGAATTGTTATCAGTGTCACAAAGGGCCCTAACTATGTCCGTTTCTGCTAACTCTCTGTTATATGAAAGATGTCCACATCCTTAGATCCTTGGAGCTCAGATCCTGCAGCATGATGTTTCAGTCTCCAGCTTCAGCCATTGTGATGGAACTCTGATGGGAGAAAGGACGAGCTTCTAACACAGTTGGCTGATCTCCAGAAAAAATGCTTAGGACACATGGTCGGTGCTTTGCTTCCACTTACAACTGTCAAAGAGACCACAGAAGCATGGGAGAAATTCCAAATATCAGCTGCCAATTCTCTCACTGCTGCTAACAGAGAGTGTATCATTTCTCCTCTACACAGAATCCCAGGCCAACTTAAAACCATTCGGAGTTGTCTCTTCAGGATGCCTTGTGCTGGTGGGCGTGGCTTCCTTGGTTCCCCAGCTTCAGAGTCTCTCAAAAGTCTGAGACGAAGGTCTTAGCTAGGTCTGAAGTCTCACTTTCAGGTTTAACTGTGGATGAATCTCCTTCCAAACCTGAAGTTTGGGCAGAAGTAGGTTCCCGTAGATTGCTGGTGTCAGTACCTCATTGCTTGCATCAGGGTTTTGGCTTGCTGCTGCTCAAGGTCTGGCAACATGATCTTTTCACCATATGACAGTGTACACCATGGCAGTTGGTGCCATTAAATTCAGGAAGTCTACAAGTGAAAGAGTAGTTATGGTCTGCTGTGACATCCCATTATCTTTACTGTAGTCTATTATTGATGAGCAAGTCACAGATGCAGCCCACATTAAAAGGACAGACATACCAGCTGACGAGGAGCAAGGAGTCATTGGCATCCACAAGAAAGTCCCAGCCATTAGTCAAGGGAAGGGAGAGAAAGTCAAATGTGTACTCTTATAATTATACCTAATAAGTAAACGTTCTTAAATAGGATGTGCATAATGAGTCCTTCATTAAATTGAGCTGCTTAGGTAAAGAGGGCTGGCCACCACTTCTATTCCAAATTAGTCATGTCATTCTGACATACTCCAAATGATGGTACAGGGATGGAAATTTAGTCTTTTTTTCAAATGCAAATAGATTCAGTAGAACTTCAGACTCTTAGCAATAAGAGTGGTCCTTTGTGAGCAAAGCACAAGTAAATTTTGAAGTTCTTTGTGGTTTGACCTTCTCCCATAAGAGGAATATTATTGCCTGCTTCTGCATTGTGTTTTATCTTCTCTCTGGGAACTATCTATTAAAGTGATCACTCCTTTTCATTGAGCTGTTTTTATTCTGTCATCTTAATTGTCCATTGCAAGTACATATTAGCAAGCTATTTGACCTACAAACAATGGCCATAAAGTCAAATGAAATTAATCAATGTGTAGGCTGAACCAACTGTCTTTGCTGGATCTATACTCATGCGGATGCATCTCTAGGAGCATGTGTGATGCTCAAGGCAGCACAAGCATGGGGTTCCAAGTCTGAAACCTCAGCACACACAGAAAAGCTGAATGTAAAGCTGTATGTACTTGCACATATGTGATTTTGACACACACACACACGTACACACACACCGATAACAAAAGGCAAATTGCCACAGCCAAATAAAAACAATGAGGAAATTATGAGAAGCTCGAGGACTCACCCCAATGTCCCGTTCATTGAAAATCTTTGAATGAGCGGGGTGTTGTGGCACAGACCTTTAGTCCAAGCACTCAGGGAGGCAGAGGAAGGTGGAACTTTTGAGTTCAATGGCCACGTGGTCTACAAAGCGAGTCCAGGATAGCCAAGGCTACACAGAAAAACTTTGTCTTAAAAAACAAAATAAATAATAGAAATAAAGAATGTCACAATTTATTAATTTAATATATTCCAAATGTTAAAATTCTGAGATTTAAGCAATCCTACAGAATGGCTGGCCTGGTAATCTTGAAAACTGAGTACCTAGTAACTAATTCTGAACTTCAGAATTGGAACAAAATAGAACTTTAAAAATCACAAAGCCTAAAGAGCCACATTGAGGCCCACTATAATATGATATTTCTTTTCTGTATAAAAAGCAAGCACATATTTGAATTTTTACCTGAATAACATCTTTCTATAAAGCCTTCCCAGGCTTCCCTAAACCTAACACTGTGCAAAATATTATCTTACTATCACTTAATTGTTTCCCAGAAATTGCTTATTTACTAAAATTAATTATATGTCTCTAATCTTCCTAAGTCTCCCAAGGCCCTGCCTATGTGATGTCTTCCCAGAATATAGGAGCTAGTTCATGTGTGTAGGAGCCAACTCAAAATGGACGACTTGACTTGACTTAGAATTTGAGCCATGCTGAGTTATGGGAAAGATTGTCAAAATAAAAAAGGACTTCATCCAGAAAGAAATAATCAGTCAAAATGCATGTGAATTTGATGGATTGTTTTAGCCTTTTGACTTACCAGTTCAGAGAATGAATGTGGGAGCAGATGATGCTGAAGCCTCCACCAAAACTGGGAAAAACTCTGAGAGTCATCTTTGGCACACAGAAGACAAACCTCTGTCTAGTTTCTTGTTACTAACTTGCTTGAATTCTTTGTACAAATTCTATAACCCCCTTAGGACATAAGGACTTAGACCCCTTAAGGACCTGTAGAAAAAGCCCACCTGATGATGTCTTCATTTCCAAGCTAAGAATTCCTGACCTTGAGTACAGGCCACGAACTCAGGCAGTGTAGTGCTTCATTGGGACCTGGGGTGCATGTGGGAGAGCTTGTCTGCCTACTGCTCTGTTCAGCTCGGTATGTCAAGTGCTGCCCATAGATGCAGGAGATACTCACACTTTGCTTTCTAGCACCCAAAGGACCACACTGGAATTATGAGAGCATTAATTCTTTCCTGACTCGCTTTATTTCGTATAACCTAAATTTGTTTATCTAGTGGAAAATTAACATGCATATATATGTATGTGTATGTATGTGTGTGTACTTATGTATGTATATATATATATATATATATATATATATATATATATATATATATATATATTTCTAATAACATCCTAAGTATACCATTTCTTTTACCTAAAACATGCAAATAATGAGAAAATTGTTAAAGGAATGATAAACAATAAAAAATGCAAACAGAACCCAGGCATTATTTCCTAGCCCCATTGTTCCACAGATGCTCAATTTAAAGAAGTTCCAAACTGGGGCCTTCATCCCCATTACTTTCCCAATTCCCAACCATAGAACACTTCATTTGACATTAGATGGTGACATAAGCTGTCATAATCTGACTGAGAAATGTATATGTCAAATAGAACTCTCTTCAACTATCACTAGGGGTTGAGAACTTTGGGGGAGAAAAGCCTTTGCTTAGAGATAACCAAATAAGTCTGGAGAAGGCATGTGGTGCAGTCAATCCTTAAATCTGAAGCAAAACAGCAAGACGCTTTTTATTATGCCTGTTCACTTTGAAGCCCCTGGAGGGAGATTAGCAACACAGTAAATATGCATCAAAAAAAAAATCTTTACTCTCCAGTATAGCACTGTTAGAGGGGTAAGTTTTTCAAGTTTCCCTGTGACAAAAAGAAGCTTTGATGTTGCCTCTGGTTAGCATCAGGTAGCTTGTGGCATAAAAAGCCAGGCAGCACTTTCTGCTTCTGGCCTGAAACAAAGGAGCATCTATCTGTCCGGGAACTGCATGCCTGATGAGTAGGCTGTTGACTTCATCCTGCTGAAGGCCTCCAGCTTCATCTATTTATAAAAGAGAGGCTATTTTCAAACAGGGCATCCATGCGCTAGCTGCAAGGAAGCCGGGTAGAGATGGAAAGATAATCTTTCTGAACATCTGTCATGATCGCGCTTAAAAACCTTCCCACAAAGGCAAATGTCTGTTTGATACTTGGGACTGTCAAACCCCGGCTATGTGAGTGAGTGTTTGTGGTGACATTCTGTGTTTCTGTCTGTTTTTATAAAGTCTATCACTATAGACCCAGGCAATCAGGGAGGCATACCCAAAACAGCCAACAGGTCCATAGAGAACATGCACTTGACCACTGAAGTCAGAGGATGAGACACTCACTGTTGCTCACTCTTGTTCTTTTCCAAAAGGAATCAGGTGGAGGGGCAAGCATCAGAAAAGCTGCCAATTGATTCTGCCTTGCTCAGTTGATAGAGCTGCAGGCCACCATCACTCTGAATCTTGTCAGGAAAGATGGCATGGGAAGAGCAGCAGTTCCACAGTAAAGAAGAGAACATCGTCCCCCCACCAGGCCTGCGCATGTGGTGATAACTCAGCTCCAGCTTGCTTCCTCCGGGCTTGCCTGCCTACTGCACAGCAAGAGAGTATTGTAATTTGTGTAAATGTGCAGTGACCTTATTCTATTGGCACTGGCATGTGTGAGTATGCTCTTTTGGAAGATTTCTTTGTTTGTTTGGGGGTTTCGTTTTGTTTCGGTTTTTTTTTTGTTTTTTTGTTTGTTTTTTTTTTTTTTTTTGAAACAAGGTTTCTCTGTGTAGCATCCCTGGCTGTCCTTGAACTTTCTGTGTAAATCAGGCTGGGACTCACCAAGATTCATCTGCCTCTGGCCCCCAAGTGCTGGGATTAGAGGCAGGCACCACCATGTCCGACTGTTTTCATTGTAAAGATGGGGGCCCAGCACACTGCCTCGATTTTTCTTCTTCATTCCTTAACCAGGCAGAGTCACTTACCACATCATCTTTCTCTGTCAGCATTTTATATCCACGCTGGGGATGGCATTTCCAAATCCACCATTTGTGGAGGAACTCTAAAGCACAATGCTATAAGAAAGGAAATATTCCTATATGATTTATTCCCCTGTAGACATAAAAGCCAAGCAACTAGATTTTCTTTGTGCAAATTGGAAGTGTTTGCAAGGCAGTTTTTTTTTCACTAAACCTAATGTTACTAATAGAAAAATAAATTTGCAGAATGAGAAACCCACAGACATTAAACTAAAACAATAGTAAAGTCCTTTACCTGGACACAGATACCCTTGTCACAGTGCATTTAAATGAAAATCACCTCTACACATGGAAAGAGACCTCTTTCAGAAGATTACCGTAGAGGCTACGAGGACTGCAGAGCCATGTGGGAGCATTATGTAAGGCCAACACAGGAGCAAACATTAACAAACACACTCAAGAAGCAGTTCCTGCCATTGTGATTTTTCATTCTTCTAGCACATTATGCTCTAGCCCATAATGTGCTGATAAAGTAAAAATCCGAATTTCTTTGCCGTGAGTTTCTAATCATTCAGAGTGATAGTTATACTTAAATACTTATGTGTGAAGTGTGGCAGTTGTTCCCACAGAACACAGCCTTCAGAGTCTACATTTTCATAGCACCTTTGGATAGAACCCAAACAAAGGAAGTATCAACTTTGTTACTGGAACCCTAACAAGGTGAAGATTTCCAGTATTATGATGCAATGACAGTGAAGAAAGACTTCAGCATCAGAGGATACAGGAAATAAGCAAACTGACCAAAATCATGGTGTCCTTGAATTAGTTATGATACTTCCTGTCTGGGTTCATGATAAAACCAGAACTAAAGATATATATTATAATTAGCTTCTAGTTGGAAAAATGTAATGTTAGCTCAGTACTTTCTGTCATGTCTCTTGTGACTCCTCAACCTTTATGTTGTATAGATCCAATCAGCATAGAAAATTTCATTCCCTGTGTATTTAGTTGCTTGCTTACTCTCTGTCTCCTCCATAGAAAGAGGAGAGTTAGCATGGCACAAATCATGTCTTCCTGTTCCCTGCTAAAGAAAAATCACTGAGAATACTTGACACATAACATGCTGTAAATGAAGCTTCTATAGTAAAGCATTTGCCTTGTATGTACAAAGCTCTGGGTTCAATCCCCAGCACTTCATAAACTGGTTGTTGTTCTTGCCAATAATCACAGTACTCAAGAGGAGTAGAAGATAAGTGTCATCTTCATCCCTCATTAAGGAAATTTCTCTTTGCAGTAAATGGCAAACAGTACAGAGAACCACACCCACTCAAAATGCAGAGTTGTGGAGTTCACCCTCAATATATACATCTTTAAAACTTTCCCATACCTAAAGTTCAATGAACATTCCAGAAAAAATCTGAGGCAGAGGATCAAAGAGTGTGCTATGATATCGTGTCTCCTAGTAACCTCAGAAGCTACACCCACTAAGTCTCGCAGGACAAGTACCTAACATGAACTGAACAAAGATAACACCAATGGGCAACCCAATATGAGTGTAGAAAACCCCAGGAGGCCTAACCCCATGTTAAAAACAAAACAAAACTCTATAGGCAACCAACGGAACTTGGGAGCCAGAGAATTGTTCTTACCCATCAGAGAGCACATTAATTAATTATCCAGTGCTAAATGATCAGCCCTGAAAACAAACATACAAGGAATATTATACAGACCAAATAGGTTATATTTAGGAATATATATGTATATGCATGCACATATATGCATACAATACCAATTAGTGAACCTGAATTTGAAGGAGAGTTGGGGAATATATATGAGAAGTTATGGAGGAAGGAAAGGAGAGGTAAAATTTGTAATTATATTGCAATGGCCAAAAAAAAAAAACCGAAATTGAACCAGAACTGGGATGATTAGAAATTCAAGGTCATCAATGGGTGCATAGCAAGTTTACGGACAGCATAGATACTCAAAAACCTGTGTGTCATAATGGAGGATACATTGGTAGAAGAGGAGGAAGAAGGAGGAAAGGATTCAGTTCAGAGTTAGAATTTTAAAAGCAATCTCACACCACATTACCAATGGTGGTGTCGTTAACAAAAACCCCTTAAGAAGCCAGATATCATTTAATGCCACTATCTGATGGCCTTCAAAGACCAGGTTCTGCCCTCACAAACCTATGTTCAACCTGCAATCTGACCTCCCCTGCCCCTTCCCACACCACTGAAGCTGTGTGCACAAGGTTTATAGTATGTTTCAATGCTAACTTTCAATGGCCACCTTCCTCCTATTGTTTATTTTGTCTCTTTTCAGCTGGCCTGAAGTTGTCTGTGCTGTAGTTTCTCTAGTTTCTGATGTACTGTTTGATCTTTGTTGACCAATAGCCTGTTCTCTTCTTACTGTGAGTGCTGGAGTTCCCACCAGTTCTCACCACTTCCATCTACTATGCTGTGTCTACCTTGATTTCCAGCTCTTTCTTCTTTGAGCTCTAGAGTGTTCTTGGTAAACTTTTGTAGTTTCTATCTTTTGTAACATGCCACTGTTTCTCCATGCTCACAATGTATACATTATCCACCATTGATATTTATTTTCAGGAAAAGAAATATCTACTTCTCCGGTGATTTGTACTTCTTTTGGATCTCTACATCAATAAAAAGCCTCATGGGATGGGTTTCTCAGTTAATATCTGTGTTTGATGAGCATCAAATATGGTGAGTGTTAGCATAAAATTGGGTAACTCAAGGAAATATTGAAGTCTTAACCCGCGTATATGATCTAAGGTGGAAAAAAATGTCATTGCAGATCTAATTTAGATAAGGTCACATTGGAGCACACAGAAGGTCTTTATCCCATATGCCTAGCATCCTTACAAGAATAGACATTCAGAATTGGGACCAGTACCCGTGAAGCTTCAAGAAGAGACTATAGTGACGCGTTTATCTATGGAGAGAGGACCACCAGGGATGACAGCAGAGAGCCCTGGTACCACTGGTTATGTTCTGCGAGCCTCCAGAACAATGAGACAATATAATTCTGTCATTTAAAGCATTTGCCCTTGGAGTTTTACAGCTCTAAGAAACTGATTCAGACAAGAGCTAAGCTCAGAAGTTGGATGAAGCTGTATTCAGTCCTGACTACACATTCATATTTATGCTCTTTAAAATTGTATTCATTTCTACTTTCTCATTTCTGTAATCTATGGAATCAGGCACATACTTGAGTCATGGGGTGTGGGTAAGAGTTCCATTTATAGTGTGTTCCACAAACTTCACACAAAGTAAATCATAGTATGTGATGATACCTTGTTTCCTATTTGAGTTTGCGTTTTTAAAATTTTTTATTGTAATTATATGTATGAAGATGTGGGGATGTATGCATGAGTGCAGGTGCCATTAGAGGCCAGAAGAGCGTATGGGATCGCTTAAATATAAATTAAAAGTGGTTGGGAGCTGCTGCCAACCCTCTATAAGAGCAATGAGTGTTCTTAAACTCTGAGCTATCTTCCTATTTTCATCTTTATGAGACTGACAGACTGCACTAATAAGGCAGATCATCTCTCATTTTTAAACAGCTTTTTATTTTCATTACCTATTCTATTCAATCATTGAACATGTACTAATGTTTCAGACATTGTTATCAGCTCTATTGTGGTGCAAAGTAAAGAGAAATAGCTTCCTTCAGGAACCTGTCATTGGAGAGAATCTTAAGGTTACTATTGCAGGGATGAATCATCATGACCCAAACCAACGTGGCTAGGAAAGGTTTTGTTTTGTTTGTTATTCCTTATAATTGTTCATCATAGAATATGGTGGTGGAAGGAACTGAAAGAAAGAACTTGGAGGCAGGAGATGATGCAGAGGCTAGGGAGAGGTGATGCTTACTGGTTTGCTCCTTTTGGTTGCTCATCCGCCTTCCTTATACCCTGCCCCCAGGACCACCAGTATATAGATGGGACCACCTGTAGTAGCCTTGACTCTCCCACATGAATCATAAATTATTAAAATGACCTATAGGCTTGTTATGCCCTTGTCTTATGAAGGCAATTTCTCAACTGAGGTGTCCTCTTTTCTGAGGACTCTACCTTATGTCAAGTTGACATAAAACAACTCAGGACAGATAGTAAGTCTAGTTTTGCTTAATAAGCAAATAAATGGAAGAAGTCATAATCATCATGTTTTGTCCTTTATTCTACTTTAAGGAATTGTGATAAAAATAGATTAGTGGATCTGGCTATTGGACCATAGTAGAACCTTTGAAGTTATCAAAACACATTTCAGAAACCATCATTATATGAGGCCTCAATTGTTGTTGTGCAAAGAAATTCTAAACTAACATTGTCTTTCTTAAAATGTATACATGGAAAGAGACACAAGTTTTATTACTTTTCTTAACTACAACTCCACATCCTCCTGAGATTATCTAAGAACCCAATTAAATATTGCAGGTACAAAAAATAGTTAAACTGAAACTTCAAGTGAATCTTTGCCGTTAAAAAAAAAGGGAATTTTACTCTCAAATGTCTTTTTCAATCTTGAAAGAAAACATCCTTACATATTTATGATAATTTTGTCATTTTCTAAAATGTATGTAATGGCAGGCAGAGGAGTAATGGGGACATTTTAGGTAAGTATGATTGAAAATATAAAGCAGTAGAAGTTAAAAAAAAATAGCTCTCAATATTTATCCATCATAAAAGAGCAAAAAAGATCAACACTTTTTTTATCTTGAGTGTAACAAATTATTTCATGGGCATTTGATATATTTATCAGCAGGACATATGCTGGGAAACATAAACATTTGCATGCACTGTCTTGCGGAAGATCCTGTGCAGTCAGTTCAAATCTGTTAATAATAACTGTCACTAAAATCTTGTCAGCATTGCATTAAAGAAAGTCGTCAGAAAACTTCACTTTGGTGTCATTTAACCAAAAACAAACCCAGACCAGATTTAAATTCTGGATTTTATGTTTCCTGTATCTTGTCTTCTGTCTGGCCTATGAGTCTGGATTTAACCTGAATGGAAAACTGCCTTGTGATCCTGTCCCTATGTGTGTCTGAGTCTGTGTATAACTGTCTCTCTGAGGGTTTTTGTCCTTGCTAAGGGATTTTCTCCATCTTTATTGAACATCACATACAGTATCAAATGAGGAAGAAATAAAGGATACTTTACAGAAACCTTTACCAGAGTTTTACAAGTCACTGATTCCAGGTGACCCCAGCTGACTCAAATAAAAACAGTACCACAAACATTACTGTTTAGCAAACAATATGTATATGCTGTAATCAACATGTATGGTGGATATTTACTTTATAACACTGTATTCAACCTATATTTGTAATTTGCTGGAAATTATTATGATAACACAAATGTATAACTCTTGAATCATAGGCATGGAAAGCATATAATTTAATGTTATTGCTATGCTTTAGCTTATTTTGTAGAGCTGACTAAATGGGAAATCCAAGCCAAGTAAGGTTGACTGTTACAGTGGTCTCTCAAAGAGTTAAACAAATAGGCTCAGTAACCAGTTGGATGGTAGCCTTAAGTCTATGTAATATCAAGGCACTTTTCTAAATTTGGCTATAAGGTCTAGTATGAGTTTAAGTCTCTTAAAATGTAAGAGGTACATTTTTTTATCATAATGCATTGCATTGCTACAATCCTGAATGTAGAGAATCTTCTTTGGCTTTGTTCCTCTAGGGTTAGGTTGTCTAAAAGAATAAACCTACACAATGAGTGAGCACTGGACACTTAACAGGAAACTATCCCTAAATGGGATATGTCATTAGAATAAAAAATACTGAAACAATGTGTAAAAACCCTATAAATTTCAATTTACATTAATTTTATTTTGAAAAATTACTATGAAGTGACTTTAAGTAAAATATGTGATAGCAATCGAATTCACCCATAGATTTCTACTTTTGATACTTCTATAGATCTCAGTCCATTGCTCACTTCAAATTTCCATTGTCGGTGAACACTATTTGCATTCCAGAAGTCTCTGGACTTCTTGTCATAGTAAATATCAGGAGTCAAGTGATTAACCTCCACCACTAGCTGACTGACTTCAACAAGCAAAATCATTTAACCCACAGAAGCTATTGTTCATTCCGTGGTAGAAAAAAAAATATGTAGCATGCTAAAGTAGGTACTCCTGAAACTCAGCTTTGGTGCCTGGTGTTGAAGTAGTCATAGGAACCTACTACCTCTAATTGCCTAACTGACACATAATTATCTAGAGTTCCTCTTTCTGTGAAATCATTCTCCACTCATATATATTCATTATGTAAATGCAAGGCAAGAAAACATTTTTAACCTAGATACTTTAGATTCATAATTAAAGATCGTATTATAATAATAACAAATTAGAAAGACAGAAGAATGAACATGCAGTTAATATAAATTTTCTGTGGCATGTAAGCCTTTCAAGAAAACTAAGAGCCCCACCCCCAAAATTACACCTCCATACATGTAATAATAAGTTTAATAAAAAGTGGATAGTCACAAAGAAACTTGATAGGAGAGCAGATAAACAAGATTGCATGGTAATAAGTGGGGGAATTTATCAATGTCTCTTTGTTCAAATTTCTTTTGGTGTGCCCTTTTCTTTTTTGAAATATGCATTTCTGTCTGCGCACACGGACATATATGTATGTATGCTATCTGTTTGCATGTGTGTGTGCGCACAGGTGAATGTGTGCACATGCACGTGCTCATGTAAATGTAGCTTGCAAACACCACAGCATGCATGGGGAGTTCAGAGGACAACCTCAAGTGCGGGTCCTTGCCTTCCACCTTGTTTAAGACAGGGCCATTTGTTGTTTGCTGATGCCTTGTCAATTATACTAAGCAAACCAGTTTCTGAGCTAATGGGAATTCTCCTGTCTCTGCCATCGGAGTGCTATTATAGATGTGTCCTGCTGTGTCCGTGGTTATCTAAATGTTAGAAATACAAAGTCAGTTAGTTTTGCCTTTCTTGCAAGAAATTTAGTGAGAATTGTTGATTGCAATCTGTAAAAACAAACTTTGAAGTAGTATAAGCAAACAAAACGAGACTATGTCTCATATAGACAATGGAAAAATAATCAGAATGAAACAAAAGAAAGGGTGGAAGTATGGCTCAGCCTTAGTAGCAACTAAAGCCATTGGATCCAATGTTGTGAGAGTTTGACTTTCTCTAGTTTATGCATTTTTGTGTGTCAGCTTCACCCTGTAGATGAGGTAGGCTGTTCCACACAAAATGGAGCAGCTGGTGTGTGTCCTCATCAGTTACATATAGAAATCTTAGCAAAGATACCTGGTTAGAGCTGTTGAGTCACATGTTCATTATGAGCTCAGTCAACTGCAGGTAAATCCAGAAGATCTGATAGAAAATAAAACTCATGTGCTACACTCAGGATTGGAGGTAGCAAAGCATACTTACTATGAGGAGTATGTTTCTATAAATGAAGGTGCAAGGCGTGCTATGGATTAATATCCTCCTCTGTGTATGTGTGCAGAGGACGTTGTAGAGATATCATTGTGTGGTCTTCTGATTATAAGAGCCATGTACTTGGTTTATATTTAAAATACAAGTTAAGAACAGGAGGCTGAGGAGATTTCTCACATATTAAGAGTTCTTGCTTCTCTTACAGAGGACCAGTCTCAGCATCCATGCAGCAGCTCAAACCATTGGTAACCCCAGTTCCAGAGAATCAGATGTCCCTCTTCTGACCTCTGTGGGTGCTAGGCATACAGTTGATAGACATATATACATGAAGATAACTATACAAAAAACATTCATAAAATAAATAAATATTGAAAATATTGTAAAGCAAAAAAAAAAAAAAAGAGCCATGTACTAGTGATTTCACACAGGATCTATTTCTTGAAAGAATATTACGTAGCCACCTCCCAGTTATTGTAACAAGGCCATCAATCATATTTCGTGTCCCTCTCCTCTGCACTATACTGTGAGGAAGGACATCTGACACGGTCTTGGCCAAATATAGAGCCACATTTACTTCCCTGGCCACAGCAAAGGTTTCAAAGGTGAGCAGATGACTGATAGAGGGATAATAACATTCCCTCTGGAGTTGAATCATAAAGGTAGAAAGTGAACATTTTATCCCTTGGGGATTAATAAACCCAAAAGGATAGGCTCCAGGACAGTCACAGGCTGCTCCCTGAGTATACAAAGAGGCTCATCTTTCATATGAGCCAAGCTAATAAAAGAGAGAGAACAAATGGGAAGAAAAAGAACAGAACTGCGAAGTAGGAGAAGGAAAAGCTAGACAGAGGGAACTAAAGAAGAGGAAGAGATGCCAGGGGAGGAGAGGAAAGGAATGAAGGGAACACAATTTAAGTCCGCAGAGCTAGCTGGCATGGTGACAGAGCACTCTTGTAATTTCTGATTCTGCAATCCACTCATTTTGCCTTTTTTGAGCCCCTCTGGGATCTATAATTTGATATGTGGATCCCAAAGAGCCCTTGCATTTTTGCTCTGGACTCATATCTGCCCTGCCAAGCACAGACCCTGGTCATATTGCTTTATACTGCTAGATTTTCAACCTCAGGGAGGCTAGGCATATCTTGGGGTCTGACTGCCAATTACTGTGAGATTTAATAAGTATTGTGGAAGAAGAGTGGGAAGGAAGATCCAAAGGGAAAAGGAATATTTTGTGCAACTTTTGCAACCATATCCCTGTAATGCATTGACTGAAGAAACACAAAGATAAAATTTTGCTTAGCTGCCAGTTGCTGTCGTGGATTAAATAAGAATGCCTCCCATAGGCTCATATATTCAAATATTTGTCCCAATTAGTGAAACTGTTTGAGAAGGATTATGAGTTATTGCTTTGTTGAAGTAGGTCTGGCCTTGTTGGAGAAGGTGTGTCACTTAGGGTAAGCTTCAAAGTTTTATTTTTTTAAATATTTTATTAATTTATTCATATTACATCTCAATTGTTAACCCATCCCTCGTTTCCTCACATTCCTCCCTGCCTCCTGCTTTGCCCCTACTCCCCTCTCCAATGTCTGTAACTGAAGGGGACCTCCTCCCCCTGTATATGTGCATAGGGTACCACATCTCTTCTTGGTAGCCTGCTATCCTTCCTCTGAGTGCCACCAGACCTCCCCATCAAGGGGACTGGTCAAAAATAGGGTACAAGAGCTTCAAAGTTTTAAAAAACACTTTTAAAAAAGGGTTTTATTTTCTATCAGATCTCCTTGATAGAAGCTTAAACTAGCTCTAGCTCTCTCCCTACCCACCTTTTTCTCTCCCTCTTTCCCCCTCTCCCTCCCTCCCTCCCTCCTTCTCTCTCCCTCCCTCTCTCTCTCTCTCTCTCTTTCTCTCTCTCTCTCTCTCTCTGATATTCTCTCTCTCTTCCCCCCCCCCGCTGTCTCTCCCTCCATCCCTCTCTCCTTTCCTTCCTCCCACCTCTCTGCCAGCAATTTTCAGATAGATAAGTGTTCCCAGCTACTGCTCCAGTGCCATGTGTGCCTGCCTGCTGCCATGTTCCCTGTCATGATGGTAATGAACTAGCCCTATTGAACTGTCAACAATATTCCAATTAGGGGATTCCAAGATGGCGCCGACCAATAAGCCGCGTATCTGATCTACTCCGAGAAGACCAGGGACATAAATAGAGAAACAGATTGCTGGACTTTGAGAACTGTAGGTGAGTGGGGCCCCAAAGACTGCAGTCCAAACAGGGGGCCCACCCCCCTCCCCGGGGACAAACATCCCGGAGGTGCAAAACGCACTCCCCAAACTCTAGAACGGAATCCACATGCAAACTACAGCTGCATAGAAAGCACCGACTCGCTGTTTGGGGAGGGATTTTCCGGAGACTCTAGCCAGGAGTCTCAATGAAGAGGGGAAATCTGCCCTAGGATTCCTCCTTCCACACCACCCCAAACTGCAGAGATCACCCGCCTGGGGCCAGTGGAAACGCAGGCGGAGGGTCCCAACAGGTGGAGGGACTGCAGCTCGCTGGCTATCCAGGGCCCAACCTAACACCAATCATAGTGGATTGAGCCTGCAAACAGCGGCAGTGAGAAGTCAGCTTGGAACTGCTTCCACAGACATATCAGGAGACGTGGGTCTTGCCTAGAGCGATAGCTGAGCGTCAGAGCCCGGCGGGAAGACCTGGTTCCAACCCGCGGGTTTCCTCCAGACCTCTGCACCGCGATTGTGCCTACCCAGCCAGTAACAAGGCACTGGCCCTGCACTCCCTGAACTAGAGAGCCGATCCGGGGCCCTTGGCCCGACCAAGGCAGGCACTCTCACATTATCGGGAGTCGAGACTTGGGTGGGTCGTGTTTGCAGTGTCTAATTGCTGACCCAGAGCATTAGTGGAGCATCAGAGCCCGGCGGGAAGACCTGGTTCCGACCCGCGGGTTTCCTCCAGAGCTCTGCACCGCGATTGTGCCTACCCAGCCAGTAACAAGGCACTGGCCCTGCACTCCCTGAACTAGAGAGCCGATCCGGGGCCCTTGGCCCGACCAAGGCAGGCACTCTCACATTATCGGGAGTCGAGACTTGGGTGGGTCGTGTTTGCAGTGTCTAATTGCTGACCCAGAGCATTAGTGGAGCATCAGAGCTCGGCGGGAAGATCTGGTTCCGACCCGCGGGCTTTCTCCAGAGCTCTGCACAGCTTTCCTGCTATTGTGCCTACCCACCCAGTCACAAGGCACTGGTCCTGCACTCCCTGGAATAGAGAGCTTATCAGGGGCTCTTGGCCCAAACAAGGCAGGCAATCTCACAATATCAAGAGAAAAAACGTGGGTCTTGCTTGCAGTATCTAATTGCGGACCAGGAGCGACCTTGGTCCCTCCAGGCATAGAGTTCTGGGAGAAGGTGAACACCTCTACAGGGTATAGAGACAGACCTAAAAGACAGCTACACCTCCAGAAGATCTGATTTACCTGGGATCTTGACTACAAAGCCACAGGAAGGACAGGCAGCAGAGATCAACCTACACAACCAGAACGTCTGTGTGTGGACCTTAATCTAGGTCCCAAAACTGCTGATCTGAATCACAGCAGTAAAATCCAAAGAGAAATCTACTTTGGATGACTCAGCCGGGAGCCCACGGTGCAGAGGAAAATCACCAGAAGGGAAACCAGATCAACTACCTGTTCCACGGAAATACTCCTTGATCCCCACAGGCAAGAGCACCTGACCTATAATCAGTCATCAATTAACCACTCTCAACCAGCGAAGGTCACTACAAAATATCTTCCAACATCAGAGACATCAAAATGACAAGAGGACAACGAAAGAATGCTAACAAAAACCAAAACAGTTTGGCATCTCCAGATCCCAGCATTCCTAATGAAAACAACCTGGAGAACCTAACAGCAATGGATAGTCAAGAAAAGGACCTCAAAGCCCTAGTAAAGACAATGATAAAGGAAGAATCAATTAAAATCTGTAAACAATTGCAGGAGGAGGCAAACAAGAGGGCTGAAGAGTTAAAAGAATCATATAAAGAGGCATTTGAAGAATTTCAGAAAAATATAAATAACCAGATGAAGGAAATCATTAAAACAGTCCAAGACATGAAGATCAAAATGGAAGCTATGATACAGGAACACACAGAAGAAAAACGTGATCAAGAGGCATCAAAGAAGAAAACAAAGATCTCAGAGGTGGCATTATCTAACAGATTGCAAGAGATGGAAGAACGAATATCGGGACTTGAAGATACAATCGCAGAACTGGAATCAACCATCCAGGAAAATGCTAAATCTGAAAAGCTCCTGACACAAAGCATTCATGAAATAAAAGATAACATGAAAAGACGAAACTTGAGAATAATAGGGATAGAGGAAAGAGAAGGCAACCGACTCCACAGTCCAGAAAATATCTTTAATCGAATAATAGAAGAAAATTTCCCCAATTTGAAGAAGGAGATGCATACGAGCATACAAGAGGCCTACAGAACACCAAACAGAATAGACTTGAAAAGAAAATCTTCCCGTCACATAATAATAACAACGCAAAATATACAGAACAAGGAAAAAATATTAAAAGCGGCAAGAGAAAAAGGCCGAGTAACGTATGAAGGCAAACCTATCAGAATTACTCCTGACTTCTCAGCAGAGACCATGAAAGCCAGAAGGGCCTGGACAGGGGTTCTGCAAACCCTAAGAGAACACAGATACCAGGCAAGACTACTATATCCAGCAAAATTATCAATAACCATTGATGGTGAAAACAAGATATTCCATGACAAAAACAAATTCAAACAGTACCTAGCCACAAATCCGACTTTACAGAAGTTACTAGAAGGAAAACTCTACCCCAACTGGTCTACAACCAAAACTACATAGGAAATGGGTAACTATACCATTGCAAAATCACAACCTCACAAAATCTTGACTCTTACAAATACCAAAAATGAAGGGACTTACCAATCACTGGTCATTAATATCTCTCAATGTCAATGGTCTCAATTCTCCAATAAAAAGACACAGACTAATGGAGTGGTTGCATAAACACGACCCAACATTCTTCTGCATTCAAGAAACACATCTCAACCACAAGGACAGACATTGCCTCAGAGTAAAGGGTTGGGGGAAAATATTCCAAGCAAATGGTCACAAGAAACAAGCTGGGGTAGCCATTCTAATATCTAATAAAATAGACTTTCAACCAAAATTAATCAAAAGGGATGAGGATGGACACTTCGTACTCGTCAAAGGTAAAGTCAACCAAGAAGACATCACGATTTTGAACATCTATGCTCCAAATACAAGGGCTCCCACATTTGTAAAAGAGTTATTAACAAAGCTTGCCCCACTTATTGATACCCACACATTAATAGTGGGCGACTTCAATACCCCACTTTCACTCAAGGATAGGTCTTTGATTCAAAAACTAAGCCAGGAAATAACCTCATTAACCAATGTCATGAATCAAATGGATCTAACAGATATCTACAGAACTTTCCACCCAAACGCAAACGAGTATACCTTTTTCTCAGCACCCCATGGAACATTCTCTAAAATTGATCACATAGTTGGTCACGAAGCAAACCTCAACAGATACAAGAAGATTGAAATAATACCTTGTATCTTATCAGATCACCATGGTCTAAGGCTGGACTTCAACAACAACAGAAATAACAAAAAGCATACTAACACGTGGAAACTAAACAACTTTCTACTTAATGACACATGGGTCATGGAAGAAATAAGGGAAGAAATTAAAGACTTCCTGAAACTCAATGAAAATGATGGAACAACATATTCAAATTTGTGGGACACACTGAAAGCAGTGCTAAGAGGAAAATTCATAGCACTAAGTGCCTTTAAAAAGAAAATGGAATCATCCCACATAAACAACTTAACAACACATCTGGAAGCTCTCGAAAAAAAAGAAGCAGAAACACCCAAGAGGAGTAGACGCCTAGAAATAATCAAACTCAGGGCTGAAATCAATAAATTAGAAACAAAGAGAACAATCCAAAGAATCAACAAAACCAAGAGCTGGTTCTTTGAGAAAATTAACAAGATAGACAAACCGTTAGCCAACCTAACGAAAAGACAGAGAAACACTATCCAAATTAACAAAATCAGAAATGAAAAGGGAGACATAACAACAGATACTGAAGAAATACAAAGAATCGTAAGAACCTACTTTAAAGGCATTTATGCCACAAAATTCAAAAATTTAAGGGAAATGGACAAATTTCTCGACCGATTCCATTTGCCAAAATTGAACCAAGACCAGATAAACAAATTAAATAGCCCTATTTCGCCTATAGAAATAGAAGCAACCATTGATAGTCTTCCAACCAAAAAAAGCCCAGGGCCAGATGGCTTCAGCGCAGAATTCTACCAGTCCTTCAAAGAGGAGTTAATACCGATACTAGTCAAGCTATTCCGAAAGATAGAAATGGACGGAACATTACCAAATTCCTTCTATGAGGCCACAATTACATTGATACCTAAACCTCACAAAGACCCAACAAAAAAAGAGAATTTCAGACCAATTTCTCTTATGAACATTGATGCAAAAATACTCAACAAAATACTCGCAAAGCGATTACAACAGCATATCAAAGACATTATCCACCATGACCAGGTAGGATTCATTCCAGGCATGCAGGGATGGTTTAACATACGGAAATCCATCAATGTAATCCATCATATAAACAAACTGAAAGAGAAAAACCACATGATCATCTCTCTTGATGCAGAAAAAGCATTTGACAAAATCCAACACCCATTTATGTTTAAAGTTCTGGAGAGATCGGGAATACAAGGCACTTATCTAAACATAATAAAGGCTATTTACAGCAAACCAACAGCCAACATTAAATTAAATGGAGAGATACTCAAGGAAATCCCTCTAAAATCGGGAACCAGACAAGGCTGCCCTCTGTCCCCATATCTCTTCAATATAGTTCTTGAAGTTCTAGCCAGAGCAATAAGACATCAAAAGGAGATCATGGGGATCCAAATGGGAAAGGAAGAAGTCAAATTATCCCTATTTGCAGATGATATGATAGTGTACATAAGCGATCCCCAAAATTCCACCAGAGAACTCCTGCAGCTGATAAACACCTTCAGCAAATTGGCAGGATACAAAATAAACTCGAAAAAGTCAGTAGCCTTTCTGTATACAAATGACAAACAGGCAGAGGAAGAAATTAGGAAAACTACTCCCTTCACGATAGCCACAAACAATATAAAATATCTAGGAATAACTTTAACCAAGCAAGTGAAGGACTTATTTGAAAAAAACTTCAAACCTTTGAAGAAAGAGATTGAAAATGACATCAGAAGATGGAGGGATTTACCTTGTTCATGGATCGGGAGAATTAACATAGTAAAAATGGCCATCTTACCAAAAGCAATTTACAAATTCAATGCAATCCCTATCAAAATACCTACAAAATATTTTGAAGATATTGAAAGATTAATTCTCAAATTCATATGGAGAAATAAAAAACCCAGAATAGCAAAAACAATCCTATACAATAAAAGATCCTCCGGAGGAATCTCCATACCTGATCTCAAGCTATACTACAGAGCAACAGTAATTAAAACAGCATGGTACTGGCAAAGTAATAGGCTGGTGGATCAATGGAATCGAATTGAAGACCCGGAGATGAACCCACACACATTTGCTCACTTGATTTTTGACAAAGAAGCCAAATCTATTCAATGGAAAAATGATAGCATCTTCAACAAATGGTGCTGGTCTAACTGGATGTCTACATGTAGAAAAATGCAATTAGACCCTTATTTGTCACCATGCACAAAACTCAAGTCCAAGTGGATTAAAGACCTCAACTTAAAACCAGAGACATTAACTCAGTTAGAGGAAAAAGTGGGGAAGAGCCTGGGACACATAGGCGCAGGAAACAACTTCCTGAACAGTACACCCACAGCCCAGGCCTTAATGTCAACAATTAATAAATGGGACCTTATGAGGCTGAGAAGCTTCTGTAAGGCAGCAGACACTGTCAAGAGAACAAAGCGACAGCCTACTGACTGGGAAAAGATCTTCACCAACCCGTCATCTGACAAAGGTTTAATATCCAAAATATATAAAGAACTCAAGAAATTAAACACCACAAAACCAAACAACCCAATTGCAAAATGGGGCTTAGAACTAAACAGAGAATTCTCAACAGAGGAATATCAAATGGCTGAGAAACACTTAAAGAAATGCTCATCCTCGTTAGGCATCAGAGAAATGCAAATCAAAACGACACTGAGATTCCATCTTACACCCATCAGAATGGCTAAGATCAAAAACTCAAATGACACCACATGTTGGCGAGGATGTGGAGAGAGAGGAACACTCCTTCACTGCTGGTGGGAATGCAAACTAGTACAACCACTTTGGAAAGCTATCTGGCGTTTTCTCAGAAAAATGGGAATAGGGCTTCCTCAAGACCCAGCTATCCCACTCCTTGGAATATACCCAGAAAATGCTCGAACACACAACAGGGACATATGCTCAACCATGTTCATAGCTGCTTTATACACAATAGCCAGAACATGGAAACAGCCTAAGTGTCCCTCAGTAGAAGAATGGACTAAGAAACTATGGTACATTTACACTATGGAGTATTACTCAGCTATTAAAAACGAGGAATTCCCGAAATTTGTGGACAAATGGATTGACCTAGAAATTATCATAATGAGTGAGTTCACCCAGAAGCAAAAAGAGACAAACGGTATATACTCACTTATATCAAAACACTAGTCCAAGGGATACGTCCCATGAAAAACCTTACTTACCAAGAAAGTGGGTCAGAGGAGAGGACATCCTATTGAGACTTTAGGCGAGAGTAGCATGGAAGAATGGGGAAATAACAGGACCCACAGGGTCCTGGAAACCTACAAGAAGAACTTTATGACAGGCAGATCTGGGTCCTGGGGTCCTCCTCAAACTAAGGCACCAGCCAAGGAGAAATAGGCAGTAAACTTCGAACCCCTACCAAGACCTAGCCGACGAACACGATATTCTCCACTGTTGAGTGGAGAGTGAGATCTGATTCTCACGTGAACTCTGGTGCCCCTTTTCTGACCATGTCCCCTGGATGGGGAGGCCTGGTGGCACTCAGAAGAAGGATAGCAAGTTACCAAGAAGAGACTCAATAATCTTAGAGCATACATAGGGGGAAGGAGTCTCCCTCAATCACAGACATAGGGGAGGGGAGAAGGGGGGAAGTGGGAGGGAGGGAGGAATGGGAGGAAACAGGGGAAGGGCTAACAATCAAGATGTAATATGAATAAATTAATAAATAAAAAAAAAAAACAAAAAAAAAACAAAAAAAAAAACAATATTCCAATTAGACACTTCCTTTTATATGTTGTCTTGCTAGTGGTGTTTCAGCCTATAAGTAGAACAGTAACTAAGACCATTTGGGATATAATGTACCTAAAGAATAGCATGATAAGAATGCCAGAGTATTATTTTTCCAATCTTGCTGTGTGTGTGTGAGTGTGTGTGTGTGTGTGTGTGTGTGTGTGTGTGTGTGTGTGTGTGTGTGTGTGTGTGTGTTCTGTATTCCTGGCATTCTACAAAACTATTTACAT
The DNA here is from genome assembly GCF_964271855.1 of Acomys minous. Taxonomy (NCBI): domain Eukaryota; kingdom Metazoa; phylum Chordata; class Mammalia; order Rodentia; family Muridae; genus Acomys; species Acomys minous. The sequence goes on from NC_140483.1 coordinate 80,661,050, forward strand.
GCTTTCTTCTTAGAATTTAGATCTTGGGACTAAGGAGGTAAGAATTTTGTAGAATAAATTAAGTTGTGCTACTTTACAGTTTGCAGACTGCTCGTACATAGATCTTTGTGCTTACAACTCTATTATACCCAAGGGATTAAGTAGGAAATAAATTGATATTTCATAATTAATGTGGAAGAAAGGTCTCAAAATCTAAAATTATTTCTTTGTAACAATAAAAAAAATCAGAATACTCCCCTGGGACACAGAGTTTTACAGCATTATTTGCCCGGCTGCATAAAGGACATCCTTGTAAATACACCTGGCCATATCAGCATCCTGGAGAATCTGTGCAGCATCTGGAAAGATTTCATAGGCATATGTTATTTCCCATTTACAAGCTTCATTTCTGCCGAAGGGTCCTCTTCTCTAACTCCCTCCTTTCCCCCTTTTCACTTAATCCATTTACTAGGAATTACTATGACTTTTAAGTGCTGATAGGGTTAGCTCACAAATGGGAGGCTGCAGACAGTCCCTAAAAGTCATGTCTACTGCTTCAAAGTAGTAAGCAGTGAACTGTGACAGGGAAACTGTCCTTCCCATCAATCAAAGAAACATTCTCCTTAATGCTCTAGACAGAGGATTGGATCCAACTACAACAAAGCAATGCTGGTTCACTTAGACCTTCCATAGTTAAGTAGAAGACACTGCAGCATAAAACAGGGTGAGATTCTGCTGCCCCGAGTGTGTTTATGTGTGTGTGTGTGTGTGTGTGTGTGTGTGTGTGTGTGTGTGTGTATCATGAACATGTATATCATGAATATATTTCTGTGTATGAAAATACACAGAAATTTAAACACTTAGCTAAGTAGTAGCCTAGATCCAGGAATAGTGGGTACACACTAACAATCCTAACATCTTCAGAGGCTGAGGTAGGAGGATCACTTTTAAGCTACAAGTTCAAGATCAATCAATGCCACAAGACATAACCTCTTTTCAAACAAAAACAGAAACAAAGTTGGAGCACAGTGTATGTGACTTGAACAGTTAGTTTTATGTCAAAACTGGTGTATGTATTTACATTTTGTGCTAAAATAATAGAATATCTGAGTAATGTTTAAAGTAAATGTTTATTCTCTGATTTGAAACCCGGGAAGTCTAAAATAAAACGGCTGCACTTAATAAAAGCCTTTTGGCTGTGTCATCCCATATTAGAAGGCAGGAAGGAAAAAAAAGAAAGAAAAAGAAAAAAACAAAGACAAAGCTTTTGTACCAGCTCCATTCACACAGTGAGAATGTGCCTCACCCAGCCCAATCACTTGAAAACCATCCAAACTCAGCACTGTTAAAAAAAAAAAACTATTAAATTTCCAAATATTTGAAGAAATTTAAATTCTAATGCAGTGAACCTTTCTTTTTTATTATTTTTATGATAACTTTTAGAATCTTAATATAGCTGTACTGCCACAGCTGTCAAAATACTCCAGTCAGAGCAGCGGAAAAGAATGTCGGCAAGGACTGTTCCAGTGATTTCAAAGGAGCTGTGTTCACTCGTTGTTTCACAGAACTATAATGTGGATGTCACTTTAACAGGCCAGGACAGGAACATATAGGCTGCCATTGCTTCAAATTAGTGACTATTTTCTGTGTCCTTGCTGTACACCATAACATGTGCCTAGGGTAGAATTATACATTCTTATCTCTCTGACCTTTAATGCATCATTCAATTACTAATTCAAAAAAATTTATTAAGATTCTGTTTATTCTAGATAGTATTAAAACAAAAACAAATAAAAAACCAAGAAAATTCACATGTTTTTGAAATTCACATCAAAGTAGTGAAAACAGTAACACAAATACAGCATAAGACCAACTATTCGCATTTAGAAGCTAAAAGAAGTTTTAAAGAAAATTAATCCATAGCCACTGGAACAGCACTGTTGGGAAGGAATTTTATTTCAATGTGATCAATGGAAACTTCTTTGAGTCCTCTCTTTTTGTACATAATGTATGTGTCTGTGTATGTATATGTGCATGCATGTGTGCGCACATGTGTGTGTGTGTGTGTGTGTGTGTGTGTGTATTCAGAGAAATCTCATGCTTCTCATGCTTACTGCTTTAGACCATATCTCTCACTAACCCTGGAGACTGTAGACAGGTATTCAAAACACACACCAATGTGTTCTGCTTTCAAAAGACTTCTGGGTGATGTAGTAATAAGTACTTTGCCGACTGAGCCACTTTCCCAATCTCAAGGGTCAATATTTAATGAGATCCCTGAAAGTATAAAGAATCATACTTGCAAAAGAGTAGTACAGGCAGAGGCCACTATGGAAGACCAGGTGTCTAAAGCATAGAAAGGCAGATAATAATGGCCAGGATGAACATGGAAGCATTAGAAGACAGGCCTTAATTGCTCCAGAGGTCAATACTGTGTGGAGTAATCTAGGTGAGTCGGGATGATATTTAATAGGCAATGCAGTAACAAGAATTTCAGACTAAGAATGGTACAGAAGAAATGAAATGAAATAATTCCACAGTACCTTGGATAATTAGAAACAGAAACAGAGGAGCTATAAGGATTTCAGACACTTACATGAAAAATAACAGTGTTTTTATTAAAATTGTAGTGAAATATATGGATATGTATAGGAAATAAATGGGTTACAACATGGGATACAAACATCACTGGTAATTTCAAGCATCACCTGCTGTCTTGAAATTAGCTTGCTATTAGCTCAATACTTAAATATTTTAATAGTTGAGTAATTGAATGACATATCTACTTTAAATTATAGGGCATAAATACAATCTTTGTGCTCAACCTACAAAAATAATAGATTGAAGAGTGTGTGAATTATGAAATAAATGAAAAGTTAGAGGGAACAATGCATCTAAGCCCAAATTCTGGATATCAGCTATAAGTTCAACACTCCCCAACACAATTCTTCTTACCTATAATTCTCTTGAACACAGAAATTCATTGAAATGTGATTTGTTTATAGCTATTGTTTATCATAAAGAAGTATATACAGAAATATCAGACAATAAGAAAATTCCCATGAAGTTGAGTCCAAGCAAGTATCAAAATAAAGCTTTCAGTTGGCCTTTCCTTATGAAGAATCAAACTGCATTGGTACACCAACACATCTGTGTGTGGCACTTGTATGTGTAGTGCCCACCAAAGATGCTCACTTACTTATAGTGCTGAGAATTCTTGTTGTTGTTTCTTTGTCTACACATTAGTGAGAGCCTAAGTACTAGAAAACAGGCCTTACTTGCTCTAGAGGTCTGATACTGTGTGATTCGACCTTCTGCTTCTGAATCAAACTGTGCATCCTTTTCCAGTTGCCATACACAACAAATCTCACTGTTAGACACTCCTGGCCTAAGGTACATAGTCATTTTTATTAGGCATAACAGACAGGAGTATCCAGAAGTACAGAAAACATCAAAGTTATTTTAATTAAGATCACATTGTTTATGACACAAGGAAATACGTGGGTAGGAGGAAAACAAGTTCCTTATTAGCCATGTGAGATTTGAGATGCCAATTTTGAATCAAAATGAAGATGTTAAGTAACTATAATGAAACTATATAAATCCGGAGAAGAGCAGACTGGTGTTTAAACGTCTCAGGTGGAGTAAGAAGACACGAAGGGTGATCAGACACAGAGAAGAAGAGGACCAAATGCTGAGCTTTAAAATACTGTCACACACATGGGTCAAGGAGAGGAAGATGACTTGTGGTAGTTTGAAAGAAAATGGCTCCCATAACCTCATGGTGGACACTATTATGAGATATAGTGTAGATGTAGCCTTGTTGGAAAAAGCATGTCAATGGTGGTGGGAACTTCAGTTCTCACAAGCTTAAATCAGGTTTAATGGCTCACTCTCTCTTCCTGCTGCTTTCAGATCCAGATAGAGAATTCTCAGCTACCTCTCCAGCACAACATCTCCCTGCACACCACCATGCTTCCTGCCATGATGATAGCTGCCTAAACCTCTGAATTGTAAGCCAGCCTCAATTATATGTTTTCATTTATAAGAGCTACCATGATCATGTAGTGTATTTACAGCAATAAAACCCTAACTAAGGCAATAATATTACAAGGCACTGTCAATGGTTGAACCAGAAATGAGAAAAAATGAGGCAATTGTGTAAATAAGAAATAAGAAAATGATAGTGTGTTTTAAAAAACATACTTATTTCTGTAATTTTCAGATTACTGAGCAAATTAAAGAATTTTAAAGTTTTCCATTGTTTTAACAGTTGTAACAATTATGAGGCAGAGGAGATGTCAGTATGTGTCTTCTGTGCAAGTAGGAGAACCTGAGTTTGGATCCCAGCCACTTATGGAAAAGGCTGCAAACCCATCTTTGGGGAGAATGCAGAAACAGAGAGGTTCTTCACCAGCGAGACTAGTTCAAATGCTGAGATTCAGATTCAGGGAGAGACTCTGTCTCCAAAGATAAATGTAGAGAGTGATAATGGATAGTAACTAAAGTCAACCCTGAGTTTCTTTCCAGAGCATATATGCACATGCACCCACAACTTCATTAACTTAAAGGCCCATTAAACACATCAAGGACTGGTGCCTTAGTTTGAGCGGGACCTCCGGGTACAAATCTGCCTATCACAATGTTCTACTTGTAGGTTTCTAGGACCTCTGGATCCTTCTACTTTGCTATTCTCCCATGCTTCTCTTATGTAGAGTCCAAATAGGATGTCCTCCCCTCTGTCCCACTTTCCTGGTAAGTGAAGGCTTTCATGGGACATGCCCCTTGGGCTAGTATGCAGATATAAGTGAGTATATACCATTTGAGTCTTTCTGCTTCTGGGTTAACTCACTCATTATGATCATTTCTAGCTCAATCCATTTGTGCACAAATTTCTGGAATTCCTTGTTTTTAATAGCTGAGTAGTATTCCATAGTGTATATGTACCACAGTTTCTTTATACATTCTTCTATAATACAGGCTGTAAACTTTAAACCACCACCCAGATCTAGCCAATGGGCAGAACATTCTCCACAGTTGAGTGGAGAGTGGCGTATGACTTTCATACGAACTCTGGTGCCTCATATTTGACCATGTCCCCTGGATGGGAAGACCTGGTGGCACTCAGAGAAAGGATAGCAGGTTACCAAGAAGAGACTTGATACCCTATGAGCATATACACGGGGGAGGAAATCCCCCTCAGGAACAGTCATAGGGGTGGGGAATAAGGGGAAAATGGGAAGGAAGGAAGAATGGGAGGATACAAGGGATGGGATAACCATTGAGATGTAACAAGAATAAATTAATAAAAAAAATTTTAAAAACACATCAAGGACATGCATTTGGGAAAGGACAGTATTTTCAATAAATGGTACTGGAAACAAACTAACTAAACTAAATTACAACTAGAAAATGGGAAATGGAGAAGATGTGAGGGGGGTTTCTCATGAGAAGACAAAGAAAAAGAAAAAGGAGAAGTGGGTAGGAAAAGAGAGGATGTAATTGGATGGTGGAGACTGGGTGGAATGGAAGCACTCATAGCTTCAACAAGGGTACTGTCGTTCTCTTTGCAAGAGATAAGGGGTTTATCCATAGGTGAACTTTGAAAAAGGCATGTGATTCCATGGAAGTACAATATATTCACACCTTTAGAGCCTAAGGTGCAAGGTATACAACAATGTTAAGACTTTATCTATGCTTTGGCTATGGCCAAAGCCTGAAAGGTAAATAGTAGCCCACCAGAGCACTTCCAAGAGAAACCCCAAAGTCTTTACAGTAAGCATTCCCAGCACACTAGTTAGACTGCCAGTTTATAGGCTTCCCTCCAGTATCTGTTGAATCAGAATCCTCGGGTGGGTCTCTAGCTGAGAGATTCTTCCATCTTCCCCATCTCTACAGTTATCCCCTTTTCCTCTCCCATTCTCTTCCCACTTTCTAAAATGCACTGCTCCAGAACTTTAGTTTCCTGCAGCTCTTTTACGTGGTTTCTTTGGATCCAGACTCAGAGCCTCTGCTTGCAGAGCAACCTCCTTACCCGTGGATGCATCTCCTTGGCACAATCTTAGCTCTGATTGCACAGAGAGGAATGAAGGGAAAAGAAAAGAAAAAGCATTTCTCAGACAGCACAAGTCCAACCTAATAATCGCAATCACATCCTGAGCACACTGTGGCAGGTTCTACAGTGGAGCACATCTCTGTCTACAGTGAAAATGACCTGAGCCAGAGCAGAAAGGCAGGGCTTGTCTTCAGAAACCTTTTTTAAAAGTCTTTAAATTGTGTATTGTTTTTCTTCTTTTTATTATAATTTTTGCAGATAATATACCAATTGCTATCCCCTCACTTGTATCTTACCATTCCGACTCTCCCTACCTCTTTTGCCCTATTCTCCTCTCCTAGACCTCTGATAGAAGAGGTCCTCCTCTCCCATGATATGACCGCAGCCTATCAGGTCTCATCTGGATAGCCTACTTCCCCTTCCTTTGTGTGCCGCTGGGCCAGTTGTGCAGAGAACAGAAACTGCCTTTGACATGAACTCTGATGCCCCAATTTGCTCTTCAGAAACTTCTAAACACAAAAAGACAGCTGAAGTAAGAGGAGCTTAGAGACACAGTTCATTTCTGTGCAGTGTAAGTCTGTCTATTTGAGAGCTAACGCAAAAAGCTTCTAGCCTTTTCCTGGTCCATGCACAACATGTCATGGATGGTGCTCTATAGAGATCTGTTGACAAACCAGATATTTAAAACACAGGATACACTTCAATGATGTCACAAAAAATACCAAAATTAGTCCTCTTCTAAAAAGCTGCGAGAAGAGCATCCTGGGAAGTACAGAGAAGCATTTGACAGACCATATCCACACACATCAGGACATAGCTTATTTACAGGAGAGTCCCTCAGAAAATAATGCTGAAAGGCAAGTAAGTGCCTGTTTTCTTAATGGTAGGAGGACACACCCCAAAGCACTAAGATGGGGGTGCTTTATGGCTTACTTTTTATTGCTGGTCACCAGGAGCAGTCACCAGAGTGACCAGAAAGCATAAAAGCCACAGAACATTTTTCTATGCTTCCCAAGGCTGTTAGGGGGTATAAAATACACACCTTGAGTAAAATAAATGAATGTACCTCAAGGAGGTAATAAATCACTCCTGCTTTAGTGTTGTCAGTCACTGGATCTTGAAGGGCAAATTGCACTTGATTCTTTACTGGCTCTTTGCCCTACTGATCAGCAACCTTTTTTTAGAAATTACAAATTGTTCACTGTTGACAACTAAGACTTTTAGGGGAGAAGTCCATATCATGGTTTTAAATATCATTTCATAGATATACACAGATATATAATTCAGTTATTCACTGCAAACTCTACCTGTGTTTTTGGGAACTGGTTTTCTGTGAATTCAAGAATCAAAACAGAAAAGAGTAATCATGCCAATGGGAACTCATACAATACTTTGAAGGGAACCAGTATGTTGCACATAAATGAAATTAGTGCTATAATTGGATAAGAAATAGGAAACATTAAATGTGACTATCAGAAGACTAGGAGTCTTTGAAAGGGGTCTTTAAAGCATGAGCAGCATTTCAACAGGCAAAATGAGAGAATAAAAAGCACCCAGGGCACAGAGCAAATGAACTTGCTGGTGAATGGTGTAGCCTGTTGCGTTCTGGACAGAAGTGCTGTGGGGAAGCAGGCCAGCGTGAGGATCTGCCTATGGCCTCACAACTGCCAGTGAGTTTGGGAAATTGTGGGTATTTCTAAGTTACTCCCCCAAAGAGGTTTCAGAGTGAGGACTGTGGTGGCTGGGAAGCAGATACAGCCATATTAATAGAAGTCTGGATGGCATACTGGGAAGTTTAAGTAAGGCAGAACTGGCATACGCTTTATGAAGAAGGAACTGACTTAGGGCAGATTGTCAGTGTTGGGAACTACACATCTCAATCTCCAGCAGCAGTCCCATCATATGATGGGCTTTGGTGGGATACTCCAGCTAAGACAGCACCCTGTGAACAGACAGCTGCTCTATGATCCAGAAGTAGAAACTTTGGAAAGGAACTATTGATTTTCTCCATATTCTCTGCCTCTGTACTCACCTTTGCACTGAGAAGACTGATCAAATTGATAGCTCAGAATGCGAAGAGCCATGGAACAGGCCTGAATCTCTCCAATTAACCAGACAGGACTGTAGGAGCCCAAATGAAGCAAGCTTTGGCCATTGTACTCCAGGCTCAATTTCTGAGGGATTTTTCCCACTGTATAAGGAAGTGAAAGTCGGCTAATTAGACATTCAAAAATAAGAAATGAAGGTTTTTAGTCACATAAAAATCTGATTACTTTTAAATTAAATTACTTCTAAATACAATTGTTAGATTCTCACACGTGGCAGTTTTGACAATTGTCTTCCACATATGTGCCTGAATTTAGAATTAAAATTTAATTGTACTAAATGTTCAATCATGAAACATTTCCCTGAACCCAAAAATTTCTACTATGTGCCTCAGACCATGCATGAGAAAGTAAGTCAAAATGAGTTGAAGACATGAGCGTGAGAGCTAAAATGAAACCACTTAGAAGAAAAGTAGGGAACAGCTTCTGACATCAGACTCAGCATTGTTCCCTAAAGCATAGACAACAATGAAAATATACATCATTTAGACTTCATCAAAGGTAAAACATTGGTGCAGCATGAGCACTTGTAAACAAAGAACTGTGGGCAAAAGAGTATGCTGTGGGACACACTGTGACACACCACAGCTTCCACAGCAACTTTTCTCTTCTGTTGCTGGGGGAGGTTGCTAGGGTGGACAGTAGGCACAAAGGGAGGGAATGATGAATGGGATTGGGGTGCATGATGTGAAATTCACAAAGAACAAATTAAATTTTTTAAATTGGAACATCAAACAACACATTTGAGAGGGAAAAACACCCACAGACAGGCAGAAATTATTGCAGATCATATGTCAGAGAAGTAACTACTGCCCAGGAAATGTAAAAGGCTTCTGTAATACAAAAACAAATGCCCCTACTTTAAAAACTGAGAAAAAAAGTTCTGTGTCCAAATTTCAGATATACATACCGTTTATAACATGCTAAACACCAGTCCACAGAAAGCCCCGGCTGCCACCCAGGGGCCCAGGCAGCCATGGACACAGTATCCAGGAACAGCTGCCTGATCTAAACAGTACCTGGCAGAAACTAGCAATCTGCCCCAGCAGACTGGTTCTGCACAATTGAGTAGATCTGACCAAACCTAGCCAGGCTCCAGCCCAGCATGGTCTCCCATGCTCACAGGAGAGTCTGGGCAGGGCTGAAGTGATAGGGCAGAAAACTAAGCTGCTGCCCCACCCAGTGGTAGTTACTGTGCGATCAGCTGACACAGCTGCATAGCCTGATCAGGACTGGGCAGGAACCTAGCTACCGGCCCCAGTAGACTATCCCTACACAATTGGGCAGAACTGACTCGGCCAACTCAGGCTCCACAACCCAGCAGGGCCTCTCATGCTCTTGGTTTAGTCTGGGCAGACCCAAGGGGCTACAGCAGAAAACTGAGCAGCTGCCCCAACATAGCAGTACTGAGCCACCACAGTTGCATGACCTGAACAGGACCAGGTAGAAACCTAGCAACCTGCACCAGTGGACCTCCTGCACAATTGGGCAGAACTGGCACAGCCTAACCAGGATCCACAGCCCAGCAGGGCCTCCCATACTCTTAGGAGAGGCTGGACAAGCCTAAGGGGATAGGACAGAAATCTAGCCAACCAACAATAATCAGAAGGCATGACGTTCTCTCTCTCTGGTGGGTAGAACCTAGGCCCCACTAGTTGGAGGGATCAGGCAGAAACCTAAGCAACTGCTAGAAGCCAGCCGGAGCTCAGGCACTCTAGGGTGATCTGAGCCTAGGACCCAAAGCCCCAAGGCCCAAGGGCAGGTGTTCAAAGCCCCGTCAAAGACAAGACAACCAACAGCCCAGGCCTTAACATCAACAATCACTAAATGGGACCTCATGAGACTGAGAAACTTCTGTAAGGCAGAAGACACTGTCGACAGAACAAAGTGACAGCATACAGACTGGGAAAAGATCATCACCAACCCTACATATGACAAAGGTAAGATATTCAAAATATATAAAGAACTCAAGAAATTAAACACCACCAAACCCAATAACCCAATTAAGAAATGGGGCTCAGAACTGAACAAAGAATTCTCGACAGAGGAATATCGAATGGCTGAGAAATACTTAAAGAAACACTCAATGTCTTTAGTTATCAGAGAAATTCAAATCAAAATGACTCTGAGATTCCATCTCACACCCATCAGAATGGCTAAGATAAAAAACTCGAGTGATATCACATGCTGGTGAGGATGTGGAGAAAGAGGAACACTCCTTCATTGCTGGTAGGAATGCAAACTGGTACAACTACTTTGGAAATCTATCTAGTACTATCTCAGAAAACTGGGAATAGGGCTTCCCCAAGACCCAGCTATTCCACTCCTTGGAATATACCCAGAAGATTTTTCCCCACACAACAAAGACATATGCTCAACCATGTTCATGGTGGCCTTATTCATAATAGGAAACAGACTAAATGTTCCTCAACTGAAGAATGGATAAAGAAACTGTGGTACATTTACACTATGGAATACTATGCAGCTATTAAAAACAGGAAATCCAAAAATTTGTGGGCAAATGAATGGAACTAGAAGTGATCACACTGAGTGAGTTAACCCAGAAGCAGAAAGACTCACATGGTATATTCTCACTTATAATTGGACACTAGCCCAAGAGACATGTCCCGTGAAAGTCTTCACTTACCAGGAGATTGGGATAGATGTGAGATAATCCTATTGGGACTCTAGGTGAGAGAAGTATAGGAGAATGAGAAAATAGAAGGATCCAGAGGGTTCTAGAAACAGACAAGAAGAACATCGTGATAGGCAGATCTGGGCCCAGGGGTTCTGCTCAAACTACTGCACCAACCAAGAACAATACATGCAATAAACATTAAACCCCTACTCATATCTAGCCAATGGACAGGACATTCTCTACAGTTGAATAAAGAGCATAGACTGACTCTGACACAAACTCTGGTGCCCCATATTTGACTACTTTCCCTTGATGGGGAGGCTTGGTGGCATTCAGAGAAAGGTTAAGCAGGCTACCAAGATGAGACTTGATAGCCTATGATCATATAATGCAGAAGGAGGTCCCCCTTGGTCATAGACATAGGAGAGTGGAAAAGTGTGAAAGCAGGAGGGAAGGATGAATGAGAGGGTACAAGGGATGGGATAACACTTAAGATGTAATCTAAATAAATTAATTAAAAAATACCTAGGAGTAACTCTAACCAAGCAGGTGAAAGACTTGTTTTTAAAAAAACTTCAAATCTCTGAAGAAGGAGATTGAAGATGACATCAGAAGATGGAAAAATCTCCCTCATTCATGTATCAGGAGAATTAACATAGTAAACATAGTCATCTTTCCAAAAGCAGTTTACAGATTCAATGCAATCCCTATCAAAATACCTACACAATTTTTAAAGATATTGAAAGATCAATCCTCAACTTCATTAGGAAAAACAAATAACCCAAATTAGCTGAAATAATCCTTTACAATAAAATGTCCTCTGGAAAAATCTTCATACCTGATCTCAAGCTGTACTATAGAGCAACAGTAATTAAAACATCATGATATTGGCAAACAATAGGCTGTTTGATCAATGAAATTGAATTGAAGACCCAGAAATAAACCCACGCACATATGGACAACTGATTTTATATGAAATCTATTCAATGGAAAAAGAATAGTATCTTCAAAAAATGGTGCTGGTCTAACTGGATGTCTACATGTAGAAAAATACAAGTAGATCCATATTTATCACCATGCACAAAACTCAAGTCCAAGTGGATTAAAGACCTCTACATAAAACCAAAGACACTAAATAGAAGAAAAAGTGGGGAAGAACTGGAACTCATTGGAACAAGAGACAACTTCCTGAACAGTACTCTAACAGCCTAGGCCTTAAGGTCAACACTTACTAAACAGGACCTCATGAGGCTGAGAAGCTTCTGTAAGGCAGAAGATACTCTCAACAGAATGAAGTGACAGCCTACAGACTGGGAAAAGATCTTGACCAACCCCATATATGACAAAGGGCTAATAGCCAAAATATATAAAGAGCTCCAAAAACTAAACACCACCAAATCAAATAACCCAATTAGAAATGGGCCTCAGAACTAAACAGAGAGAGTTCTCAACACTTAAAAAATGCTCATCATCCTTAGTCTTCAGAGAAATGCAAATCAAAACTACTCTACATTCTGTCTTATACCCATCAGTATGGCTAAGATCAAAAACTCAAGTGACACCACATGCTGGCAAGGATGTAGAGAAAGAGGAACACTCCTTCATTGCTGGTGGGACTGCAAACTTGCATAACCTCTTCAGAAATCTATATAGCACTTTCTCAGAAAACTGGGAATAGGGCTACCTCAAGACCCAATATATATACCCAAAAGACACTTCACTACACAACAAGGACAACCATGTTCATAGCAGCCTTATTCATAATAGACAGAATCTGGAAAGAACCTAAATGTCTCTTAGTCGAAGAATGGATAAAGAAAATGTGGTACATTTGCATTATGAAATTCTACTCAGCTATTGAAAACAAGGAAATTGTTAAATTTGCAGGCAAATGGATAAAACTCAAAATGCTCATCCTGAGTGAGTTAGCCCAGACCCAGAAAAACTCACATGGTATATATTCACTTATAATTGGACACTAGCTCAAAAAGTATGTCCCATGAACTCTTCACTTACCAAGAGATTGGGATAGATGCAGGCACTTCCTATTGGGACTCTAGGTGAGAGAAGTATGGGAGAATGGGGAATAGAAGGATCTAAAGTACCCTAGAAACCTACAAGAAGACTGTCATGATGGCCAGATATAGACCCAGGGGGGATCTGCTTAACCTACTGCACCAACCAAGGACGATACATGTAGTAAACACTGAACCCTTAGTCAGATCTAGCCAATGGACAGGACATTCTCCACAGTTGCATGAGAGCAGGGACTGACTCTGACATGAACTCCAGTACTCCATATTTGACCATTTTCCATTGGTAGGGAGACCTGGTGTCACTCTGAAAAAGAATAAGAAGTTTCCCAGGATGAGACTTGATAGGCTGTGACCATATGGTGGGGGAGGAGGTCCCCTTCTGTCACAGACCTAGGGGAGAGGAATAGGGTGAAAGATAGAGGGAGAGAGGAATGGGAGGATACCAGTGAGGGGAAAACAATTGAGATGCAATCTGAATAAATCAAGTTTTTTAAAAAGCCCAAACCAGCAAAAGGAAACCAAAAACAACAACAACAACACAACAAACAATCATCAACGTCATTTTCACACTGGCATATTTACCTTCTTAAAAGGTATATTTTTTCCTTTGTACACGATAAACATCTTACATAAGTTCTGTAAGATATGCATTTCTTCATTGGCACATAAACATTGAGATTATCTGCTTTGTGAATCAAGTATTTAATGTATTTGTAAACCTTATATAAATTAGATGTTAATGCAAATGATCAGGATACTTGAATTTACATCATAAATAACCATATCATCTCTTAAAACATTACATACTTTTTGTCAAGCTAATATTTTATAGCTATAATTATTATTTTGTTTTAATATACCACTTTTATGAAGATACGATTATTCTATTCGTTCTTTGTTTGAGAAGAACTTTATCTGAATGTTCATCTCTGTTTATGTATATAATTTTCTTTTTAATCTATTAAAAATAAATTCTCTTCTAAGACAAAAAATAACAACATATACATAACAAACAATCAAATGCAGAGAAACTGATCCTCTGTACACTGCTGATGGTTTTGTAAAGTAATACAGCTACTGTAGAAAACCATATGATGACTGCATGACTTAGTTCTCTTTCTAGATATGAATGCAGGTGACAAGAAGAAATGTTTCATGACATCATTATTCACAATGGCCAAAAGTGGATGCAACCCATATATCAATTGAGGAATGGATGGATAAAAAAGATAAGAGAATATTATTTGGCCCCAAGAAGAAATTATTTTTGAATAGGTATTACACTAAAGATGAGCCTTTAATTCTGCATTTGTAGTACTGGAATAGTCAAATTTGTAGATGGAAATCAGAAAACAAGTTACCAAAGGCTGAGCAGAGGCACACACGGGGAGTTACTGTTTTAGACTTTCAGTTTGAAAGGATAGTGAATGTTCCAGAGACAGATGGTACAGACAGCCACAAAGTTATGCATATGCTTAATGCCACTGAATTTTGCATTTAAAATAACTATAGTAAATGCTCTGTTCTATACATTTACTGTAACAAAAATTATTTTTAAAATCTCATGTTCTAATTTTTAAAGTATATATGTATATAAATGTGTAAGTATAATAAAAGATATCCCAGAAGTCTTAATTGCCTTACAAATAACCAAAATGTGAATTAGTATATATTATTTTTATTATGGATTTGATTATTCTTATAAATAAAACTTAAGCTTAGTATATTTTATCTACAATTTATCAATTTACATTACTTTTTCAATTACAAAATATGTGGTAAAACATGTTTCTGTTCATCTCAACATATGTCTACATCTGTTGTTCTGCACATTTTTATGTATGAAATGTTATTTATTGAGTATATACCTTTCTCCTTCACTTCCCAGAGCCATGCCTTCACAAAACAGAATACAAATCTTAAATCACTTAAAACTCAGCCTTCGTACCTATCACAACCCTAACTAGAAATGCATTGTAGGATCGCTGAATGGCTTGGGATGATTCTTTCCACTGAATTGCAAATTACATAAACAGATAATACCTGTCCCTATAACACATGTCCAGCTTGGTGCCTGGAGTTCACTAATTAAGTGTTCCAATAAGTACTTTTGCAAAAATAATTCTGCCTTGGTCATCTTTATGCAAACATCTTTAGTTTATCTTTTTGATAGTGTTTTGTAGAAAATACTCTACTGATGGATTTCTCACAATTATTAAATAGGTCTGTAAGGATTTTGGCAAGCTGTGAGAGTATATGGAAGGTGCTTAAGTCTTCCAGGACACTGTCTAGTGAACTTTCCTTTCTCATACCAATCTCAGGCTCAGGTAGGAATTTCTGTCACTGCTCTACAGTCTACTAACTCTGAACTGTGGAAATACATTTTTAAACTGTGACTATAAAACCCTGCTGATGGGTATTGTCATGTTTTGCTGTAATCAGAGAAGTCCACTAAAAATGTTTATCTTATACAAGTAGCTCCAACCCCATCACTCACCTTGCTCTGTGTTTGGTGGAAGTTATCACATCAAGAACACATGAGGAAGTGAATGGAAACAACACATCACTAATATCTATAGACATCTTAAGAGACTAAGGAACTCCAGTCACCATGGACGATCTCACAATTATTTGGTATAACTAGGAGAATCCATGGTAATGATGAGGCCATTTCCTCTCTAATTTATTTCTAAAAAGTATGTCACACTATTTCTAATACTCTTACAGATGCCCTGTTATTGACAGACTTTGTCTATCATACTTTGTCCTAAAGTTTTCTGTTTATTTAACATTCAGTTCTCGCCTCCTCTCTAACTTTTTGGAAGGTTATCACTGGGTATTTAAACAAACTGGCAACAGGATAGACAATAGTATGAGGAAAAGAAGGTATTAGCAGAAAGAAACTAACCACAGCAACAATCACCAACCAAAGGTGAAAATCTGGATTGTAGTAGGGTGAGTACAAAAGAAAAAATAGAAATATTAGTCTGTTAATAGGATCCTGGTGGGATAAAAATGGAGAGATTAACAACAAATCTGTGAGGCTGGTTGATCGGGACCCAGGGGGTCCTACACAACCTGCTGTACCAACCAATGCATTCAGTAAACCTAGGCCCCCTATTCAGATCTAGCCAATGGACAGCACGTTCTCCATGGTTGTGTGGAGAGCCGGGACTGCCTCTGATATGAACTCTGCAGCCCCCTGTTTGACTACTTTTCCCTTGGTGGGGAGGCCTGGTGGCACACAGAGGAAGGGGAAGCAGGGTACTAGGATGAGACCTGATAGGCTGTGATCATATGGTAGGGGAGGAGGTCCTCTTCTGTCACGGGTCTAAGGGAGGGGAACTGGGTGAAGGAGGGAGAAAGAGGGAATGGGAAGATACAAATGAGGGAATAACAATCAGGATGTAATCGGACTAATAAAATTTAATAAATAAAAATAAATAATAAAAATAAATCTGTGGCTTTATATGTGAAACATATTGTAGAAAAAAAAGCAAATGAGCATCATTTGAAGCAAACCAGGAAATATCATATATACAGGGTTTTCTTCAGAACAGGAAGTTCTGTGAAGGAATCAGTAGACAAAGACCTATCAATAAAAATAGTAATATAAGATGTTGTAGGATCACTTGCCTGTCCATATGGCAAAAATGAAATAGGAATTTCAAACACACTTTGTACTGTACATAGATACTAGTCCCACTGAGGAATTCTTTAAAGGTTTGAGAATATCTTCATGATTTTGAAATATTAAAAGATTTTAAAATTTTTGAATTTTTTATTATTGTGGTTTATATGAAGTGAGGTAGAATACATTCCATGACACATATATGAAGGTCAGAAGATAACTCTTGTGAAACTGGTTCTCTCCTTCCACAGTTCCACAGGAAGTGAACTTAGGTCACCAAGCATGTGTCAGTATGTTTACCTACTGAGCAATCTTGCCAGCCCAACAAAAAGTCTTGTATTTTTGGTTGTGAGCCTAGCCTTTAATGGTTGAGCCCTCTCTCCAGCCCACAAGATATTCTTAAGGAGAACAAGAAGAGAAACCCAGGAATCTGGACTTCCCCCAGATAGAAAAGCCTAACAACAGATAGCAGGGAGGAAGCTAGGCATGGAATGGGAGCAGCTACGTGCGGTCTCTATGGCCCGTCTAGGAGCACACTTGAGACACAATCTCGACATGTGGCAATGCACCAACAGTAAAAGGGGCAATACCCTGAAACAGATCCCATTGGTAACCATGTCCTATTTTGTCTGAAAGAACCGATCTACTGACTTTGTGAAAATTAAGGATGCTGCATGCTTGCTATTTCCTCACACATATGTTTGAATTGTGATAGAACATATATGAAACATATATCTATGATACTGCAATGTAACTATGTCACAGATGCAAATACTCTGTTAAATCCTGACTTTTATATTTACATTTCTAGGCAAGACTCTCCTGAAAGACTCAGTAAATTTTCTTTATAATTTTTTTAGTATAAAGCATACATAATTACAAACATGATTATTGCAAAACATGATTGACAATATAGTATTAGCTGTCAGAAATGTAGATATTGTACCCAAATGATTTTAATGAATGTAAAATTTGGATATATGTCAGGACTAAAATCTTATTATATTATTACTAAGAGTAACACTGTATAGTTCTCTTGTCAGATATTAACAAATTGAAAGAAAATTTTCTTTGTTCCATTAAGTACCATAGAAATCTTATTTAAATCAATATAACTGATCTTTTCAAATTAAATTACCTTTTTAAACTTAGAGAGAAAAACAAAACACATTGTGGAATGGATGAGATATTTGGTTTATCTTACATTTTTGTGATAAATTCTACCTAAATATAATTATTTTATCTAATTAAATTTTGCAACAGGTTGTTTGCTAATTATTATTCTATTAAAGAGTAAAGTTTTAATTTAAAGAGACATTCCAAGATGTTATGGTTTAGCTTAAAAGTAAAACAAAAAATCCTTTCCATAAAGTAAACAGAATTTTAAAAAATATATTGAAAATGTTATAAATTAATTCATAGGATATATAGATATTCAATGATGTCTTCTTTTATATGGAAATATTATAACATGGGTAATAATCAGAGACAGATCTGTTTATAGGAAGCATATGTATGCAAACCCACTGTGTGCCCCTTCCTTTCCGAAAAGATCTGAAAGTAGGAAAGAAGCAAATTCATTCTTTGAAAGGGTGACCTTCCATAGGAGAGAAACAACCAATAAAAAGACAAACCTATGCTAGGCTGAGGGTTTTATGGGAAATTTGCTGAGGCTGAGAATGGAGAGCTACAGAGAACAGGGCTCTGAGTCACAGAAGACGTGTGTCTAAGTTTGCGAGCAGTCATAGCGGAGAATCACAAGCTGAGTGACTTGGCAGAAAAAAACAGCTGCCTCACCTTGAAGTTAGAAACACGAGGTCACGGCAACAGCAGGGTGGGCATCTTTTCTCCTGGGAGCAGAGAGATTCCCCACCCTCTCACATCTAGTAGCTAGGAGACATCTCTCGGTCTGTAGGAGCATCCTCCATCTGGACCACATGTCCGGTGCTGCTTCCCCAGTGACGGTGCCTCTCTGTCCCAGTTTTCCTTGCTAACATTCTGATCGTGAGCTTTTACCTCCAGAGCTGTGAGGAATTCCAGGCTACCTACGGCCACTCAGCTTCTGTGCCAGCAGACTAAAGTGTTAGACAAAAACGCCAAACTGTACAAATTCGAGAGACGCCTGAATGTTGATATTTAGAAACTTTTTAATCCTTAAAGGAATAAAAATTTCTTTGGAAGAAATCCAAAGTTTGGAATTCCTGCCGTTGTATTCGGACTGTAAAGCCGCCTAGCTCTGCTACACCTCACTCCGGTGTCTCCATCAACACAGACTCTGTATTCATAGATATTGTGATCGCAATGAGCACTAAAATGCATTTTCTGTATTTCCCAACTGCATTTATTAGGTAATGTTGCTATACTTTAATTAAGACTTTTCTTATAATTCTTATGATTCATATTGGCATATATTAATTGCATATAAATCAGGCCTCATTAGGACACTCATACATGCACATAATGTATTTGTATCATAGCTGGCCCCCGCTACCCTTTCTTTTCCTGTTCCTTATCTCACTAATCTCCTTCCTCTTTTTCCAACTAGTCCTTATTCTTTCCTTTTATTTTTGTTGGAGAGTTTCATAACGGTACTCTGTGGAAGTGTAGACACAAGTGCCTATACTGAAGAAAATGCTTCTGCCTTCCCCATCAACCAGTAACTTCATATAAAGCCCCAGGGTGTTCTTATAGTAAGTTGGTCATTATCCTATTGACCAAACAAAAACATGAACAATTTTTCTTTTGCTTTTCCTAAGACGGCAGTAGAATGGGCTACAATGACTGGCTGTAAATTCAAAAGCCGAATTATCTACTCCTCCTCTTTGATCTTAGCTTTCTACAACAGATCACTAAGGGTATTAGACGCAAACTTTCTTTTGTTTTTGTTTTTGTTTTTGTTTTTGTTTTTGAGACAGGGACTCTCTGTGTTAGCCTTGGCTGTTCTGAACTTGCTTTTGTAGACCAGGCTTGCCTCAAGCTCACCGTGATCTGCCTGCCTCTGCCTCCCAAGTGCTGGGATTAAAGATGTGGCGCCACCATGCCTGGCTAGACTCAAACTTTCTTAAACATTATCTTCATGGCGATCATCCCAGACCCAGTACAATGTGGAAATCTGACCAATCCTTCACATCACAGCAAGGAAGTTCTGTTTCTGGTGTACAAAGAGGAAAGTTATCATCTTTTCCAACGAATTTCAGGGTGCCCCTAATCAGTCCAGGTGGAAATACTCCTTGGAAGATGGTCCTCGGGCTCCCCAACACCAGGAGAGAAACTGACTTTGGCAAAACAGGAGGAAAAGGAGTCCTTATAGAGTGCTATATGAGCAAGTGACACTGAGCTCATTATAAAACCAAAAGCTCAAAAATTTCAGTCATATCATCACCCTCCTTATAGCTTTCTACAGTTCTAAAGTGGCCACCATTTAATGGCCTTCAGGTTAGAAGGTCAGTGCCTGGGAAGAGGAGAGGGAGAGTTTCTGCATTTTCCCTTGATTTCTGACGCAAATCATTTTGTCTTTTCTGCTGCACATGACAGTCGCAGTACAGTGTTCTAGATGAATAGCAGAAGACAGTGTGGCAAATTAATACAAATGAAGTCATTCCTGAGTGACTCCATCTGCTTTAGAAATAAGGCTTGGACAATAATGTGGCCAAGATCCAGATAATTAGGCCTGACTCCAAGTGAAGGCACACAGGTAACTTATAGCTTCATTAGTGCTCTTCAAGAAGGCAGAAGTCCAAAAACTAACCTTAATAGAGGCAGCATATGATCCACTGACAATCTGCTTGATATTAAAAAATGAACTTTGTTTTGCAATGTTGCATGAATTGCAGGCAAATAACATATGCAACTCAAAATACCATGGACCGAGGCATGGCTTAGCATCCTGGATGCCAGCCTCAATTTTTTGGAGAACAAAGCCCTTAATTTTTGTTTACAGAATTTAATCAAAAGCATTAATAATCTAACAACTAGGAAAGGCACATAAGGTGTCTCCAAGTGTCTTCCCTGTGCAATCAACAGGAAGATTATTAGATAATAACAAATGTTATTCATCTTCATAATGGCTAAATGACAGCCTGCTTAAAGTAACAAATGACTTATCCTCATTGATGGTTACAGGGTGAACATGACCTTCACGTATTCTAAGCAAACAAGTTCTCTTTTCAAAGACTTCAGGAGTCCTCTAATTGATAATGATAAGCTGTTCTCTCTTTACCCTGGGACACCAACCTCTTAAGATGCTGTTTCAGTTGAGATCTTTTTATCAGAGCACACTCTGAAGATTGCCCAGTAATGTTTATTCATAAACAAAATCCGTGATCACAAATGTAATTAGTTAAGTGCCATACAAAATAAAAAAATGCTTCCTTTTGGGCTTCCTTTATTTATCTATTGTGGATCGGCAAGTTTCCAAAGATAGGCCAGAATCAAGAAAACCATGAAGAGAAGATCTTAAAATTGAATTTTCAAAAATATTCTTATGTCCTTTAAAGTACCAGCATTGCACATCTCTTGCACCTACAGCAATTGGGCTTCAAGTGAATGCATACAATTTCTATACAGCCCTTACATTCATGGCAGGCTAGACTTAGGTGTGCCTCTCCTGGGGATTTTAGATGCTCGCTTCGCACTTCTTCCCATCAGAACCTTCAGCTACGGATGCTGATGCCTTGGTGGATGTGTGGCCATACTATGACACAGAGGTCCATCAGACAGAGGTAGCTACTTCACAGCCAGCTAGGTTTTCTGCCACATTAGCAAGCAAAGCAACTATGACCACTGCTACCACTGTTTTAATTTCTAAGGCAACTGTGTCTGTAAATCCCCTCTGTTGTCTGATGTCTTCTTTATCTGTTAGATCCCTATTGAGGAGCAGACTTATAATGTTCCCAAAGATTTGCATACCCCTGGGACTAGTGATGAGTCCTCAGTAGGAATTATGGTTTGGGAGGAGATTGGAATGATTCACGCTGAAGATGATGGTGGGGCTACAGATGCACAGATAGGGACCTAAGAAGCTGGAAGAGTCAAAGAACAGAATTTTACCCTGAGGCTTTACCAAGGAACACATCTCCTTTGAAGCCTATTCAGAAATCTTTTTGCACTTTTGATCTGTAGAAATGGAAAATTTAAAAAATGACAATTGGCTGCTATACTCATGAGAAACCAGTGTTCCTGTAGATGCCTTGGGATTGATACCTAGTCAGTGACTGGTACTCCTGCTAGCATTGCCTCCCTCATTTTAATACAAGCAAATATCAAGGTCATATTTCCAAAGATGGTTTGTTTTTCAAAGCAAAAACATTAAGCTAGGTATTCCTTTTCTACCTAAGACTTGTGTGTTTTAGGTGACACTTGGATCCGGTATCATCTTAAATATTTATGACGAGACAGAAGTAAACATTGTTTCCAAGCACCAGCAAGATGCACCGTGCTTAAGCCTGATTTTCCTCTCCTTTACTGACAGGCCCAACTAAATGTTCTCTAAATCTACTCCTGGTGCTAAGATAGAACTGAGGTACTTATAGCACGGTCTTGAGCTCAGTGAGGAGTGTACGAATGTGTTTACACTAACTTCCTGAGCAGGCCAGCTTCCGTAAGTGCATTATTTCATAATTATCTGGACTATAGCACTTGAGACCAACTTTCCTAAAAAGAAATTTTATCTACAAATAAGAAAAAAGTTATTTATCATCCTCCTGACATCTTTGAGATTGAGTGCACACATTGATTTTGTAACATGGTTATCATGTTATCCTGATAAATTAACTAATATCCAAGCAAACAATGTCTTTGAAAAAGTAAAAGGATATTTGGGACTATCAAAGGAAGGAGTGCATCTGTATTCCCAAGAATTTTCACACTCCATACCAAGCACTGGAACTCAGAACATAAGTTTAAAACTCCATGTTGAATTCTTAGGAAAGAGAGGGGGAGAAGAGAGAGAGAGAGAGAGAGAAAGAGAGAGAGAGAGAGAGAGACAGAGACAGAGAGAGAGAGACAGAGAGAGAGAGAGAGAGATCATTTTCTTCAAGCCTTTGACTTTTCCAGGTGAATCTGTCTGAAGGAGCATTCCAGACAGGAAATGGAGGGCTTTCCCTTGAAGCTTTAGGCACATAGTTTAAGTTAACGAGACATGGCAAGAGCAGGTGGGTAATTTGATGTTCCCACAGTATAATGGGCCAAAGGCTAATTACTATTCACTGCAAAATGAATACAAAAGTAGCAATTACGCTTTCATCCTAGTGCATGTGATGTATTAAAAGCTATCAGCTTTCCATTCTGTAATAACAGCTTTTGTCTGTTTGTACCAGAATGTGAAAAAGTAATATGGATGGAGAAGTGGATCTCCAGGACTTTATATCAGAAAAGCATGTGTGCTTTTGAGTGCCCTCTTGCTACAGCGACACAGAGGACATATGATGCTTGTGGCTTAGTAATAGTATGTGGATACTATTGGCTTTTCCTCCCTGCTTAGGAAGTGATGCCAAATTAATGCACGGATTTCATACAAGGATTTCCCTTTTGACTACTCTCCATGTCACCTGTGAGCCACAATAAATAGAGTTCAGCAGGTGAACATTTCAGTGAGCAAGCTCAAGCTGTCAGACCTGAGGAGAGACAGCTGGCCTAACGGTGCATTCATCCTCTTCATCTTTGCCAAAAGCATCCAGCAAACAGTGCTAATCAACCTTGTCCTGTCACTACTGAAAACTGAAGCAAAGGTGCATGCACATGTGCATGCATGTGTGCATGTACACACACACACACACACACACACACACACACACACACACAGACTACGATACAATGAGCCAAGTTCAAAGATATTAGCATTGTGGAATGATTCATTTATGCTTGCAAGTAAAATGGAAAGCTGATGAGTTCTTTTGCTGTGAAGCTCTAACATTATATGTAAGTACAACGGTATGTTGTCTGGACGCTCTCTCCCAGTCTTGATTCTCTCTTATCTCTTTGTGTAATAAACTTGCTTCCCCATATAACTTGCCATTGATCTATAGATAACCCCTTTTTAAAGCCCCCCAGCATTCCAGCAAGAAGCCTATAAGCTCTGTGTCATGTCTAAGTTGGACAGACCTGAAGGTATTGACCTGGCAGTTTCAGGAGTTTTATAGACACCACATGATTGCTTACTGGGCAACCACAAGGGAAGTAGAAAAACAGTGCAGCACTCAGGAGTTCATTTATGTAAGTCAAGGCAGTGCATTCACTTAAACATGGTTGATTTGTCAAATATTATAAAGATAATGTTGTAGGGTATTAAAGTTTATATTTAGTCTTTAAAGATATTTCCATGAGTTATTTCTACTTTGCTTTAATGGTTGTCTCTCTAAGACTCAGACCTCAAAAATCTTAAACATCCAATTAAGTTTTCCTGTGAGGAGATGCAGTTCAACATTTTAGTCTCAAAGCCTTTGAGGATCTCAGAATGGAAGCTAGAACGTTGCCATGGCTTTCTCTGACAGCTTCTACACAGGTCCCAGGCATCGTACTATGTGGGTTCTAATCATCATCAGTGATATTTAACCCAACTGTGTCTGTCCACCCGGCCTCCTCGCTAATGAGTGCTCAGCACCACCATGCAGCTGCCAGTGTACCTGTCCGTAAGGGGAGATACAAATGAGATATATACCATTATGAGAAGCTTGTCAGTTGTACCTTGAACCAGAATAGGTCTCACTCTGGCACATGCCAGACACTTTCAGAGGGTTATGAATACATCTATAATACAAACTATATCTAGCTGTCCTAATGTGTTCTACCCTGTGGCTGCTACAATACAATATTGATTTTATTTAGAGCAAAAAGAATTATTAGATGAAAAATTTTAAATTCATAATACATAAAAATTCAATATTTTAGGGATGGTTTATTACAAAAGTATTACAAAAACACTGTAGCCACAAACCTCTTCCTAAAATCAAAATATTTATGACTCCTCCCCCATTCTTTACACAATGATTGTTCCTCATCAAGGTGAAGGCAGAAACACACTTATCCTGTGTGGGTTTCTCTGGTCTAAATTCTTTGTACAATTGTTCTTTTACCTTGCTACTTTATGTTTCATATAAAAAGGCATTAGTGCTTTCCAGCCCCTATCATTCTTAGCTTGCAACCTGGTTTTATGCATGCATGTCTGTTCATGGAGATTACCAGGGTTATTGATGTGTTTTTAATGCAAATATTCTCCCTTTGTCAGGAAAAGGGAAGATTACAAAGACATCAAGTAATATTGAATGTAAATAAGCCTTTCCTACCTCAGCTAATACTGAATTTTTCAGCTTAGTAAATAAAACACTAAAGAGTATGATGGTGTCAAGGATTCACCGACAGATGCTAGTCTGAGGCAAGGCAATATAGCAAAGATTCAAAAACTGCCAATGACTCTTCTGAGTGTTGTCATTGCCTTCCATGGGGACACAGATCTAAAGCTTGCCTTGTTGATGTGAACAAGGCTCTGGAGCCATTACAATATAAACAGCATTAACGTAACAAAGAGCCAAACAGCACCCTGGATGTTGGAAAGGTGGCCAAAGTGTTAGCAGTAATGCTGGGCCTCCTATTTCCAATTTATTCCCAGGAGTTATGAGGCCCTGAAGCATGCACCATTCGATTTTAACAACCCACCAGGCTGACCTAGCATCCAAAAGCCATTGAGAAACAGACAGGCATTCCTATGGAAAGGCCCAGAGAAGTAGGAAGCAAAGACACGAGAAATATGTTCCTAACCAGAGTACGCTGCATGTCATGGACTGTTGTGTGATCTGCAAGATATTTACTACCTAAATTCCCCTGGCCCAGAATCTAAGTCTAAATCCACAAACACAGACATGGAAGTCACTTATGTGGCTTTGGACACTCTGCACGGCAGAAAACTGAGAATGAGAATTGAAACAAGCCTACTACTAATGGCAGGGGCATGCTCACTCTGACACTCACCTTAGGAGGAATTTCCAAAGGAGATATTGGGGCAATTCAAGTGATCGTTTCTGTGAGTCTTTATTTAAAATGGCTGATCCCAGTGAAAGCCAGAAATGAGGAAAGAAAACATAAAGATATAAGTTCAAAGAAGAAGAGGAAGAGGAAGAAGAAGAAGAAGAAGAAGAAGAAGAAGAAGAAGAAGAAGAAGAAGAAGAAGAAGAAGAAAAGAGAAAAACAAGAAGAACAAGAAGAACAAGAAAAGCGGACCTGAAATGAAGCCTCAGCTTGGACTTTGATTCTATAGCAAGCTGAAACATGCAAATTGCACTTCTGAATTGGTCCCACTTCTAGGCACCAATTATTGCCTGGGGAGAAGGGGATAGTATATAAACTAAGTACTGTGTTCTCTCTGGGCTGGGGTGGGGCAGGGAACAAGGCACTTCTCAAGTATGAACTTTTCAAAGAAAAGCACAATAGAGCCCTGACTATGGACACAGGAGACCATAGAAAGTCAGAGGACCACTGAGGAATCTGGGTGCATCTCAGATAAAAGATACAAAGCATGTGTGTGGAGTGTCAGAAGGATTTACCTCTGTCTGGCAAAATACGAAGTATCAAGCTTGTTTAGCCACTTCTGTTTCACCTCAGTACAGTGAGACCCCTCTTAGTCAGACATGGAGCCAGCAGGAAATAATAATGAACACAGCTACCATTTATGAAACACCATTACAAAATATAAAGACTGTTAGACAAGGCATTTGATTAAGTACTTTTTAAATCTCACATCACTGTCCTATCTGGGTGAATAAATAATACAAGACCAAAAATATCTAAAAATGACAAAAAACATATATCACAAAGAAACCCAGAGGGGAACTTGGATAGATGTAAGCTAGTCTAATCTGCTTTACTCTAAGCCTTTAGTCTTCCTGACTTCCCCACCCTTCAGATGCTCACATGGAGGGATATGCATAAAACAGACTTCAACACAAAAGTTCATGAGGTCATATGGGCATAAGAACAGGTGTGGTGGAGGGGGCTAGTTTATCTTTTCTGTCTTTAGATGTAAACTGTCTCCCACAGGTCAGAAGCTTGAACACCAACCCCCCTTCCCCATCTGGTGATTGTACTATAAGAGATAGAGTCACCTAGAGGAAATTCATCAGTGGGGCCCAGCATCACCTAGGGTTCCGGTCCTGCAGCTCTTCCTGGTCCACTAAGATGTGACCAAGCCACCACAAACCCCCTGCCTTTCTGATGGGCTTTCGCTCTGTAAGCAAAATAAAACCTTCTTCCCTTTTGTTGATTCCTATCAGGTTACAGTTGCAGGACAAGCCTCTAAAACACATTGTCCAGGAGGGCATCATGGCAGGAAGGACAGTGGGAATGGGGCAGCTTTCTGTGGTTTTTGGTTTTCAAACTAAGTTTTTAAAAAAATAAAAAGGCTTAAGACTTCTTAATCAATTGAATGCTAGCATTCATGTTTGTGCCTACGTGTTTTAAAACAGTGATTGTCAAACTTCAAAGTAGAAACAGGTGACCTGGCGTATGGACAAGAGTGATCATTTTCAGAGCTAGTTTCCAAGGAGTCTGTGTGAGCACAAGGAGGTCTCTGCATTTCCTATAGAAATCAGATGTAGATCAAATATGCTGTGTTTGTTTAAGATGAGTGGAAGGAGTGAAAACTGTATTCAGGTTATAATGTATTAGAAAAGAATCTATGTTTAATAAAAGAGAAAATCCTATGCATGAAAAATAAAAAGAAGTAAACTAAAAGGTGTTCTGCTACATACCTTAGTTGTATGTCCTTCTCTCTGTCCAATCACCATTCTAGGGTTGGATGATAAAGTTACCAATTTTGGATAGCAATCACACTGCACTAGGACCAGATACATTTTAAAGTACAAATATGTGCACTATTTCAGTATGACTTTCTTCTTAAGCAATTCCAAAATGAGGAGGAGGAAGAACAATCTAGTTTGCTGGCCAAGTTCTATTCCGGCATAATTTAAATTTGCCAGTGTAAAACTCTTTTAGGTAAATTTCAGTCACCAAAGGCTCCTTTTTCACTTCGTGTTCTAATGACCACTGATTAAGACTAAAAACCTTGATCCTGTGACTCCGTCAGGTGATTCTCTAGCAAATTCAGAAGGGAATATGAATCCAAATGAGAAGTAATAGATATTTGTAATGATAATCGATCTAACATTATATTCAGTTAAATTGGCAACAATCAGCTTTGACTCTTGAGCTTTAAAAAGTGTATCTCAAATATTTTAAATTTGAATCTTATAAAAATAGCTTGATATTGGCAAATATATTGATATATGGGATTGAGTAAGGGTGCAATTCGTTATTTAGACAAAGAGCATCTTGTCATAGAAAGGGAAAACTTGTGGTCTTCTAGGGCTCTCTCTCTCTTCTCTCTCTCTCTCTCTCTCTCTCTCTCTCTCTCTCTCTCTCTCTCTCTCTCTCTCTCTCTCTCTCTCTCTCGTGTGTGTGTGTGTGTGTGTGTGTGTGTGTGTGTGTGTGTGTGTGTCTGTGTGTGTGTGTTTCTTCCAGATAATTTTCAGTATGCCTTTGGGGAATATGTAGTCAGAATAAAAACTTGTTTCTCTTCTGTATAGAAGAATTTAAAATATTTTGTATATGTTAATAAGGAACTCAGTGCAATCAACGAAAGAAAAAGTGGAGGCAGAGACTGAGATAGGATTGAATGACTAAGTGGCTGGGGCAAAACAAATGGTGAACAAAGAAAAAGAAGCCCCACAGCTTCTCTATTTGGAGACCAAAAGGAAACCATACCACCAGATGGCAAGCAGGACAGCGGCCACTCACAACCGTTAGGAGTAAGAACGCTCACTATAATTTCTGATAATGTGTGTCTGCCTAAATATGGCAAAAATGCCTCTTTTGTCTGGTGTTTGCTATTGTCATGCAACAATGAGGACCTGTGGTAGAAACAGAAGGCAAGATTCCTGAGGGACAGCAGGAGACTATGGGAACAGAGAAATAACAAAGGCAGCACACTGAAATGGCTGATTTAGATGCTACTGAAATCTCACGTTCAAGAGGAAACTACAACACATTGAGGACAAGCTCACATTGCTGCCCCTTTAGCCACTGTCTTAATTCTGGCAATAGTGACTCTTAGATATCACTTAAGAAATCAACATATTTGTTTGTTTGTTTGTAATATTAATGTTCAAAATTGAAGCACGATTACCATCAACCCAGAGAACTCTACCCTGGATACAGATAAACATAGGGAAGTTTAGAAGTCAAAGGGCACTAATGTCTTTATTTAGAAAATAACCTAGTCATCTTATTTGTTCGCCTTTACCATGTTTTGCCCCCTTGAGACATTAGGATTTTTTATCAGAAAGACAGTGCTCTGGCAAGCAATTCAGGAGCGTTTAGAAAACAGAAAGGTTGAATAGAGGACTTCACATTGGGAAATCGCAGATTTTCATTTGAAAATATTCAGTAACGTCTTGGTTGATTGAAATTGCTAATCAAGGCAAAAGATGTGTGATTGAAGCAATTATGGAGCAAATACAGTTTCTTATTTTTGAGACATATATTGGATGTCTAAGCAGAATCTTATAAAACCTTTCGGAGCACTTCAAACTTCACATGTTTTTAATTATTCACAATTTCTTTCTTCTTTCTTTCATTTCTATTACATGGCTACCTACCTACTAACAGGAATAATGTCTTCTAGATGTTTCCCACTTACTCTTGGAACATTTTAAGTAAGAATTTGGGAGCACTAGACAGGTGATGCAGTGAGTACAGGCACAGTCTAAGCATGCATGAGGACCTGAGTCTGGATCCCAACTCGATATAAACTTCCAAGTATGTCCACGCACACGTGTAAGTAATTCCAGCACTGTGGGAGGCAGGACATAGACACTAACCTAACCTCAGATTCAATGAGTGACCTTTCATAAAGGCATACGGTAAGAAATGACAGAGCAGAACAAGATATATTTCCCCCTGTGGCATCTTCATGCTTACAGAGTTATGAGCATCTACATGTACATGGACACACATTCCTCTCTCACATGCAAGCACACACACACACACACACACACACACACACACACACACACACACGCTTACACACACCTCCCTTGCACTACATAAACCCGCACAGGCAGGGAAAGAGAAATGCAGTGACAGAGAGAGACAGTGTGAAGAAGAAAGAGAGAACTTCACACATGAATTGATGAGTCATGTGTGGGTTGGTCTTGTTAGATTTTTTAAAAAGCGAATTAATAAGCCGGCTCTGGTGTTTAGGGTACAAAAAGAGGCTGGTGTGTGATGATTGTTTGGGAAATGTTCTCATCTGTGTAAAAACATTACTAGGAAAGTATCTCTTACATTCTAACACACTGAAACTTTTGCTGGACTTCATAGCCCACATTAACAATATATCTTAAAGTTTAAAGTGACATAAGACCTAAGGCTTCTGGATTACTGTGGACTCAGCCTGTTTGTTTAACCTGCCTTTAGGAGAACAATGTAACAACCCCTCACTTGCCTTGGATTTCCAATGGACTAACGTTTACAACATAAGATAATGCATAGGCATAATCATAAATTAGGCACCCTTACGTGAGTAATGTATGTGTGTTTATGTGTATGTTTTGATAACAATTTGCTGGAAACAGAAAATGGGCTGGAGCAGCCTTATAAAATTTATATCCACCATCAGTGTTGATCAAAACATATGAATACTGCTTCATAGCTACTGTAGTAGTTTGTCATCTGGGTCAATGCGGGTCAGTTGGAGTCAGTTTACTTAGTCCTTTGTAAAACTATTAAGGACTTCCTAAAAATATTCCTCTTTCTTTTCCCACCTGACGTTTCCTATGGTGTTCAGTAAATAAAGAGCAACATCTTTTGTTAGGTAGAGCAGAAACACAGCCACAAGATACAGATTCCCAAGACAACATCCAGGTAGGCACAGAGTCAGACCCACATGGCCGACTGGATGAGACAACAGATGACATAGGAAGAACAATGTAGCAAATGGACATGAGAACTTCTTCTTGCTCAAATGATACCCAGGGGAAGCACTTTGAAGTCTGTCCTTAATGTGACACTGACACACTATTGGCGACTCTGAATTTGTTATTAATGTATTCTGACTTACCATACTCAATAAGGAAAGGATGCAGGAGGTGGGATGCAAAATGATGAGACAAACATGGCGCAGTCTTGATAGCCACCCCTTAGTAGTTCTTAGAACAGCTTTTGATCTGGGACAACCTCTGAATCTTCCCATTATAAGATAAAGAACATAGATTCCACATCAACTAAGAAACTAATGGTTTAAATTTGGAAAGGGGGAGGGGTAGATTGCAAAAAGGACTCAGGTAAGAGGTACCAGAAGTAGGGGATCAACATTTCCAGAACCTGCAAAATGAATGTCTTGATACTGCAGGTATAATAGGGAGTGGAGAGTGTCCCCTACAGTCCATTGATGTGGACGTGGGGGTCTTAAATATTTCTTCTAGCTTAATTCTGTGTTTCTGTGTTAAGACGTCAGGACCAAAGGCAACTAGGAAGGAAAGGGTTGATTTTATCTTACAACTTCCAGGTCATAATCATTTACTGAGGGAAGAAAGGGCAGGAACTTAGGCAGTAGACTGAAAGCGAGAAGCAGAGACCATGGAGAAACTGCTTATGGCTTCCTCTTCTGGGCTTGTTTAGCTTGATTTCTTATAGAACCCAAAGCTACCTGACAGGTGTGGTACTACTCACAATAGGCTAATCATCACTCAACAAAATGCTCCACAAAGATGCCCACAGAAGAATCCAATGAAGAGAGTTCCCCAGTGGAGATTTCCTATTTCCACAAATGTCTATGTCTGGATCAAGTCACCAAAAATCAAGAAGCCCAGCATCCCTAGGGACAAATAAATGCCAAAGCATTAGCTGCATGATATTTTTCAGGAGCAGATAAGACATGGCCAAATGTCATTGAAAACTACAACCCTGTGCCATCAGATATGGATGGCAACCCAATCTGTGCATTTAAGATTCAATGAACATGAATCAAAATACCATTAACACTCTGCAAATGAGTTGGACTTAATCTTGGCAATCTAAGGTTATATCTTTGCCAAGGGCTTAGATGAAGCAATTCTAGATCTGAGCTTTAGGAAAGACAGACACAGTATAAATAAAGAAAAAGAAAAAATGAGTAAGACAGACATGCATAAACAGACATTGAATGATCTTATTGGGACACTCATCTGAATATGTTGACAAGGAAATACCTACAGATAAAACCTGCATTCTTCTTAATATATGGCAGTAGGCTCTGTCTGCTTCTTGAGAGAATGCTGCACTAACACCTTCAGATCTTGTCAGAAGTATCTGAAAAGGACATTGTACTTTATAAGTTTGTAAAAATAGTGCAAGCACAAACTAGAATTGTGTTATGCACTTTCTTCTTTACATCATTAGTTGCCATTAAGAACCAGTGTTTCCAGATTTTGAAGTTCATTGAACATGGGGAAATCCAGAATCTTTGGAAAGTGATTCAAACCATGTAGATATATAGATATAGTTATCAAAAGTATGTCATCATAAGTTTCAAATATTGAAGTCTAGCTTGGACATCAACTGGGGAAAACTGAGATGGGGCATGAATCCTGTGGCTGGCTGGCTGGCTGGCTGGTGACACTGTATATTTTCTTTGAGGGCAACCTTCCAAGCTGGAACTGATAGTTACCAGCAATAGCTTCCACTGATGATGGCAAATGGGGCTAAAGGTGATGAATGGCTCCTAGCGGGGGCTTCCACTGATGGTGGCAAACATCTAAAAAAGGAAGGGAAAAAAGAAAGGAGAGAAAGAAACACACACACACATGCACACATGCACACATGCACATATGCACATGCATACGCTTACCATAGAAAATGAAGACAGACTCTAGCAGGTAGGTTTTAACAAGCAGTTTGTTCTTCGTTTTATTATCTTATTTTCATCCTTATCCTTATTCTTCTCCGTGTTCTTATTCTTTTTCTTATCCTGATCCTTCTCCCTCTTCCTTTCCTTCTAAGTTTTCTTATCCTTATTCTCACAGTTTATATACCCCAACAAAATCTTTCAAGCAGTACAAAAATCACAATGTGTTTACATTTTATCTCTCTATAAATAAATGATTACAGTGGATATACATAAAAAAAAATCATGTTCCCAATACCTTCACATGATCAAGTGTTTTAGGTATTATGGGGTAAGGAACAAACATGAATAACAAGTTATTTCTGAGAACCATATACATTTGTACATAAGCAACTTGTTACCTATTAACAGAGTGTAAGCAAGCAAGATAATCTCTCAGCCAATTTTCCTTACTGGCAACCTGCAGTTTTCAGTTATAAAGAAGGAATCAATTATCTTAAGAAGTAATCTTATGAAGATCTTAAAGGTATCACAAATCTAAACTCCTATATAAAAATAATCAGCCATGTATATTTTAAGTCCTAAAGATGCTCATCTACTCATTACTATGTTTTATTAAATCATATCAGGAAGGTGAGGGCAGAAAAACAAAATAAGGAAATCAATCGTCATCTCAGTCACCAGCCCAGCTTGAAAGAGTCACGTCAGCCAATGCTGCTATGGGCCATTGTTCTTGCTTTGCCAACCTCAAAAAGTCCGTAGCTTTACTCATAAGAGTGTACTTTCTATTAAGTTCAATTGTCCCCCATAGTTCCCGCATCTTCATCCTACTTTGCCAAACAATTTATTCTTCCCCAAGACTTCCTACATCAGACCCACTAGGAAAAACATCTTTACCTAACCTTGTTGAACAATCTATTTTTGCATATTCTTTCTAAGGGTAGTGATCATTGTTAGCAATCTACATCTGTAGGTTGTTTTCAGAGATGGTGGTTGAATCATTAGTCTGTTCCCAGCAGCAATGTCTGAAAGATATCAAACATTGTTATTGAGTATACCAATTGATACTGCCCAGTGAAGGGCTGGGAGCCCCCTTTATATTACTCACACAATTCACATATTAAGGGAATTATAAGGACCACAAAGGTAGCAAACAGAGCTATGCTCCTTAGCAGCATGAAGTCTTCAGGACACGTAGTTGTCAGGGTTATGACACACCCATCATAGGTTTGCTAACCAGTGAGCAACAGTCAATGTATTCTAGAGCTGTTTCGCTGTTCCTCTTGCATGGACCCCAGCATTTCAAACAAGTCCCACTAGGTGTAAATAAGCAAAATCTACAAATCTACCCATTTCTTACAGTCTTGCCACACATCTACCCCTGAAAGTTCAAGTGGATACAGAGAAATTACTGTAGGAAAGAAGGAGTCTACATAGCCTCCTCCGCTGAGAACTATAAGTTTAGCTTACCCTATGCTGCCTGAAGCTGAGCCTTTCCATTTCAGAAGCAGGACAGATACCAAGGTTGGCAGTGTTGAGGAAGGTCAAACCACCTTCGACCGCCTAGAGTAATCACCATGACTACAGAGAGATGCTGTGCTGTCAGAAATCAAGAAAACTGAATCCCATTGATCTGTGTATGGGCTGTTCCAATTCTAACCACTCTATTGTGACTACAGTATGCTCTATTGTAGACTCAACCTAACAAGAAGGCCTTTGTAATACCTGCCAGAAACTCCATTATTTGTGAGCATATTATTTCATCTCAGATATGAGCCTGCATGAATTAGATCTGAAGCTCTTACTGAGGCTCTTTTTTTTACAGGGAGGAAACACTTTCTCCTATAAAATGTCACAGGAAAGTGGAAGTCCGTGGACCTCCCTTGATATGAAAAGCCAGCCCTAGTGGACGGTCATGGGGAGAATTTGTGAGGTGACACTTCCCAGTGTGTTTCATTTTTAATAGCAATGACTTTTCTAGCATCCTAATGTGATGTAAATCTAAGCTTTGACTCCTACATTCATCGAGGTCTATTCAAGAATCAGTTACTGCCATTATTCCATGAGATAAAATATTACGGGTAAATGTTTCTCATGTCTCTAAGTTACCAG
Organism: Acomys minous; assembly: GCF_964271855.1. Lineage (NCBI taxonomy): Eukaryota > Metazoa > Chordata > Mammalia > Rodentia > Muridae > Acomys > Acomys minous. The sequence goes on from NC_140483.1 coordinate 80,695,477, forward strand.
AGTGAAAGTCTAATACCTACCTTGTTCCTTTTGAGCATAATATTTTTGCCATAATACTCAAATAAGGAACAATTTCATCAGAGAAGCAATTTCATAATGAACATATAAATGATAAATATTCATTAATTTTAATTTAGTTCCATAATATCATGCAAAAACAAAATGATTCTGAAGGATTTACTTCTTAACTCATCACAAAGCATGAAATCTAATTAAATTAATAAAATAAATGCCAATAATTTTGTTGAAAATTTTAAGTTATTAGAAATTTTCTTTGCTTTGTAAAATTGCCTATTTTACAACAATTAGCATTCAAATAAAGGTAGATAATTCACTCAGGACTACAATACGCTTTTCTGAAAATACTTTTGGAATCCAATATTACTTCAAATAAGTCTTTGAAGTTAATGTTACTATTGAGGATTTTAAAATTAATTACAATAAAAGATCAAATTAGCATAAATGTCTTTTATCCTTAAGATCTAGTCACATAATTTTCTTTTGTTTTAAAATGCAGCAATAACTAAAGTTTAAAGTTTCTAGGTTCCCAAATTGATCCTCCAAAGAGTGTGAAAGGTTTAATATTACAGAAAGCTACTGGCAGCATTTTTGTTATTAATTCCTTTATGAAATAAGGAAAACATAAATGTTATGGGTCCATATATTCAATATATCCCTGGGCCTGTTGGGGTTTTTTCCAGGGCTTGATCACCTATTTGTTACTCTTAATGTCTTACCTTGACTTTAGAAGTAGATTTAGAAGTAGAAGCTCTCATTGAGGATAGCATACACCTCTTGGCAATATGTTCCTGTTGTTCTTTGGCTTCCTTCATTCTCTTGGCTAAAATTTAGCATATTCTGCAACTCCCTCAGTTTTTTTAAGTGCATTAATACAATGGGTGTTTGTGTTACAGGTCACATAGAGTGACAAGATGCTGAATCTTGGATGCTGTGGTCCTAGGCTCCTCATCTTCTTTGTGTAAGGGCTTCCTGACAACATATGGGTGAACTTCATTTTCTTCAGAGAGACTGAAAAGCTTTCAGGTTCTATTTCCTTTTTTTTTTTTTTTTTGGTCCAAACTACTGAGAACACACTGGATCTGTAAGTCCCAGAATATCCTTCTCTTCTCTTTTTATTGTAACCAAGTTGAGAGGACTCAAACTGGCACCCACAGTGCATCCCTGAGCAGACTTGGTTGGGGCTTCCTTTCTTCCTTAGTCTACAAAAAGAATTTTGCTTACTCAACAGCAGGTGCATTCTGCAAGGGGTAAAGACACCTTGGTTCATGGGAAAACCTCATTTCGTATTACCACCCGTGATTTGTACCACATAACCTTCCCACTTTTCACCCAGAGTATCAGCAGCTACTTCTGTGGCCATGTGCTTCTCATAAAAACCATGGAGATTACTCCATTCATCCTCCACCTCAATGACTTTCTGATAACCAGGAGATGGGAAAGAGATAGGCAGCTTTACCTTGACACAGATGATTGCCTATTGTGTTCCATGATATGCTTTTGACTGTATGATGCCTTCTTCGGTACATGGTGATCATTTGCTGCTTGTCCCTAACAGCCAAATGAACAAATGACTGGTCCAGTTGTTGATTTAGAAGTCCCTAGCCTACAAAATAGTGAAAGTTCATTTACATAGAATGAAGATGTCTCAGGCGTCTCAAGGATGATAATTCAGTTTTTCCATGGAAAGTATAATTAAAACAGTGGCCATAGATAAGGATTGAAAAGCCTGCTTCTTAGATTTAAGTCCCATTTTAGCCATTGACAATGTTTCCTTTAAAAAGGATATGAAACCTACGTTGGCTTTGGTTTTCTTTCATATAATATGGAATAGTATCAGACTCTGCCCTTGAGAGTCATAAGGATTAAATGACTAAATATACACAATGATTTTAGAACATTATGTCATAAACAAGAGTTACCCCCTTTTAAACATAATAACAACAAAAATATTTTCTATTTAATGAATTTCACCTAAAACCTTCAGATAAAAGTAACTTGTCACATGGAGTCACTGACAACATTTCAAACATACACATTATCACTTAATATTACTAAGAATGGCTGCTTAGAATCTCTTTCAAGACTGTTTCTGGACTTTGTCACCTGCATCATGAGCAGTAGGTTATGTAGCAAATTCAGTTCCAAGCCCAGTTTTTGTAACTAAACCTCAGTCTTATTTATCCAAGCCTGGGTTCCTGCCTTTATCCTAGTCCAGAACACACTGTGTCCTGGCAAGCTTCTTACAGAGGAGACCCTGCTGCTGATCAGTCATTCTAAACTCACTTCTAACTCCTTCCCAACACTCAGCTCATTCCTCCTGACTTTAGTCATCATTCATTTAACATTTAAGCATTTACCATGTTGAAGGAGCTACTTTATTTTTATTTTTTTAAAGATTTATTTATTTTATTTACTGTATATGAGTGTTTTATCTGCTGAAGAGGGCATCAGATCACATTATAGATGGTTGTGAGCCACCATGTGGTTGCTGGGAATTGAACTCAGGACCTCTGGAAGAGCAGGTGGTGCTCTTAACCACTGAGCCATCTCTCCAATTTTTAAATTGTTGGGGGAAATAAGCAAACATGTGGAGATACATGTTCTTCCTGTAGGTCTTTGCCCTCCTACTTGGAAATCTATTGATGTCTACCTCTAAGTCTTCATCTTCAGCCTGGCTGTCTGCAATCCCCTGCAATTCCTTTGCAATCAGTACTAACCATGCTCTCAAATAGATTTGCTCCAGTTCCTGAAAACACCCCAAGTTGCTTCAGTGAGTAGAAAGCCTAACTATAGAATCTTTGAGAAGTTAACATACATGAGAGGACATGTCTGATTTCTATTTGGCATCTAGGATACTCAGATTTTCATGGGTTTAACATCAGTGTGTTGGGTATTTAAACAGGCCCACAATCTGCTCACTGGCTGCTGGCACCATATAATTCCTCCATTGCTCTGCTGCAAGCAGAACTGGATTCATAGAATACTGGTCATCGTGATGCCGTGTCCATCTAACCTTGCACCGAAGACAGTAGTCCAGGTCTATCTACACATACACATATGTGCCTTGTGAATTTTAGTACATTATTCCCAGAATCCAACTTTACAGAGACACAAGACTAAGAAAATATCCACCTAAATAGAGGCCCAGACATTTCATCACAGTCTTCCCAAGAAATAAGGCCATGTCTGCCAAGGCACACAAGACAACAGAACTGAATATTTCTCTAGTGGTAAGTGTGTGGGATATGTGCGCTGTGGGGAAATAGGTTTTGCCAGAGATTTGAAAATCTGCTAATTATTATGGGTCTGAGTCACATTGAACTTCATTTAATCTTTGAGAATCCACTCAACTGGATATTGTTAATGCAACTTTTATTTGCCTGAGGTAATTGTCATTTTGGAGACTTACCTAAGCCTAGGGCTAGAAGCTTCTAACCTCCATAGAATCTAGTCTAGGCCTAGAATGTTTTCAGCCTCTAAGACTTACTGCTGGAAAAAGCTTACCTTTTCTAGTGCTTTCTGAACTCTGGCTGGCTGATTCAACTCAGCTGTTCTGTCTCAAACTTGCTCTCAGTTTCTCAAGCAGACAGACTCTGATTGACTTCAAACTGACTCTAGCAATCTGTTTTCATGTTCTGGCTACTTGTCATTCTCTGGCTCATTCTGTCTTCACCTGTGTCTAGCTTATTCTCTCTTTAACCTTTCTCTGTAAAACAGTTGCAGTAAAAACTGCCTCTGAATTCCATGAACTGAACTGCCACAAACTCAGCCCCACTGCCCCTCAACTCACTCTCTCAAACTGCCAGAACAGCACTGACTAGAACTCAGAGATCTGCATGCCTCTGTTTCTTGAGTTCTGGGATTAAAGGCCTGAACCACCACACCTAGATCTAAGCTTCTCTTTACCTGAAACTTGCTCTCTGTCAGACTGGCCTTGACCTCAGAGATCTGCTTACATCTGTCTCCTGAGATTAAAGGTATGTCTGTATTCCAGTAGGATCTCATAGACCTAGAATTTCTTTGGATGAGATTGCTTGCCAAAGCAGCCATGTTCTAATGTAAAATTCCTCTACAAGGTACATCAAGTCTTATGTCCCTGAAGTAGACTTATATTTAGACATATAACAAGCATGGTTAAGACCACATAGGTCCTTGAAGTATACCTAAGGCTCTCTTCACAGAAGAAGGCCACCTTCTAGGAAGAGAGGAGACAACCATAGATCCTCTATAGGATGGCATCTCTAAAGATAGGCTGAGATCCATGCCAAGTTCTGAAGCCAGAGAGAACTGTGGTAGCTGTATCAGAGCAACAGGAACATTCCAGACCATCATTGGCTTCCACAGAGCCTGGCAGCAGCTGCCATAACCACAGTGTTGTTTTCAGTCTGGAAATAACAAAAATGACAGGAACAGGATATGCCGGGGCTCCATTTTCCCCAGAGAATGCACAATCTTAGTGCCACACTTCACTGCATCTCACAAGCAGCACAGACGTCAATTTTTGTTTTCCTAATATACCACATCATAGACTGCAGTGTGCACAAACCAATGTGTTTGGACATGTGCTTTAAGCTATGACAGTTCTTGAGACTTAGTATATAAATGAACAAGGCAGCATTCATATCCCCAAAAATGTTCAGATTCTTATGGTAGAAACAAGCTACTAAACAGGTGATCTTTGTAGATAAAAGAGGTGTGATGTGAGAATTCTTACAGAATCTGGGAGGTATTTTCAAAAAGGTCTAAGATGATAGCATCCTGTCACAGACAATATTGTGTAACCTGTGGCTGTAGGATGGCGCATTTGGGGTTGTTGGTAGAGTTTATAATCCCTGTGATAAAAGATAAATCTTAAGAAAAGGTAGAAGTCTCCATATAAGTGATGATGTCTTATCTAGAACTGACTGAAGATGCAAATACTTAGATTCTGGCAATTTTTATGAGCAGTCTATCCATTTTTATCTCAAATCCTGTTACAAAACCAAGCAAACATTGTACTTGCAGCACTGGAGATATCGGCTTTAAGAGTCCACACAGTCTCAGTCTAGGCTGTAAAGTTGGTGTACTCTTCTTAACTCTAGAGCATATTTATTTGTACAAATTTTCCAACTTGAAAAAAATCCCACACTTTGAAAGCTACAGAATATAACAAGCACCTTTTATCTTGACTTAGAACTTAAAAACAGATTATCAAGTATTCCCTGGTTATAAGATAAATATTAAAAGTTCAGAAATAACACTATATAAGATTTAACCAGGAAACATATCTGAGCATTGCTAGGAGCCCTGCGGAAATGCTTATTGCGTCATCTGAAGGGCAGGAGAAATCCATAGGTCCTCTAGGTAGAAACCATCCATCCTGAGGCTCTACAGACTGAATGATAACCTTTTATACATCACTATGCAGCTTTCCTAGAAAGCAGAGTAAATTCTTCCATGAAGAAAATATACGCTGATTTAGATAATTTCTAAATGGAAAGATGAGCTGTCGAGCTTTACTGTGTTTGGAGTTTAAATTTGCCTAGTGGGAAGACCAGTTAAAGAAGAATTATAGAAGTTTAAGCTCAAAAAAATTAAAAAAGGAGGAGGAGAGAGAGTATGAATTCATGCTCTTAGAGAGCAGTACTTCTAAGCTTAATGTTACAGTGTTGTGTTTCTGCCAGAGGAAAAGGAATATTCTAAATTATAGTACTATTGTGGTTCATAAATAAGACTGTGCTATGGAGTGATTTTATTCTGACACTGATGCTACCTGTAATTACAGTTTTCCATAGCAGTAGGTGGGTGACTCTCCAAGAGGGAGGAAAAAGCAGAGAAAAATGTATTTTGACTATTAAGTCTGTTGTTAGGGGAACTGATACGAAAGAAATGGGTTGAGTGATTAAAGAACCTTGTGGTATGCTTGATATTGATGCTGCTTGATATATATTCCCTGAAGTACTTCTGAGGTTTGTGGGCCTAGAACCAATGTGGTCTAATTTCGTTGTTGTTGGATATTTCATAGTTTTAGTGCTGTTACTGGTTTCCTTTATAGTCTCTGTTTTCAGGGAAGTGAACGAAAAAGAATGAAAATCAATGGTCTCGTCCATATCCAGATTAGTACCTTCAAGGCAGACAAGCATAGGAGAGAGCTTAGGAAGACTCTTTTTGGCTTTTTGATTATGTATACTCTGAATATGCAATAATTCACTTAGAAGCCTATTTGCTTCACCTGCATGTGTCATATACGCATACCCCTCTTCAAAGAATGCATGTAGCAACCTCAGAAACTCCTTTAAACCTACTTGCATCAGGCTTAATGCACCCCATGTCTGAACAATAGTAAAACTTTCTCAGCTCTTAGTAACAATCAAATTTAGACATTTTCTATTCAAGTGCATTCCCAATGTACCTATTACAAAAAATGGGAAGGCAGTCATGTGGGGTGCATAAGCAGTGAGGCAAAACTCTCTTCTAATAACCTTTTATGAGAACCCATATTTACCAGCATATACCTACGCACAATTGAGTTTGCATATGATTGAAGCCAGATGCATCATGAAAAGAGACAAGGACAGTAGAAAAATTAGTTTATAAACTAGTATATCAACCAACATGTAGAACCACTCAAGCTACAACATTAGCAACAAGACTACTGCTTCTCTTGAGTCCTATAAAAGAAAGTCCTCACTAATAACTGAGCCCGTGAGGGTCCTCACTTTTGTGCCCTGTTGCTCTCTGGCAGTAAATTCTGATCTTTCCTATTATTTTGCTTAAATAAAGAGACCTTGCTACTTTTGCTAATATTAATGGATGCTATTTTCAATTTTTTTTTACAAGAGGCCAAGAAGCAGAAACACCTGTCCCAGACTGAACCTCTGGTACCATAGCATCTTCAGGGTTAGACTTGACACTGAGAACTAAGTTTCTAGTCAAGCCTATAATGTCCAATGAAGGTCAGAGTCTCTTCACGTTTTTAAAGGACTGATATCATTCTTTCACTCAGGATCCCAGTTTTCTTCTCCAGAAAAGAACCAAATTCTACAGGTATTATAAGCACTTCATAAAACCAATCATGAAATCTATTTCACACAATCAAATCATTTGGTTTGCAGTTTTCATGCAAAACAAGTGTCAGAGGCTATCTTGAGGATGCATTCCATATGCAGAGCGTTCTCTAATTGTTTGTGGATGATTTTCATTAGTTCCTCAAAGAAATATATACTACCTGCTTTCAGAAGTGTGAATAACCCTCAACAATATAAACACAATTAATCAGTGGCGGAATGATTAAACATGCTTGTAGAATTCATGGCTTTCTTTACCTGTGTGAGACAATGTAAAGAAGGTAGATGAAAATGCTGACAGATCATACTCTTGCAGAGCAGGAGAAAAAGAACATGCTCAAAGATAATTTACACAAGAATCTTCTCTCTTTTTACTGATCTTTGATATTAATGAAAATAATGATATGGATCATACTCTTGCAGAGCAGGAGAAAAAGAACATGCTCAAAGATAATTTACACAAGAATCTTCTCTCTTTTTACTGATCTTTGATATTAATGAAAATAATGATATGAGCATGTCTTTATCAAGCAATATGTTGACATTGTGCATTCCTCCCTAAGGACAGAATAAATCCTTTTGGAAATAGCTTGTTATCAGTTTTTTCTTTGGATCTGGAGAAATTGCTAAGTGGTTAAGAGCACACTGGCTGCTCTTCCATAGACCCTGGTTCTTTTTCCAACACTCACGTGGTGGATCATAAGGTCTGTAACTTTAGTTACAGAGGATCGATCACCATTGTCTTGCATCCTGGAGCATCAGGCACATCCATGGTTCACAGACGTCCATGCAGGTAAAATACTCATGTACATAAAATAACAAGCCTTTAAAATCTCATTCTGAAAAAAGTTTGAAACTGCAATACTCATCCCTGATCTCAAATATGTTACATCTCAGTTCTCTTTGCCTGTGAATCTCCAGTGCCTAGACCAGTGTGCAGAACCATAAGATAAATGTCTCCGAATGAAAGAGTGAATTACTGAGAGACCAAATAGGACATTCTCCTAGGGTGTGTTATTTCCACTTGTGCTAAATTCATTCTGTGTTTTTTCCTTTCTAATCCAACTACTTTAGTCAATCATTTCTCCTTCTAGAAAACGGACACAACTATGGCTGAGAGACATCTGTGATAGGCCAAAAGTCTATTCCATACCAAATTGTATTGAAAGAGAAAGATTTAAGTATGTAGAGGTAAATATTGTGTGTGTGTGTGTATTTCATAATGATAACTATTAAGTTAATAATTATTCATAATATAGTTATAGCATATACAGCCTACATATAGCCATATTTGCATGTATAGATTTGACATATACCTCCCTGAATATGAGGTCTCACTAAGAGAATACAAAATGTTTGTGTAGATTAAGTAGCTCATGAGACTCACTCTTTAACACACTATGCTGCATTTCCTCTGTAGTCTTCTTCTTGGTCTTGGCCAGGAAGGGACTCCTGTTTTCAGAATCCAAAGAGCTCTGCTTACTCACTGTGAGAAAACGTCTCCTTCCCCTCTAGACTCTACAAAGAATACTTGTCCATAACATGCATCTTGGAATTCCAAGGCATCATTTTTCCAATATCTTAAGCTCTTGAAAAATAAGAGTAGCTCTCATTCAAGCAGTTTCTGATTTTCCTCCGCCTATTTGAAGCCTAGTTTTAATAGTAAGGTGTTATAGGTCTTGATTCCTGTCTGAAAGTTAGAAAAGAAAAAATGAGAGGAAAAAAACTACATCTGTTGTGCTCACAGCTGATTAAATTTTATTGTGTTGAAAAAGATGCCCCTCCCTGTTCACCAAAGTTAGCCTTCCTTCTATTCTTCATTCATGAACTGAGTGTATACATCTTAAACAATTCCTGAATGTTCAGTGTAGGGAACTGCACAGTGTATGAAAAAAAACAAATATAATCCCTGCTTTCCCAGAGTTAACTGTCTAGTGAGAGGCAGAAAACAATTAATAGGCAACTGGGACGTAGAGCCCAAGGGCTGTGATGTGAGTTACTCAGAGAACTGTCAAAGACAAGGAGGCCAGGATAAAGCAGAGGCCTGGGAAGCTGGACCAATTAAAATAAAGGCTTTGGGAAGAAAGTGATGCATAGCATCTTTTGGCATTGTAAGAGCCAGACACAAGAGAGGATGGTTCCAGTCCAGTTCCAGCTTGATTTGTCTACATCCTGTATCCAAGGTGAGTAGTGTCTCAAACACTAGAATCTTATTGACTTGTTTTACACAGAAATTAACATGAATGAGAACTGTAGAGAAGAGACTTGAAGGACAACGGACAGAGAGCATAGTAAGAACTGGTATAGACTGGAGGATGAAGAAGAATTCTCTACAGATGTAATATTTAGTGCACATCCCAAAAGATGAAGTCAGGTAGCAAATTAGGGAAGGAAATGTTCAAATCAGAAAAAAAAATGGTGTAGAGATGAGCAAGAGTGTCGATACATATTTAAAGACAGGATGACTATACTTACTGACAGATTGGATTTGGACACTAAGGGAAGAAGATGCCTAAGGGATGATTCTCAAATTTTATGCATGAGTAACTAAGGGCTGCCCATGGCAAGGAGCTCTTTCTGGAGAGTACCTATCATAGAAAACTGTGTCCAGTACCTATTTCTACTGTGTAAGGTATTGCCTTACCTGTGTGGCAGTCCCTTCTCTTCATATGGGCTGACCAGACTAATGGTGAGGGGTAAAGTGGGTATAAAATGTTATGTCATCAGAGAAAGAATCTGTTCCCTGCCTCTTCAGCTTTTATCTTAAGAGTAACCATGTCACTTTTTCCAGACTCCATAAACACAAGGACAGCACTTTCAACTCAGGTTTGGACACACTTGCTAAGCCTGGGCTTGGAATTATTGCAATTAGTTGGCAATGTCCAATAAGGTACCAGCCCTCTGGGATAAGTAATTTGCACTTCAAGGGAACTATTCCATGCCTAAACTTACCAATTTTCACACATTTAAACAGTAGAATTCTTTTTATCACACAAACTTATTCATACAAAGCAACTCAGCCTAAAGAACAGATGAAGGGGGGCTGGATCTTCCAGTGGAGGCTGGGTTAGGATTTTGAGCATCCTATGCCACTGTTTATTTTTCCCTCTGCAATGGGTCACTGCAGAAGTCTGAGGATTTGCTTTAATTCAAAGGCAATTTGAGTGACATAGCAGAAAGTTTAGCATTGGATAACAAAGAGGTCTGAAATTATAACATGAAAGCCAGGTCAGATCAAAAGAATAATAAGCCCAGTGCTTTTGGGACACTTTCCAGGTGTAAATCACATTTTAAAATGTGTATCTTATTGTCACACCCTAAATGTCAAAGAACAGGCAGGATGCCTGTCAGTGTTTATCTGAAGGTGGCAATCACTTCCAAATTGTCAAGTTACAAGATTAATACCAAGTGAATAAGAAGATATGAGAAGGCATGGGATATCAGGAGTAGGCTGAGGTGACCATCCTTGAGTGGCAACCAGAGGCCTGAGATATGGGTGCTGTCCATTCTTCAGGGAGCAATTAAGATGAGAATCCCTCACTTTCAATTTGTGTCTTAACCAGAAGCCAAAAAGGAAGAAATTCTGTTAAGACAGACTTTTAGAGCTGAGTAAAGAGAAGTAATCAGGTCTAGGCCAACACAATAAACACAGCACAGGCAGTAACTGTGATTTGTAGGTGTATGAATATTTTAATGCCATTTTAATACTTGGATTATACTAAAACATAAGTTCATGTAGTGTGGGGTATAATATAAGATAGCAATTCCCACCTTGCTGAGTTCAGGAAAATAATGGAAGCTTATGTATGCTAAAAATAATACCAGCGATATCACAAGACAATTATTTGGGTTTTAAAATATTTCCCTCTGGGGTGTCTAGGAAAAATTTGCTTGACCTTTTGTTAAAGACCACCTGAGGCAGGTGATTGATTACATCTGCCCCCAAAGGTAATCATATAGAGAGTTCCACAGAACAATTACTCCAAAAAGGCCATTCCTTCAGATTTCCTTTCAAACAATTTGGTGAATATATTCAAGTAAAGGAAAAGTGTTGCCAAATGCCGCCTGTCTAGCCTACAGTCCAGAGGAAACAGATTTGGGAATGATTACAACCATTATCTTTAGAATCAACAAGTACTGAGATATAAAATCAGCATATCCAAAATATACTTTCCAAATGTTCCTTTAAATTTGTGAACGGGGTCATACACTCCAGCCTTAAGCACTAGAATCTTCTAAGGTAGCTTACAGCCTTACAGTCTCTCCCAGGAAGACTGCTGTACACTTTGGTTTTCTTCTTTCCTTCATTGTATCTTGGCTCACAGTTGCTGTCTTCCTCCTGCCACAATTGAGACCGGCCATGGGGATGACACACAGGAGAGCTCAGGACACAGGAGGACACAAGGACGGAGAACAGAAGAACACAAAGCTCGCAGGCTCTGTGAGAAGAGCGCCAGGTGGATCTGTCCTCCCATGAGAGCTTCTGGAGATTGAGGAGAGGGTCCAGCAGCTCTCCTCCTTGAGACTGTCAAAATGAAGTCTTCAGGGCAAGATAATTCATTCTCTCTCTGTCACTCTGCCTCTCTTTCTGTTTCCCTCCATCACCCTCCTTTTCTTTCCTTAATCGTTTCCTCTTCCTTTTACTCTCTCTCTCCTCTCCTGCCACCCACCCTGCCCCAATCTTCCTATCTCCCTCCCATCTTCCATCTCTACTTCTCTCACTCACTTCCGTGGACCGCAAGCTCCAGCTCTCTTCAGATCAGCACAATACCCCAGTGTCCTTTGCTCCAAAAGCTCTACAGCTGCCACAGAAGCTGCACTGTCACCGGAATACAGTACATCGTGCACTGCACAGCTATGCAAGACTCTTCTCTGTCCTTCTACCCACCACCCTATGAATGTTTGAACTATTTCACTTCAGATAAATCTGTGACATAAAAATTTCCTGTTGGAGTTTGTCATCACCTGTACAAATTCCACATATGTTCTAGTTGGTGCTGGGACAAGACTTAACACCTCTTTCACAGAATAAATTAGAAAAGGCATTAAAAGAGTTTGGGTTGCATTTTATTTAACAACTTCAACTTATAAAATTAAATAATTGATTATTCCATACCACTGATTCTTATGAATGTATAGCAAGTTTGGTGGCATTAAAACTAATATTCCTGGTGATAGTCCCAAGCATCTATATGTTAAATAGCTAATTCTAATGCCTGAGTTCAAACAATGCATAGAAATGTCTGTATATCCTGGTTAAGAACTGTACTATTCTTAAAGTTGAATGTGGACATTTCATGCAGATATTTAGTTTCATATACCTTATTTAAAAAGTCCCTTTAGTTGCCACAGTAAGTATTCTTACTACCTAGATTATTTAAGACTCACAAAAAGCAACCAAACACTGTATATGGAATTTTTATGTGCCTGTTTCAATTGTCATCTCAGAGGCTTACTGTCTCTGTCTGCTAACCTAGGCCTAGGCCTGGAAGCTTCTAGCCTCCATACAATCTAACTTATGCCTACAATGTTTTCAGCCTCTAAGACTTACAGTTAATAAGATCACCATTTCTTGTTCTTACTGAGCTCTGGGGTGGCTGGTTCAACTCAGCTGGCTTATTCAATCTGGCTTCTCTCTCAGTTCATGAATTTTTCTGTTTAGCCTCAAACAAACTCCAGGAATCTGTTCTAATCTTCTGGATGTTTCTCATTCTCTGACTTATTTGGTCTTCACCTGAGCTCTCTGTCTCTCTATTACTGCCTCATTAAATTTGCCTCCTCCTTCTCTACATTGCCCCTTAAGTAGCTTCCCTTTCCTCTAGCTTCTCATGAGAGTTGGGCACATCCTAGTCTGTTAAATGTTTCTCTGATTCTGCCACTCGAGTAGACTTCACTTTCAAACATGGATGCTTCCTTCTACAAACTAACCTTACCTTCATTGTTTGGGATTAAAAGCATGTACCACCATGCCTGGACCAAGGCTTTTCTTTACCTGAAATTTGCTGTATGCCAGGCTGGACTTGAACTCAGTGCTGCTGGCCTCTGTCTCCTGGAATAAAGGCCTGTTTGTATTCCAGCTGGATCACACACACCTCGAAGGTCTTTGGATGTGATCTCTTCCCATAGCAGCCATGTTCTAAATTAAAATTAAAATGCCTCTACAAAATACCTTGTCTTTATTGTTATTATTCTCTCTCCTCTCTCTCTCTTTGTCTCTCTCTCTGTCTCTCTCTCTGTCTCTCTCTGTCTCTCTCTCTCTCTCTCTGTCTCTCTCTCTCTGTCTCTCTCTCTCTGTCTGTCTCTCTCTGTCTTTCTCTGTCTCTCTCTCTCTCTCTCTGTCTCTCTCTCTCTGTCTCTCTCTCTCTCTCTGTCTCTCTCTGTCTTTCTCTGTCTCTCTGTCTCTCTCTCTGTCTCTGTCTCTCTGTCTCTCTCTCTGTCTCTCTCTCTCTCTCTCTCTCTCTCTCTCTCTCTCTCTCTGTGTGTGTGTGTGTGTGTGTGTGTGTGTGTGTGTGTGTGTCCTTTTTCTTTGAATTGTTTTGAGACAAAGTCTTTATATCTAGAGGAGACTGACCCCGGAGATTTACTATGTTGTCCAGGACAACCTCAGCCTTGGTCAGGTTATAATTATGTACCTCCATGGAGAACCTGGATTTTCTTAACTTGTGATGCTACTTTAAGCTCTTCATCAGTCTTTTGCTCTGGGGATTTCTTTCATCTGAGAATGGTTCTTCTGCCAAGAGTTCTGCCAAGTGATCACTTTTTTCTTTTTAAAGTTACAGTTCTACTGTGTCCTTTGTAGTTCTCAGTTCTGATTTCTATAGAGTCAAAACTGAAACACAACTGAAACAAATAGGAACAAAACCCTCTGGTATTTGGCAGTCGTACTGGAACTTGGTACATACCCCTGCCACTGCTGATGGTCCAAGAATCATCTAAGTACAACACCCCTGGCTTTTGCCAACTGAGTATAATGTCTGGTGTGATCCACTACATAAATAAGCAAATAAATATGAAAAAAGAAAAATTGGCAAAATACTTCATGAAGAAAATTTATCCCAGGTTTTGTTGAAATTTGTACCATAAGGAAAATGTAACAGTTCATGTTTTAGTCCATATTTAGTCAGTGAAACAATGATAAGAGGAAGGAGAAGTCATAGAGGAAAGAGGCAAGTGTAGAGTCTCTTGGAGTGGTATTGGCTAGCCACAGCTTCATCACAAATATAGTACTGTCTTGGTTTCATAGGTCACCTCTACTGAGCCAGGGAAGCCGCTTTGCCATGAGTGAAGGAGCAAATTAAGTATGTCTGTTGGTTCTTCCTTTTATCTTCTCTGCTGGTTGAAGTTTACCAGCAGGTGCTGCTCATATGACCTCACCCTACCTTGCAACAACAGAAATCACTGGAGTCTCTTGTCCCTTTGGTCACTGTTCAAGAACAGTGGGTGCCTTTGCAGCACCACTTTACTCTGCCCTATAAAAGCCACTCCCAAAATATTATCTATGCTTGTCATTTCTTTCTAAAACTTTATCTATTCTCATGACTTCATCATTCTCTGAATTGTTTGAATGGCTATATTCATTACTACCTTTCTCAATACCAAGCACAGTAAACCTTTGGCATTTTTTCTGGCACATATCAGCTCTAGAAACAACTACCTTTGATGTGGAAGAAGTTATATTTAACACCACATGATCCTTGCCACTTGTAGTCACAACTGATCAGACAAAGACCAACACACACCCCAAAGAAATCAGTTTGTAATGTGGAAGAAATCTGTACTTTGTCCTGATGAGAAAAGATGAGAGGGCCAAGAGAATTCCTCCTGGGAATGTAAGCGCTGAATATTCAGAGGCTGAGCAGTTGGCATCAGGTCCTGAAGCTAAAAGAACCCAGTGAGATGAAGTCAAGGGCACATCTGCCCAAACAGCAGGACAAAGAGGCAAAGGGAAAGAAAATGATGCGTTAAAGAAAAGAGACAGTAATACAGAAAAAGAGGAGGGCTGGAAAAGGAAGAGTTAGCTGATGCTCTGGGCTCCTGATGATTTTCTCCATTTCTGGGCCAGCATGCTTCACACAATAAAGTAACTCTTCTCTCCTCCTCATTTGCTTTCATAAAGTTTATTTCTTATAATGCATATTACTATAAACATACTTGCCATTTATATTTCTTATGGATTTGGTTCTTTGGGTAGAATATAAATATTTTCAGCCATATATATATAGCATATAATAGATTTTAATTAATATTAACTAGTGTATTACTTAGTTTATACTTGACATTTAATCAAATTTTCTTATGTTAATTCTATTCCTTTATACAATACTAAGGTTGTCTCTTTAGATACTTGTTATAAGCTAATGAGATATATAGCACAGCTATTTGGAATTTCACACATGGTTCCTTATTTAAGTGTCTGGTGAACTCAGTGCTGTCTTTGTACTGTCCCCCTCATATTGGTTAGGAAAAAGACACTAAGAGTTAAATACAGCACACAAGATAACACCCTGGCTCTGGATTTCAACAAAAACAGTTGAGTTTCAGTGTCTATACCTTTTATTCTCCATGTCCAAGTATAGTCTTTGGTCACTTGAGGAAGATGATGCATTCCTAACACCAACTTTTCCTTCTTAAGAGAAGATATAGTGTCCTAAGTTAAGTGAAAGCATTTAACTTTAGATAGGCATCATCACTGGCCTGAGAGGTATGTACACAATATGAAGAGTAAAGATACACATTATAATAGATGCTGAGACAGTTCTTCCTTCAGCATACTGAGGCCAGAAAGCCCCTCTGGCTACCTGTTACCAAACCCATTACTAGCAGGGACATAGCTACAGGAAATAATAGCTAAGACAGATAGATAATTAGAAGGTGTTTTCATGTTATTCTTGTCAATAATCATCATAATATCATATCCAACTCTGAAACACCTTTTATTGTTTCCTTGGAAACAGCCCAGCCTAAGGAGAAAGGTTCCAGAGTAGCTGCTGAGAGCTAGTCACCTGGCATAGAGTTCTGTGCATAGAGACTCCTTCATTCATGGCCTGATTCCACATGCCCTAAGCACACATACAAGGGTGCTGCAATGGTGTACACAGAACTAGACCCAGAAACCCTCCTACATTTCCTGGAAACACTTCACCAAAAAGACCACCAACTGTAGAATCTTAGTTTCATTTCTGTTGCTAAATAATAAGCCCCAACAAAATGCAACTATGAGAAATTATGAATTTGGCACACAATTCCAAGTCACTGCCCATCATTGCTGGGAACTCAAGGCAGGAACTCTAGCAGCTAGTCACATCACATTCACAGCCAAGAGCAAACAGAGAGTAAATCCACCCTTGTTTGCTTACTAGTGTTACTATTCAGACAGCTTTCATTACTCATTTACAGCTTAAGGCTCAGCCTATGAAATGGTGCTGCACATACTGACAGTAGCCCTCCTCACCTCCGTTAACAATCAAGACATGTCCAAGGGTAACCTCATATGGGAAATCATTTTGAGTCTCCCATCTAGGTGATTCTAGATTGTGGCAAGCCGCCATTTAAAACAAATCACACACTGGCACAGAATGAAGAAATTCAGTCTCAGTTACCATTCTTAGAATTGATCATAGCGCCACCACATCAGCTATTTTAGTGGTTCCACTGATGTCACTGGTGCTCAGGGTGCATACTTGTAAAGTAAGAAGGATCCTCTGAACTCAGTGTGTATTTACCACATTTGTATTAGTTAAGTTATGGTGCTTTTGGTAGGCCTATTTGGTATGGTAGTTGAATGTCAATTATCAAATATCTGAAGTCCTCTAGTCCTTGTCATATGAAATATAAGAAACTTGCCAAAGCTCTTAAAGGTAGGTTATCTGACAATCAAGAGTCCTCACTATTGATGAACTTGGAGATGTCACAGGAAACAAGAGAAGTGAAAACTGTAGAGCTTACTACTTAGCAGGCACTAAATTTCATTACAAATCCTTCCATGTACTTCCTAACAGGAAAAAACCTCCTAAACTAGTGTACTCCTAGCCACCCTGTGTACCTCTAGCTGGAGCAGGACTCTGAATGAATTTTCTCATTCTTGGGAACCCTGCCAGATAATTACTGCAGTTCACATAATGGGCTCATTGAAGAATCTTCTGGTCAGATTTCTTTCTTTTTTTTTTTTTTAACTCATCACAGTGCTTTGTGTGGTTTTCTGTATAACCCTATGCTACTCAGACATTTTAATATCAGCCAATTAATAATTCATTTAAATATTTATTACTGTGTATTAATTTCCAATAGTGATTTTTAAAACAAATACTTGGAAACAAAAGAAAAGATCAAAACTTTAACAAGTAGTGACTTGAAACTGGAGAGAGAAAAAAAATTAGTGTTTGGCAACTGGGTGAGATGTGGTTCTGCACAGAAAGAGCCTCAGTTTGTCCTCAGAATATGAAAATTACATTATCTCCATATTAGACAGTTCAAGGTTTTCCATATCTACACAAAGCTCACAATGTCCATGGATCTGCATTTAGACAAGTTCTGAGTTTAGACAAGAGCCTGCATCTGGGCGGAAATGAAGACACATGGAGCAGTAAATTGTATTCCCAAATTGTATAACCTCTGTTCTTTGGGGCTCCAAATGAGTACAATGAGCAATTACATGCTCACGATAGGAGTAGTCTGCCAGAGATCAGAGAGATTAACCATTTTTGCATAAGACCAGATATAAAAATGTATAAATGAAGAAGGATACAAAGAATAAAGGAGTTCACAAAAAAAAGAAGAAAGAAAGAAAAAGAAAACCTAAACCATTCATTCACATTTAGCTCTTTCCATAGGGCATGTCAAGGTCTTTGAACAAAAACCAAAACAATGAAACCACATTCTCAATGCAAGTACTTTATAATGTAAAGCAGAATTTTAAAGTGCCAAACATCAGAATGGAGACAGGAGGCTCATATTGAAAACTTACACAAAAGACCATGGCAAAGTTTCAGTGGTGAGTTAAGTGTGGGAATTAATTGCTCTGCATTTTTACAGGCCCAACATTATATTGTCAGAGTTACACTAATTAGAAGACGTACAAAATTTTTAAAAAGTTTTCTCTATATATATAATTTGAGGAAGAGAGATTAAAAAATTCCATGGGTCATAAACACAATCATTGCAAACTGAACTTCTGGACACTGTAACCTCTCCCTTCCTGGCACAAAGCCTCTTGCCTCTGTCCATGTTGCTGGATTCTATGTGTAGGGTGAAAGGACAGACACTATTCTTTGTGTACAGCCTTTGCCCATGACCAGGAACTTGTTTCAAAGTCAGTCAGTAAATATTTTTGTATCCACGTAAATGGAAAGAGATACAACTCTTTATTAATCAAGACAGCCTTGAGGGTCCTACTCAAGTTGACTCAGGTAGACCCCTTCCCCCTGACTCTGGCCCCTGACCTCTAGAGCACTTTGCTTCAGAAATCTTGTAATTGCAGTCTTTGCTTGCACCTTTGAAATGTAAATACATCTTCCTGTCTCTCACCAGTAGAAATTCTTTTAGGGAAGGACCTGGGAGCCATCTTTTTGAAATGTAATCTTACAGAATGAGTGTCCCCTTACCCATATTTGTGAGAGGATATAGGGTAGAAACTACCTGTTAATAAACACAAATTAGCAAACACAGTCGGCCTACACCCACTGAGCAGCCCCCCAGCCAACCTTCTCCTTGCTTCCTTGCTTACTCAGGCCCTTTTGTTTCTATAGAGTGGCTTTTAGTCTCCTCTGCACAGTCTTGAATAAGGTTTTCCTTACTGTTTAACTCTGTCTGCTATGTTGTTCCTTGGGGTATATACAGAATTTCAAAGGACTCATTTGGCATCTTTTGCCTTATTAGAAAATTCCAAAACCAAGGAGACCAAAACAAACACTGAACGTTCCTAGTCAGCAGCACATTGCATGTGGACACTTTAGGGGAAATTAGTTTGTCACACATCAAAAAAAGCAGCATAGAAACAATGAGTGTATCAAAAGATTTTTTTACCTAAAAAGCCAAGGTATTAGATAGAGTTTAAGAAACTTACCCTGTATATAGAACAGCCCAATAGGACAGGGCAATAATAGATTTATAAGATGATTTCCTGTGTAATCTTTGTAGCAGTAATTTGAGGTACATAGATGCATATAGTCAAGGTCTGGTGGGTTTTCTCTTGGTGCCTAAGACACATTATCTAGAATAGGAGTCTCAGGCAAGTTAACATACTCAAGTAAAAACATAGTCCACACTATTGCTTGTAGTTATTAAGCTACAATAACTCAGACTTCTTCAAGTCAATTTGCAGATGACAGAGGTAATAAAACAAAATTAGATGAATGGGGTGGGACTGAACCCACCCAGAAAGAGAACAGCTATGTTTATGGGCTGATGGTAAATTTTCACTCATCAATATAGCTATGAAAAATGCACTTCCGGTTCACTCAGGTAATTAAGTTTTATTCCTTCTCAAGTCTCTGATGGGATTGAAGACCAGACAGTTTAGTGTTACAATTAAGCTTGGCTAGGCATTAAGATGTTTTTAGATCTAGATAGATATTTTAAGTCAGCAGAGATGAGATATGCTAGATATTTATTTTCATTCAGAATTTTAGACTCAATAACATAAGAAAGATGTTTACTTCAAGTTTGCCAAACTCAAATAGTCAAATCACTATGAATGTAACCTTTATGTAATTCCTGATTGTCTCCTGGTTCTTCCTGCTGTATGTAGTTTATTTTATTTATGTGTAATAATATAACTGTATATGTCAAAGAAACATTTAAAAATGGGGAAAAAGTGATCAACCAGGCAGGTTCATATCATGTGACTAGGTTGTTCCCAAGTGCCTTCATTAACTATAAGATCCATTCATTCTTCACATAGACAACTAGCTACAGATTTGGTGATGGTACAGTAGCCTGAAATGCTTGAAGAGCCCAGAAAAAGGGCGTGAAGAATGTGGGGGTATTCTAATTATAAAAGTGAACAGACATTAAAATGTTTTTCTACAGAGTAGTTAGTAAGTATGAAGTAAGTATGAAGTATGAAGTATGAAAAGGTTGCCTTAGAAGTAGAGAAATTCAGTGTACACTACTTTGGTCAAGAGATCAGAAGACATTCTTCAGTGACAGGATCCAGACATCACCTGTCACATGATGCCATATGGTAGGAAACAAATATCACCTACATGATATTCTTCCCAAAATGGTTTGCCAGAATCTCACTGTAGAAAAAAAAAAAGAATTGAAATATAAAAGCACTCTGCAAAACAATTCCAATGAGCTACTCCAACATTCCTCAGTGGTATGAAAACTGGAAAAGGCGGAGAAGCTATTCCAGGCTTAGAAAGACAAAGAAGCTTGACAGCTAAATACACCATATGAGCCTTGTTTGCACACTGTTCTGAAGAACATCACTGTGACATTTGAATATGAACTAAGCATTAGATAACATATTACTGATACATTTTCAAGAAATAATAGACAATAGTGTATAAAACGTGCTTCTTTGCTGTCTCCCTCTTATTCTCAAATATTTCTGTACACATCACATTATATGTGTGTGTGTGTATGTGTGTGTATGTGTGTGTGTGTGTGTGTGTGTGTATTCTGTCTTAAGCAAGGTTCTATTTTAAAACTAGTTAGCAAGAGCTTAAAGTGAGAAATTATGCTTACTAGAAGTCAGCTTTATATTTACTAAATTAAGTGAAACAAATTTTTGAGAGCTTAGGTCAGGTATTCAGGAAAATATAAGAGAATTAGTTTTTTTTTTCAAAATTTAAAGGTTTAGTTATCATTTGGCAAAATGAATAAAGGGTTATTTGAATAAACAGAACTGAAATAGTGGAAAACAGCCTAAAGGGAGCAGTCCTGGACTGGATTAAAAGATTCTAGTCATTGATTGGATCAGAGCATGGATGAAAATGTAACAAAAATTTTCTCAAAGGCAGGGTCACTAGATAGGTTAAATAGATTAACACCAGCAATATAATGTCTAATATTTAACATTTATATATTACTGGACATTTAAAATACCTGAAACTAAGATAAGCTACTGCAGGAAGAGCTGTTTAGTGTTTATATGATATCTAACTTAAGATGTCATCTACAGGAGAGAAAGGCAAAAGAAATTATGGAGTTTTCTGACAACATGCAAGCATTCACAAGATAGCATGACAATAGAGGGATGAGGGAACATAGTGCTGAGAGAAGAATTATTTACTGGACAGGACTGTATGTGTATATATCCTGGGTGTAGATATCAACCTGCAAAGAGCAATACAATATGGTTCCAGAAGAGAGGATAAAATGGATGGTTGCAAACAAAGAAGAAGGAAAGAACATTCCTAGCATCAGCAACTCAAAAGCAGAAGGATGAGCGTTCAAGGCAACTTAGACTACAAAACAAGAATATTTCTCAAAATGGGAGAAAAAAATATATATAATCACAAAAGAATCAATGAATGTCATGAAAAGCATCACTGATTTAACTGTCTCTAATTCTAATATGATTTAATGTTGCTATTTGGTTCCCCAAGACACAGTATCCCAAACAAGGGACTGATCATGACCAATCACACCAACTTTAAATTTGTACTTATCTCAAATAAACTCAGAGGCACTGAGATCTGGAAGGGTATTGTAGGCTTATATGTTTTACAACCTGGTTTATTTAGAGTTCTTAAACACTTCAAACCCAGTTCTAACCACTGACAGAGGAAGAAGAGAAAGAATGTTAATAGCTTAGAGAGACATGGACCTGTTTAGAAGAAGTTCCGGGATTTTCCAAGATGGCAGTGCCGATCACGCACTATATCTGGTCTACAAAATGGTGACTAGGGACTGGACTGGGAGCTAGAGACGGTAAGACCTGGGAAAACCCTAGGTGAGAGAGGTCCTCACATTGCAGACCACAGGCAGATCTGGCTTAGGTGATCCAATGATTAATGTTGAACAGGAGCCCAGACCCCAGAGTCTGGACCAGAACCCACCTGTAAACTACAGCTGTGCTATATAGCATGCTCTATAGCAGGAACCCAGACTTCCTGGTCTGGGAAAATCTCAGGAAAATGGGTGGATCTGACCCCCAAGCCCCACCCACCCTGTGCCAGTTCACAGAAAGCATCAGGTGCCACACAGTAGCCCAGGCAGCTGTGGACACATTATCCAACCACAGCTATGGGGTCTGAATGGGACCAGGCAGAAACCTAGCAATCGCCCCCAGCAGACTGTTGCTGTACAATTGGGCAGAACTGACAGTCTCTACAGCCCAGCATGGCCTCCCATGCTCTCAGGAGAGGCTAAGAAGGCCTAAAGGGATAGGAAGGAAACTAACCAGCTATCCCAACCGAACCAGACTTCCCAGGTGACCAGAGGGGACTGAGACCACAGCTGTGCAGTCAGAACGGGACCTGGCAGAAGCCTTACAACCTGCCACAGTAGACTGTTCCTGTGCTGTACTCAGATCTCGAGACCCCCAAAACACCATCAGGGACAAGATACAGATACATGAGGACCTTTAATCAACTCAGAACTGGGCTCTGGCGGGACACTAACACAGTGATGCCCAGAAAGAGCATCGATCTCTGGGTTGAGGGTAAATGTATAAGTTCCTACCCCTCCCAGTACCCCAGGGGAGTTTCCACCTGGCAAGCATCTCTTAGTTGAGTAACATAAAGAGGTCTACATAAAGGTGACACGCTACAAAAAAGGCTGCAAGACTACGCATGGCTTAGATTTCTTTGTTCTCTTTGTCCACTACCTTGTCCAGGAAAGTGTCTGGATTCTTATTAACCCTATCTCCGGTGGGCAGAAAAGAATGTGGCTGTAAAACTGGGTCTCTTATCAACTCTATATCCAGTGGGACCCTTCAGGTCAGTCACTAGGCAAAGTAATATCTAGTAGGGCTGCTCTTTGCAGCTGACCAGATTATCTCCTGTAGGCCTATTTCTTAACCTTTGCCCCAGAAACCCTGAAATCCAATTTTAGTTCTTCTGGTATCTCACTTGAATATTTGGGATGGAACTGACCCAGTCTAGTGGGTCTCCACAGCCCATATGGCCTCTCACACTCTCTCAAGATGCTGAACTGGCCTGAGGTGATAGGGCAGAAATCTAGCTAAACAACAACCAGAAGACAGTATTTGCTCTCCCCCTGGCAGAAAGAACATAGGCCTCACTGCCGGATGGATCAGGCAGAAACCTAAACACTATTAGAAGCTAGCAGGGGTTCAGTCACTCTAGGGTGATCTGAGCCTAGGACCCAAACTTCAAGACCCAAGGGCAGGGTATTTAAAGCCCAGGCAAAGACTGAATAACCATAACCAGCTCTAACTACACTACCTCAATCTGATCTTGGGTCTGTACAGCACCAACACCTAGCTCTGTTGACCCAGTGGAGAGCCCAGATTATGGAGAAAAATCCAGTGAAACTGTAACCAGGTCACCTGCCTGTTCCAGGGAAGAATTCCCTGAGGCACACAGGCAAGGGTGATTGAGCTATGGTCACTCACAAACAAACCACTCGCAGCAACCATTAAAGGACACCAAAAGCTACCTCCCAACATCAGAGATAGGAAGGTGACTAAAGGCCAGAGTAAAAACCCAAACAACATAACCGAAACAATATGTCATCTCCAGATTCCAGCGATACCAAAGAAATCAATCCTGAGAACTGAAACACAAGAAAATAACCTCAAATCCTTAGTAATGAAGATGATAATGAAGGAAATGAATAAAGTCTGTAAACAAATGCAGGAGGATGCAGCCAAACAGGTTAAAGACATTAAAGAAGGCCTAAAGGGGCACTGAAAGAAATTTAGGAAAATACAAACAATCAATAAAACAGTTCAAGATCTGAAGACAAAAATGGAAACAATGATAAAAACACAGACAGAAGAAAGATGGGAATGAAAGGACTTAGAGAAGCAAGCAAGCAACACAGAGGTAAGCTTCTCTAATAGAATTCACAAGATGGAGGAACGAATCTCAGGACTAAAAGATACAATCATGGAACTTGAAGCAAACATCAAAGAAAATGCTAAATCTGAAAAATTCCTGACACAAAATATCCAAGAAACCAAGGACAACATTAAAAGATAAAACCTGAGGAAAATAGGCATTGAAGAAAGAGAAGAAGCCTGATTCCAAGGCTCAGAAAATATATTCAATAAAATCATAAATTTAAATAAGGAGATGCTTATAAACATACAAGAGGTCTACAGAACACCAAAGAGAACAGAAAAGAAAAATCTCACTGCCACATAATAATCAAAACACAAAATGTACAGAACAAAGAAAATATGGCAAAAGTATCAGAATTCCACTCGACTTCTATGCAGAGGCCATAAAAGCAAGAAGGGCCTGGGCAGAGGTCCTGCAAACACTAAGAGACCACAGGTGCCAGGCCACATTACTATACCCAGAGAAACTTTCAATAACCATTAATGATGAAAACAAGATATTCCATGACAAAAACAAATTCAAATAGTACCTAGCCAAAAATCCAGCTTTAAATAAGTTACTAGAAGGAAAACTCCACCCCAAAGGGTCAAATTACAACCAATTCTACATAGAAATATATTACTACACCACAGCAAAATCACAGCCTCACAAAAATCTCAGCCCCAATAAATAGCAAAAATGAAGGGACTTATCATTAATATCTCTCAACATTAATGGTCTCAGTTCTCCAATAAAAAGACACAGACTAACTGAGTGGATGTATAAACATAACCCAAGATTCTTCTGCATTCAAGAAACACACCTCAACCACAAGGACAGACATTGCCTCAGAGTAAAAAGTTGGGGAAAAATATTTCAAGCAAATGGTCACAAGAAGCAAGCTGGGTAACTATTCTAATATGTAATAAAATAGACTTTCAACCAAAATTAATCAAAAGGGATGAGGAAGGACACTTCATACTCATCAAAGGTAAAGTCAACCAAGAAGACATCACGATTTTGAACATCTATGCTCCTAATACAAGGGCACCCACATTTGTAAAAGAGCTATTAACAAAGCTTGAACCACTCATTGATACCCACACATTAATAGTGGGAGACGGCAACACCCCGCTTTCACTGAAGTATAGGTCATTGAATCAAAAACTAAGCCAGAAAATAACTTCACTAACCAATGTCATGAATCAAATGGGTCTAAAAGATATCTACAGAACTTTTCACCCAAACATAAAGGATTATACCTTCTTCTCAGCACCCCATGGAACATTCTCTAAAGTTGATCACATAGTAGGTCACAAAGCAAGCCTCAACAGATACAAGAAGATTGAAATAATAACTTGTATCTTATCAGATCACCATGGCCTAAGGCTGGGATTCAACAACAACAGAAATAATAAAAAGGTTACTCACATGTGGAAACTAAACAACTTACTAATTAATGACATGTGGATCATAGAAGAAATAAAGGAAAAAATAAAAGACTTCCTGAAATTTAATGAAAATGATGGAACAACATACCCTAATTTGTGGGACACATTGAAAGCAGTGCTTGCTGTGTGCTGGAGCATCTTCGGGTATATTCCAAGGAGTGGAATAGCTGGGTCTTGAGGAAGCCCTATTCCCATTTTTCTGAGATAGCACCAGATAGATTTCCAAAGTGGTTGTACTAGTTTGCCTTCCCACCAGCAATGAAGGAGTGTTCCTCTCTCCCCACATCCTCACCAGCGTGTGGTGTCGCTTGAATTTTTTATCTTAGCCATTCTGATGGGTGTAAGATGGAATCTCAGAGTTGTTTTGATTTGCATTTCCCTGATGATTAAGGAAGTTGAGCATTTCTTTAAGTGTTTCTCAGCCATTTGATATTCCTCTGTTGAGAATTCTCTGTCTAGTTCCAAGCCCCATTTCTCAATGGGGTTATTTGGTTTGGTGCTGTTTAATTTCTTGAGTTCTTTATATATTTTGGATATTAGACCTTTGTCAGATGTAGGGTTGGTGAAGATCTTTTCCCAGTTTGTAGGCTGTCGCTTTGTTCTCTTGACAGTGTCTCCTGCCTTACTGATGCTTCTCAGCCTCATGAGATCCCATTTATTAATTTATTAATTGTTGACTATATGTCTGTGCTGTTGGTGTTCTGTTCAGGAAGTTGTCTCCTGTGCCAATATGTTCCAGGCTCTTCCCCACTTTTACTTCTAAGTGACTTAGTGTCTCTGGTTTTATGTTGAGGTCTTTAATCCACTTGGATTTGAGTTTTGTACAAGGTGACAAATATGGGTCCAGTTGCATTTTTTTACACATAGACATCCAGTTAGACCAGCACCATTTGTTGAAGATGCTATCCCTTTTCCATCGAATGGATTTGGCTTCTTTGTCGAAAATCAAGTGACCATATGTGTGTGGATTCATATCTGGGTCTTCGATTCGATTCCACTCATCAACCAGCCTGTTGCTGTAGAAGATGCTCCAGCACACAGCAAGAAAATTTGCTCAACCATGTTCATAGCAGCCTTATTCATAATAGCCAGAACATGGAAACAGCCTAAGTGTCCCTCAATAGAAGAATGGATAAAGAAACTGTGGTACATATACACTATGGAATACTATTCAGCTATTAAAAACAAGGAATTCCAGAAATTTGTGGATAAATGGATTGAGCTAGAAATGATCATAATGAGTGAGTTAACCCAGAAGCAGAAAGACTCAAATGGAATATACTCACTTATATCTGCATATTAGCCCAAGGGGTATGTCTCACGAAAGTCTTCACTTACCAGGAAACTGAGACAGAGGGGAGGACATTCTAGTGGGACTCTAGATGAGAGAATCATGGGAGAATGGCAAAGTAGAAGGATCCAGAGGGTCCTAGAAGCCTACAAGTAGAACATTATGATAGGCAGATTTGGGCACAGGGGTCCTGCTCAAACTAAGGCACCAGCCAAGGACAATACAGGCGGTAAACCTTAAACCCCTACCCAAATCTAGACAATGAACAGAACACTCTCCACAGTAGAGTGGAGAGTGGGATATTACTTTCTCACATACTCTGGTGCCTCACCTTTGACCATGTCCCCTGGAGGGGGAGACCTGGTGGCACTCAGAGGAAGGACAGCAGGTTACCAAGAAGAGACTTGATACCCTATGAACATATACAAGGGGAGGTAATCCCCCTCAGGAACAGTCATAGGGGAGAGGAATAAGGGGAAAATGGGAGGGAGGGAAGAATGAGAGGATACAAGGGATGGGATAACCATTGAGATGTAAGAAGAATAAATTAATAAAGGAGAAAAAATGGAAAAAATAATAAATTAATAAAGTAAAAAAAAAGAAAGAAAGAAAGCAGTGCTAAGAGGAAAATTCATAGCACTAAGTGCCTTTAAAAAGAAAATGGAAACATCCCACATAAACAACTTAACAACACAGCTGGAAGCCCTAGAAAAAAAAAGAAGCATAAACGCCCAAGAGGAATAGATGTCTGGAAATAATCAAACTCAGGGATGAAATCAATAAATAAGAAACAAAGAGAACAATTCAAAGAATCACCAAAACAAAAAGCTGGTTCTTTGAGAAAATTAAGAAGATAGACAAACCATTAGCCAAACTAACTAAAAGACAGAGAAACACTATCCTAATCAACAAAATCGGAAATGAAAAGGGAGACATAACAACAGACACTGAAGAAATAAAAAGAATCATAACCTACTTTAAAGGCATTTATGCCACAAAATTTGAAAATCTAAGGGAAATGGACTATTAACCCCCCCAGATTCCATTTGCCAAAATTGAATCAAGATCAGATAAACAAATTAAATAGTCCTATTTCACCTATAGAAATAGAAGCAATCATTGATATTCTCCCAACAACAACAACAACAACAACAAAAAGCCCAGGATCAGATGGCTTCAGTGCAGTCTTCAAAGTGGATCTAATACCGATACTCTTCAAGCTATTCCAAAAGATAAAAATGGATGGAACATTACCAAATTCTTTCTTTGAGGCCATAGTCACATTGATACCTAAACCCCACAAAGTTCCAACAAAAAAAAAAGAGAATTTCTGATCAATTTCTCTTATAAACATTGATACAAAAATAATAAAATATTCGCAAAACGAATACAACAACATATCAAAGACATCATTCACCATGACCCAGTAGGCTTCATTCCAGGCATGCAGGGATTGTTTAACATACAGAAATACATCAATGTAATCCATATAAACAAACTGAAAGAGAAAAACCACATGATCATCTCCTTAGATGCGGAAAAAGCATTTGACAAAATCCAACACCCATTCATGTTTAAAGTTCTGGAGAGATCAGGAATTCAAGGCACATACCTAAACATAATAAAGGCTATATACAGCAAGCCAGTAGCCAACATTAAATTAAAAGGAGAGATACTCAAGGAAATCCCTCTAAAATCGGGACCAGACAAGGATGCCCACTTTCCCTATATCTCTTCAATACAGTTCTTGAAGTTCTATCCAGAACAATAAGACATCAAAGGAGATCAAGGGGATACAAATGGGAAAGGAAGAAGCCAAATTATCCCTATTTGCAGATGATATGATATTGTATATAAGTGACCCCCAAAATTCCACCAGAGAACTCCTACAGCTAATAAGCAACTTCAGCAAAATGGCTGGGTACAAAATCAACTTTAAAAAGTTGGAAGCCTTCCTATATACAAAGGACAATTGGCAGTGGAAGAAATTAAGGATACTATACCCTTTGCCATAGCCACAAGCAATATAAAATATATAGGAGTAACTCTAACCAAGCAGATGAAAGACTTGTTTGAAAAGAAAAACTTCAAATTTCTGACAATTGAGATTGAAGATGAAATCAGAAGATGGAAAAATCTCCCTTGTGGATTAGGAGAATTAACATAGTAAACATGGCCATTTTACCAAAAGCAATTTACAGATTCAATGTAATCCCTATCAAAATACCTACACAATTTTTAAAGACATTGGAAGATCAATTCTCAACTTCATATGGAAAAAAATAATAAAGCCAGAATAGTAAAACAATCCTGTACACTAAAAGATCCTCCAGAGGAATATTCATACCTGATCTCAAGCTGTACTATAGAGCAATAGTAATTAAAACAGCATAGTACTGGAATAGCAATAGGCTGGTTGGTCAATGGAATTGAATAGAAGACCCAGATTTAAGACCACACAACTGTGGACACTTGAATTTTGACAAAGAAATCACATCTATTCAATGGAAAAAGGATAGCATCTTCAAGAAATGGTGCTGGTCTAACTGGATGTCTACACATAGAAAAATATAAGTAGATCCATATTTATCATGATGCATAAAACTCAAGTCCAAGTGGATAAAAGACCTCAATGTAAAACCAGAGACAGTAAGTCCATTAGAAGAAAAGGTGGCAAAAAGCCTGGAACTCACTGACACAGGAGACAACTTCCTGAACAGTATTCTAACAGCCCAGGCCTTAAGATCAAAATTAATAAATGGGACCGCAAGAGGCTGAGAAGCTTCTATAAGGCAGGAGACACTGTCAAAAGAACAAAGTGACAGCAGACTGGGAAATGACCTTCATCAACCTTACATCTGACAAAGGCCTAATATCCAAAATATACAAAGAGCTCAAGAAATTAAACACCACCAAACCAAATAACCCAATTAATAAATGGGGCTCAGAACTAAACAGAGAATCCTCAATAGAAGAATACCAAATGGCTGAGAAACACTTAAAGAAATGTTCATTGTCCTTCGTCATCAGAGAAATGCAAATCAAAGTGACTGACATTCCATCTTATACCCATCAGAATGGCTATTATCAAAAACTTAAGTGACAGCACATGCTGGCCAGGATGTGGATAAAGAGGAACACTCCTTCATTGCTGGTGGGAGTACAAACCTGTACAATTACTTTGCAAATCAATCTGGTGCTTTCTCAGAAAACTGGGAATAGGGCTGCCTCAAGACCCAGCTATTCCACTCCTTGGAATATACCCAGAAAGTGTTCCACCACACAGCAAGGACATATGCTCAACCATGTTCATAGCAGCTTTATTTGTAATAGCCAGAACCTGGAAACAACCTAAATGTTTCTCAGTCGGAGAATGGATAAAGAAAGTGTAGTACATTTACACTATGGATTACTATTTAGCTACTAAAAACAAGGAAATCCTGAAATTTGCAGGCAAATGGATAGAATTAGAAATGATCATCCTGTGTGTGTTAACCCAGACCCAGAAAGACTTATATGGTATATACTCACTTATAACTGGACACTAGCCCAAAAGGAATGTCCCATGAATGCCTTCACTTACCAGGAGATTGGGATTGATGCAGGCACAGTCTATTGGGACTCTAGGTGAGAGAATTATGGAAGATGGGGAAATAGAAGGATCCAGAGTGTCCTAGAAACCTACAAGAAGAGCATAATGATGTGTAGATTTGGACCCAGGGGAGCCTGCTTAAACTACTGCACCAACCAAGGACAATACATGTAGCAAATATTGAACCCGTACTCACATCTAGCCAATGGACAGGACATTCTCCACAGTTGTGTGGAGAGTGGGGACTGACTATGACATGAACTCTGGTGCCCCATATTTGACTACTTCCCCTTGATAGGGAGGCCTGGTGGCACTCAGCAAAAGGATAACCAGGCTAACAAAATGAGTCTTGATAGGCTGTGACCATATAGTAGAGGAGGAAGTCCCCTTCTGTCACAGACCTAGGGGTGAAAGAGGGAGGGCAGAGGGAAGTAACAGGAGGATACAAGTAAGGGAATAACAATTGAGATGTATGTAATCTTAATAAATTAATCAAAGAAAAAAAAAAGAAAAAATGTAGTACTTCCTCAGGTTAATTTTTGTCTGCATTATCAGGATACCAGCAGTCTATTCCAATGGACAATGCCAAACAGTAACAGGAATTCATGTGGTGGAATGACCAAGCAGAAATGGCAAGGCTACACCAAACAAGCACAATTCAGTGGAAGCGACCAGAATCAGCCTGACTACCAAAAGAATTTCTCTGCAAAGTGAAGACCAGCAGACCAAAGACCAGGGAAGAAATGCAAGGCATAGCAGTATAGCAATGCAAAAAGCATTTTCCTACTGTCCGTAGGGTTCTATTCATAATCCTTCCAAAATATCAAGTGCCCTGTCAGGTGTTTGCTCCCAAAAAATTATCACATCCCCTCTCAAAAATCAGCTCCTAGAAAAACATCACATGACATAACTGAGTCTTCAAAGAAACCAGAAACTTCCACTTCAGAGTATGATGGAATAAAATGTCAGTCACCTAAGGAGGAGAGGGATTAGAAGAAGAAGAAGAAGAAGAAGAAGAAGAAGAAGAAGAAGAAGAAGAAGAAGAAGAAGAAGAAGAAGAAGAAGAAGAAGAAGAAGAAGGGAAGGAGGAGGAGGAGGAAGAGGAAGAAGAAAACATCCATTGTCTTTCAGTTCATTACTGGGAAGCCACTTGAGTCACAAAATTTATTTACCAGTGGTATGAGTAAGGTGGAACATTGCATATTCAGCTCAGTCTCAGGAAGACTTATGAATAGATGCTCGCTGAAGATAAAATGGCTGTCTGTAAAAATGCTGAGCCTTCCTGGCTGACTGATAAATGTGCAAGGAGAGAACTATAGTCCTTGAGAGAGCTAATTAGCCAGCCTTCTTCCAACACTGAGATTCTATAATTCTATGGTAGTGCCATTTCCATGAAAATGGAATTGAATACATACTAAGGTTCTATTTAAAATATTCCTTGAAAGGAACACTCGGATTAATGAATAAGTATATAAAAACAAAATTTCAAGGCATACGCTATATAGTTAGCATGGAATGTTAAACATTATTCAGAGAAGTAAAATTCCAAGGTATAAAATCAAGGTAAAACCTGTTTTTGTTTGATCTTTGTTTGGGGGTTTCTGTTTGTTTTGTTTTGCTGGTTTTGGAGAAGGTCACCCAGCCACTGGGACATAGATTTAGGACAATATTCATGTTATCTTGGCCAAGTTTCTCAACATTTCTTTTTCATTGCATGGATAATGAAGAAAATAATGAAAATAATAATTTTAAAGTCAAGATGATGTAATTTTAGTGAATATTACTGAGTTACACATTTTAATGCCTGATATAAATGCCTGCTTTATCATAAGCCCAGTGGAGTAGCCTGATTCCTGTAATCCGTTATGGTGCTTCAACGAGAAGGTTTTGAGTCAGGCAAACTTGGAATAGGTCCTATTTTTATCTTTAATGGAGTCATTTACTTCCCCACAAAATATAAGTGTACATATGGACTAGCTAAGGTACAGCCTAAACATCAGGAACCATTTTGACCAGTATCAACAAATGGTAATACCTACAGGGAATTAGGAGCTCACGATGTTTGTAAGGCAGTTCTGAGCTGTAAAGTGATAGTCACACAGCAGTCATTGTCTCTGAACAGCAGTGTTCAAAAACAAAAAACAAAACAAAACAAAAAGTCAAGAGGCTACTGCCCTCACTGTCATTTCACACCACTTCTCTTTGGATCTAGAGACCCTAAGTTTCTACTATATACACTACCCAGATTGAATGCCTTTAAGCACCTACCCTGCCATTATGGCTACAGATCACAAACACCTCCAACAATGTTCTGGAAGACAAAAGAAGTTGAATAAAAAAAGAAGAAGAAGAAAAGAAAAGAAAGAAAGAAAGGAAAAGGAACATGGCTGCTTCTAGGCATGGGTAAGGAGAAAGTTTATTATAGATATGTGAGAGAGCATAGCCAGAGGCAGACACATCTGGAAGAGTCTTGAGTGGTCATGATCCTGAATCTTATTGGGAGAGGAGAAGGGGAAGGGAGAGAGGCAAACCAAGTACAGCAGCCAGGAGGCCAAAGGTACACAGGACCAAAGGAAATGAAGGTAATCAAATGTCTGTATTATATAAGAAAGAGCCTCTGGGATGAAGGGCAGCCCCTGGGCTGGAAAGTTTAGGGTAGAGGGTGGGTATGCCAGCCATACCCTGTAACAGGTATAGACTAAGGAATTCTGGGAGAACCTGGAAACCAAATTTGCTTTGATATGTTAAATAGGCACCTGATCTACTTGCCCTGGGTTTGAAACTTAACAGAAGTGTAGGTCTCACCTCATGGCTCCATGGCCAGCCCCATGCAACATATTTATGAGATGGTAATTTGCTCACATTCCAAAATGCATTAGAAGAAAGCCTGAAAATGCAAATTTACCATACCAGCCACAGCACTAATACAACATTTCAACACAGAGAGGAAATGAAGATACAAGGGTTATCACTCGGAGTCAAGCCAACAGGGTAAGATCTAAGTAGAAAAGATCACATGCAGAGTACTTAGGTCTATGTGTTCATTTCGTAGTAATACTTCTCTCTCTTCATTTCCCCAGACCCAGTCTCCCATTATTACCCCGAGCAGTGCAACAGAACACAAGCAGCAGACTTCCCTCAGCCCTCCGCATCTAACTTCTGGATACCACAGACCTCCTCTCTTAACCTTCCTCAACAGAATTTTCAATGTATCCCAGCCCCCAACTTAAGCAAACACCCCATTCTAAGCCATAGGCCACACCTGCCATAAACCCAAGTAGTATGCCAGGAAACCTTCCCTTCTCTCTGTGTTTCCCAGACCCAATTTCCATATTCATCCCTAACAATGCAGCAGAACACCAGCTGTAGCCTTTCCTCACCCCTGCTGACATCTCCTGTGGATCCCACAAAACATTGTCTTCTAAGGTCACTCTCCCCATTTTCTGCTTTGTCTCAGACCCAAACTCTAGCAGGCACCCCCTGCTAACCCAAGGGTTGCTCTTCACAGGGCAAGAAGTAGGCTGAACGCAGATCCTCACCTCTATTACTGAGCCTTGGGCTAAATACCCCCCACCCCCACTCTCATCCCTAGCTCTGTAACTAGAAATCTGTTGTACTTGCTATTTCCTCTCTGACTCCTTCCTGAATGGATCATAGAGACCCTCTCCTCCAACATTCCTTATCCCAACTCATACAAGTTACCCAGCCTACAAGACCCACATATACTCCCTGTGACCACAGCTGAGCAGGCCAGCAAAGCCAGCAATACACAGCCATCACACTCTCTATGAACAGAAGGCAAGAAACAAAACACTCACTTGGCAAACACACACCCAGAAGTCAGCACCAGACTGTTTATCATTCCAGACCCAGATGCTAAGATGCCAGAATAAAAATATGATCAACACTAGTCAATAGAGACTAGATATCCTACCACAACAGGCCATGAATATTCTAAAATAGCTGAAGTATAAGAAAAAGACCTTAAAACCAACTATAAGAAGATGATTGAGTTCCTTAAAGAAGAATGAATAAACCTTAAAGAAATCCATGGAAACATAAATAATTGGAGAAAATAAATAAATTTCTTAAAGAAACCCAAGAAAACGCAATTAGAGAAAATAAATAAATCCCTTAAAGAAAGCCAAGAAGAAGCAAATAGTTAAAAGAAATTAGCAAAAGTGGTCAATATCCAAAAATGGAAGTCAAAGCAGTAAAGAAAAGACAAACTGAAGAAATTGTAATGGAAAATCTAGCAAATAGGATATATAGAGTCAAGTTTCACCAACAGAATATGTAAGGTGGAAGAGAAAATCAAATGCATTGAATATATGATAGAAGAAATGGATACATCTGTCAAAGAAAATGTTAAATGTATAAAACTCCTGACACAATACATCCAGGGAATCCAGGACGTATGAAAGATCAAACCCAAGAATAGTAGGTATAGAGGAAGAAAAAGAAACATAGCTCAAAGACTCAGAAAATATTTTCATCAAATTATAGGAGAAATTTTCCAAACCTAAAGAAGAAGATGTCTATGAAGATAAAAGAAGCATGCAGTACACCGGATAGTTTGGACCATTAAAGAAAATCCCCTCACCACGTAACAATCAAAACAGTTAACATACAGAACAAAGAAAGAATATTTATACTTGCAAGGGAAAGGCCAAGTAACATGTAAAAGCAGACCTATTAGAATCATGCCTCACTTCTCAATGGACACTCTAAAATACACAACAGCCTGGCCAGAAATCTTGCAAACTCTAAGAGACTGCAGATATCAGTCCAGACTACTATGACCAGAAATAGTTTTAGTCGTCATAGGTGAAGAAAACAAGATAATTACAAGGTAGTCAAATTTAAGCAATGTCTATCTATCTACATGTACAGTCTTATAGAAGATGCTAGAAAGAAAACTCCAACCCAACGAGGTTAACTACAGCCATAAAAAGATAGACAATAAATAATCTCCACCCACAAAATCAAAAAAGGGACACAAAACAACAACAACAACAAAATAACAGGAACTAACAATCTTTGGTCATTGGCATCAGTCAATAGAAAGAAAATCAACCCTTCGTTAAAAATATATAAACTAAAATAATGGAAGTGAAAACAGGATATAGTCCTCTGCTATATACAAGAAACATACCTGAACATTGAAGCTACACATTACCTCAAACAAAAGGGTTGGAAAAAGATATTCTTTTTGAGGGAATAGGGAAGTAGGTGGATCCAGAGGGTCCTAGAAACCTACAAGAGGAACATTATGATGTTCTGCTTGATCTAAGGCACCAACCAAGGACAAAACGTGCAGTCATCATCAAACCCCTACCCAGATCTAGCCAAGGGACAGAACATTCTCCACAGTTAAGTGGAGACTGGGGACTGACTCTTACAGGATCTCTGGTGCCCCATATTTGGCCATGTCCCTTTGTTGGGGAGGCCCAATGGCACTCGGAGGAAGGATAGCGGACTACCAAGAAGAGACTTGATACCCTAGCACCATATTCAGGGGGAGGAGGTCCCCCTCAGCCACAGTCATGGGGAAGGGGAATAGGGTGAAAGTGGGAGGGAGAGAGGGATGGGAGGATGCATGGGATGGGATAGAAAATGAGATGTAATATGAATTATTTTATTTTTCAATAAAAATGTGTTATTAAGAAAAAAAAGCAAAAAAAAAAAAGGAAAACGATATTCTAAGCAAATGGATCTAATAAGCAACCTAGTGTAGCCATTCTAATATCTAACTAAATATGACTCCCAATCAAAGTTAATCCAAAGAGACAGGGAAGGATACTATATACTGGTCAAAGTAAAACTCCACTAAGATGACATCTCAATTCCCAAATGGAAGGACATGCACATTTGTAAATGAAACATTACTAATGTGTAAATCACACACCAACCTTCAAATACTGATAATGAGAGATTTCAATATCCCAATCTCTCCAATGGACAGGTCATCCTGAAAAAAATTAAACAGAGTAACACGGTAGATAAAAGCTATTATGACTCAAATGGACCTAACTGATATCTACAGAACACTTCATCCAAACACAAAAGGATATATATTCTTCTCAGCACCTAGTGAACCTTTTCTAAAATGGACAACAAACCCAGTCATGAAGCAACTCTCAACAGATACAAAAAAATTGAAATAACTCTATGGATCCTATTAGACAACCACAGATTAAAGCTGTACTTCAACAACAAAAGAACAACAGACAGCCTACAACTCCTGATCAACTCTATATTGAATGAATACTGAGTCA
Source organism: Acomys minous (assembly GCF_964271855.1). Lineage (NCBI taxonomy): Eukaryota > Metazoa > Chordata > Mammalia > Rodentia > Muridae > Acomys > Acomys minous. The sequence goes on from NC_140483.1 coordinate 80,732,111, forward strand.
AGATGGAAATAAAGAACTTAAAGACTTTCTAAAATTAATTAAAAATGATTGATCAGTGTACCCACACATATGGGACACCATGAAAAAGTACTAAAAGGGAAGTTCGTAGCACTAAGTGCCTATGATAAAATATAAAAGGGAGAGATCTTATATTAGCAATTTAACAGCACACTTGAAAGCTCTAGCACAAAAAGAAACAAGCATATCCAAGAAGATATAATCAAACTGAGAGCCAAAAATCAATAAAATACAAGGAAGAGAACAATGCAAAGAATCAATGAAACAAAAAGATGGTTCTTTGAGAAAATCAACAAGATAAACAATCTTTATCCAAACTAACTAAAAAAAGAAGGATAGACCATCCAAAATAATTAGAAATAAAAAGGAGGACAATACAGTAGACACCAAGGAAATCCAAAGAATCATTAGGTAATACATTAAAAATCATTACTCAACAAAATTAAAAAGTCTAAAAAAAGAGACTTGATACCCTATGAGCATATGCGAGGGAATAGGTCTCCCTCAGTCACAGTCATAGGGGAAGGGAGTAAGGGGAAAATGGGAAAGAGGGAGGAATGGAAGGATACAAGGGATAGGATAACAATTGAGATGTAATATGAATAAATTAATAAAATATATTTTAAAAAGTCTAAAAGAAATGTATATTTCCTAAAACACAACATACTAAAGATAAACCAGGATAAGATAAACAAACTGAATTGACCTCTAAACCCTAGTAAAATATAAGTTGTCATTAAAAATCTCACAAGTTTTTTTAAAAAGCCCAATACCAGACAGTTTTAGCACAGAATTATAGCAAACTTTCAAATAATAGTTAATGCTCCTCAATTTTTTCTACAAAATGGAAACAGAAGAAATATTGTCCTATTCATTTTATAAGGCCACAGTTACACTGATATCCAATCCGTACAAAAATTCAATAAATAAAGATAATTATATACCAATTCCTTATGAATATAGATCTGAGAATTCTCAACTAAATACTTGCAAACCAAATCCAAGAACACTAAAAAAAGATAATCTACCATGATCAAATAGGCTTTATCACAGAGAAGCAGGGATGTCAGCATACAAAAATCTATTGATCGATCAATATAATAAAACTGAAACGCACACACACACACACACACACACACACACACACACACACACACACACACACATCTCATTAGTTACCAAAAAAATCCCATGAAAAAAATACAATGCTTCTTCATAATAAAAGTATTAGGGAGAATAGGGATAAAAGTGACATACCTAAACATAATAAAGGCAATTTACTAAAGGCCTATAGCTAACATCTAATGAAATGGATAGAAACACAAAACGAATCCACTCAAATGGGGGACATGACAAGACTGTCCACTGTCTCTATATCTATTCAGTATAGTACTTTAAGTTTTAAATAGAGCAATAAAAAATAGTGAAGGATGTCAAGAGGACAAAAATTGAAAAAGAAGAAGTAAATATATCATTATTTGCAGGTAATATGATAGTATACACAGGCGACCTCAAAAAATTCTATCAGGTAACTCCACAGCTGATAAATGCCACCACTGATGTAGCTGGATACAAGTTTAACTCAGAAAAAAATCACTATACCTTATATATGAAAATGACAAAGGGGATGAGAAAGAAATCATGGAAGCAACACCCTTAAAAACACCATCAAACATGTCTCTCACCTTTATAACAAAAACCTTAAGTCTTTGAGGAAAGAAATTAAAGAAGATAGAAGATGGAAGGATCTTTCATGCTCATTGATTGATAGAATTTATATAGTAAAAGAAACTATCCTACCAAAAGCAATCTATAGATTAAACTAAATCCTCATTCAAATTATGACACAATCTATACAAGATAGTCAAATTTAAACAATATCTATCTACCTACACACTTCTCTTTATCTAAGTAGTATGAATATGCTTTATGTGACAGCTGATATTAGTGAATATGTATCATATGCTTGTGGGATTGGTACCTAGTCCAATCTTCATCAGAGAGGCTTCCTCCAGCAGATGATGGGAGCAGATAGTGGCAACCACAGAGCCTACATGAGCATGCACCAGGCCTTCTACATACATTCTGTGGTTCTTCAGCATGGGATTTTTGTTAGACTCTTAAAAATGAGAGTGGGGGTATCTCTGACTCATTTTCCTGATTATAGGACCTTTCTCCTCCTTCCTCCTACTGGGTTAGCTAGCTAGTTGATATGAGGGATTTTTGCCTAGCCTTAAGGATTCTTGGTATACAGAGTTTTGGTTATATCCGTGGGAGGCCTGTGTTAGGCCCAGAAAGCAAAATCCCCAAAGATCACCAGGCATCTGAAGTCATATGCAAAAGCAAAGAGCCTTTATTGCTCGATCTCGAGGACCCACTAACTTTACCGGTGCAATGGAGGAATAGCAAGGGCCTCAGACTCTTGTCAGGAAGAGTTTTTATTGTGGTTACAGCAAGGAATGGTGACTTTTAGCATGAATTAGGTGGTCCAGCGGGATTGGTCAAACTTGGTCATAAAAGCTTAAACATCTATTGATAGCATCTGGAGACATTAGGTACTTTCCTTCTGTCCCTTGATCAAATCTAGAGTGGTTCTTTTCCTGGAACAGTTTATGGTTTTTCCAGTAACTGGGGTGAAATTTATAAGCCTAAAATGGAGTCTAGTGACAAGATGGAGTCACCATGGCTCTGGTTCCACAGCTTGTTCTGTTCTGAAAGGAAATGGAAGAGCAGTAGAGCATAGAGAGATAGAGGGAAGGTAGGAGAGTCTGGGAGGAGGGGAGGCTACTGTGGAAATGTATTGTATGGAAAAATATCCGGGCGTAGTGGTGCACGCCTTTAATTCCAGCACTTGGGAGGCAGAGGTAGGCAGATTGCTGTGATTTCAAAGCCAGCGTGGTCTACAAAGCAAATCCAGGACATCCAAGGCTAGGACAGAGAGATCCTGTCTCAGAAAAAAAAAAGGAAAAGGAAAAATAATAAATTATTCATAAAAAAGAGAATATAATCAGAAAATGTATGGTAGCAAAAAGTAAATTTCACTACTAGAGGAAGATTACTTATCAGAAAGCATAGCAAAACAAGTAAATAAAAGTGCTACATAATTTTTCTTTTCTTTCTTTTGTTGTTGTAGTTGAGTGCTACACTCTTAATCTCAGTATATACAAATGTTACTGACTTTAGAGATAGGATCCTAAGGGACAGGACATTCTCCACAATTGAGTGGAGAGTGGGGTATGACTTTCACATGTACTCTGGTGCCTCATATTTGACCATGTCCCCTGGATGGGGACACCTGGTGGCACTCAGAGGAATGATAGCAGGCTACCAAGAAGAGACTTGATACCCTATGTGCATATAAAGGGGGAGTAAGCTCCCTCAGGCACAGTTACTAACATAATTTAATTTCAAAACAATGCAAGCATTGATTTCTTTATTCACCCAATTATATTTACTATGCCTTATCCTACATCAGTCTACTACACACTACACTTACCTAGATGAGCAGAAGAGAACCTTCTTGCAGAAAAAGACTTTTTCCTTATGGAGTTAAGAATACAAGGAAGTAACATTTAAGAAGCCAAGGGCATTTTCGTGGGAAAAACTGAGGCAACACTAATAAACTTCAGGCATGCAATCACAGGCAGCTTGGTAGCTGGGCTACCAAGTAGCTGTTAGCCTACTCGGTGTTTTGGGCAACAATAATAAAGATTATAGAGACTAAAGTCTGCTTTCAAAGAAACTAAATACCCTTACAAAAATGAAAATGCTATGTTCAATAGGTACAAAAAGCAAAGAGAGCAAAACAGAAAAATAGCAAGTCAGAAATGAAGGGTGTCTTATAACACAAATTCATAATAAAACACATACTCCTGGGTTAGCTGATCCATATGCCAGATGCCATCATCATAACCCAGTGCTGGAAGAAGAGTCAGATGTCACCTTACACTCTACTTACCCACCATAGTAATCTGAGAACCAAGGTAAATGATAGCTTTTCTTGTTTGTAGATGGCTTGGTCTTTATGAGTCAGGTAGAAATTACAGATGGAAAAGCCTGGAGATTGCACTAAAAATAATTAGAACTAACCAGCATATTCTGTAAACTTGTAGGACATAGACTCAAAATGCCTAACTCAGTAATGTGGTATTTTTACACTAAAATGAAGTTTCTTTAAAAAGGAAACTTTTAAAAAGTCAATTTATAATACCAGTAAAAAAAAAAAACACACTTAAGGATAAATTTAGCCAAGGAAATGATAGAGATATAACTGAAAAGTATAAAACATTAAAAGAAGAAAACAGAAAAAAAACTAATTGAATGCAAAGATGCCTTCTGTTTACTATTTGGGAAAGTAAATATGAAAATGTCAATATTATTCAAAGTTATCCATAGATCCAATGTAATCCTATCAAAAAATTTAAAGTCACTTTTTATGGATACATAAAAAGTTCTAAGAGTTACCACAGACACAAGCACACAACACTAAGGTAGTTTTTAGAAAAAAAGAAAAAGCAAACAAACAAAACCCACTTTAATACCTCACTATCAGATTTGGAACTATGTGGTACAAAGCAGTAGTAACTAAACAGTAGTAACATAAAACCCATCAACCGTCAGAACCAAATAGACCAGTAAAGAAGTCTTGCAGTAAGAAAGAGTCCTCAAAAGATAAAATAAATGGTCATTAAGCATAGGAATAAATATTCAACCTTACTAGCCATTGAAGAAATGCAAGTTAAAATGATATTGATTTCATTTCACTTTGGTCTTATGGTAGCCATTAAGAATACAAATAATATCTCGGAAATTTGCAGGCAAATGAATGGAACTAAAAAAGATCATCTTGAATGAGATAACCCAGATCCATAAGGACATGCATAGTATGTACATACATATAAGTGGATATTAGCTATAAAGTACAGGATAAACATGCCTCAATCCACAGATCCAAAGAAGCTAAGTAACAAGCAGGTCCCAAGGGAGGGTGCTCTAATCTCACTCAGAAGAGGAAATAATATAAACATCAGAGGCAGATGGAGGGAGAGAACTGGGTCAAGGAGGAAAAGAGGAGGAGCAAAGGTTGGAATCAAGTGCAAAGGGATAAGGGGAGATGTAAGAGAGCAGAAATCAGTGAAAGTAGCAGACACCAACTCATGAACAAAACTTTTGACACAAAATTTGTCGTGCCTACAAGATGTGCAAGGATAAAGATGGATCAGATTTTGAGGGAATGGTCAACTAATTACTGACCCTACATGAGACCCATCCCATGAGAGAAAGCCCACCTCAGACACTATTAATGATTATCTGCTATGCTTGCAGACAGGAGCCTAGCATAAGCATAACTGTATTCTGAGAGTCTTCATCCAGCAACTGATGGAAACTGATGCAAAAACCCATAGTCAAACATTAGGGGGAGCTTGGGAGTCTTGTGCAAGAGTGAGAGAAAGGATAGAAGGAGACAGAGGGGTCAAGGACACCACAAGAAGACCTACAAACTCAGCCAACCTGAGCCCATGGGAGCTTACAAAGACTGAACAATCAGCCAAAGAGTATGCATTGGCAGGACCTAGGCTCCTAAGGCATATGTAGCAGATGTGCTGTTTGGTCATCATATGGGTCCCCTAACAATTGGAGCAGGGACTGTCTCTGAGTGTGTTGCCTGCTTTTGGTTCCCATCACTCTGGTTGGGCTTTCTTGTCTACATTGGGAGAGCATGCACTTAGTACTGATGAGACTTGATATGGCAAGGTTTGTTGTTACCCATAGAGAAGGCTCCCCTTCTCTGAGGAAAAGGGGAGCAGGGAATGGGGAAAAGGAGGTGTGACATTGGGATTGGGAGTAGAGGAGGGAGGGAGGCTAAGATCAGGAGGTAAAGTGAATAATTAAATCAATAAAAAGGGGAAGTGTCATAATAAAACCCATTATTATGTATAACTAGTATATGAGAGTAAAAATAAATGAGCAAATACTAAATGGGAAAAATAAATTTTTAAACTAAGAAAGCAAAAAATAATACAAATAATATATGCTGATGAGGATATGGAAAGAATGGCACCTTTATAAACTGCTGTTAAGAATGTACATTACTGCATCTGGTATAGAAATTATTACGTAGCCTATGCATTGAACTAAAAGTAGAATTACCAAAGAACCTAGTTACTTATACATGTTCTATGTTTTTACCCAAAGGACTCCACAAGTGAACATTTCATACAGATACTTGCATCACCATTCACAATAACTATGGAACCATCTTAGGCATCTACCAGAAGAGGGGTGGAAAAGGAAAATATAATATGTGTACACAAAAGAATTATTTCAGATATAAAAAAATGAAGCTATGTTTGCAGAAATTTAATGCCATGTAGTTGATTACATTAGCAAATTAATCCAATCCTAGAAAAATAAATATATGTATCCCTTATATGTTATTCCTAGATTTTAAGTAGGCACTTAAAATCATGATGTATGTAGGAAAACAAACAGAAGGAAGAGGAAGATGAAGGAGTACAAAAGAGGAGGGAGGGGTTCTGTCCTTATGTGACCTAATGTATGTCCTATGTGATAGGAATATATATAAGAAAAATTTTCATAAAGAAGCAATGTCAGGGAAGATGTCACAGTGACAAAGTTTTTGCCAAAGGCATACAAATATAAGATTGAACCCAGCGTCCACAAAGAAAAATTGATTAAGGCTAAGTGGTGTGTGTCTATAATCCCTCAGGGGAGGTAGAGACAGGAGAATCCCTGAAGCTCATTGGCCAGTCAGGCTACCCAAATTAATATGTTCCACCTTCTGTCAGAGACCTTGTCTCTAAAATTAAGATGGAGAACTGTTGGGAAGACACTGAGTGTTGACACTAGCCTTTCACACACACAAATACACAAACACAAGGCATATACACACAACAATTAAAAACTATAAAGCCATAAATGTTCAGCCAGTTGTTCTTGAGCAAATATGGTCACATAAATGAAGAGGCTGGGACACCAGATATTCATATGGAAAAGAATAAAGCTGGATTTTTGTCTCACAGAATATACAAAATCAACTCAAAAATAGGTAAAAGGTTCAAATAAAGCCTGAACCTTAAAACCTAGTAGAATAAAACATAGGCAGTCATAGAGAAAATGACTACAAAATGTTGGCCTTATCACTTATTGTTTAAATTTTATTTCAAAAGCGCAGGAGTAAGAAAAAGTTATACAACAAAATTACATTGTGGTAGATATCTTACAAAAACAAGCTGATTGGCACCTCTGTGAGTGATTTTTTCATTAGAATATTTGAAGCAAAAAGGCCCACCATATATATATATATATATATATATATATATATATATATATTCTTATTCTTTCTGGTCATAGCCCAGATAAAGGGGCATAGAAGATGTAAAAGTTATTTTTGCCTGCTTCTTTACATTCTTGCCAGTAAGTCCATCTGTTTTCCTGTTGTGGTAATCTTCAGCTGATGCTAGAACCAGCTTCATTGGCCTTCCGATGTAGACTAAAGACCATCAGCTCTCAGAAGTCCTCTGGGCCTTCAGCACCAGATTGGGAAAGCTGAGATAACCATCCTCTCTAGTGTAAGACAACAGCTGGACTACCCAGACAGCATCCCAGAAGCCGGGCTAGCAAATCACCTTTTAGGATATATATTCATTTTTATCATTTCTGTTTCTTTAGAGAATATTGACTAATGTGCACATCACAATAAAAAGGCACTACATATCCAAAGAAATGACCTACAGCATGAGGAAACATCCTCATTGTAATGAAATAGTTTTAAGCCATATATCTAACAAGAGGTTCATACCCAAACAGACAATTCATAAGGAATTCAGCTAGTTATCCAGCCTCTTTCCTGCACCCTTGTATATGACTGTTCTCTAGCTGATTTCTGCGGTGTTTATTTCTTGTTGCTTCCCTTCTGTGCTTCAGTACTCTCACACACTTGGACCATCAGCATCCTGCCTAAGAAGCTCCCCAGAGATGACCCTATATCTATGGATTGAATCCAAATATAAATATTACAATAGACTTCTGAGCACAGGAATAAAGGAGAAAGGGGCTTTGATCTAGAGAGTCAGAATTGAGCCAAGATAATCTTGCCACAGATTTGAGTCAGATTTAAATGAACATGAAGTCCTTCGCTAAGTAGTTTTAGAGATCTGAAAATGGAGTAGCTGTTCTTTCATAGCTGGGTCAGAGCCTTACAGAATGCTTTGTGCTTCAGTTACTCCTGCAGTTGGCCCAGACAGTCAGTACATACTTCATACTTTCTAAATAGTGAATTCACGGATGAAAGCTTTTTACGCTTTAATTACAGCAATGATAGTACCTGGTCATTGCAAGGCAAGCAGGAAACATAATAATGTCATTTTGTGTTATTTTAGAACCATGTAAGTAGATTGTCACTGGGATATTTGAGGAGGGCCCTAACAACTGGTGCACCAAGAGGTTCAGTTGAATAATTACATTTTTAACGTATGCCTTGCTACACACCAACTCTTATGTGTAACTGAAGATTACAAAACCAGAATAGTGACCTTAGGGATGGCCCTGAAGGCTACCTCTCTATATAATTTGCACAACTTCCTCTTAGCTCCCTAATCAATACAATATCCTATATCCCTAAGCCTACTGGAATTGCTATTTTTCTCCTTTTTATATATTTCTGATACTCTCCATTTCAGACATTTCAAAGTACACTTCTGTCTCTTTCCCATTCCCTACCCCTAGGGACCCTTTCTATTTCCTCCAGCTACCCTAATGAAGTTTTTTCTTCCTTCCTTTTTCCCTTAAATTCAGAGATGTTCACTGTAGCACTTAGCAGAGTCTACACTTGCAAGACCCCCACTAGATTACTATATTATTTTATTTAATGGTTTAACAGAATGTCTATAATTGTACCATATTTTAACACTATGGAAACAAGAAAACGCCTGTTACTATCTAAGACTTTTAAATTTGTGCTCAAAGGTGAAAGACTTAGATCCCTGAGTGAAATATTGTTTAACTTTATACTATATTTATTTTAAGGAATACCATGTTTTGTTCCTGTATTAGCCATTTTTAGACTACTGAGCCCCAGTGAGCAAATAAAAAATTAATAATAATAAAGTGGTGAGTCAATGAGAAAGGAAGTTCAGGTGCATCTCAGACAACTGTATTTTTTTTTAAGTATTCTTAAAATCAGCTCTGGGGCACAGAGTTTTGCCAGAGCAAGATAACAGAGAGACTCTCACACATATGGAACTGGGAAGAAATGGAACAGAGCCAGCTTCCATCATCCAGTGAGCCTTTCCACAGGGGAGGGTGGAGCCCCAGCACTGAGTTCTCAGAATTTTCCCAGCAACATTGAATGTCCATAACAGAATCTGCACAGATGGGAACTTGGGAATTATTCCCAAAGGAGAATAAATTAAAACATCTTTGTTTCTAAGTCCATTTATTTTCCCCAAAGAAACAGGAAGTCAAGCCTTCCAATTAGAAAGTCAAAAATGTCAGTATTCTGGCTTTGTTAGCTGTGGCTTTTTCTTTCATAGATTTTTAACCCAATTACTGTGTATATAAAAATGAAAAAAGAAATTTAAACTCAATAAATGCCTCCTAGTTAGATATTTTCTTTTATATCATATATTTATTTTTGAGTTAGAGTATAATTATATAATCTACTTCTTTCCTTTTCTCCATCTTGACTTTCACATATATCTCTCCCTGTTCTTCATGACCTCTTTCATATATATGTAATATATATCCTATATATGCTTTTTCCTACATACAAACTGCTTAAGCATTATTATAATGTTACTCATATGTATGTATTCTGGGCTGACCATTTGGGACACCCTGACCACAAGAAAAACGAGTTGGTTTTCACAGAAATTCTTGAAAGCAAATGTAAAATATCTAAGTATTATTTGGGACCATCAATGTGCTACATAAGATTTTATTTAGGCCAAAAAGTATTTACCTGCATCACCCAGACAGTTTCCTAGTTCTCAGCCTCCAGATGCACATATAAGCCAAGCTCAAGCTAATGCTAATTCTTTACAATGCTGTTAAGTCCTTGTTACAGCTACCTTAAAATAAACAGAATATTGTGAATAGGTCACCCCAAAATGTCTATAGGTACTGAAAAGAAAAGATAAGATTTCATGATACTTCAATTTCTGTGGGAAAAATATCAAGATTCAGACATACTTCTTGGGTTGCCATGGTTACAGAAAGCAAGCTGTAAAATTAAGTCATAGAGGACAGTACAGCTGGGATCTTTGAATCCTGCACTTTCCTTCTTAAGATTATGACTGAAATCTCCTTATCTTTTTTCTTTTTTTTCTTAATTTATTCATATTACATCTCGACTGTTAGCCCTTCCCCTGTTTCCTCCATCCCTCTTTCCCACTTCCCCCCTTCTCCCCTCCCCTATGTCTGTGATTGAGAGAGACCTCCTCCCTCTATATATATTCTTAGAATACTGAGTCTCTTCTTGGTAACTTGCTGTCCTTCCTCTGAGTGCCGCCAGGCCTCTCCATCCAGGGGACGTGGTCAGAAAAGGGGCACCAGAGTTCGTGTGAGAGTCAGATCTCACTCTCCACTCAATGGTGGAGAATATCATGTTTGCCGGCTATGTCTTGGTAGGGGTTCGAAGTTTACTGCCTATATTCTCCTTGGCTGGTGCCTTAGTTTAAGGAGGACCCTAGGACCCAGATATGCCTGTCATAAAGTTCTTCTTGTAGGTTTCCAGGACCCTGTGGGTCCTACTGAAATCTTCTTATCTTTAACAACTGGTTTACAACTTAGTCCATAATGGCTACACAGGAAGATTGTAGCAACTGAGGTAGAGGCAAATAATTACTAAATCGACTTCCCTTACGACATTTCCTAAAAAGCTTGAAAAACTTTGAACCTTTTTCTGTTTCTTTCAAATATGATATCATCTAAATTTTCTAAATTAGTTTTAAAGTCAGTATCTGAGACTCAGGTTAAAGGAAACTCAACATCTATTCCTCAGATCTTCTACCCTGACTACAGAATAAGAAAATGCTAGATGGATGAGACTTTAAAATAGCCCTTTCAAAATAATTCTTTGTGGTTTGTTTGTTTGTTTGTTTGTTTGTTTGTTTGTTTTTTGAGACATGGTTTCTTTGTGGCAAAGTGTGGTGGCCTTGGGAGAAAGTTGGAAGATGCTAAGTAGGAATAGGATCCCAAGAATAAACAGAAGAATTGCAGGTCCGCATAATGACTAAGAGTATAAAACGGTTGGGTATCATGAGGAATGCTTAGAAGAATATAGTAGAAGATGGAGTCCAGTCCTGGCACAGCTCAGAACCAGAAGGAGGATGTGTGGAATCAGCCAAAAAAGACTTGGACCAAGAGGTGCAGTTCACACACTCTGGCACTGAGACAACACAGGCAACCTTTATCTACACAACTATTTTTCATAACTGAAAAGGTTTTACATTCACTTTCTCATCTACAGGATGAGTGTCTTTTAAGAACTACCTACATTTAACAATAATTTCACATTGTACTGTTTCCCTTTTTCTCTTCTCAGTCCCTGAAGTTTCCATCTAACCCATGAACTGTATCAAGAAAACAGAAACATAGCTTCAACAAGTAGTTAATATTTAAGCCCACGCATTGGTACATAACCAAGTGACTGTGATTGGAAGGAATTGCAGTTAAAATATAGAGAAATGATAGACTACACACACAGGAAATTCTGCTTTTATTGTTGGCATCTAGCATCTCCCACATCCTAATCAGGAGATCTAATGCTCTAACACCCAGGGAATCTCAGAAACTTAGTAACCTGCATCAATTCCTCATCCCTCCTTGGCTCACCTCTGAGTGTTCCCATTAAGTCTTGAGACCAATGATCCAGCAACCTTCCTAACCTTTTGATAATCATCCTACTGTTGTTTAGAACAAGTCCATGGGCAACTTATTTTCAAAACCAAGTTCTCATTGGGAAGAAACATCTGGAAGTTAGATGATGTACCTAGACCAAGCTCTGGTGTTGACTCAACTGTATCATCATTATTAGCAAATAGAGGAATAGCGATCTGTTCCATTTGCACAATCCTCAGAGATACACAAGAATTAATCACAGTCAAAGTTTTCTTTTCCTGGTTCTGGGAAAACATCTGACACATACAGAATTAAAGTAAAACCTGCCTTTGGCAAAGGCAAAAATGCAAACACAAGGCAAAAGTGAACCAAGCATTCTCTTGGGAAAGGCCAGGAGACTATGCATGAATATCCCTACATGCCCTTGTTATGGGGAGACCCTACTCCTCAAGCCTTGCCATAAGGAAAGCCATTACATTCATGCACTCTTCTCAGAAGAGACTAGCCTGCCTCCAAAAGTAACCTGATTCTGCAGACTATCCTTGCAGAACTGCGGAAGATGTTAGCTATCTATTTAAGGCAATCTGAAGGAGTCAATTTACAAAGAGAAAAAAAAAATTGTTTGGGCTCACAGCTCTGGATATTTCCACTCATGATAAGTTGGTCCTAGTGCTTGGAGCATGAAGCAAGGAGGTACCACATCATGAAGGAAGCACACACTGGTATGAAACCTGCTTCTGCTATCAGGTAGGTTAGGGGCCAAAGTCCCAGAATCTCCTTCAAACACAATCCCCCTATGATTTAAAGGCATCCCACAAATGTTCCCCTTAAATATTTCACAATCTTTGCATAACACCACCTGATGTCTAAGACTTAACCTCTGGGCTGTGGGAAGATGTTCCAGTTCAAGCTGATAGCACAGTCTTAGAGCAGTTCCTGTACCAGAAAGCAGCAAACTTAGTACACAAGCTCTAGTGTCTGAGTGGAAGGCAAATGGAGACTTACTCACTAGTCTCCTTGTTTGAAACTTTTCTTTTTTTTTCAGACAGGGTTTCTCTGTGTAGTCTTGGCTGTCCTGGACTTGCTTTGTAGGCCAGGCTGGCCTTGAACTCACAGTGATCCACCTGCCTCTGCCTCCCAAGTGCTGAGATTAAAGGTGTGTGCCACCACTGACAGACTGAAAATTTTTCTTAAATAAAAAACTATGATGTAATGAGAATAGAATCTTGGTCTTGCAAGAGGAAGAGTTTATGATGGTGACAATGATTGTGAGACATTGTGGATATACATGAGCCACTAAACTACACAGCTTTTTCCCCCAAATACATATGGACTTTATTGATTTATAATAAACTACACACAGTAAGGACAGTTATGAAACAATCAAGAACCCATATGTAAGACTTACATTAAAAATATTTAGCTCATTTTTATTTGGCAACCTTGAAGAAAATACTATCTATCCTATCTATATGAGTCTAATGTGCTGTACATATATCATACTCCATCATATCTTGTATTTATCAACTCAAAACCATCTTTCTAGACCTTCAATTTTTTTTAAATCCTATACAACTTAAGCCTAACTGTGAAACTAAAACTAATCTTTAACCTCAAAAGAGACTTGAGAAGGAATAAAAGTATTACTTAAGTAGGAAGTACAGGCAAACAGCTTCCAAAACTAAGAGATGACAGATGAAGTTTACCGCTTGGGAAGATTTAAGAGGACAACATAAAGAAACATAAAGAGATAGCAGAGGTGAGTCAGTCTGAACTACCTTCATGTTGATGGCAAGATGGCTTTCTTTCCATCCACGTGGTGCACCAAGGACATCAGAACATGGCTATCACTTTAACACCTCCCCAAAAAAGTGCAGGGGAACCAGTTACCACATAGTAAAAGGCTGCAAGTTAGCTTAAAGGTGGCTGCAAGAAAGAGGGTTAGAAGAGCATTAGTTAACCAGAGATGGAGGCGGCAGCATTTTAGAACTTAGATGTTCACTGGAAGGGCCTCCAAATTACTCAACATACACCCAGTACCTCAGTCTGCTACATGAAGCAGACACCCCTAGAGCACAGTTTTGAAATGTTACGTTCCCTTCTCTGAATATCAAAAAACCATAGAGATTATAGAAAACTGAAGCATAATAGAATGTACTATTTCCCCCCTACACAGAATAGAGACACAGTCAGCTGTATGAGATAAATAAGCTTTTATGTGGGCTAAAATTTTAAGTAGATTTTTTGAAAATGAAAATTATAAAAAAGAAATATTCATTACATAATAGAAATACAACCTTTCTGAGTTGTGTTTGAGAGGTGAAGAGTATATTAGACAAGAGATTGGAAAAGTTTTACTTCATAATTGTTGAAAACATTCAGACTCTCCCATAAAGAGCCAATCAACTAGAACCTGCTCAAAGAACAAAATATGAGATATGGAGTTTTACAGCTAAATACCAGAGAGTGAGTTTGCCTCATGTAGCAAAATTTGAGTAGATAGGCAATGTAGAGATATATATTTGCCAGTGATGGAAATAGTCTATTGTCTCTCTACAGTAGCCTTCACTGCTGTAAGCCTACTCTATATATGTTACAATGAAATAAGCAGACATACTTCTTGGAATGGCTTTTCTATCATCAGTTTAGAACAGCATAATAGCACAATGTAATGATTCTCTAAATAATGGAACGTTTGAGTTAAAAAGTCAAATGTATATATGTATATATAAACATATATATATTTATATTTATAATTGTAGTTGATAATAAGAATAAATAACTGGTTATATAATTAAGGAACTCCCGTGTGACAGTGGGGTCTTTCTTTGCATCTTGGAGCAAGAGTATGATATTGTTTTTTTAGCATTTTACCCATGCTCCAAAAACCAAACAAACAAAAAAACCAAAGCCTTCCATTTGTTGTGTGACAAGACTTCCTATGGAGAAGCAACACATAAGTATACCCATCCAAGATATGGAGCCTTGCTGGCTAGTTTTATGTGAACTTGACACAAGTTGGAGTCATCATAAAGGAGGAACCCTCAGTTGAGAAATTGCCTCTATAAGATTGGGCTTAGGCAAGCATGTTGATCATTTTCTTACTGACTGATGGGGGAAATCCTACCCTACCACCAGCATGGAGCATGGGGCCCCATGGGTGGAGGTTCTGGCATCTGTAAGAAAGTAGGCTGTGTAATCTGTGAGAAAAAAGCCAGAAGCAGCACTACACTGTGCCCTCTACATCAGGGCTTGCCTCCAGGTTCTGCGCTATTTGAGTTCCTTTCCTGACTTCCTTTGATGATGAACAGTGCTGTGGGATTGCAAATCAAATCTTTTCTCCCCAGCTTTCTTTGGCTACAGTGTTTCATCACAGCAATTTATAACAGTATAACCCTAACAAGAACAAAGACCTTGACAGACCAAACTTCCACCAAAATCCAACTTGGTTCATCAATGGGTTACTAAGAGAAATTTGGGTGAGGTGACTACATAGAGGGTTAGAAATGACTCAGTAACAGGTGCCTTACTAAGGCCCACCCCAGCATAGGTCACAGTTTACAAAAGCTGGGAACCTGAAACACATTGCACAGCCTGCATGCAGCTCAACAGGTGCCTTTTACAAGTAAATAATTTGTCTGAACCTCTTCCTGGCAGCTGTTCTTATCTCATTCTTCTTTTTATCTTATATTCTCTGAGAAATGATTGTCAGCAGTCTTTATTGCCTATTCCTGGGGTGTTTTGGGGAGGGATTGGAGCAGAGATAGTGTATCTGGTCAGTTTCAGAGACTTCCTAAACTCTTTTGAGTTGTTTACCATCTGATCTATCTCCAAACAACAGCCACAAAAACAAAAATACAGGCTAAAAATGGTTTAAATATCTCTGGGAGAGTGACCGACATGTTAGCTGCTGAAGTGGCAATTGTAGTTTACTTTGATGAATACTAACTTTCATCACCCCAATCAAACCTGAGTTATAGAAAGATGATAGGTAGATAATTGATTGAATGATAGATAAAGGAAGATGGCAAATAGATAAATAGATGGATGATAGATTAATTGATCGATAGATATATGATAGATAGATAGATAGATAATAGAAAAATATAAGTAAAAGATAACTTATACATACATGGATTATAGCTAATGAATAGACAAATTAAAGATAGGTGATGAAACATTGAGAGAGAATTTATTAATAGATGAGAGACCAATGAGTGACAAATGATAAGTACTCAGATTATAGATATATGGGTAATACATTATTTTAAAATGGCAAATTATAGTTAATAGATGATAGAAACATACGTTATAAATAATAATTATATCAACTAACACATTTATCAGGCATAGCAGCAATTAAGAATTTTGCCTATGTTCTGCCTATTGGAGAGATAAATATTGCTGTGAGAACACAAAATAGAAACCAGTCTTAGTACAAGATTCTATGCAAAGTCTAAGTAACTGTTTTTGTCTGCAACTGACTTGGAACCCCAAAGTAGTTAAATCATATTTGAGAGTAATAGTATTACTGCCCACAATAGTATTTGGTAAGTGAGAAGGGATCATATCTGCTGGGAAGATATCTCAAATTCCTCTGTAATTCTTACATATTTGCTCTATATGTAAATTGAATCATAGCACTGACATATTTCAATATGCTATAACATTAAGCCTGCTGTAAAATTTATCCTTTGAAGATAAGTCACAAAACAATACTCACTCAAATGGCCTAATGTACAAGAAGATGTGGTTAAACCTCCTCAGGATAGAATATGACCATAAAATTTAGCTTACCATCAACTTCGTGATATGCTAAATAGACTTCGCATTTGTTTGCAACAATGTAGGTCAAGCTGGAAGTGAGTAATCATATTAGTATGAAAACAAGGTCAATGTGTGTAATGCTTTTATGAAATTTCATTCTTTTTATTCTTTTACAATTTTTAACATTTTTGTTAATTATTCACTTCACATCCTGGTCACAGGCCCCTCCCTGTCTTCCTCCCAGTCCCACTCACCACACCCCATTTCCCCTTTTTCCCTCCTATACTTTTCAGAGAAGAGGAGACCCCCAACTACATCCCACCACCACTCCCCAGCATTTCAAGTCACATTAGGACTGAGTGCATCCTCTTCCCCCGTGGCCCGATTAGGTAACCAAGCCAGGGGAAAGTGATTGAAAAACAGGGAACAATGTCCATGTCAGAGTCTGTCTCCATTCTCCTTACTAGGGGACCCATATAGGGACCAAGCTGCCATTGGTTGTATCTGTGTAGGAGGCCTAGGTCCAATACATGCATGGTCCTTGCTTGGAGCTTTAGTCTCCATGCTGCACCACCTCCATTAGCCCTGGTTAGTTGACTCTAAAGGTCTTCTTGAGGAGCTCCTGACCCCTTGAATCCTTTCTACCCTTCCTCCCACTCTTCTACAAGACTCCCTGTGTTCCACTCAATGTTTGCCTATGGATCTCTGCTTTCTGTTTCATCAGCTGCTGGGTGGAGCTACTCAGAGAACTGCTATGCTAGGCTCATATCTGCAAGCAAAGCAAGTATTATTAATAGTACTATGAATTGGCAGTCTCCCATGGTGTGGGTCTCAGCTTTGGGCAGACATTGGTTGAAAATTTCATCAGTCTTTGCTTTATTTTACTCCTTGCACCTTAAACATAGTAAGTTTTGGGTCAAAGTTTTGGTGAGTGAATTGGTGATCCCTCATTCCACTAGGAGTCATGTCTAGTTAGAGGGAGGACTCTACAGTCTCTATGACCCCTGCTACTAGGAATCTCAGCTACAGTCACCCTCATATCCTTTGTCATAGGTCTACAGCTTGTCACAGAGAAGCCCTACCTCTTCTCTCTACAAGCCCTCTGTCCTCCAGCCCCTGTTCTCTCTAAGTCTGATATTGACACTAATTCCTCTCAATACTCCTTCTCTTACCCTGTGCTTTATCCTTAACAACTTTATCTGTCTATTCTATTTCCACTTCTGAGTGAGATTCAAGCATCTTCTCTTGGCCCTTCCTTGTTACTCAGCTTCTCTGGCTCTATAAATTGTAAATTGATTATCCTGTACTGTATAGCTAAAATCCATTTCTAGGTGAATACAAACTATGTGTGCATTTCTGTGTATGAATTACCTCACGCAGGATGAACTTTTCTAGTTCTATCCATTTACATGCAGACTACATGATTTCCTTGTTTTTCACAGCTGAGTAGTATTCCACTATGTAAATGTTCCACAGTATCTTTATCCATTCCTTAGTTGAGAGAAATCTAGGTTGTTTCCAGTTTCTGGCTATTACAAATAAAGTAGTTATGAACATAGTTGAGCAAATGCCCATGCTGTATGGAGGAGCATCTTTTTAGGTATATGCCCAGAGGTATGGCTGGGCCTTGAGGTAGAGGTATTTCAACAGTGCTTGTACAAGTTTTCACTGCCACAAGCAATGGAGGAATGTTCCCCTTTCTCCACATCCTTGTCAGCATGTGTTGTCACATGTGTTTTTCACTTTAGCCTTTCTGATGGGTGTAAGATGAAATTTCAGAGTCATTTTGATTTGCATTTCCCTGATAACTAAGGATGTTGAACATTCTTTTAAGTGCTTCTCAGCCATTTGACATTCTTGTTTATAATGGTCTGTTTAGCTCTGTACCCTATTTTTAAATGGGTTTTTTGTTTGGTTGCTGTTTATCTTTTTTTGAGTTCATTATATATTTTGGATTGTAGTTCAGCACCCAGTGGGTGGGTGGCCTGGGTTCCATGTCCTGTGGGTTAGTCCAGGCGCTGCTTTCCAAAGGATGACAGTAGACAGACCTTGGGATCAACGGTACCAAGTGCTTGTTTCTCCTTCAGGGCTGACTAGACCACTTTTGGGTGAGGCCCATTACCTAGGTGCTAGGCCATCTTTCCAGTCTCACCAGGGGTCAGCATTGAAGCTAGTAGCAGTGGTGAATCAGGCCCCCATCGACATTGCTGCCTAACCTCCACCAGGTGTCCATCAGCACACCCCCACTGGCTTCCTCACCCCACCACCACCTCAAGCCCCATCTGCACACAAATAAATGGAGTCTCAGATGGTCGTGGTGGAGGAATGGCAAACAAGAAAGCAAGCAAGCACAAGAGCACCATCAGCCAGCCTTTATTTATAACCCTTGGGAAGGATTTTCAGGGTGAATGTGTTTGATTTGCTAGAGCTAAGGGTACCAGGATGCTTAATCTACATACAGTGGTACAATGTGTCATTTACAGTCAATAACATAGGGCCCTATCACAAGAAGGAGAAAACAGTACTTAATTATCCTGTGTGTGAGGTGATTTCTTCCAGGGACAATTAAATATCATGTGCTGAAGACTTGGATCTCATCAGCATAAGGTAAGGTACTTTCTGGAATTCCTTGTGCTTGGTGATCAAGTGCCTATTAGGAAAGGATCAAGCTTGTAATCTTGCCTGTGGGCTATGAGAAGCTCCTTATAAAACCTGGGGTTACCAGATCAGGTAAAGAGAGAACTCTGTTAAGGAAAGAAAGTCGGCCTTCCTAGACTGAGTGCAAACCAGGTATCTGAAGAAGGCAGACTTCAACCTTATCCAGCAGAGTGTAATATTGGATATTAGTCCTTTATTAGACATACGGTTTGTGAAGATCATTTCCCAATATCTAGATGCCGTTTTGTTCTATTGACAGTTTCCTTTCCTTTACATAAGCTTTTCAGTTTCATGAGGTCCCGTTTATTAATTATTGATATTAGAGCCTGAGTTGTTGGTGTTCTGTTCAGAAAATTTTCTCCTGTGCCAATGAATTTAAGGCTTTTCCCCACTTCCTCTTCTAATAGGTTTAATGTTTCTGGTTTTATGTTGATGTCTTTGATCCATTTGGATTTGAGTTTTGTGCCTGATACGGGTCTATTTGCATTTTTGTACATGTGGTTTCTACATGGGTTGTTTTAGCTATTCTATGTTCTTTTTTCTAGATCTTTCAAGATCTAAAAAAATTGTGTTGGTATGTTGAAAGAATTGCATGGAATCTGTAGATTGTTTCCCATAACAAGACCACTTTTTCTCTGTTAATCTTAATGATCTATGAGCATAGAAGATCTTTCCATTTTCTGATTATCTTCTTCAGTTTCCTTTGTCAGATTTGAAATTCTTGTAGTGTAGGTTTTGACTTGCTGGGTTAGAGTTACACCAAGATACCTTATATTATTTGTGGTTATTGTAAAAAGTGTTGTTTTTCTATTTTTTTTTCTTAGCCCATTTGCATTTATATACAGGAGACTACTGATTTTCTTTTCTTTTCTTTTTTAGTTAATCTTGTGTCCATTCCTTTGGCTGAAGGTGTATATCAGCTATAGGAATTCCCTGGTAGAATTGAGGTTGTTTATTTATACTACTAGATCATTTGTGAATAGTGATACTTTGAATTTTTCCATTTCAACTTGTATCATTTTCCTTGACCTTGCTTTGTTTACTTATTACTCTGGATAGGATTTCAAGTACTCTACTGAAGAGATACAGAGAGAGTGGGCAGCTTTGTCTTGTCCCTAATTTTAGTAGAGTTGTTTGAATTTCTCTCCATTGAGTTTCATGTTGGCTATCTGCTTGTTGTATATAATTTTTATTATGTTTTTCCTTTTTTATTGAACAATAAAATCATTCATATTACATCTCAATTGCTATCCCATCCCGTCCATACTCCCATTCCTCCCTCCCTCCTGCTTTCATCCCATTCCCCTTCCCTATGACTGTGACTTATGGGGACCTCCTCCCCTTGAATATGATGTTAGGGTACCAGGTTTCTACTTGATAGTCTGCTATCCTTCCTCCGAGTGCCATCAGGCCTACCCATCAAGAGGACATGGCCAAATATGGGGCACCAGAATGTGTGTGTAAGTCAGTCCCCAGTCTCCACTTAACTGTGGAGAATGTCCTATCCTTTAGCTATATCTGGGTAGGGGGTTGATGATGACTGTGAATTGTCCTTGTTTGGTGCCATAGATCAAGCAGAACCCCTGGGCCTAGACTGCCCATCATAATGTTCTTCTTGTAGGTTTCTAGGACCCTCTGGATCCATCTATTTCCCTATCTCCTATATTTCTCTCACCTTAGGATGTCCTTACCTCTATCCCACTTTCCTGGCAAGTGAAGACTTTCATGGGACATGCCCCTTGGCCTAGTGTCCAGATATAAGTGAGTATATACTATTTGAGTCTGCTTCTGTGTTAGCTTACTCATTACAATCATTTCTAGTTCAATCCATTTGTCCACAAATTTCAGAAATTCCTTGTTTTTAATAGCTGAATAGTATGACATAGTGTAAATGTACCACAGTTTCTTTATCCATTCTTCTACTGAGGGACACTTAGGCTGTTTCCATGATCTGGCTATTATGAATAAGGCCACTATGAACGTGGTTGAGCATATGTATCTGTTGTATGCTGGAGGATATTCTGGGTATATTCCAAGGAGTGGAATAGCTGGGTCTTGAGGAAGCCTTATTCCCAGTTTTCTGAGATAGTACCAGACAGATTTCCAAAGTGGCTGTACTAGTTTGCATTCCCACCAGCAATGAAAGAGTGTTCCTCTCTCTCCACATCCTCGCCAGCATGTGGTGTAGCTTGAATTTTTTATCTTAGCCACTCTGATGGGTGTAAGATGGAATCTCAGAGTTGTTTTGCTTTGCATTTCCCTGATGACTAAGGAGGTTGAGCATTTCTTTAAGTGTTTCTCAGCCATTTGATATTCCTCTGTTGAGAATTCTCTGTTTAATTCTGAGCCCCATTTCTCAATTGGGTTATTTGGTTTGGTGATGTTTAATTTCTTGAGTTGTTTATATATTTTGGATATTAGACCTTTGTCAGATGTAGAGTTGGTGAAGATCTTTTCCCAGTCTGCAGGCTGTCTCTCCTGCTTTACAGAAGCTTCTCAGCCTCATGAGGTCCCATTTATTAATTATTGACCTTAAGGCCTAGGCTGTTGGTGTTCTGTTTAGAAAGTTGTCTCCTGTGCCAATGTTTTCCAAGTTCTTCCCCACTTTTTCTTCTAACGTATTTAGTGTCTCTGGTTTTATGTTGAGGTCTTTAATCCACTTGGACTTGAGTTTTGCGCATGGTGACAAATATGGGTCCAATTGCATTTTTCTACATGTAGACATCCAGTTAGACCAGCAACATCTGTTAAATGTGCGATCCTTTTTCCATTGAATAGATTTGGCTTCTTTGTCAAAAATCAAGTGACCATATTTCTGGGTCTTCCATTCGATTCCATTGATCCACTGGCCTATTGCTATGTCAGTATCATGCTGTTTTAATTACTGTTGCTATATGGTACTGCTTGAGATCAAGAATGGAGATTCCTCTAGAGGGTCTTTTGTTGTAAAGGATTATTGTATGAGCTTTGTATCCCTGATCTCCCTAAGACTTTCATTATGAAAGGGTGTTGGATATTGTCAAAGGCTTTTTCTGAATCTAATGAGAGAATTATGTAATTTTTTTCTTTCAGTTTGTTTATAAGGTAGAAAACATTGATGGATTTCTGTAAGTTGAACTATCCCTGCATCCCTGGTCATGGTGGATGATGTATTTGACATGTTCTTGGATTCAATTTTGAGTATTCTATTGAGTATTTTTGCATCAATGTTCATAAGGAAGACTGTTTAAAAATTTTTTTCTTTCTTGAGTCTTTTTGTGGTTTAGGTATGAAAGTTATTGCAACTTTATAGAATGACTTTTGAATTGTCCTTTCTGTTTATATTTTGTGGAATAGTTTGAGGATGTTGGTATTAGCTCTTCTTTGAAAGTAGTGTAGAATTCTAAGATAAAAGAAACTGGCTCTGGGCTTTCTTTGGTCAGAGACTTTTGATGACTGTTTCTATTTCCTTACAGAGTACATCATTGTCTAAATTCTTTATGTGATCTTGGTTTAGCTTTGGTAAGTGAAATCTATCAAGACATGAACTCTGGTACTCCTTATTTGATTACTTCCCCTTGGTGAGGAGGCCTGGCAAGATTCAGAGGAAGGGGAAGCAGGTTATCTGGATGAAACCTGTGGTCATATGGTGGGGTCCTCTTCTGTCAGAGGTTTGGGGAGGGGAATAGGTTGAAAGGGGGAGGGAGGGGGAATGAAAAGATACAAGTGAGGGGATAGTAGTTAGGATGTAACCTGAATACATTATTTTAAGAAAAAGAAAGTCATCCATTTCCCTTAGATTTTCCAATTTTGTAGTATACAGGCTTTTGGAATAAGGCTGAATGACTCTTTGGATTTCATTAGTGTCTGATGTTATGTCCTGTTTTTCCTTTCTTATTTTGTTAATGTAGGTGCTGCCTCTCTGCCCTTTAGTAAGTTTGGTTGAGGATTTGTATATCTTGCTAATTTTCTCAAAGAACCAGCTCTTAGTTTCCTTGATACTTCATAATGTTTTCTTTGTTTCTAAATTATTGATTTCAGCACTGAGTTTGATTATTTCCAGCTATCTACTCCTCTTGGGTATGTTTGCTTCATTTTGTTATAGAGTGTTAAGGTATGCTTTAAGTTACTATTATGAGAACTGTCCAACGTCTTTATGAGGGCACATAGTGCTATGAGCTTTCCCCTTACAACTGTTCATTGTGTCCCATAAGTTTAGGTATGTTGTACCTTGATTTTATTTGAATTCTAGAAAGTCTTTAATTTCTTTATTTCTTCTCTGACCCAGTGATCACTGCATAGAGAGCTGTTCAGTTTCCACAAGTTTTTGTTTCTGTTGTTGAAATCTGGTTTTAATTCATTTCAATTTTATTGTTCTTGTTGAGGCTATCTTGTCAACAACCTCAATGTGGTCAATTTTGGAGAAGGTTAGGTAAGATGCTGAGAAGAAGGTATTTTTTTGTGTGTGTTTGGGTAAAAATGTTCTATAGATATTTGTTATGTCAATTTGATTTATGATGTCTGTTTGTTTCATTTCATCGTTCTTTAGTTTTTGTCTAGATGATCTGTCCATTAGTGAGTGTAGGATGTTGATGTCTCTCACTATTAATGTGTGGGGATTGATGTGTGACTTAAGCTTTAATAATGTAATTTTACAAATGTGAGTGTTCTTGAACTTGTGGCATAGGTGTTCAGAATTGAGACTTCATCTTGGTTTTCTCTGTGATGAATGTGAAGTGTCCTTCTGCATATCTTTTGATTAATTTTGGTAGAAAGTCTATTTTATTAGATAGTAGAATGGCTACTCCAGCTTGCTTCTTGGGTTCATTTGCTTGAAAAGCCTCTTTCCATTTACTCTGAGATATCTGAGGTATCTGCTTTTATTGTAGAGGTGTATTTCTTGTGTGCAGCAGATGGGTGGATACTGGTTTTGTAAACATTTTGTTAGCCTGAATTTTTTTAACTGGGGAGTTAAGTCCATTTATGTTGAAAGGTATTAATGACCAATGGTTGTTAATTCCTGTTATTTTGATATTGATCATGGTAGATTGTATGGTGTGTGTGTGTGTGTGTGTGTGTGTGTGTGTGTGTGTGTGTGTTTCCATTCTTTTGGTTTTGCTGATGATGGGGGTCTTTATTCCCTGTGTTTTCTTGAGTGTAGTTAGCCTCCTTAGGTTGGAGTTTTCCTTGTAGTATCTTCTGTATGGCAGATAGATATTGTTTAAACTTGTCTTTGTCATGGGATAGCTTGTTTTCTCCATCTATGGTAAGTAAAAATTTTGCTGGGTATAGTACTTGGGGTGACATCTGTGGTCTCGTACTATTTGTAGGATATCTACCTAGGCCCTTCTGCATTTAAGAGTCTCTGTGGAGAATTCAGATGTAACTATAATAGGTCTACCTTTATATATGACTTGGCCTTTTTCCCTTGAAACTTTTATTATTCTTTTTTTATTCTGTACATTTAGTGTTTTGATCATTATGTGGTGGTAAGATTTTCTTTTCTGTTCCAATCTGTTTGGTGTTCTGTAAGATTCTTGTATGTTTATAGGTATTTCTTTTTTATATTGGGAAACTTCTATGATTTTTTTGAAAATATTTTCTGGGCCTTGGAGCTGGGAATCTTCTACTTTGCTTATTTCTATTATTCTTAGGTTTGATATGTTTTGTAATGTCTCAGATTTCTTGGATATTTTGTGTCAGAAACATTTTATATTTAACATTTTCTTTGACTGATGTATCAATTTCTTCAATAGTATATTCTACACCTGAGATTCTGTCTTCAATTTCTTGTACTCTGTTGGCGATGCTTGTGCCTGTAGTTCCTGTTCTCTTCCCTAGGTTTTCCATCTCCAATATTGCTTCATATTGTAGTTTCTTTATTGCTTCTATTTTCATTTTCAGGTCTTGAAAAGGTTTCTTCAGTTCCTTCGCCTGTTTCACTGTATTTTCCTCTATTTCTTAAATGGTTTATTCAATTCCCTCACCCATTTGATTGCATTTTCATGTATTTCTTTGAGGGATTTACTTTTCTCTTACAAGGCTTCTATCATTTTTGTTGATTTCCAAAGTTTTAAGTTCATTGTCCCACATATCAGGTGGGTTAGGGTATCCAGGGCTTGCTCGGGTTAGATATCTGGGTTCTGGATGTGCCATTTGGCCCTAGATTTTGCTGCATGTGTTCATATGCTTATCTCTAGCCATCTGGTTGACCCTGGTGCTAGCAAGTCTGGTGGTTCCTGATGGTAGTAGGCCTCTAAGATTGTATATAGAGCTGTTGGTCTCTGGTGGTAGCAGCCCACTAGTTTTTCTGGGTGATAGCAGGAGTCCAAAGATGCAGAGAAAGCTGGTAGTCTCTGATGACTGATGGTCTATGGCTGACAGGTGGAGATGGGCTCCAAAAGGCGGTGTGGGCCTGGAGCTGTAGGTCCCTTGTGGTTGTGGATCTCTGCAGCTCCTTCTCCCTGATGACTACTGGTCTTTGGGATTATGGGTATGGATGGGGCCTTGGGAGATGGAACATGCCTGGGAGCTAGAGCATGGCACATGTTGCAGGGATGAAGCTCAGAGGGTCCATGGTAGATCATGACTCTGCAGTGGGGTTCTGGTTGGCCAGGAGTTGGAGCAGGGTTCTTACCTCCTGTTCCTTCATGGCTGCCTGTCTCCAGGATTGCAGATTGCTGGGGCATGGGAAATGGAAAGTACTCAGGAGATGGAGAGTCTTGTTCACTTATTTTTTAATTTAGCCTCTCTCTCTCTCTCTCTCTCTCTCTCTCTCTCTCTCTCTCTCTCTCTCTCTCTCTCTCTCTTTCTCTGCTCTGTGTGTGTGTGTGTGTGTGTGTGTGTGTGTGTGTGTGTGTGTGTGCCTCTCTGTGTCTCTGTGTCCCTGTGTCTGTCTCTGCCTCTCTCTCTCTCTCTCTCTCTCTCTCTCTCTCTCTCTCATATTTCACTTTTAATTTAAAACTTTTCCTACCTCTCACTGTCACCCACCAAATGCTAAGTATCTTCATGCTGATACTTTATGTCTATCACATAAATGTGATCCTAAATGTAGGCATTTTGAAAAGTACCATGATTTGAATAGGAAAGCCTAAGCATGGAGCCATGGGTGTAGTCCATACAGGAAAGGACCACACAGCAAGCTAACCCTGCATACCCCTCCAGAAATATAAGTTTTAGTACTGTCCCTGGGTAGAATGCTGGGGAATGTACTCACTTGTGAGGATTCTTACCTAATAAGAATACTCTTGCAAGTTCATGCAGCTCCTGGCTGATCAGGTAGCTTATACTAACAATGTGATTTATGTATACTTTTGCCAGGATGTGAGTAGCTCAAGTTGGTCATGACCGAACCACATGAAAACTCCTGTGTACCAAAAATCATGTGAGCTTCCCTAAGTGTATAAATTTTGCAAGAGTTAATGTCAATTATAGCAGAAATAAGTGCATCTGAGCGAAAGTCCTAAAAGGGAATACCTGCAGACTCACAACTGGTTTCTTAGGACTTCAAATGGCTTTTACTTTTGCTTAATATAATCTCTATCTTGTAACTTGTAATAAGCTGTAGCCATGAATAGAAAAATATTTATAGAATTTTTAATTCCTTCTCGTGAATTGTCTACCCTGAAGATAGTTTAAGAACCTCTAGCCATGAAGGAATTTTGGGAAGCCATACAGAGAAGGAAACATGAACTTGAAGGAGGGATGTATGGCCTACGAAAGCTCATATAAGCCATGAAATTATGTGGGGTTGATATATAGAAGGGAGAATTTTACTGGCACTAAGGCTTGTGAGTGAAAATAAATACAAAATTATGCCTGACTTGGTGGCTGACACTTATATTTTCAAAATTAAAAGGCCAAGGACTGCCATGAGTAGAAAGCCAGCTTTGGCTACAAAGCTATCCAGTATCCACTAGGAGAGAGGGGCAGAGAACAAAGGAATGGAGGGATGGAGGGATGGAGGAGGAAGAAGAAGAAAAAGAAAAGAGATAAAGAAGAAGAAGAAGAAGAAGAAGAAGAAGAAGAAGAAGAAGAAGAAGAAGAAATAATGAAGGAAAGGGATGAAGGGATTATTAAAAGTCTTCAGAAAGCCTTCTTGGGTATCATCTTACTTCTTTCTTTCTAACTCTGGTAACAAACATCACACAATTACTTTTGCTTTCTAAATGATGCCTGTAAGCTTAGAAGCTCATTATTTACAGCTCCATAGCTCATTTGTGCCTCTTAAAAACAGCAATGGGATATTTTCCTGATTTTAGTATTGATGCATCATAGATTTAACCTTTTGTGAAAGCTACTTGTTTTGTGTTTTTATAGATGAGGATCACAAATACAACCATATGTGGACTGTCACTCTTTTGAGAAAATTTACAAATTGTGCCACATGATAGAACATACACTATCAGAAGTTATTCCACTTCAGCTGTCAGGAAAGCATTTGATTCTTTTGTTTGGCCAAGTCATTTAGCCTAGCAACTGAAACACTTCTGATATGGACAGTTGATTTCCTAATAAAGCTTCTAGTTCCTGTTCATGAACAAACTCAATATTGTACAATTCAATTTGACCTGATACTCATGGAAAGCCCTCCTCTGGATATTTCTTCTTACTTGTGTTATTAGCCCCTTTTCTTAGCTTGAAAAAAAACTTCATTGTCCTTTGTTCTTAAATCAAGTATTTAGAGCTGTCAAAATGAAGACTTTCTACAGATATTCAAATGTATTTTTTCCTAAAATACAATAAATCTAACTAACTTCCCACAGAAAATTTTCTTCTTTATTAAAAAAATAACATAAAAGTGGAGTGGATCAATTG
The DNA here is from genome assembly GCF_964271855.1 of Acomys minous. Classification (NCBI taxonomy): domain Eukaryota; kingdom Metazoa; phylum Chordata; class Mammalia; order Rodentia; family Muridae; genus Acomys; species Acomys minous. Next base: position 80,760,212 of record NC_140483.1, read on the forward strand.
AACAATATTCCTTTGGGGAGAGTGGTGGCTCTACTGATTATTTTCTTTGGCACCTATTTAGGTGCACTTTTTAGGGGCCTACTTGTCTTACACTCAGACAAGAAACCAGACTTTGATGACAGAAGTCATCTGGCTAGAAAATAGACTGGGCACTCTAGGGTTATCAGTTATGATGATTCTTGTATTAAAGTATAGCAGTCTAACTAAAATCCAACGACTTGTTTCTGGTTCTGTGTTTCCAGATATAAGAAAATGCCACACACAATTCACACACTCCACAAGGCTGGTGGAAAGACTATTGGCACAGGAGATTTCAAAAGCTGTTCCTGTTATAAGCCATTACAACAGCTAAGTAAAAATACAACAAAGATTTAAAATATACAACAAGAGTGTGTGCCAATATGGATTCAGCCACCTTTGAATTTTGTATTTAAACAGACATAAGTAATGATGTTGACATATAATCTATATGAAAATAACAAGAGTCAGACAAGGGGCTTGCTTTGCATATTGAAGCAAAGTGGAATGTATTATGTACGACTGTTCAGCACCAAGCCCAGAAGACACATTTAACTTTTTAAAATTTTTAATTTATTATAATTTATTCAGATTACATCCTTAATGTTATCCCCTCTCTTGTATCTTCCCTCTCCACCCTCCCTCCCTCTTCTGCCTTAATCCCTCCCTCAGACCTCTGACAGAAGGGGACCTCCTCCCCCACCATATGGCCACAGCTTATCAGGTCTCATTCACACAGCCTGATTCCCCTTTCTCTATGTGCCCCTGGGCCTCCCTACCAAGAGGAAGTGATCAAATCAGGGGCAGGGCAGTTCATGTCAGAGTCAGTCCCCATTCACCCACAGTTGTGGAGAATGAGCTATCCATTGGCTGGCTCTGGACAGGAGGTCTAGGTTTACTGCATGTATTGTCCTTGGTTCGTACAACACTTTGTACAGCCCCCCTCCCCCCCAGGTCCAGATTCACCAGATACATTTAATTTTTATAAACTTGTAGTTGTAAAGAAATGGATTTTACCTGAAAATTTGCCTAATTGTGTGATTTGATGTTTTGGGCACCTGGCACCTGACAGATTCTAATTTCAATATTTTAAATCATCATTGAGATTGCATTAAACTTTAATTTTTACTGCTTTTAATCATTTATTCTGTCCCAACAACCCTTTTCTATTTTTAATACTTTCTTTTAGTTTATGAAATGAATGGGGAGCAAATTTCTTATCCAGAATTTACCTAGATCCATTTTCACTAGGAAAATATGACACCTGTACTTAGCATGCAGAGACAACAGAAAAATTTTAACAACTTTTTGAAAATTAGACAAATAAAACCTTTTCAAATTTACTATCATATTAATGCTTTTACACTAATGCTCCTAAGTGTTTTCTTTGTTTTTATTGAAACTTATATGTGTGGGACTCTAGGTTTTGAGTTATAATACTAGTGAGAATATTTACTGGGCGTGATGTTTTTCTCAGTCCAGTGAGTGTCTCTACTACCACACCATTCAGCTCCACGCCCAAACCCACCGAACTTCAACCCTGAGTAACTCAGTCTGAGTAGCTCATCAGGCCAAAAATCTCTTGACATAAAAATTACCAGAGTGTGTCCTCATCCTCACAGCTCTCTGGGCTGTTACATTTCTTTGCGCAGGACAGATTTGTTGCTCATTCACCGCATGCAATTTACTGCCTTGATTATGCAAAATCAAGACACAATCCTTACCAAAATCAAGGAAAGAAAATTAAATCTCCTCTCATTTATACACACATACTTATATACTGCAAACACATTTGTTGAAATGTATATCTCTGTGTGTACAAGTGTGTGCAAAGATTCTAACTAAGTAAGGAAAGCAAGAGTCTGAGCTGAAGGTTTAAGGGTAGATATTTCATTTCTGCTGAGATTGGGGCAAAGGATTATTGAATGAAGAAGTGACAGGGTACGGCTGGAGACAGGCTTCAGCAGTTGAGAGTGCTTATCCTTGGAAGCACTGAAGTCTGCTACCCAGTATCCATATTGTACAGCTGAAAGTGCATTTGGAGCTCCATGTCCAGAGGATCCAATGCCTCCTCTGGCCTCCACAAACAACCATACTAAAATGTATAAAACTGCATGTACATGCACACACACACACACACACACACACACACACACACACACACACACAAACATATTTAAAAATCAGGACTGGAGAGATAGACCACTAGTTAAAAGCACTGCTTGCTCTTCCTGAGGTCTGGACTTCAATTCACAGCAACACATGATGGCTCACAACCATTTATAATGGAATATGATGCCCTGTTCTGTCAGGCAAGTGTGCATGCAGATAGAGCAGTCACAGACATAAAATATACAAACAAAAAAATTTTAAAACATAATATAAATATTTTAAAAAGAGGTTATTTTGGAAAGAAAAGATAAATGGTAGGCAATTAGTAAATGAGTTCCTCATCCTAAATGTCATGTTCCTGCACTAGAATTTTTGATTTTACTTTAAATTACAACATAGTCATGATAGTGTCTGATTCAACTTTTGTATATGGCTGCTCACAGATTACAACATCTTATCCTTTTGCCTTTTTGGTCCTACATCTGGACAACCTGATAAGAATATCTAAATATCCTTTCCTTTGGACTAGCAGAAATATCAAATATACAAGCTCAATCTACTGAGAGACTATATTCTCTATCCTATCTCCTAGCCACAATCAAGCCAGCCTATCTTCTTTTCTGTTAATTTAAGCATCTTTTTGACCTGCAGAACAGCCTGCCTTGCTCCTCCACTGTGTACAAAAGAATCTCTCCATTGCCCTCTCTGTAAAGACAACTTATTGCAGAGACAACTTCAACATTCAACATAAATGTACGTGCAGAGTAGGGGAGTGTGTGATCTGTCTCCACATAAACGCTATAAAATTGTGTTCATGGTCATTATCAATAGCTTAAAAATATGATTAGAGTCCTTTCTATTTACACTTAGTTCAGCACTTCATTTGCTAATTCACAGCATTATCCGTGGTGAAAACTTGTATCATTACTATGGAGTGATTATAGCTTTGATCTGTTCATTATACTATTACAAGTTTATTGCTTACACCTTCATTCAGATAGTTCAAGAAACTTTACTGGAAAGCCTAGTATTTTGATAACAATCCCAATACTCAGAAAGACATAAAGTTTGGTAAAATTAAATAGGACACTATCAGACACAATATCCTCACTACATCATAACATAATATAAGACTTTTTTTCTATAACAATTATGATATTATTTTCCAAGAATTTATGGACCATGATAAAATATAGACATTATATAGTAAATTAAAAATCAAGCAAACAAGTTTCTTTAAAATTTTATTGTGTCAATATCCCTGTCCACACCTCTGGCAGAAGCTTTCTACCCCACCAGAGGCCAGGACAACACCTGAACCTTAGGTAAGACCACACACACACACACACACACACACACACACACACACACACACACACACGCTGACCCTGCCAGCACAGACCAACTCAACTCCAACCATCCCTCTCCCTCTCTCCTCTTCGCCATGTCCTGGCCTACACCTTCAACACAGAAACCTCCTACCCAACTTTGCCTAGGCCAGCATCCAGAACCCCAGACAAAAGGCCAACTTTCTGAAAACCAACTGAAAGTCTCCTTCCCCACGTTGGCCAGGCCAACATCCTTAATCCCAGAAGCACATCACCAGACACTCCAACCCCGAATTTAGGAGAAAAACCCCTGCTCCACCAGGGGCCATCTAGACCATCAGAAACCCAGCCCCCAACTCAGGCCAAGAAAACAAACAAAACTCTACTCAACCACAGGCTATAACAGCAGAGAGGAAACAGAAACTAAGGAAGAAAACATCCATCCAACAAAGACAAACCCAGAAGTTGATATATAGACCTATAATAACTCCAAATCCATATGCCTAGATTACAGTGTAAGAATATAGTCAATAGCCACGAAAACATCTCACCACCAGAGCCCTGAATGTTCCAACATAGCTGAAGCAAAGAAAAACAAGCTTAAGCCAACTTTATGAACATGACAGAAGTCCTTAAAGAGGAAACCATTTAAACCACATAAAGATATAAAGAAAAGGACACTTTAAAAAAGGGGAAACTAGCCTAGCCTAGCTGTCCTCTGAAAGGATCCAACCAGCAGCAGATCAAAATATGCTGAGGCTCACAGTCAAACACTGGGTGTACAACAGGAAGTCTTGTAGAAGAGTTGGGGGTGGAATAGAAGGACCTTGGGGTGACAGGAAGTGAACAAGAAGAACAACAGTGCCAATTAATCTGGGCCATGGAGTGGGTTGCCCACAGAGACTGATACATTAACAAATGAATTAAACCTGGGCCCCTTACACATATGTAGCTAATGAGTAGCTTGGCCATCATGTGGGTCTCCTAGAAAGGGGAGAGGGGGCTGTCTCTGACATTGACACTGTTACCTGAATTTCACTTCACCTCAGCAAGGCTGCCTTGACAGGCCACAGGGCAAGAATATGCACCCAGTCCTGATGGTACTTAATGTGCTGGTGTGGATTGGTATGGGATGGCTCCCCTTACCTGAGGAGTAGAGGAAGGGGGCAGGGGGGAAAGGAAGGGAGGGTGGGACTGGGAGGAGAGGAGGGAGGAGCTATGATTGGGATGTAAAGGAAATATATAAGTAAAAAAATATTTTTTAAATGGAGGAAACCAATAAATCCCTTAAAAAGTATCAAAAATCCAAAAAAGACAAACAATTGAAGGAAACACAATTATTCAAGACTTAAAAATGAAAATAGAAGCAGTAAACACAAACTGAGGTAATTCTCAAAATGAAAAATGTAGATAAGCAAACAGGACCTACAAGGGTCCTTTACCAACAAAATAAAAGATATGAAAGACAGAATCTCAGGAATTTAAGATACAAAATAAAAAAAATAGGTACATCAGTCAAAGAAAATGTTAAATCCAAAAACTTCTTAAAGCAAAACATACAGGAAATCTGGGACACTATGAAAAGACCAGACTTCAAAATAGAAGGAATAGAAGAAAGAGAAGACATCCAGCGAAAGCCCCAGAAAATATTTTTAACAAAATCATCATTAACATTTCTAAAAAACAGAAAATTTTTCTAGCCTAAAGAAGGACATGCCTATAAAAATACAAGAAGTTATACAGAACACCAAAGAGATTGGACAAGAAAAGAAAGTTCATTTGCCATACAATAATCAAAACACTAAACATAGAGAACAATAAAAGCACACTAAAAAGCTAAAAAGGGAATAGGACAAGAAACATATAAAGGCAAACTTAATGGTATGAAACCTGACTTCTCAGGAAAGAATTAAAACCAAGAAAGGCATGAACAGAAGTGCTATAGATTCTAGGAGACCATAGATGCCAACCAGCACAGACTACTATACTCAGCAAAACTTTCAATCAACATTGATGAAGAAGACAAGATGTTCCATGATAAAGTCAAATTTGAATAGTATCGATCCACAAATTCAGCTCTACTAAATGTGCTAGAAGGAAAATGAGAACTCAAGGAGATTAACTCTAACTACAAAAACATAGACAATAAAAAATCGCACACCATCAAATCCCAACAACAACAACTATGACACTATTACTACTACTATTACTATTACTACTACTACTACTACTACTACTACTACTACTACTACTACTACTACTGATGCTGATACAAAATAACAGGAATTAACAATCACTTGTCATTGATGTCTCACAATATCTATGAACACAATTCTCCAATAAGAAGACACAGAATAACAAGATGGATGTGAAAACAGGATACATCATTCTGCAGTATACACGTAACACACATCAACACCAAAGGTAGGCATTACCTCAGATTAAAGAGTTTGATTTTTGGTACCTTCTTGTGTTATTCACTGGTCGTTGAGAGTGGGTAGTTGGTCAGTGATCCCTGTGGGGATAGAACAAAGAGACAGCCTACAAACTGGGAAAAGATCTTTACCAACCCTACATCTGACAAAGGTCTAATATCCAAAATATATAAAGAAATCAAGAAATTAAACACCACCAAACCAAATAACCCAATTGAGAAATGGGGCTCAGAACTAAACAGACAATTCTCAACAGAGGAATATCAAATGGCTGAGAAACACTTAAAGAAATGCTCAATGTCTTTAGTCATCAGAGAAATGCAAATTAAAATGATTCTGAGATTCCATCTTACACCCATTATAATAGCTAAGATCAAAACTTCAAGTGACAGCACATGCTGGCAAGGATATGGAGAGCAAGGAACACTCCTTCATTGCTGGTGGAAATGCAAACTTGTACAACCACTTTGGAAATCTATCTGGCAATTTCTCAGAAAACTGGGAATAGGGTTTCCTCAAGACCCAGCTATTCTACTCCTTAGAATATACCCAGAAAATGCTTCACCACACAACAAGGGCATATGCTCAACCATGTTCATAGCAGTTTTGTTCATAATAGCCAGAACCTGGAAACAGCCTAAATGTCCCTTAGTTTAAGAATGGATAAAGAAACTGTGGTATGTTTACACTATACTATACTACTCAGTTATTAAAAACAAGGAAATCCCGAAATTTGTGGACAAATGGATGGAACTAGAAATAATCATAATGAGTGAGTTAACCCAGATTCAGAAAGACTCACATATTATATACTCACTTATAATTGGGCACTAGCCAAAAAAGCACGTCTAACAAAAGCCTTCACTTGCAAGGAGATTGGGATAGATGTGAGGACATCCTACTGAGACTCTAGGTAAGAGAAATATAGGATATGGGGAAATAGAAGGACATAGAGGGTCCTAGAAACCTACAAGAATAACATCGTAATGGGTGGATTGCTGCCTAGGGTGTTCTGCTCAAACTATTGCACTAACCAAGAACAATACAATAGTAAACATTGAACCCCTACTCTGATCTACCCAATGGACAGGAAATTCTCTACAGTTATGTGGAGAGCGGGAACTAACTTCGACATGAACTATCGTGCTCCATATTTGACCATTTCCCTTGGTGGGGAGGCCTGGTGGCACACAAAGAAAGAATAAAAAGTCTGCCAAGATGAGACTTGATAGTCTTTGACCATATAGTGGGGGAGGAGGTCGCTCTCAGTCATAGACCTAGGGGAGGGGAATAGGATGAAAGTGGGAGGGAGGGAGTAATGGGAGGATACAAGTGATGGGATAACAATTGAGTTGTAATCTGAATTAATTAATAAAATTAAAATTTAAAATTTAAAAAAAATAGAGTTTGAAAAAAAGTTTTCCAAGCAAAGGCACCAAGAAGCTGATGTAGCTATTCTAATATCTAACAAAATAGGGTTCAAGTCAAAATTAATCAAAAGAGAGAGGAAAGGACACTTCATCCTGGTCAAAGGAAATATCCACAAAGATAACACACCAATTCCCAAATGTAAGGACACCCACATTTGTAAAAGAAACGTTACAAATGCGTAAATCACACACCAACCCTCCAACATTGATTGATAGTGAAAGATTCTAATACCTCACTATCACCAAGAAAAAAATTAAACAGGGAGGCAATAGAACTAAGAGAATTTATGAAACAAATTGATGTAACAGATATCTAGAGAATGTTTTACCCAAACACACAAAAGAACAGTTTTCAAAATGGACTACATACTGTGGCATAAAGCAAGTTTCACCAGATACAAAAAAAATTGAAATAATCTGCTGCATACTATCAGACCACCACAGACTAAAGCTGTTTCAACAACAGAAAGTCAAACAACATGTGGAAACTGAGCAACTTTGTACTGAATGATTGCTCTGGCAAGACAAATAAAGAAAGAAATTAAGGACTTATTAGAATTCAATAAAAATGAATTCATAACATATCCAAACATATGGGACATAATAAAAGCTGGCTAAGAGAAAAGTTCATAACACTAAGTGCCTACATTAAAAGCAGTTTTGAGAGATCTCATACTAGCAATTTAACAGCTCACCTGAAAGTTCTAGAACAAAAAGAAGCAAGCACACTTCAGAGGAATAGATAGCAGGAAATAATCAAACTGAGAGCCAAAATCAATAAAATAAAAACAAAGAAACAATACAACAAATGAATAAAACTGAGTTGGATATTTGTGCAAATCAATAAAATAGACAAACTTTTATTTAAACTAAAAGACAGAGATATGACATACAATTTAACAAAATCAGAAATGAAAAGAAGGGACATAACAACAGACACCATGGAAATACAAAGAGTAACTAGGTCATACTTCAAAAACATGTACTCCAAAAAATTGGATAATCTAAAAGAAATGGATGATTTTTCTCAATAGATACCACATACCAAAATTAAGTCAAGATCAGATGAACACCGTAAATAGGCGTATAACCCCCAAGGAAATATAAGTAGTCATTAAATGTCTCCCAACAACAACAACAAAAAGCCCAAGGCCACAGTTTTAGCATAGAATTCTATCAGACATTCAAAGAAAAGCTAAGACCAATACTCCTCAAATTATTCCACAAAATAGAAACAGAAGAAACATTGCTAAATTCATTTCATATGGTATGGTCATAATGATACTCAGTCCACAGAAAGATTCATCAAAGAAAGAGAGTTATAGACCAATTTCCCTAAAGAACATAGACACCAAAATACTCAATAAAACACTTGAAACCCAAATACAGGAGCACCTAAATACAGGAACTTGACCATCTACCATGATCAAGTAGGCTTCATCCCTGGGATGCAGGGATGTTTTAACATATGAAAATCCATCAATGTAATCCACCATATAAACAAAATTAAATAAAAATTACATTATCATCTCACTAGATGCAGAAAAAGTCTTTGACAAAGTCCCACATCCTTTATAGTAAAAGTCTTAGAGAGATCAGTGATACAAGGTCCATATCTAAACACAACAAAGGCAAGCCTTTAGTCAACATCAAATAAATGGAGAGAAATTCAAAGCAGTTCCACTAAAATCAGAAGAATGACAAGTCTGTCCACTCTCTTTGTATCTATTCAAGATACTACCTAAACTTCTATATAGAACAATAAGACAACTAAAGGAGCTCAAGGTGATTCAAACTGGGAAGGAAGAAGTCAAAGTATTGCTATTTGCTATTTGAGGATGATATGATAGTATACGTAAGTGACTAGAAAAATTCAGCAAAGTGGCAAGATACAAAATTAACTCAAAAAAACAAAACAAAACAAACAACAACAAAAGCCAGTAGCCACCTTATATACAAATGGCAAAGGGGATGAGAAAGAAATCAGGTAAACAACACCCTTCACAATAGCCACAAATAATATAAAATAATCTTGAGGTAACTCTAAATAAACAAGTAAAAGGCCTGTATGATTAAAACTTCAAGTCATTGTTTAAGGAAATTTAAGAAGATACCAGAAGATGGAAAGATCTCCTGTACTCATAGATCAATAAGATTAACATAGTGAAAATGGCCATCTTACTGAAAGAAATCTACAGATTCAATTCAGTCCTTTGATGGGAGGCCTAGTGGCACTCAGAGGAAGGATAGCAGGCTACCAAAAGAGACTTGATATCCTATGATCATATAGAGAAGGAGGAGGTCCCCCTCAGTCACAGACATATGGGATAGGAATAGGGTGAAAACAGGAAGGAGGGAGGAACGGGAGGATACAAGGGGTGGGATAACAATTGAGATGTAATGTGAATAAATTATTTTTTAATGAATAAATAAATAAAAAGAAAAATTTAAATGTTAATCAACACACACAAAGAGAAAATTCTAACATAATTCTTTACAGACTTTGAAAGAACAATATTCAACCTCATATGGAAAAATTAAAAACTCGAGATAGCTAAAATGTAGTCCTATACATTAAAAGGATCACTATCTCTGATCTCAACTGTACCACACTGCAATAGTAATAAAGATACTGTGGAAAAAATCCAGGCACACTGATCAATGGCATCAAATAGAAGACCTAGACATAAATCAACACACCTATGGAAACCTGATTTTTTTTATAAAGAAGTCAAAAATATAGAATGGAAAATAGAAAGCATCTTCAATAAATGGGCCTGGTATAACTGGATATGGGTATATAGAAGAATGCAAAGAGATTCATACCTATCACCCTCCATAAAACTTAAGTCCAAGTGGATCAAAGACATCAACATAAAACAAGAGACACTGAATCTGATAAAAGAGAAGGTGGGGAATAGTTTTGAATGCATTGTCAAGAAGACAACTTCCTTAACAGAACATCATAACTCAAGCATGAAGACCAACAATTTGTACATGGCAACTCATGACACTGAAAAGCTCCATAGGGCAAAGGACACGGTCAATAGGACAAAACAGCAACCTACAAAATTTTTTTCACAATATCTGACAGAGGACTAATATCCAAAATATACAAAGAAATCAAGAAACTTGACATCAACAAACAAATCCAACTAAAGCATGGAGTATAGATCTAAACAGAGAGTTCTCAATGAAGGAATCTCAAATAGCTGACAAACACATAAAGATATATTCAACATCTTTAGCCATCAGGGAAATGCAAACCAAAATGACTTTGAAATTTCACCTTATACCTGTAAGAATGGCTAACATCAGAAACAAAAGTGGTAGCTCAGGCTGGCAAAAATGTAGAGCAAGGGGTACACTCCTCCATTGTTAATGTGCATGCAAACTTATAGAACCACTATAGAAATCAGTGTGGCAGTTCCTCAGAAAATAGGGAACGGATTGGCCTGAAGATCCAGCTATACCACTTTTGGGTATATACACCAAAAAACATCCCATTTTGCCACAAGGATACTTGCTTGACTACGTTCATAGCAGCTTAGTTCATAAAAACCAGAAAATGAAAAAAATCTAAATGTCTCTCAACTGAAGTATGGATTTTTTAAAATGTGGCACATTTACACAATAGAGTATTACCTAACTGTTAGAAAAGATGACAAATGGATGGAACTAAAAAAATAAAATAAAAAACTCGTCCTGGGCGATGTAACCCAAGGTCTGACCTAGGTCCTTTGCATATATGTTACGGTTGTGTACCTCAGTGTTTTGTGGGATTTATAAGAGTGGGAGGGGATGCCTCTGACTCTTTTGTCTGCCTTTGGGACACTTTTCCTCCTACTAGGTTGTATTGTCCAGGCATGATGTGAGAATATGTACCTGGTCATATTCTAGCTTGTTATGTCACATTTGGTTGAGGCCCCTGGGAGGCCAGCTCTTTTCTGAGGGAAGGAGGAGGAAGAAGGATCTGGGAGAAAGGAGTATAGGCACAGAAACTTGGTGGAGGGAAGAGAAAGGAAACTGTAGTCCACATGTAATATATGAGAGAAGAAAAAATAAAAGGGGAAATAACAACAATGAAAACCTCCATTGCATATATTTTTAATAAAATAATAAACAATTGCAAAAGACCCAGTAGCAGAAAACTATCAAACACTCAGTGAAATTTGGGTTTCAGACTGAGAGCTTAGATGAGGACGAACTCAGTCTAGATTTGACTTGAGATGCTGGGATGAGTTGATAAGGGGGCTCCCATTTTCTGAGGAGAAGGGGATCAGAGAAAGGGAGGAAATGGTTGGTAGGTAGGACCAGGAAGAGAGGAGGGAAGGGGATACAGTGAGGATATAAAGTGAATATGTAAATTTAAAAAATTTTTTAAAGCAATAAATAAATAAATAAATAAATAACCATAGCTTTAAAAAGGAAGAAAGAGTGAAAAGGCTATCTGAAAGGTTTGTTCCCAGAGTGCTCTCCAGATGTAGGACAGGCTTCCATAAGTTGTCACCTGTTGTTAAAAACCCAATGATATTGAGTACAAATCGGGATAGTGACAACCAGCTCATCTGAGCATCACAAAGCTTCATTTATCAAAAGTGCTTAGTGCAAGCTTACAATCCCACTTTTAGCCCTCCTTAGCTCATCCTTATTCACTAGTCACCTTATCTAAGTTAGTTGCTTCTGTCTTTTGCTTTCCATGTTCCCAGTTTGCCACCATTTGCAAACTCACAAGCCATCTGAAAAACCACAGCCATTGTTCCATACCACAGCCCTCTTACCTACTTTGTTCCTGATCCACCTTTTCAGAGTAAGTCTCGTTTTCCCTTTCTCATCATCCCCAATCATCCTACCTTTCCCCCAAACCCCAAGCCACTGCCTGTAGCCATCTCTGAACCCACAGGCATAGGTGCAGACTCATGGCCTTCACACCTGTTCTCTCAAGAGCCTCCTCTGCATAGTGAGATACTGCTTCCTCTCCCATCATGCCCTCAGCCCAATGACATGCCTGCACCCACTAGCCTAGCTCTAGACCCTTGGTTTTGGAGGCATATTTCTGTGGTCCACTTAACCAGATCTTCCATCAGCTTTACAACACTTGCCTTAGATCCTGCATTTCCTTCAATGATACAGTCTAAAGGACAGAACACCAGATCTCCATGTCAGACATACAACCAAAGAAAGAAGTCCACATGCCCAGATCAAGCCTCAAAATCAAAACCAACATGAATGACCAAAAGAAAATGTCTCCACTCAAACCTACTAGTCTGATAGAAGTGTAGTTCTGTAATAAAACTACACAGATGACCCCCAAAACAAAGAATTTAAAGAAAAAATCATAATCAAGGAATTAAAAAAAGCAGGAAGAAGTACTCTAGTGTTATCAGAATGATAACAATAAAAATGTAAGTAAGAATCAAAACGTAAGTGATGTCTAAGAAAATACAAATACACAGTTGAATTAAAACAAAATTAAAACAGCAACAAAAAAATAATAAAGTCACAGATGAATATCCCTAATGAACATAGATGAAAAAATCCTTCATAAGACACTAGCAAAATGAATACAGACACAAATTGGGAAACTACTTCAAACAATCAAGTTAGCTTATCCCAGAAATTCAGGCTTGGTACAGCACACATAGTCAATAGATACAAAAAACAAAAAACAAGAGAAAAAAACCCACGAATATGGTTGGGTATAAAAACTAAAGTCACATGAACATCTCAATAGATAGAGAAAACACTTTTGACAAAATTCAACGTTCTTTTAAAAAATTCAACATTCTTTCATAATAAAAATTTGCAGAAAGTAGGATAGGAAGGAATTTCCAAATAATAAAAATTCTATATGACCAACCAAAAGACAATTTTATCTTAAATGAAGAAAAATACAAGGCAATCCCATTTAAATCATGCATGAGACAAGGCTGTCCACTATCTCACTCCTTTTCAATATGGTACTGGAAGCAATAGCCAGAGCAATACGGCAAAAGAAGTAAATCAAAGAAACACAAATAACAAAAGAAATCAGAACACCTCAATTTGCAAGTAATATGATGGCATACATAAAAGATCCCCAAAATTCTACCAGAACCTTCTAGAAACAATCTATAATTTCAGAAAAGTACCAGGGTAAAAAAAAGTTAACTTACAAAAATCAGTAGTCTTCCTATACATGAACAACACGAACACTGAGAAAGGGTTTATGGTATATTCCCAATAATAATAATAGCATCAGAGATAATAAAATATCTTGGAGTAAACATGACTAAGGAATTAGAAGTCCTGTACAATGACAACTCAAACTTGTAAAAGAAGAGATTGAGAAAGACACTACAAAATAATAAAGACATCTCTTGTTCATAGACCAGAATAATTAATATTGTGAACCTGACTGTCCTAACAAAATCAACTTATAGATTTAATGAAATTCTAATTCAAAATTCTCACAATAATCTTCACAAAAATAAAAAACAATGCTGCTAACATTCATGTGGAACAAAAAGAGACCTCATATAGTCAAAGAAATACTGAGGGGAAAAAAGAATACTTAAAGGATTGCTATTTCCAACTTTGAAATGTGTTATAGAGCTATAGAAATAAAAACAATATGGTTCTGGAATAAAAACAGACGTGTAGATGAAATGGAATAAAAGGAGACTAAACATAAGTACTTGTAACTGTAGCCATTTTGTATTTGACAACGGGAAGAAAAAAAATACATGAGAGAAAAAGAATCTTCAATAAATGTTGCTGGGAAACTGTATGATCATATGCAAATGAGTCAAATTAAGTATCCATTACACTGCACCAAAGTTATATATAAATAGATCAAAAACTTCATTTTGAAACCTAAAACACCCACATTTCTGGGAGAAAACATAGGTGGTATCTAGAGGATATTGAATAGAATTCTATTTGCCCAGGAATTAAGGTAAACAAGTGACACGTGGGACCTCAGAACAAAAAAAATGTTCTGTACAGATAAGAAACAATAAACTAAATAAAGAAGCAACCCACAGGATGGGAAAGAATCTTTTCCAGATTTACACCTGACAGAAGAATATCTGGAACATACAATGAACTCAGAAAATAAAGAGTCAAGAAAAAAAATCCAAAATTTAAAACTGGACTACAATCTACTTTTTTATTTAGCTAATTTATTCAGATTAGATCTCAATTGTTATCCCATTCCTTGTATCCTCCCCTTCTTCCCTTCTCCTGCTTTCACTCTACTCCTCTCCCCTATGTCTGTGACTGAGGGGGCCCTCCTCCTCCTCTATATGATCATAGGCCATAAAGTCTCATCTTGGTAGCCTGCTATCCTACCTCTGAGTGCCACTGGGCTTCCCCATCAAGAGAACATGGTCAAATATGGGGCACCAGATTTTGTGTGAGAGTCAATCCAAGTTCTCCACTCAACTGTGGAGAATGTCCTGTCCATTGACTAGATCTGAGTAGGGGTTCAATGTTTACTTCACGTGTTGTCCTTGGTTGGTGCAGTAGTTTGAACAGAACCCCTGATCCCAAATCTGTCTATCATAATGTTCTTCTTGTAGGTTTCTAGGACCCTCTGTGTCCTTCTATTTCCCCATTCTCCTATAAATCTCTCATCTAGAGTCCCAATATGATGTCCTCTCCTCTATCCCAATTTCCTGGTAAGTGAGGTCTTTCATGGGAAATGCCCTTGGGCTAGTGTCCAATTATAAGAGAGGAATATACCCAGAAGATGCTCTAGCACACAACAGGGACATATGCTCAACCATGATCATAGCAGCCTTATTCAAATTAGCCAGAACCTGGAAACAGCGTAAGTGATCCTCAGTAGAAGAATGAATTAAAAAAAAAACTGTGGTACATCTACACTATGGAATACTACTCAGCTATTAAAAATAAGGAATTCCTGAAACTTGTGGACAAATGGATGGAACTAGGAATGATCATAATGAGTGAGTTAACTCAGAAGCAGAAAGACTCAAATGGTATATACTCACTTATAATTAGACTAGAATCTAAACAAAGATTTTTCAATAGAACTAATAACAATTGTTAAGAAACACCTCAAAAAATGTTCATTAATCTTAATAATTAGAAATTTTATATTAAAATAATTTTGACACATCATTTCACCACAGTCAGGATATCTAAGGTCAACAAAACAACTGAGAACAAATGCTGGTAGGCTTGTAGAGAAAGAGGAATCCTCATATACTGCTGGTAAGAATGGAATGCAAATTGATGCAGCCACTCTGTAAATCCCTGTGGTGTTTTCTCAAAAAAAGAAAGAAAATCTACCATATGTGCCAGCTATGCCACTCCATGACATATACCCAAAGATACTGACATACTATTCCACAGATACTTGCTTAGCAGTGTTCACTGTAGCTCTAGTCACAAGACTAGTCAAAATAACATTAATCTAAATGTGCTTCAACAAATGATAATAAAAATGTGTCCTTCCCCTAGGCAAAGAACTACAGGCCACTACTAACTGTTGGAAAAGGAAAAATTAGCTTCTCCTAGAGATGAGACTTCTTATGGATTTCCCAGTGCAAAATGGTAAGCTTTGAAATCATCTATATACAATCAACAAAAATGGACTCAGTAGGCTGTATTTATATGTATGTGTATGCATAGACATATTAATGTAAAATTAATAATCAAATAAAAGAATGCATCAACGTTTAAGTAAGGGGGTATGGGAGGAGAAGAAAGAAGAGACCTTGCAGGGACTGAGTTAAGTGAATTGGAATGAGGAAATTGACATAATTCTAGAATGGATAAAGAAACTGTGGTACATATACACTATGGAATACTACTCAGCTATTAAAAACAAGGAATTCCTGAAATTTGTGGATAAATGGATTGAGCTAGAAATGATCATAATGAGTGAGTCAACCCAGAAGCAGAAAGACTCAAATGGTATATACTCACTTATATCTGCATACTAGCCCAAGTATCCCACGAAAGCCTTCACTTACCAGGAAACTGGGACAGAGGGGAGGACATCCTAATGGGACTCTAGATGAGAGAAGCATGGGAGAATGGCAAAGTATAAGGATCCAGAGGGTCCTGGAAACCTACAAGTAGAACATTATGATAGCAGATTTGAGCCCAGGGGTCCCGCTCAAACTAAGGCACCAGCCAAGGACAATACAGGCAGTAAACTTTAAACCCCTACCCAGATCTAGCCAATGGTCAGAATATACTCCACAGTTGAGTGGAGAGTGGGATATGACTTTCTCACGTGCTCTGGTGCCTCACATTTGACTATGTCCCCTGGAGAGGGAGACCTTGTGGCACTCAGAGGAAGGACAGCAGGTTACCAAGGAGAGACTTGATACCCTATGAGCATATACAGGAGGAGATAATGCCCCTCAGGAACAGTCATAGGGGAGAGGAATAAGGGGAAAATGGGAGGGAGGGAAGAATGGGAGGATACAAGGGATGGGATAACCACTGAGATGTAACAAGAATAAATTAATTAAATTTTTTAAAAAACTGTATAAAAAGAAATTAAAGGAAGTGCTTAGTAAATATTACACTGTAAAACTGGCCATGGGCAGAGAGAGATGCTATTTCTACCCTTCCTATATTCCACATGCATCTTCCAAGACGTCAAGATACTTTGCACTATAGAGGAAGTTCAGCTTCTTAGAAACTTCTTTTTGCTGTCTTTTCATTTCTCTTCTAAAAAATCTTTGCATGTTTGTAATAGGCAGATGATAGGTGTCTGTAAACAGAACTAGAAACAATAATACAAGTTTGGGGGTTGACTGTGTCTCACTATGAGAATGACATTTCTTATTAAGGGTTCTCTACAAAGAACTGAACTCTCTCAACAAGGAAAGGATGCCTGGAAATGCTCAGCCAGAAACCATATATCTTGAAATGAGGACTGCATTTCTACACTGAGAGAAAGATTGGAATAACTAACAGAAAGGTCCTAGCCCATTTCTAAAATGTGGCAATTGATTGATCAGCTGAAAGAAATATGCTATGAACTTGGAGGTTACACCCTCTTAAATTTGTCTAGCTATTTTCCAAAACATTTCTAAAGAATGTGGTATTGCTCATTCTCTAAGGCAGAGTACAAAACCTACTCAACCTTGATTTCTCCTCTCCAGGATATAATTTAAATAAAGAGCCAGAGGTAAGGATGTGATGGTGAAAAAGCACACAGTAAATAACCCTTATAGCACAGCCAGCACCATCAGTTCACCAACAGCTGCACCTTGAGTAGCTATTGTGTTGCAGGCATTGCAGCAGATAAAGGACGTTTACACACAAGGGCCCTGGATTCAGCATCCTTGAAATACATTTGGACAAGTAAGACATAAAAATAAATGTTTATAAATAAATGAGTTTGCAAACGGATTACCAAGAACCAGATCCAATGTGCAAGCTTGCTTAGGCAACACACTTAACATAGAATCACATTAGATAGAATGAACACCTTCCCACTGACAATGCTATCACTTGCTAGCACAGTATACTGGCCCAATTCACAGATTTAGGTAAAATGCCTGACCCCTATATGCATTTGTGTTTTTAACATTTCGGTCTATAATATAATATCATGGTTGTATATGGTTATTTTCAAATAAATGTTATAAACAGCAAACAGTGGAGTGGTTTAGAGGATGGAAGGGTGAGTGTTATTGTCTTCTAATGACTCTTCATAGAAAGGAGAAAATGGAACTTCAGTTGAAAAAAAAATGGAAAGGAGGAAACAAAACTCTACTTTAAACCCTCAAGTGCTTGCTCCTCTTCAAGGTCGGTTCCCAGTGCCCTTCAGGTGGCTCACAGCCACCTACAACTCCCATTTCAGGGAATCTGATGCCGCTTCTTCCTTCTGTTCGTAATCACACATCTATGCACATACTCGCCCACACACAAAAACACATGCATACTATTCTTTTTACTTTCTAGTGCTGTGATAACACACTTTGACCAAAAATAACTTGGGAGAGGAAAGGACTTATTTTGCTTACATATCCCAGGTCATAGGCCACTGAGGAAAGCAAAGATGGAAGCTCAGTGTAAGAACCTGATGGCAGAATCTGAAAGAGAAGCCATGGAGGGGTGCTGCTTACTGGATTACACAGTTTGCTTTCTTATACAGGCCAGGGTCACCTGTGCAAGGATAGCACCACCCATTAGCCTAGGTTCTCCATATCACTCCATCATCAAGGAGATGCCTCATACTTGCCTACAGACTAATATAATGAGGAAATTTTTTTGACTGAAGTGCTCTCTTCCCAGGTGACTCTAGATTATCAAGTTGACAAAAACAAGACAACAAACTAGCACACACTTAAATAAAAATAAGCATTTGTTTTACAAAAAGAACAAGAACGACTTTAAACAAGCTGAAGGAAGGAAAAATGTCATTTGGCCTCTGATAAACAGCATAGTAAAAGATTGCAAGAGGAAGTCATAATTAAGATATATTATAAACTGCAGTGCAGATAAAATAATGGCAGAGAGGATGTGGTGGTTTAGGCCTGTAATCTGAGTACTCAAATGGCACAACCAAAAATATCAACACAAGGCTAGGGCCAACTGAAGCTACCTTATATCAAAAGGGAAAAGAGAAAAAGCAAGGAAAAAATGAGCACAAGATTTGATCAAATTATGAAGGACTGGGAAGCTAAGTCACTTTCTTGAGAAACCAAGTGAGACATAAATACAAACTGAATTAGTGGCATCAAAACCAGGGATGTATTTATTCTTTCAATTGCTAACTTCAGACAAATCTTTACTAAGACCTTCAGCATTATTAACACAATTTCTTACTTTTTTTCTTTCCATTCCTCTCACTTTTACATTCACAAAAGTTCTCTGTATCTGAGGAAATTACTCCTGGATCATATGCTTAACTATTTGGATCAAGCAAATCTGTTAACAAAAGTAACCTTCTGTGCACTGGCCGTACACAGTAAAGGAGAAGTTTGGAAATGGCTTGTCCAGGTCTTTTTAATGGCACAGGAATCACTGAAAGGTTTAAATCAGAAAGCACCAGGACAAAAGAACTCCTTCAGATCATGAATTAAAATTCAAATTACGCAGAGGGAAATTATCAAGGACGTTCATATGATGGCAGAAGAATAAGGATTAAAACTCAGATTAAAATAGGGAACTGAATGAACAGATACATTAAGTATTTAGAGAGATCAGTCCCAGAAAACAAAATTTGGTGGAAGTAGTAGAGGCCTCATTCTCTGATGATTCATTCAGTCAAAGCTCACTGACTCCCAGTTCTGCTTTGGATGCTGTCACAGGTGCTAGTAAGTAAGGTAGACCTGATGTCTGTACCGCAGAACTAGTATATGAATAGAAGGTGAGAAAGACAGACATAGTAATAAATGTACAGTAAGACTTCTGTTTCTAATAGATGATCTAAAGAGAATATAAGTAGCAGAAGGAAAAATAAAGAGAAAGCATTGGTTTAAGCAAGATGATTTGGTCTAGAAAGATTGGTTGGGGATTAAGAGTACTGGTTGCTCTTCCAGAAGACTGGGGTTCAGTCCCAACATCTACATGGTATCTCACAACTGCCTGCAACTATAGTCCCAGTGGATCTAATGACATTTTTATTTTGACTTCTAGGGGCACAGATGTGGTACACTTATTTTGACATTTAAAAAAACTATTTTACTGAATTCTTATACCTCTCCCTCCCTTCCAACCCTTATTCCACCCTAATCCCTTCCAATACCCCAACACCAAGTAGGAAATGAAAATGGTTAGAGGGGAAAGGGGTACTGGGTTCTTTTCAGAGTACTTCCTGCTGATTACAAACAGAGTTTCTTGGGTCAAGTCCAATATTTGTCTTGTCCGAATATCTCCAACTTCTCCTTGTCCTTTTTCTCTTGAACACTTGACAAACCAGCAATAGCAGCAGCAGGAGTTAGAATCACAGAAGGAAGAGTCATCCCTCTTCTCTTGGGGTTCTGATATTTTATACCCTCTCTAGAGTCCCCAAAATTAAACTATCTTTAGCAGGCAGAGTCACACCTTTCCCAGAGCAAGCATGAGGCAAATAGTCTGCTGTTGTGGACAACATGAAGCAGCCCCATGTCCCACACCTGGAATTAAAACAAAAACATGTTTACTTAATATAACTGAGTTTTTTAAGACAACAAAATTCTCACTATCCACTCGGAGGCAAGATATCCATGCACATAAAATAAAGTAACTTTTAAAAAATTATAACAAATAAAAAATGAATTTAGGTAAGTTGACCTGAGAAGATCTATAAAAGAACACACATGCCTAGAACTGCATGGTGAAAAGCATCCACGTAATGACTAAGGAGGCACAGGGTGGCCAAGAAGGACCACTAGATAAAGAGATGCCAAGATAAGAACAAAGCTGGAAAAGAAGAAATATAGCTGACCTGAAGAAATGATTATATTATAAAGAGAAACTTTTGCTATCACGCTATCAGAGCAACAGACTCCAACATACTGACATTTTCCCCAGGAGTCTCATGATAATAAAAGAAAACTCTAGGCAAGAGGGACAGTACTCTCCCTAGCACTCTTTCGTAAAGAGATTTTCAACCTTACAGAGAGTGATAGGCCAATGGTGGGAAGGACTGCTTCTGAACTGGGAATGAATAGATGGACATATTGCTGCCCTCGATTTAAACTTAAACTATAATATCACTTCTGGACCTGAAAGATGCACTGGTGTCAGCACTTGCTCCCTTTGTCATTCTCCCTAGTGTGACCACATTGAATAAATCTCCTTTTTTTTTCTTTGTACTATTTATTTGTTTCAATTGGCTTCTCAAGGATCAGTGACTAAAATTAGATTCTCAGGATACAGGCTGTGACTCCAAGTTCAATGGCAGAAAGAGAGAAAGACTTGCTTGGCTGGAGATGACCAATGGAGGACAAAGAAAAAAAGAATGACCCAATTTGATCAAAAGCCAAAGACAAGGGCCAAGTTTTATTGAGTCACATAAGCCCCAGAAAAGAGCTAGGCCTGACTTCTGACTGCCATTGAGATTCACTGGGGAGTTTTCAGTAGGAAGAGACATGATCTCATCTTGGCTGTGCTATAGTTTGAATGTGTCTCCCAACAATTCATGTGCTGGAAGCTTCATCCTCAAAGTCACATCTCACAGTATTTGAATATGGGCCCTTTTAGAAATAATTAAGATTGGATGATGTGATGGTGGGACGCCATGATGGTATTAGTGACTTTATCAGGAAGATAATGGAGCCACACCATAAAGTTGCTCTCTTGTCCAGTGATATTTCCTGACATATTGTGGTCACACCAAGAAGCCCTCCGGATACCATGTGTCATGCTCTGATGTTATTTAGCCTGTAGCACTGAGAGTCAGATGAACTTATCATCTTTATAAAGTGCCCAATCTGTAGCATTCAGTTATGACACAGAAATGGAGAGACAGCCTTATATAGTGCACTCTTCAATCAGTGTGGAACATGGACATCAAAGAAGAAAGAGTAGAAAGAGACATTTTGAGATTATTATCAAGGTGGTCTATCTGAGGAGTTATGGTGGCCTAGACAGGGATGTTGCAGAAGGCATTATATAAGGTAGTCAAAGAAATGCAAGATTTTGTGCCAATGGCATTGTCATGAAGAGAAAAGCAGAGATAAGCTTTAAATTTTTTAATATTTAAACTTTACTATATCTTCTACTGGGGAGATGAATAAACTATTGTATTGTTTTTAACCTCGATAGAGCAAAGGACTACAAGCTTTTCCTTCTAGAGCCACAGAAACAGGAAAACACACAAGATTTAACCTAAGAGATTTTTTTGACTAAAAGTTTGAACCCAAGTAGAAAAGTGTTGACAATAGCTATTTCTAATAGGGGAAAGGCCTTAAAGGTTGCCTCAAAGAAGAAAAGATGGGAAAGAAGCATGAAAAATAAATCAAAATGAAATTTTAAAAGAAAAATTATTTCACAGAGGAACTCTTGAGAACTTCACAGAGGGAAAATGAGTTTATTTGGCCTCTAGCTTTGACAAAAAAAATTTTTCAGAAAAAAAAGAAGAATGTTGATCCCCTCATCCTCCATATTCTTTATTCTGTTGAGTTTTGGTGATTTTTCAGAACAGAACAAAATGCAAAGATAGGCATTTCTCCATCTTGCTCCAGAGCATCTACATGTGCAGAGTTTATTGAGGAGATTTTGGCAGATGTAGAAAAGTAAAAGGCCCCCAAATCTTCTATCTTTCTGAAGATAAGAGTTTATCCTAAAAATACTAATATAAAAAGGTACCTGTAAAATGCTATTAATTGCATAACTGTGTATTTTAGATAAAAATCTGCAATAGCTTAGATGAGCAGCAATAGGGGATTTAGTACAACACCAGATGTAAATTTTGTGCTAGATGAAAACATACACTATGGAATTCCATGGAAGGTCTCTGTGGACTGAGGGCCCCTTTCCAGTAGTATGGGCCTAAACTGCAGGCTTGGTAAAGGGATGACCTTGATCATTTGGTATTTCAGACCTCACATTCCAGTTTTGAGAGGATGATAACCAATTAGAGAGGACCAAAATAAGAATCATAAAAGTGAGAAAGCAAAAGCTCTGTGGATTCCAGGCTTCTGGACTTGTGACATTAGCAGCTGGTACCTTAAGTCTGAAGATGCATCGATGCCACTAGCCACAATGCATTTTGATGTCAACTCAGATGGCTTACAGAGTTCCTTCCTCCTTCATTCTTTGACTGGATAAGATACGGATCCTTATTTTGCTCCTTGAAATGCCTAAAAAGTCTACGCCACCTCAGTCTTTGGCATGGTAAAAGATGTGGTCAAAGGAGTTGGCTCACTGGATGCTTGCACTTCTTGCTCATAAAGGAGAGAGTTAGGGAGAGAAGAAACCAAACTCAGACAACAATACTGTGCAGCAGCTTCAGAGCTGTGACACCAGCACTCACATCTCACTTCAGTCACCTAAGGATGATTTTTCACAATTAATGGAAAAAGTGAAGAAATACACAACAGAAAATTTAATTGTGGGTGCTAACCCTGAAGGTAATAAATGCTCCAAGTAGAAAAGTTAAGCTGATGGCTTCACAGATTGTTGAGAAAAGGAAAGTGCCGTATGTTTATATTTTAACGACTTTTGTTCTTAATTAGTGATTTCCAAGATTTACAGCAAACTTAGCATGGCCCCTCACATATTATAACATTTTAATTAGTATCCAACTATTTTTCTCAGTAAATTAAAGAACATATTCAGGGCTTATTTTCCTCTGAGAAACAAACAGCTTGGTAGTGCTATGACAAGCTCACTTTAGCACTTTCTGAATGAGGCACGCTATAAACACAGCTCACAGGTTTGGTTTCAACATCTACCTGAAAACTAAGCAAGGACCTTCGGCTCTGGAGACATTAGGACCACACTCAGAAATTCTTAAGAGAGAGTTTTTGTTTAATGAGTTAAGTACAGTACAAAATGGTTTTTTAAATGTCATTTGCAGAACTGTTTGATAACATTCACCCTTGCTTTAGAGGCTGAGGAAAACAGAAACAGTCTCAGTTTGGTTTTCCTCTTTCCTCTGCCATGCTATGGTTTAGGCTATTGCAAGTGGCACTTTCTCTACCCGTGATGGCGAGGCTTTGACCTGAAGACTACGAGGGCCAGTATATCAGAGTTTCTCACTCAAGGAATTGATGGAGCCACCCACCCCATTTGCCTAGGACCACCTTGTGTTTTAAGGGACATTTCCATCAAAATAACAGAGACACTCCCACCTTTCCTTGGTTAGATTTTAGCTAGGACATACTTATGCCAAGTACATCAGCAGCCTCACTCTTACTACCAAATCCTCCAGGAAAAGGTTTCTGGAATACCTGCTGTGATAGGGAAGGAAAAATATGTCACTCAGAGCCTGACTTCACTTCCCCTACATGTCACAGTTGCACCTTCATGTCTCTCCCCTTGCCTCCCGGGAACCAAACAGCATGGCTATAACCCTTTTCCCCGAGATCTATAGGAAGAAACTTCCAACATTGCCTTGTGGGTATATACTCTCCTCGGAGCCCCTACCACACTATCTACTGATGACCTTGGGGCCTAAATTCACTTCACAGTTCATGCCATGCTACTATCTAGCTGTGTGTCCATACTGTTTACAGCTCTTTGCACAGTAGGATCTTGTCTCATGCATGTGCTTGAGAAGTAGAGGACTTAACTGGTTCAATAATCAGCCTTTAAAGGTCATGTGGCACCTGCAGAATCGTTATAGTCAAAGACATAAAAGCAACTTCTCTATGCGGTTCGACTTCACATTGGTTGACTCTCAGAGCAAACACAGCATGGGCTGACATGGCCATCAAGTACTTTTTCATGTGAGCTTCCTTTCTCCATCTTGAGAGAGATTAATTTGTGACTGAGATTTATTAGCTGAAAGAAAGCAGAGTTGATGAGATTCTCCTGATGCACTGCATAGAACACACATCAAGTTAAGGGGGGAAAGATGAAAAATTGAAATGATAAAGTTGCCTTGCTGGCTTGTTGCTGGGGTAATTGAAGTGACTTGTGTGCTGCTGAGCTATGATGGGTAGAAGTAAAATATGTACAAATTTATCTAGATCATACTTCTGAAGAAAGGGCCACAAAATATATTTTCTCTCTATTTATAGGTTGAGGAAATCTCCCAATTCTTTTCTGACAGTGATATTGAAGCAAAACGAAAATAAAACCCATTCAGAATCAGCTCTAAAAGAGAAGCCATTTCTAAGTCATCCATAGAAATAGATCCGTGGATCGCATACATAATAAAAATATGAGCATAATGTTAAAAACAGCGCTTTGTCTGCTAGGCAGTATCACAACTCCCCATAATTTCTCTTTAACAGAACTCAACAAAGTAACAAAATGTCTTCGCATTAAAAACATTCACCCAACTTCCTCTGTGATGAAACTGTAATTATCAGTGAAATAACTGAAAATAAATGCACATGCATAAGAATTTTAAAGGCCTGAAAAGTAAGAACTATACATCAGTAGTTGCACTGTAGCAGGATCTGTAGCTCTCCTACCCGTTCTGGGCCCATAGCACAGCTACATATGGTGTTGGGAGGGACACGGCTGTATTGGCCAAGTACACCCCATCTTGTACTGCTGAGGATTAATTAGTGGCTTCAGTTTGTGTAGCTGTGACCATAAACCTTTGTTTACTTTTGAAAATCTGGCAACCTAGCACTCGGAAGGCTGTGGCAGTTCTGCAGAATTTAGGCATGGCTTGGTCTGGAAGGCATGTGCCTGGACCAGGGAAATTTCCACCATGACGTCTCCTGGTCCCCTCGGCCACCAAAGATGTTCAAGTTAGAAGACTGACCTCTCTAGAGCTGCCATGACATCTCTCATTGTTCTATATAAGGCAGCTCAGTTCTCTTTCTCTGGGTGATTCAATTACCTCATGCACGTATGACCTTCACAGGACAGAAAATCACAGTCTTCCTCTCCCTTTTACTGACTAATATCCCCAGGCTACAGAAATGATTGTCTCATTATGTATAATTCCTGGAAGAGGGAAGAACTAAGGCAAAGAAAGGAGGTTGAAAGAGACCAGTGAAGACAAATATGCAAAAGCTGGGGAGATAAATAAGTGCCTGCAATCCCAGTACCATCAGCTGGAGGAAGGAAGATCAGGAATTCAAGACAAGCCTAGGCTACATAAAGAGTTCAAGTACAGCTGAGCTACATAACCTCCTGTATAATCCAAAATAATAATTAATAATAATAATAATAATAAATATTATAATAATAATAATAATAATAATAATAATAATGCAATAAAATATTTTAAATAAAAGAAGGGGCTAGAAAGATGGCTCAGCAGACAAGAGCACCTTAGTTCAGTTCCCAAAAATTGCACTGTAGCTCACAACCACCCGTAACTTCAATACCCTCTTCTAGAGTCTGTGGTCACCAGACACACACATGGCTCATACTCACACAGATACAAACATACACATAAAATAAAATTAAATTGTAAAAATGTCATAGAAAAAAGAAATGTACACTAGGCATAGTGGTATACAGCTGTGATCCCAGCACTTAGGAGATGGTAGAAGAAGAAACAGGAGTTCCAGGTCAGCCTGAGGTACATGAAAGCCTTTCTCAAAAACTAAAATAAACAAACAAACAGAAAGTGTATGGCTGTAGTTGAATGCAATGGGCCATAAGGTTGTGTTTTGAGATGTCAAACTCTGGAGGATATATTGGAAAAAGTTGTTTCATTTGCTTGTTGTTTGTTATTGTTGGAGGTGGTGATGGAACTGCTTCTGCTGGTGCAGTTGGATGTGTTGGTGTAGGAGGGGGTTGGGGGTGGGTGGGTGCAGTGGATGTAAATATGTTTTTGTGTGGGATGTGGAACTGCCTCCTGTGAGTGTGTGTGATGTTTGTTCATGAGAAAGGGAACTGCCACAGGTGGGAGTATCATCTTCACCAGTTGAAAAACATCCTGTACGGACTACGGAAGGGTAATAAATAGCCCCGAATTAAAGAGATTGCTTTTGCATCGCTTCACATAGCTTGGCTGCTCAACACTCCACTTTTAGAGATGTTGCTAGCTAGTGCTCCAGACAACTCTTTGATGTTCTTGTTGCAGCAGTTTTTGCTTCTTTTGCTGAATTGCTGGTTTGCTGGTTGATCAATGGTTCTACTGTAATCCTGCCAATGAAAGGTGGAGCTGTGCCAAGGAACTGAGTCTATAAAGGTCTACCTCTCCTGTTACTATTAACCTTCTTTATCTCCTATCTAGGGTAGATGGGTTGGAAGGGAGGTAGAGGCATTAAAGAACTCCAAATAAAGTAGGTTTAAAAAGGTTAAAGTCTATAGTGTGTGTGTGTGTGTGTGTGTGTGTGTGTGTGTGTGTGTACATGATATACTCCAGTGAAACTCATTTATTTTCTTTTTAATATTTTATTAATTTATTCATATTACATCTCAACTGTTAGCCCATCTCTTGTATCCTCCTGTTCCTCCCTCCCTCCTACTTTCCCCCTACTCCCCTCCCCTATGACTGTGACTGAGGGGGACCTCCACCCCTGTATATGCTCATAGGGTATCAAGTCTCTTCTTGGTAACCTGCTATCCTTCCTCTGAGTGCTACCAGGCCTCCCCATCAAGGGCACCAGAGTTTGTGTGAGAGTCATTCCTCACTCTCCACTCAATGGTGGAGAATTTCCTGTCCATTCAGCTATATCTGGGTAGGGGTTCAAAGTTTACTGCCCATATTGTCCTTGGCTGGTGCCATGAAATTCATTTCTTTGCATTTCAGACTTCCTTTTATGTGGCTTCACAGCAAGTCGGGGGTCACTACTTGAGACATGAAGACATCAATCCCTCAAGAAAAGCCTAAACTTGAGAAAATCCTCTATTCTGCTAGTACTTATTCACATTAGTTGCCCTCATTGCATCCTGAGCTCTGAAGTGCATCCACATTAGCAGTCATTTCCTGAATGAAGGCTTAGCTTGTGTATGATACAGACTGTGGTCTTCCTCTTTCCTTACACAGACCTGAGAAAGCCAGGGAGCATCTGAATCCCTTTGGAACCAGTATCCAGAAGTGCAGGAGAGTCTCAAACTGCTGAAGACTGAAGGGGTTACTCACAGACAGAGACAGAGCTGTGAATACTGGCTCTGGAAATCTATTATCCAGATGATATTGGGCAAATCAATGAATAATTGGAGGCATGTTCTGCTTATATGTTAAGTAGAAATGCAAGACACAGGCACATTCAAGCTATCTAGTCAGGATTAAATGTCTGTAAGATACTTAACACAGATGAACCATGGCCACACTCAACAACTCAGGGAAGCCCAGGGACATTATTTAAGGTGAACGAAACCAGTCACTGAAGGACATCTACTGTATGAATCATTGATACAGAAAACAAGTTCAGAACAAAAAAAATCTGTCTGGATAGTCAAAGCCAGCAGGAAAGGTGGGGGAAGGAAGGTGACAAATATAACATGATTTTTATGAAAATGCAAAACTGATGAAGTGGTTTTTACACATTGTGAGTGAAAGAAAAACTACCGAATTACATATTGTTTTGTGTCTTTGTCTTACAGGGGTGTCGTGGGGTCCTGTGGGTGCCACAGAGCACTTGTGTGGGTGTGGATGACTACAGTTGTCAGGCCTCACTTGCTACTTCTCTGGGAGGTTTCCTGGCATAAGGTACATGTATCTGACATACAGCACGTACGTACCAAGAGGTTCCAGGTATTCTCCTATCTCTGCTTCCCTTCTCCCAGTAGAAAATCCAGAAGTACAGTCAGTCCACCACTCCCAGCTTTATCTGTGTTGGGAGTCAGTACACAGGTATCACACTTGGGCTGTGAGCACTTGGTCCCACTGAGCTGTCTCCTCAGCCCTCATCCTGTATGCATTCAATGATGTCAATCATATCTCAATGAAGTTCTTTAAGATACATTCAATTCAGTAGCTATTAGACATTTAATATTTTTAAGTTGGCTATTATTAGTCATTACCTCACTGAAGAGATTTATTAACTCATTACATTCTAAGGCTGAAAGGGGTTCTTTTTCTATTATTATAGCGTTTTTCCAGTTTTACGCTATAAACTTTCTCATGGATATGAAATATGCAAAGAAAAATACTGTAGGGGACTTCCACAAGGCTGCCTGGACTGAGATGCTTCACTTGAAAAGACAAAATTACTTCTCGTGAGGACTATATTTTAGATATGAAGTTTTTACAGACAGGAAACCACGAAACTAAAAATAGCACCAAAAGTTTTTATTTATTCAAAACCAGTCTTGACTTATTTATAGTAAACTAAGAAATTTTTTGAAATGAAAACTACATAATTTAGTGACAAAGGAGCTTTCTATTGGTGTGAATGTGAGTGTTTCATATTTAAGTATTAGAAAGATGAAAGTCTAGACCTCATAGTTCAAATCAAGTAATAAACTTTAAAATTCCATATGAATTTCAGAAGATATCACACAATTGTCCCAAACAGCTTTAAAAAAAAATCCATTGTCACCACTAGATTTCCCATAGTGTGTGTGCATGCCTGCCCATGTGCGCCTATGCATGTGTGTGCAAGGGTGCATCTGTGTATATGTGTGTTCATGTGGGAAGGTACACCTGCAGATAAGAAGTGGCAAACAAGTGTCTTCCCGGTACCCTCATTTATTGACAAAGTGTTTCTCACAGACCTAGAGATCAGCTCCTGTGACTTTGTTTTGTTTTGTATTGTTTTGAGACAGAATTTCTCTGTGTAGCCTTGGCCATCCTAGAACTTAGAGATCTGCATGCCTTTGCCTCCCAAGTACCGTGATTAAAGATGCATCACCACCACCTGGATGCCTCTGAGACTTTTATAAAATAATTGTATTGTCCATTGTTTTGCCTTTTTCCCCACCCTCTACCTACTCATTTCCACCTTTCCATAAAAACTGGATGCAAAGAGTAAAACAGGATTGTCAACATAATATTATAGTCAAGAGGAAAGTGCAATAGAGTCCTGACACCTATATCAAATAAAGCATTCTTTCACACACACACTCAAGAATTGGATGCACTTCTATAAACGCAGAGATTGAAATGGTGTTGGGCAATGCCAAGCTGGCATGTATGCCGCCTCAAGCTGGTTGCCTTCGCCATCATGGTGGCCCTGAAAACAAATGAAAGCCAGCTGAAAAGACAAAGCATCAGAAGGCCAGATTCCCCTCTGTGAAACCCAGCTTCTTTGTTTTTTCATTTGAAGGCACATAGCCTCTTCACCAGTGGGCTTTCTGGCGAATTTTCAGAAGCAGGGACTAGATAGTGCCATTGAAGGCACGGGTGAGAGCCAGTGAGATTTGCTAAACTCCTGCAGGGGCAGGAAACCCATGTTGGAAAAGTAAACTACTGCTAGGGAGGAAGTTTATTTTACAGCACTTGTCTAGTGATAGCTTGGCTTTCTCTGTAGCATGTTATGGCTTTGTGCATTCCTACTGTTTTCTAAAGTAGGAAAAGGCATTTAAAAACCAGAAAACATGTCTTTATAAAATAAAGTATCCTGGAACAGGTTTAAAACCTTTACATATATTCAGTATGTCTTCACAGATGCAAACACCAAACAAACAAGCCAAGGCAAGGAGGAGAAGGAGAAAGGGAAAAAGGATAAGGAGGAGGGTAAGGGAGGGAAAGGCATCAGAGAGAACAAATGAAACTAGGTAGGGTCTAGAACAAATGAGACTAGGAGGAAGAGAGGGGAGTGAGACTCCTTCAGTCCAGATCCACTGCTGAATTTTTAGGACTCTCATTTGTCAGTTCTTGAAACAAATGACCAACTTGTTTATCCTGTTGTAATATAGCAAATCAAAACTGTTTCCAAAATTCAATTATTAGTAGCACATTTTCAGTTTCCTCTTCCTTAGATAGAATAGCCTATGTATATCTAATCACAAAACTCAGCTTATAGTCTGTCCCTGTAATCACAGCACTCAGGGTCTGAGGTAGGAGGACTGTAAATTCCAGGCCAGCATGGGCTACATGGTGCAACATTGTACCGTCTTTTCTCTTGAACGCTTTGTAGGCAGATGGAGATCCTTTGTTTTGAGTGAACTAAGATGACGGCAGATGATGATTCTGGATGTTTGGATTTGGATTCTTGGCACACTCGTGTATCAATGTGGGCAGCAGTGGTTAGGGAGGGCGGATGTGTCCTCCAGGCTCCTGACAGTAGATGGACACACACTCCAATACCGCCCCTTTCATATGCTTCATTCTTTGCTCGCTGGTAGTGATGTGATGTGTATTGACTCTGTGGAACCACTGCAGAGAGCTGTAAATGATGCATTTAATGAAAAATCCTCGCCTTGCACTCGGAGAGAAAATGCAAACAGTGTCTTGCAGTGGCTGCTGGGTAATGAGGAGGGTTGTAAGATAACATCCAGCTGGTCCCCCAGCACAACCAGGAGCCAACTGGAAATGCCTCCAAAGTGGATGCTCAAGAAGATACAAACCAATATTTTAATCATATTCATTTCCAATGATTTCTCCTGTCCCTGTCCTGGCCCTCCTTTCCTCTTAAAGACCAGTTCCTCTTTTGTCAGAATGCCCCAAATCCTGAATCCTAAAAAAGACTCACAGAAGGATTTGGGAAGATTATTTGGGGGGAGAAATTACTTTAAAAAGTTTGATTTTTCTGGGAAGCTGTGTGAAAATCAACCATACTTGTATTGTATCATTGAATATCAAGTCCTAAAAAAAAATGTTTTCCTCCAAACCCGCACCCCAACGTAATAACGAACAATTCAAACAGAACATTGCTTTTTGCAGCCATACAAACTGATGACATCTAATTGAAACAGACCCCTTCCAGGGACAGAGGAGTCACATGTCAGGTCCTGGACAAGATGAGAGCAGATTATTTCTAGGGCTCCTGTTCCTGCACTGCCATTCACATCAATAGAAAAGAGTTTCTGTCAGCTGATTGCACATTCTTCAGGGTGACCACACAGGATGCCCCGGCTTGCCAAGCATGCCTTTCGTACTGCAGGCTGACTCACAATCCACCAGCTGGTGTGTTAGAAGGTGCCCACTCACCGAGCAGCCTGGAAACCACAGAGACAGTGCACAGCCAGTGACAGCCACAGGTCAGGCAGCCCATGACCCTTCCAACTTGCTTTGCTTATTGTCCTGCTGAACTTGAGCTTCAAAGGCTCAGGGAAAAAGAGCTTAATGACAACAGCTAGCAGGTGCATTTGTCCACCCCCACATGCAACCCCAGCAGCTTGTCTTGTTTCCCCGGCTTAGCAGATGCACTAGACCACACATGGGCACATTACCCAGGACCCTGTCATGCCTAGGGACAGGAGCACCTGTGATATTCTCGGTTTGAAATGTTTCTGTACAAACTCTAAACCAGTATCAGGTTTGTTTTTGTCTTTTTATCCTCATTACTATTCGCTCTGTGAATTAAAGCTTTCTTGAGTACATATTATCACTGGACTAAAGCCTGTCAGTGGCTATTTAGGGGTTTTCTGGTTTGAGTAGATTCCAACTCCTAGATCAAGTTTTCAAGTACAGAAAAAAAAATATTATCTTAATGACACCTAAAGATCTAGTAAATTCTGATGGGAAAAACAAAAGCCAACCATGGTGAACCTGCTGTTTAAATGCAATACCTGGTGGGAAGGGTACGTGGTGTGTGGTAAGCTTGCTTATAAGCAGTCACTCATTGTTTTCCATTTATGTCTAACTCTGACAGGTTTCCTGGATTCCAGAGTGGCATGCTGCACCCGAGTCACCTTGGAGCACTGAACTATCAGAAGACCTAATTAAAATTGTGTTGAACTGTGCAGGCCTGCCCTGTCAACAGTCGCACGGACATGATGCCCTATCCCTCCTTGTTGAACTATTGGTTACTGACAGATTCTGGGAGAGTGGGGCTTATTTTCTTCCCTTATATACA
This sequence comes from Acomys minous, assembly GCF_964271855.1. Classification (NCBI taxonomy): domain Eukaryota; kingdom Metazoa; phylum Chordata; class Mammalia; order Rodentia; family Muridae; genus Acomys; species Acomys minous. The sequence continues at coordinate 80,792,983 of NC_140483.1, forward strand.
CACTCACAAACCCACCAGAATCCAGGTGGATCAGTCCACAGTCACACCGATGGCCTTCGTTAAACTCAGCAGTTCACAGAACAAAGCCCAAAGTCAGGAATATATGGAAGCAATTGGTAAGGAAAAGGATATTGGTGAGGGTAGAAAGGAGTTAAAAGGGTGTGAGAGGCAGAAAAATCAGAATGCATTGCATACACGCACTAATTGTTTAAGAAAACTATTAATACTAAAACCAACAGAATCCTAAAATAGAAACACCATACAGTATATATGATCTTAAGAAAGTCCAACTATAGAGTTCCACAAAGGTCTACATATGTGGTAGCACCCTAAAAGGCCTGATCATGGAAGCTCAGCAGGCTCTGGTATGCTGAACAACGGAATGGGAGCTCCACGCAGAATGACATGGATGGTGCTAATTCAAACATTGAAGGATTCTTTATGCTTCTAAAGGTTGTTTTGTGTTTAGATGTCTATCGTTGAATACGGGATAAGAATGATTCACACACAAGTTGTATACCTACATTTTTCAAAACTATATTTCTGCAACTATGACATGCCAATGTTTTACAGCTCCATCAGTGCACGCCCCACTGATGGGAAAGCAGCCTCCATTTTTCTTTATTTCTCTATTTGCTTTTCCATCTCACTAGTCTTCTTGGAGTTTAATAAATCATTCCTAATCACTTTGTTCAAGCTGCATGGAATAAAGAGACCTTCCTGTAGCCAGTCTCATGCTCACATACTTTCTCTTTCAGGAAAGCTTTTCTTGTGCTTATTTCTGCTCCCCTCTTCTTTCTCAGAAAATATAAACGGCTTGACTCCAATAACATTGGCTCTTTGATATTTTCAAATCTGTGAAGTGGTTGCTGAATTCTAACAATTACGTGTATGTGTGTGTGTGTGTGTGTGTGTCTGTCTGTGTGTGTGTGTGTGTGTGTGTGTGTGTGTGCATGTATGTGCTTGTGTGTACATGTGCTGAGTGTAACATGTGGGGTGGGTACATCTGTTGGGGACAAAGGACTTTGCAGAATAAGGTCTCTCTCTCCATCTTTATGTCAGTTATTGAAATCAAACTTGGGTCATGATGCTCAAATGATAGGCACCTTTACCTGCTGAGCCATCTAGTTGCTGTCCCCTCCTTTTCTTTACAAGCAAATGGAATCCCACTTGCTGCTTTCTATTTGTTTTATACAGAGACATAGTAGACAAAACATCACATGTAGCATACCTTGCCCTAGTTTATTTCCAGGTGCTGTTTAAAGACAATGTGGCCAATCATACTTTAAGTCCTAAGATTTTTGTTTTTTAAAGGTAAAACCTTTTGACCCTTCCCTGTGAGACTTTACTAGTTTCCCAGGTAAGAAGCATAGTCTTTGTGGCCCATCTGCCACTGTTTTCCTAACCAGGTCCCTATGGTCACCTGTCTCTTCCTGTCTTGCAAAGCATTTGTTCTCTTGCACACACAGTGTTTCTGTCAGGCAGGCAAAATCAAAAGCTTGCCCCCAGCCATCCCATTCTACCTTCCTCAGAGGAGCTCATACAGAACCCAGTGGCAATTCATCACCAGTTGTGGCTGTAGCACAGTGTGTCACTGAATTGTCCTGGTGTCCTCTGGGTCAGCAGATAACACTTTGAATAAACAGTTGCTTGAGGATCCTACGGGATTCAATCTTTTTAGGCTGGAGTCATAGGAGATGAACACTGGATAGATACACACCCAAGCCAGCTATTTCTCCTAAATTACAAGGGCAACAGAATGGGCTTGGGAGACATTCTCTGGTGCTTAGACAGGGATCACTAAAACCACCTTCCACACCTAGCTCTTCCTGTTCTTACCTCCCATGTGCTCTTGGCTGATGGCTCAGAATGCCTGAGGATTTATTACTTTCCTTCACCTGTGCCTATTCAACAGTGGAGTTTTCTAGCCTTAAATCCCACACCTAGACTGCCTGTCCATTTCTAATAAACGCATTTTCAATTCATCCAATTTTGTAACATTTTAAGGTTTTTAATTTTCCTTTTATTTTAAGATTACAAGGGATTTAAATATATATATATAAAATCCTGAATTTAAAATGGTTATTTTTGTGTTCCTTCTTACTAGTGAGATATTATGAAGATGTTTTAATGCATGCTATAGGTTACATGATATATATTTTTCATATGTACAATGAAATAAGAAAAACCAGTTGTTTTCAGCATCTGCCACAGGGTGATATAGATCTAAAAAGACTTCATCAACCTTCTATGTCTATAACCTTTCTCTAGCAAGTAATCAGTGTCAACAAGTGTGCCCTTTCTTCCCATTCTGAGATTCTTCCTTCTATAGCAGCTTAAATGACTGGGCAATAGAGGTGTCTGTGGTAGGCAAAAGTTGTTAAGACTAGTAAAATGTGCTTTTTGACATCTTTGGAGGAGGGTTGTTCTCTTTTAATTAAAAGAAATATTATATATTATTTATTTTTGTTTTTTTAGTGTGTGCATGTGTGTGTGTGTGTGTGTGTGTGTGAGAGAGAGAGAGAGAGAGAGAGAGAGAGAGAGAGAGAGAGAGAGAGAGAGAGAGAGGGAGGGAGGGAGGGAGGGGGAGAGAGGGAGAAACTTCCAGTACAAATGTGAAGGTCAGAGGACATCTTCTGGTAGTTGGTTCTCTTTTTTTATAGATAGGTCCTGGTGATCAAACTCATCTCATTAGGTTTGGTGATAGATACCATATTTTGGTTATTTTTGTCACCATGGCACAAACCTAGACATTAGCTGAGCAATTGCCTCCATCAGACTGTCCTATAGGGCACATTATCTACTTAACTATTAACATGGGAAAATCCAGGCCACCCCGACTTCTGGGAAGGTGATCTTGGGTATATAAGAAAGAAAGCCGATTTCCTACCACTGTATATGCTCATAGGGTGTCAAGTCTCTTCTCGGTAGCCTGCTATCCTTCCTCTGAATGCCACCAGGTCTCCCACTCCAGGGGACATGGTCAAATGTGAGGCAGGGGAGGGGAATAAGGGGAAAATGGGAGGGAGGGAAGAATGGGAGGATACAAGGGATGGGATAACCATTAAGATGTAACAAGAATAAATTAATAAAAAATTTAAAAAGAAAGAAAGAAAACCGAGCAAGCCCTGGGAAGCAAGCCAGTAAGCAGTGTTCTTTCATGGTCTCTGCTTCAATTGCTAACTCAGGTTCCTGCCTTGGATTCCTGCCTAGATGTCCCTGAACGATGGATTGTGAAATGGAAGTACAAACTAGATAAACCCAGTCCTTCTCAAATCAGTTTTGGCATAATGTTTTAGATGGCTAGTTTTGGTTATCAACTTCACTACATGTGGAATTAACTAACATCTAAGCAGATGGGTACACCTCTGGGGGATTTTTCTTAATTAAATCATTTGAAACAAGAAGACCTATTTTTAATATGGAATTTTCGACGTGGGAAGACAGACCTGCAACCTAGATCTTTGCAGTGGGAAGATACACCTTTAATCCATGCCACACTTACTTCTGGCAGCCTATGTAAACGACATGGACAAAGGAAGCTTGCACTCTCTCTTGCTTTCTCTTGATCTTGCTAGCAACTTCACTCTTTCATAGACACTACAGCCTACTGTATCTTTGCCATTCTGGCATCATACCAAAAATCAGCTGACACACCTAGCCTCATGGACTGAACAGCTACCAGATTCTTGGACATTCTATTGGTACCCAGCCATTGTGGGACTAGCTGGGTCACAGGTCATGAGCATTCTAATATATGATGTTTACATATACACATAAATTTGTTCATCTAGGAAACTCTGAATAATACACTGTTTATCACAGAAAACTAAGACACCCTCAGTACCCAATGCTATCTTGCCAGTCCTCTTTGGTTTCCCCCTAAGATAATGCCAGTACTTCATATTCTGTATAAACTAGATGTGTGCATGTGTAATCAGAGTAGGAAATACCAAGGAAAACGGGTTTTATTGCTCAGCTCATTCTCATTCTCTTTGCTGCTCTCATGTGGATCTGAGAACTTGGGCTTTGGGTGAAGGGTAAAGAGAGAGATGGTAGAGACTGAATCCATAGCCTCATCACATCAGGCGAACAATCTGTCACTAAGTCACAACCCAGACTCTCTCGCCCAGAACTTTGAATATCTATCCAGGCTTCAAAACTGCAGAAAAAAGGTTTGTAAATTACAAATGTTTGGAATTTGTATGAATTTGGTCCCCCTGATAACTTGTGCATAGATGATATTTCAAAAGATAGCACCAAAAATACAGGGGTTTTGTAGAACTGTATTGATAACAGGAAAACAACTGGTCTCCTTGAAAAATAAAACATGTTCACATACACAGGCAAGTTTTGCACACCCAGAACTTCCAAAATTGTTATTTTTGGTTGTTGTTATTGTTGCTGTTGTTGTTGATGTTGATGATGATGATGATGATGATGATAATGATGATGATGATGTTGCTGTTATTCCTCTCTTCTATCCTGAGAGAATTTGGGCTTTATCAACTTAGGTGACACTAACTACTAAAAACAGCAGTGTGATTGAGAGAAGCTCAAACAGCAGAAAAATCTCAAAAAAAAAACTACGCCAGGATAGCAAGACCTGCGGATCCTCCTCCTCATATGAACACTGCCTTTTCCCACTATGGGAGGCAGAGGATTTCTTACCATGTGCTTCACTTTTTTGGTCATTCACTTCTTACCCTCATTTCTATCAGTCTTTTCAAACAGTTCTTGGTAAAATTTCAAGATTTACATTATTTCTTTCAGCTTTGGATTATCTATTGTTTTTCCTTTCTAATTAAGTAAACCAGTTGGATTTGGTATAGCTTGGACTCTTTTCTTTCTACACTAATGTACATATTTTTCTTTTATTTTTTGTTTCATTTATAATATCCATGCTCTACATTCTTAATTTCTTTTGACAGAAATGAAGATTATTGAAAGCCTTTAGGTTCACTTTCTGCTATGTAGATGTTCTCCCACTTGCTTAAATAATGTGCCCTCCCTATGCAGCCTATTTTTTAAAAGAAGATATTTGCCTAACTTTTCATTTCAACACATCTCTAAATAGGTTTTTTCCTCAAACACAGAGGTCAGTCACTCAACACAGCCACTTAATATAATCAAGAGAAGTGGTAAACATGAGCTGCCTGAAGCTGCTGCTACTGGAACAAGATACACTACTCTTCTTGTAGCAAGCTTTCTAAATCAGTGCCATATAGTGATATAATTAAAATTGAGTGCATTAAGTACATAAAAGTATACTAACATAATTTTTAATTGTCATTATAAAGTATTATAAACTCATTATAACAATGTGTTTCACACGATTGTCAGTGTAATACATTCTCTTCCCAAAGCTTCCTCACAGAGACATATGTGACAACACCAGAAGCAATGAGGTCACTTTCCCAACTCCATATAGTCTGCCATACACCTGGTCTGTCACTAACTAAATATCACTGTTTGGCTCATGACTAAAGATATACAAAGGACATTTATTGTCTGTCTTGTAGAGGGGATGTATCCAAGGTTAGTCAACTCGTGAGTGGTGGCATAGTGACTAAGCCAGCTGTGCTCCTGCCTATAGCACACACTGTTCCCACTTCACTAGCATGGGCTTCATATGAAATAGATATGCTACAGATGTGGAGAAAATTCAGTTTTACAGGGAGACATGCAGTTGATGAAGAGACTTGTTTTCTACTCCCAGGTCACCATGGAAACAAGCAGGTAAAGAAACGATGGTATCCAGGGAATCTTGGGCCACTGTGGTGGGAGCTACAAGCCCTTTGTTGATAGGGAATGACCAAAAATTTCCAAACAGGAGAGGGATACCAAGTCTAAAAAGAAGCCAACCCTGTCAAACAGAAAAAAAGAGGACATAAGAGAGGGAACTAAGCATAAAACAATGGTAAACTAAACTGACATGCATTCAGTTGAGGGAGCAAAGGGAGATTATGATTCTGTGAAGTCATGGGAGCTGATTCCTTAACACAGTGATGTCTATTATGCAGGCAACTTATCAGCCTCAGTAATTCCTGTTTGTAGACAATTCATTCTCTCTCCAGTTGTTCATCCTATCTCACTTAAGTACAACAACTTTGTAGTGAAAGGAATCCATTTTATGGATGAAAAAACTGATGCTTAAATACTTTTTATCTACTCAGTCTTTATCAACTCATGAATAGTGGCATGTGTTTGAGTGCATGCCCTCTACTTATCCTAAGTCATTAATTTCTCCTACAGATTTCATGCTATCAGTGTTGAGAAGCTGACATACAATTTATACAGAGAAAGGACATGACCATGTTTGCTTTGTAGGAGAAAACCTGTTTCAGATGGCATGGTTCAAGACTACTTTAGTAATGCATTAAATGGATAATGAAGATATTAGCGGAATATCAAGCTATAAGGCTAGAAAAGAGGGTCACTTCAAGAAGTAATGAGGAGGTAGAGTAGATGTCAAGCTGTCTCTGGGACTTAAAGGGAGCATTTGAAGGGTGCTGCTGGGATTCTGATGTGCAAATTGGCAAGCAGCTATGCTATTCTTTGAGACAGTGGGTGGAAGGAGTACTGATTGTTGTTGTTTGGGAATTTTTGTTCCACCAGGTTGGTCATGGGCAAGGCTGGGAGGCTGGAAAGCAATGAATAGGGTTCAGGTGCATGACTTGTTTAGAGCTAAAGATTAAACATTTTAAGACATAGTGTATGTTCAAAGCCATGGACATGTTAGGAGGCTGATTATGGAACATATGAAGTAAGAAAGATATAATGCAGAGTGAAGTACCAGAAAGAAAAGAAAGCAGCTCAAGGAGCTTAAAGGGCCACAATCACTTGGGAGGAAGTGTAAGAGTAATGGGAACTTAGAAAAAAGGGAGGCGCGCTTACTAGGAGGATTGAATGACGATGCCGGTCTCACAAGTGTGGGCTGAAGTCAGTAGTTGTTTCTCTATAACCTAGCAAGAGAGAGGGAGGTCACGTTATAAAAAGACTGCCACTTCCGTCCTGCACACTCTCTCAATCTCCCTTGAATCATTCGCTCTAGGGAAGCCAGCTGTCATGCAGTGAGATGGTCTTGCAAAACGGAAGCCAGCTGCCACCCTGGGCAGCCTGCGGAGAGGCCATGTGGTGAGCTATAAGGGTTGCCAGCAACAGTGGAAAGAGCTCAGAAACATAGTCGGCAGCTGAGCTTTGCAATGATGGCAGCCCCACTAACAGCTCTGCCACACTTCATAAGCTCAACCCAGAACCACCCGCCAATCTTAATGCCTGATGCACAGAAACTGGGAGACAATGAACTGTTTGTTGTTTTAAGCCACAAGAATTGGGGACAATTCATATGATGCAAGAGGTAACTGGTTTGGAAATGTAGGCACCAAGAGTAAGACAGGACTAAACTTCTGCTCATTTTACTGTCAAAATTTATATCTTTTTTTTTTATCATACATACACCTGCCAAGTTTGAGGGCTCATTAATTGTGCTGGTAACCTACTATCTACACACAAATCGGCAGATGTGCACTGAGCTTCAGAGGTGGAGGTGGCAAGACCACAGGCTCTCAAGCCACAGCACTTAATGTCCACTGTCTCCTTTTATCACCTGTGTGAATTGCTCATCAGCATGCTTCACTTCCTCTACGGCCACGGAATTCTTATTTGTATAAAGAGCAGCATTGCTACAGCTGTTGGGAAGATGGCATGTGATTCTTTTCATTGGATCCTAGAGCACTGAGCACCCATTGACTCCATTTCCATAGTGAAGTAGATCTGTAAGAGCAGAAAGATGGAAAAAGATAAACAACATCCTAGATTCTCACACCGACTAGTAAGTCACTACCTTCATCAATTATCCTCTTTATTTTTAATTCTATAACTTTTCCCTTGAGTTCCTAGTTCAAAATATTAACAATTTTGACGATTATCTCCCTTTTTGCAGTATCATATACCTTCCATCCTAAATGTCATTTGCACTTGTGTAAGATGATCAAAGCACCGTGAAACTATTTGAAATGCTGAACTAAGTCCTACTTACATGTGTTATAAAACTGCATGTGAATATGGAAGCCCTGGTCTGTGCACAATACAGGCCTCATTCCCTTACCTGGGCTTGCCTGCTGGCTGCTTCTGCTACTTCCCTGTCTGAGCTATCTTTGGGTGCACAGATGTCCTCCAGAGCATCTACCAAGCATCTGAATAGACACGGGCAGACAGTGAACAACTCTGTAGGACCCAGAAGCCTCTTAATGGGCTCCTTCTGTTTCCACTAGGGTACCTGTTAACCATGTTCTTCCTAGGCTGTTTGTATCTCTTGGGTTTGGGGTTCAGTCTCATGACTAAAAACACATTTTCTTTCCTGTTTTACACTATGTATATGTCTTATGTTCTTTGTGTGTGGTGGGAGAGCTCTTTATTTTTTCTTTTTTTTTTTAATTGAAAAATAAAATCATTCCTATTACATTTCAATTGCTATCTCATCCCATGCATCCTCCCATTCCTCCCTTCCTCCCACTTTCATCCCATTCCCCTTCCCTACGACTGTGACTGAGGGGGACCTTGTCCCCCTGAATATGAATCTAGGGTATCAAGTTTCTTCTTGGTAGTCTTCTATCCTTCTTCTGAGTGCCATTGGGCCTCCCCATCAAGGGGACATGGCCAAATATGGGGCACCAGAGTTCATGTGAAAGTCAGTCCGCAGTCTCCACTTAACTGTGGAGAATGTTCTGTCCCTTGGCTAGATCTGGGTAAGGGGGTTGAAGATGACTACAAATTGTCCTTAGATGGTGCCATAGATTGAGCAGAACCCCTGGGCCCAGATCCACCCACCATAGCGTTCTTCTTGTAGGTTTCGAGGACCCTCTGGATCCTTCTATTTCCCCATCTCCTATATTTCTCTCACCTAGAGTCCCAATAGGATATACTCACCTCTATCCCACTTTCCTGGTAAGTCAAGACTTTCATGGGACATGCCATTTGGGCTACTGTCCAGTTATAAGTGAGTATATACCATTTGAGTCTTTTTGCTTCTGGGTTAGCTCACTCATTATGATCATTTCTAGTTCAACCCATCTGTCCACAAATTTCGGAAATTCCTTGTTTTTAATAGTTAAGTAGTATCCATTCTTTGACTGAGGGACACTTAGGCTATTTTCATTTTCTGGCTATTATGAATAAGGCTGCTATGAACATGGTTGAGCATATGTCCCTGTTGTATGCTGGAGCATCTTCTGGGTATATTCCAAGGAGTGGAATAGCTGAGTCTTGCTGAGAAGCTTCTGTAAGGCAAGAGACACTGTCAAGAGAACAAAGCGACAGCCTAAAGACTGGGAAAAGATCTTCACCAACTATACATCTGACAAAGGTCTAATATCCAAAATATATAAACAACTCAAGAAATTAAACACCAGCAAACCGTATAATCCAGTTGAGAAATGGGGCTCAGAATTAAACAGAGAATTCTCAACAGAGGAATATCAAATGGCTGAGCAACACTTAAAGAAATGCTCAACATATTTAGTCATCAGAGAAATAAAAATCAAATCAACTCTGAGATTCCATCTTACATTCATCAGAATGGCTAACATCAAAAATTCAAGTGACACCATATGCTGGTGAGGATGCAGAGAAAGAGGAGCACTCCTTCATTGATGGTGGGAATGCAGACTGGTACAGCCACTTTGGAAATTTGTCTGGTGCTATCTCAGAAAACTGGGAGGGCTCTTTAAACCCTGTGTAATTTACAGTCTGGACTTTTTATGTGAGGTTTCTTGGGTCTTGAGGCTACTCTCACAATATCCTCGACTCTACCTGTAGATGGCACCCTTGCATCGGAAAGGGCAATTAGCTCTGCCCTTCACCGGGTTCTGGTTTCCCCAGAGACAGGACATAGACTTTGTAAAGAGACCATTCCACTATCCTTGTCCACCGTACCTTAGAAGGATCCTCTGGCGGTATATTTAGGGGAAATATTTACCAAGTCCCAGCTGTTGACCAGCAGACTCTGATAAAATCAGATCATCTCTATAAGGCCCTCTGTTCGATATGGGAAAACCACAGCAGACGTGCCAAGAAGGGAGGGTACAATGACAAAGGTACGTGACTGAGCTAGGCGCAATGGTGCATGCCTGTAATCCCAGCACACGGGAAGGCAGAGGCAGGCTGATCTCTGAGTTGAGTTCACTCTGGTCTACAAAGAGAGTCCAGGACAGCCAAGGCTACACAGAGAAACCCCGTCTTGAAAAACGTAAACAAAAAAAGGTACATGACTGAATATATTCAGATGCTCAGTAGGGTCAAAGGAGTTCACTGAAGAGGAGTAAGTGCAGGAGTGCAGGAGTTTAACCATCTTTAGCAATACCCCTGTTAGCCATCTAGCGCTCACAAAAGTCTTTTGTTCCCTGCCTGGAAATTCCTGGAGTGGAGCTTAACTTCATCTCCTGGAGGGAGAGGTATATTTCAATATCCCATAAACATCTTTTTCTCTTCAAAAAATTTAACTGTTCCCCAAAAGAATGTCTGACATCATCAGTATCTACTAGAAAGAAGAGTGCAAAGGTTCAAGCTCAAACATCCTAGCTGAAGTAACAATTTTCTTCTAAAAGCCCTATCACATTTCTTCCTATCAGATCTCCAAATTAAGTCTACCTTCTCAATTGTCCCATACATAAATCAAACTTTTTGTTGGAAAGAATTTGATTTGCTGAGAACGATTTGCCTCAGAAAAGTCTTTCGTAAGTCAAATAATCTGTTTTGGATAGCTGTCCTGTTCTAGGAAGGGGAATTTATTGTTGATGACATGTTAACAGTTATGTCTTCCAATTTCACAAGCTTCAATTTCCTTTACTTCTTTATTTATTCTATTTCTTTCTATACCTGAACTATATGAAAGGCACACCAACTATCCAGACATTAGGCCTGCCGTAATCCACAACTGCTCTCTTTCTTATACTCCATTTCCCTTATATTTCTTTTTCACTCCTAGGTGCACCACACTTGGCTGCTCTTCTCCCTCCCAAGTCCCCAGGAAAGTAGACTCTGATTATGTTAAAAAGCCATTTGCCAGCCTCTCTGTTCCAACACAGCGTAGTCCTACAGAGCTCTGACCCCACTGGATTGTAAGAACCAGACCAATCTCCAGACTAACTGCTTTCCTGATGTCTTAGACTCCCTTGGCAACAGAGGTGACAGCTGCAACTTCTCCCTGGTACATTGTTCACAGCTGGAACTGTTTTGAGCTTCTGGCCATACTGCGAGGTATGATCAGGTGTCAGATTTGCAGACAAGAAAAGTGCAAGCAAATCAAAGAAGAGGTTTTCTAATGTCCATATAAAATACAGAAACAAGAATGAATTCTCAATCCCTCTGTATGTACAACTTTGCCCTATTAATATAAGAAAAAACAGGATGCCGTTCCAAAAGCCCCCAGCTGAATGTTTCTTTTCATGTGCTCTTATATGACAACATTCTCAACCTCCTGGCCCTGTCTCCTCTGTGTGTCCCACATGCATAAATACTGTTTTCTCCTGGAAGAACTAGAATTAGGCCATTCGTGAATCTTCATAGAGAAAATTACTCTACTTCTTGATGAGACTGGAAGATTAGCTATTTGACCATCTCTAAGATCATTTCTATTTCAAAATTCTGAGGCTTTTTAAAATTAACACAAAGAATTTTCAGCAGTATATTTCAATCTCCTTCCTAGGGAAAAATGTTATTAGAATGTGTGAAGGTCCATCTATATTCATAAGACTTTTCCTAATAAAGTAACTTATCCTGATTATAGAATTACTATCTCCTAGACAATTATCATGAGTTATCTAATATAAACCTCATACAATGCCTACAAACTATTATACCCACTTTACAGATGAGACAATGCAGGCACAAGGTTAAATAAATTATTCAAGGGAATTGGTGAATAGGAGAGCTTGAGACCACTGGACTCTACCACATTTACTTTCTTCATGCTTTTTGCAGCTAATAACTATGCAAATAGGAGCTATTACTTTTCCAGTGTTGTGCAGCACTAACCCTCTAATTTAGATAATCTACAACTTTGTTTTTAATAGGTTATCAATAAGCATATTTAGAGCTGTTCCTTGCAATTATTTGTGGTATAAGAATTCAAAATAATGTCAGAATAACAAATAGGTTTTATTTTACAAAGGGCTTGCAAATTGAGTTTCCTTCATCTGCAAAACTTCCCAGCATAAAATTAGCCACCCTGTTTTATATTTTATTTTTAGGCCACTCTACGGTCTCTTACTATCCAGCATGGATGAGTATCACACAATCACATCCATCTGATCTCTATGTGAGGAATTTCTTTACATATTAAAAACCCCTATTCAAAAATTAATTTTTAGACCAGGCTAATCTTGAAAATTAGTGCTTTAAAATCATACCTTACTCTGGTTTGAAATAATCTGTTATGAATAAGGAGTGATCCTCACTCATGTGTCACACTGAAGTTAACATGGACTATATTTCAAAGTTTCCCCACAACTCTTTGATGAAGCATCAAATTAAAATAATAAGCCAGACTCATATAACAGTAAAATGCAAAGACTTTCAGTGTTACTGGCAACTTACATTTTTATATGAAGATGGAGCATTTAATATTATTGTTACTCTCCTTGTTGAATTATTGATCATTTCACATGACATGTGTACTACAAATAACAATAATGAAACTAGAAAAGAAATCATGTAAGTATAGCCTTTAAAAAGTTATGCTACTTGAAAGTGAACTATAAAAATGACAGTTTAAGCTTGATTATTTAATTTCAGCAAAACACCAGTTGGGTGGCTCCTGGAAAGCCATTAAAGATACATTGGCATTTCCATGCTTTATTACTGTTCTCAACTCTTGTGCAGTCATCATGACACTAGTAGTATTGTCTGAGGGTGCATATATCCTGTTTAATTAAATTATGGTGTACTTATTACACACAGTAGGACCTGATTAAAGACCACAAACCCAAGTTTCACTGCATTAAAATTACCATATATAGTCAGCCTAATACTGGGGATCTCACAGCAAAACAAATTTCTGTAGTTGAATCTCAGAACCACGGTTCATGTAGCTTGAAGTTTATGTGTCATAATATGTCACAACACATCCAAAATAGTAAGCATGCTGGTCATTTTTCTGGTTTAGTTTTCTGTTGCTGCTATTACAAATGAATACAAATCAGTGATTTACAATGGCACAAATATATTATATTACAATTCTGGAGGCCACAACACATTATTCTACTGTCTTTTCATTTGGGACAGAATTAAGTGACAGTCTCCTTGTCCCTTCAAGTTTAAGGAGGCCACTTCCAACCCCATGGTTTCTGGCCTCTTCTCTACCTTCAATGCCAGCACAGGCTGATAGAGAACTGATACCTCACACCCTGATTCTAATCTTGACTCTATCTCACTTTTTAAAGCCTTTGTACTTGTGCTAGAATCATCTGGTGGTATAGAATTATCTTCATCTTTGAATGTAACTGGTTGGCTGTTTTATTTCCCATTGCCAGGTGGGGTGTGTGTGTGTGTGTGTGTGTGTGTGTGTGTGTGTGCAGGTAAATGTGTGGAGGTCAGATAATCGCCTCAGATATTGTTCCTGTCCTCCCATCTTACAATGAATAAAGTCTACTGACACTGCACTCACCAGCCTAGCTTGTCTGGGAGCTTCTGAGGCCTCTCAGCTTTGCCTTCCATCTCCCTAGAGGAACAATGGGATTATGAATATGCTTGTCCGTGTCTGCCTTTAGTGGGTTATGAGAATCCTAACTCACAATCTCATGTTTTCATGGCACACATTTTACTCACTAGCCATTACCCTACAACATAGATGTTGGCTCTGAAAATTGGAACGTAGAGATCCTAGGAAAGATTTTTATGCCTACAACATAGTTTAAACAATTAAAGGGAAACCTTAAAAACACATAGCATGAGGTTCCTGCAAGCCTCAACCAGGAAGGTTGCAGCCATGATGTTTTCCAGTGGTGCAAATAGCTCTGGAAAACTACCTTCATCCTTCAGACACTTCTGCAATCAAAATCATCTTCAACCCCAGGTGTGCCCCTCTTTCCAATACCAATTAATAAAAGACTGAGGGGAATAGTTGCAGTTTGTCTAGCAAAGTCCATTATTTGCCAGGATCAATATTTTGCAGTTCCTCATTTTCCCTGATGCCCTATGCCAGTTGTTCTTAATTCCATTCAGGAAATAATTCCCTGAAATCAATTGAATATCTGGTATTGTGCTAAGTGCTGAGGCATATGACTTGAGAAAAATTCAAGCTCCCGTGTGTGTGTGTGTGTGTGTGTGTGTGTGTGTGTGTGTGTGTGTGTGTGTTATGCAATGCTGATATGAATATCTGTCCATTTTTTAAAGGTAAATGCACCAGGGGAGACAGATAGAAACATCACTTTATTGAAACATCAGCAGACATGGTATGATTCTTATCTATTTCTTTTTCCCTCTCTAGTCCTGGTTCAGGTCATGGTGAAACCTTACTTCAGCAATTCTCTTTACTGGGACCCATCCCTTCAGTCTCCCACCTCCAAAATGTTTTTCTCTCAAATGAAAATACAGATGTACTTGTATGACCCAGGCAGCTCAAAAGCATCACAACCAGGAGAATACCATGTGCTTTGCTTTGTCCTGACCGAAGACTCCCTGCACTCCATTTCCTCACTAGCCTTCCTTCCTTCCTTGTAAAGTTATCAGATTCAATGTAGCTAATTGCAACCACAGGGGTCCTCAGGCCCCTCTGGTGCTTTCCCACCCTAAACCTCTATTCTGAGAGTCACCTTAGCATTTCCTCATGTTCAAATGATGCTCTTTCCTCAGAGACAAGAGCAGCAGTCATCCTTCCTGTGGACCATTCTTCTACCCATGCAACTGAAAAGACTTGTTCTCTGCTCTACGGGCTTCCACACAGTACTTTTTTTTTTTAATAGAAAGCATCTGCTTCTGTTTTAGATCTCCTGCTTTGCTAAGTTTCAAGGCTACTCTCCCAGATTATAAACTCCTTGAGAGCAGTCACCGCCTTTATTTCTGTTTGAAATATCTACTGTAACTAGCACAGCACCTTGCCCACAGCAAGGATACTGTGCTCAAGTCTGTCAGACAGAATTCAGTGGATCAGTACTGTCAACTTCCAGAGGGCTGTCACAAGTGCTGTTTCTACAGCACACTCTCCTCGGAGGTGGCAGTGAGAAGTGTATTTTTCCTCTGTTTTATTCACACAGGGGGTATGGACAGGAATTGACAGGCATCAACAGAGAGGAAACCATTGTCTTTTTTGGAGGAAAATGAGTCACCAGTAAATTGGCCAACTCAAAGGACAGAATGGACAGTACCAGAAAACTACAAATGGGCTCAGCAAAATTAGTCCAGAAATATCATTGAATTATACATTGTTGCTCCAAAAAGCAAAGACCTATGCATTAATAGGAATTCCTAATTCTGTGCAGGATGTGTCTGTACTTGCTACCAAAACAACTGTCCAATAATGAATATTTGTGGAAAAAAAGAGCTATGAAGCCACAAAAGTGATTTTAATGTGCCATTGTCATCAGTTCTACTAAATTATTTTCATTGTTAACCCAAAAATATCTTGAGTGGACAATACAGAATAATCTAGAGCACCAAATTGCATTAGGAGGGTATTAGCTGACTCAGGAGACTAATTATAATGAGGTAGAGAGCTGATTATTTCTCATCTCATTCTTAAAACCATAAACCACACTACTCAGTGGTAGCTGCCAATCAGGGTTCATGTGGGAAGGCGAAAATAGCCTTGAAGAAGGGTCAGTGGCTGTGGTTGTCATTAACTTCCTAACCTTGGGAGCTCTTAATAAAGAGCATCCCCACATGGGAAAGCAGACTCCTTCCTCAGGAAATACAGCTAGCTGTGCTGGTGGCTAAAGCTCATCCGATGCAGAAAATCACAGAAAGATTGCAGGCACACAGGTGCATGTGCGCAATTGCATGTGTGTGAGTGTGTGTGTGAAATTTATGTGAGTGTGTCTGTGTGCATGTGTTTGTATGCGTGTGCTTTCACTCATTCTTCCCAGACTGATACCTTCTTGCTTAAGGGGCCAGTTTGGTGTTACTATTAACCAGATGATTTTAATCTGAGCCAGTATTTTCCATCTGTGTCCTAAATAACAGTGACTAAAATAAATTTCATCAAACTCCTGTTTCACTCCTAAAATCTTATCACACAGTCATTATATTTATTTCTGAATCTATTTGTTAAATGCAAAAATAATATCGTCAGATGATAGTTTTTAATAAAGCTTTAAAATAAAGCTATTTTATTTTATTAAGGACCTTCTTGGTGGGATTTCTGAGTGTCTCTAACTGCTAAATTCAGCCATGAAAAAATGATTAAGACTGGGTCCTGAATGAAGGCTGCTTTTGATTACTGGAAGAGATAACACATTGTATTCTAATTATTTCTTTACACATCTGAATGATCCTAGGGTGAACAAAGGAGGGTGCTATATTTCTTCTGCAAAAAGTACCACACATGTCTGATGAGGCCAAGGAAGAGTAAGTCAAGAGAGGCATCCAAGATGATGTCACTGGGAAAGTGACCTTGTCCTTGAAATATATGCCTTGCTGGGTTTCCCACCTGAAGGAATTTCTGAATATAACTCTGTCCCTATGTGTTTTAGATTCCTTCTCAACTAAATATGATCAACATTGCTGGATTCACTGGGTCACACACCAAGAACATGGGCAATTTTCAGCTAACAGAGCACTTAATAAATGGGATACTATTATTTCATATTACAGAAGCATTAATTGGTGTGCTTCAGTACTTCCCACCAAATTGTGTCCTACCCTGAATTGTTCCCCACATTGCCTTCAGAGACTCTTGAGGAAATATGGAAAGTACTCAGGCTGATAATAATTTATGGGATCTAAACTCATGTTAATATATTCATATAAATAAGTATGCCAGCATCTGAATGTTTTTCGGTAGAAGGTTCCATCCAGCTCTCACAGATGCTCCATGTCAAAGGATGAAGCAATAGAGTTTCAGGAGGGAGGCATCATGATAAGTAAAATCCCAAGTATATAGTGTGGAGATGGATGTCTTTTTGAAATAAAGGTTTTAAACCACTTAACATTTCATGATATAAAACAGCAGGTTCCAATGGCTTAAATTGATTTAGCTATGAATTTTATAGAAAAATATCAGAACTAATACCTTACATTTGGTGGATATTCAATAGCTGTTGGACTCAGAGATCTGAATTAATGTGACCATTTTTACTCCTAAGCTGAAATTATAAAATTTCTCCCTTTGTGTAGCATCTAAACCTTTGCCTAACTCTAAGTATTATAGGCCATTTTAGTTCATCGAAAATAAAACTTTATTTAAGTCTAATGACTTACAATAAAAATAGAATATTATGCTTGTTACTATTTACTTAGAATGAGTCTGTAAAATCTTTAATAGATTAAATTTTATTGTGCAATATTTTATCAGACAATGTGTTAGAAGATAGAGATATTTTGACCTTGAAGATAAATTCACATACAATATTATTTATGTATTTTTATCTACATTGGTCCAAGTTATCTAAAGAAGAAGATATAGATGCTGGCTGGATAGATAGATAGATAGATAGATAGATAGATAGATAGACAGATAGATAGATGATAGACTAATAGAAAGACTGGCAAACCCCTAATCCACAAAGCAGCTATAGCTATGAGCAGCATATCTGTTTGTTTGCTTGTTTGTTTGTTTGTTTGTTTGTTTGTTATTCACTTTATGTCCTGAACTTAGTCCCTCCCTCATCTCCTCTGGGTCTCATCCTCCCAATCTCTTCCACTTTGCCCCCTCATCTTCTCCTCAGAAAAGGGAGCCCCGTCATTCTACTATTAAAAAGCTATTAAAAGCAAGGAAATCATGGAATTTGCAGGCAAATGGATAGAACTAGAAAAGATCATCCTCCGTAAGGTAACCCAGACCCAGAAAGCCACCTAAGTGGTATGGATACTAGTTGTAAAGTAGAGGATAACCACACTACAATCAACAGGTTTATTCTTTTCTTAATATATTTTATTAATTTATTCATATTATATCTCAATGTTATCCCATCCCTTATATCCTCCCTTTCCTCCCTCCTCCTATTTTCCCATTACTTCCCTCCCCTCTGATTGTGACTGAGGGGGACCTCTTCCCCCTGTATATGCTCATAGGGTATCAAGTCTCTTCTTGGTAGCCTGGTATTCTTCCTCTGAGTGTCACCAGGCCTCCCCATCCACATGACATAGTCAAATACGGGGCACCAGAGTTCGTGTGAAAGTCAGTCCCCACTCTCCACTCAACTGTGAAGAATGTCCTGTCTATTCACTAGATCTGGGTAGGGGTTTGAAGTTTACTGCATGTATTGTCCTTGGTTGGTGCCATAGTTTGAGCAGGACCCCTGGGCCCAGATCCACCCATCATAATGTTCTTAGGTTTCTAGGACCCTCTGGATCCTTCTATTTCCCCATTCTCCCATGCTTCTCTCACCTAGAGTCCCAATAAGATGTCCTCCCCCTGTCCCACTTTCCTGGAAAGTGAAGACTTTCATGGGACGTGCCCCTTCTGAAGCATATCTATTCTTCATTTGTTACTCTGTTTGTTTTCTTATAGTGTTTTGGTAAAGCATAAAACATGTTTGGTGACAAAATTTCACCAAATTTTGGTACAGAATTGTTACCAAAGATGGCTCCCATCACAAAATTGGAAGAAATTTTCTCTCTGTGGTTTAGGAGGCAGTATAAGCTATTTGTGACCTGATGTCAAGGGACTGTCAAGGGGCTACATTGGGTCATTGTTCCTAGTATCTATCAATTATGTTGTCTAGGCATGCTTATGGCCTTCTAGGCCTTATCTGCTTTATCTACTAAACTGTACAATATTATAACAGATTCTGATTGTAATATTTAGAAAGAGTAAATAAGACAGCCCAAATTTAACAAATTTGTCACACTAATTCTCAGTATCATTAGCTGCTCAGTATTGATAACTATACTGTTACAACTATGAGTTCTGTTTCTTGTAAGACTCCTGAAACCTCAGGAATACGGCACAATCGTCTTAACTAGAATACTTAGTATTGTCCTGTCCTTGGGAAGTGTAGCAGGTTGCTTAAGTACAGAGTTTTATTAGTTGTTTATATACAGATCATTCAGCCACAGAGCATTGGCACAGTCAATCTTTTAATCGTATACTAATTTAATCAATCTAGTTTCTGTATCTAGGAGCTTAGTGATAGAAGAAAACCCAAAAAGCTTTCACTGGAGTACTGTAGGGAGGTGGCGTGGCGAGGCAGAGTTGGGCAGATTCTCAGCTGTTTGCTGTACCAAAGATGCATTCAGTAACTCCCTCACTTATTCAGTACTTCCAAACTCAGGGTAGGAGTGGGGAAAAGAGAGGTCCCTTTTAAACATTCAGGGTTTTTTTTTTTTTGTTTGTTTGTTTTGGTTTGTTTTGGTTTGGTTTGTGTGTTTGTTTTTAATTTGACCTCAGGAAGAAAGGTTTGAACTATGAAACAGGAAGGGCCTATTACACTGGTCACGTGTGGATCAAAGGATTAGTCTTGGTATCCGCAGCTCTCTTGTCCCCCGCCCCCTCTTACTGCCCACTGTTCCATTGGTTGGCTGGAAGCATAGTCTCTCCTTTGCCTGGAACTCACTAAGTAGGCTGGCTGGTCATTCAGTCCCAGGGACTCACCTGATGCACCTGCTTCTATCTAGCCTTTCTGGGTTTTGTTGTTATTCTTTGTTTTTTTGTTTTTGTTTTGGGGGAGTTGTTTGTTGTTTGTTTGTTTATTTGTTTGTTTTCTCTTGTGGATTCTGGGAATCAAACCCAAACTTTTTGCTGGGGCCACAAGCTACACACTGAGCTATTATCTCCCCAATCCTCTGAAATGTTTGACACTCTGGATGGTTTCAAATAATTCCTACTTAACCTATAGGCTGAAAACTATAATAATGCTATGAGGACAAAAGAAACAGTAACATTTTTCTAAACAGTCCAAAAATCAGGCTTCCTCTGTCATCTTCCTAGAACCCACCCTCTGAAAATTGACACTGAATCCTCAAGGTCAAGGTGTGTTAATACCCTTCTTCTCTTTGACCCTACTTTCCTTTTTCTCCTCAGTACAGACAGCTTCTCCCAGAACCCAGAGTCTACACAAATAAGTCACTCAACTTCCTGAGGAAGTTTAGATGCCACCCCTACCCCACCCCCGCGGACCCCTTCCCCCCCCCCCCCCCACACACACACAAACACAGGCGAGAGTCCTTGCTACCCTCTGTTCTCTTTCACCCCTCTCTGGGTTAGCACTTTCTAACTCCCCCAGACAATAAAGGGGTTTAAACATTTAAATGCTGTTTTAAAACCGCCTTTAAAGAATTAACCCATTTTGCCCCTCACTGGTCTAAACCACAGGGTGCCAACTGGACGTTAATTGCTTTCTTCTGATGGGGTTCCAGAC
The DNA here is from genome assembly GCF_964271855.1 of Acomys minous. Taxonomy (NCBI): domain Eukaryota; kingdom Metazoa; phylum Chordata; class Mammalia; order Rodentia; family Muridae; genus Acomys; species Acomys minous. The sequence continues at coordinate 80,813,499 of NC_140483.1, forward strand.
AGCTCCTCAGAAGGAAGGAGCGCACATTCCTGGCACCAATTGGCTAATTCAATTTACTTCAACAGCATTAGCCTCTGTCAGAATATTCATGAGCACGCGAAGCAGGACTCGCGGTACAGGCAGGCGGCAGGCACTCAGGCTAGGGAAGGGGCGAGGAAGGGGAAGAAGCAGACCGCGCACAACGCTTAGGGGACGGTGACCACGAGGAACAGGCAGCTTTTCTCACCCTCCGGGCACAGAGCTGGGGGCCGTGAGCATCAGCGGGTTTACAGCGTTTGTCATCAGCTCTCAACTCCCAGCGATCGCGCGGAAGACTTTGGAAACATCCAAAGGCAACAGAGCTGTGACACTTTTGACTTGGGGGGAAGGGGGGTGGGGCTGGGGCAGAGAGGCGAGCTGGAGCAAAGGGACTCGGCAGGACACCGGTTTGCCCAGTGAGGAAGGCAGCGATGTGAGCTGGACAGCAGCCACAGAAGAGTCTCAACATCTACGGAGAGCCGCCAGCTGTACTAGGTAAAGCTGAGAGATTGGGTCGGTCCCTGCGCGTCTGTCCCCAGGCACCGGAGGTCACTCTGGAAACCACAAGAACACTACCCGCGGTCCCGCTACACGCCGCACCTTTCCTCAATTCTCCGCCACTTTGGGGGGCCTCTCTGCCTACCTGGGTTCCACTTCCTGGGACTTTTCGGGGGTGAGGTGGAGAGCAGGAAGGTATATCCTCAGCTGGGGGTCTAGTCTGGGTGCAGGGAAGCTGCTGTGCAGCGGGACACCCGCGCAAGTGGAGGCTGCGCCTCACTGGGTGATGGTGACATGGGTAGAGCGGGGTGCCAGAGTGCTTGACCAGAGCCCTTTGCTTCCCTCTCGGTCAGCGGCATCTCCTTCATACTGCCAAGGGAGAAGGTGCCCGAGTCCCCAACAAGGTAGCTGTGCTCAGAACCAAGGCAAGCAAGGTCTGAGACTGAGGCTTTGGGGAGGTGCAGGCATCCACTGGCCTACCCATGATACTGGCTTTAGGGTACAAGGGGCCCCAGCGTTGGGAGCTTGGCGTTGGGAGGAGACTGTGGTGGTGACTCTCTTTCCTGCCACCTGCCGGACATTACCAACTCCCCGGATTTTCTGTCTCCTAGTCCTGGCAGTCCCTGGGAAGCTCAGAACTGCGCGCGGCTGGTTTGAGTTCTGCTTGTCCTGGTTGTGATGTTTGAATAAGGCCTGGTGGTGAGGGGGCGAGAGGGTAAGATAAGGTGAAACGTTCAGATTTGCAAAGAAAACGCCTCCGCGAAGTCCCAAACTGTCCTTAACAATAAGGCAGACTGTGAGCTGGCCTCCAAGCTGTGGCAGCTGAAATTTGGAGGGCAGCTTCAAGGCAACACCAGAGCCTTTTAGTTATCTCCTAGCTGAGCCTACCGATGTTTGGAGGAAGTGGGGCTGGCACAGTGGTTCCTAAGAACAGCAGAGTTAAGTGCTGGGTAGATTCAGAGTTTACAGTGGAATCACAATGATTATTACTAATGCTGTATTTACAGGCTTGGACATCAGGAAGGATGTGGGGGGAGGGGTTGGCTGCTATCATAGCATGGAAATCGAGTCTGCAGCTGCTGCCCCCCACACACACATAATATACCAGACCTCCTTTAATCTCTGATGTGTCTGTATCAAAGAAAACAAATGCTACAGAATTGTGGTCAGGGACCTGGTCAAAGATGGCATCTAATTGAAAGCAGCACAAACAAGAGAAAGTTGTAACCGCAACAGAAGACACCCAGCCTTGTGGCTGTTCGACTGTATCTGTATCCACTCACCTGTCTCTTCTCAAGGTGGAGGCAGAGCCATCCTGGACGTCACACTTGACCCAGCTTTCACTTCTTGTGTATTTCTATAGCCTTGTAGTTGTAAATTGCAGATACAGAGCCCCTACGGGCCTTTATAGCTTGGTCCCTAGCATGGGCAATGTTCCTTTAGACATAGGAGGAAGCGTCAAGGACACCTGAGGTTGGTTGCTGCCCTCTTGGCTTAGCTCTTGACCAGATCTGTTCCCCCGGTGTAGGCTTGGCTCTGCTGATGAAGCAGAAAACAAGGCGGAAGTATAGGAGAAGAGCCTGGCAGTTACTGAGTGCAGGAGGTGAGGTCAAGCCTCTGAGCTGGCCACATCCTTTCCTGCCAGAGAGGAAAGGCAAATGAAGTGCAAGTGAGAGATACATAAACTGGAACCAAGCTCTTAGAGTTTGCAGGGCTGTGGCCACTGACTTTGGCGTGACCTTTCCTGTGCTTTGGATCTCCCCTTTGCCAATGCACTGAGCAGCCTGTGTAATGGGACTGTTCTCAGGAGATGGTCTAATTCTGTATTTTTAAAAAGTGCTTTGAACACACTGAGAAAGGGCAGTCTATAAAACACACAATGTTAATGTTCTGTGAAAAGTTTGCCACCGCGCAGGTTAAGGAGGTACATTTTTAGCATGTGTGCCATGTGGCAGTGTGACATTAAAATGGAAAAGCAAAGTACAATCATAAAAATGACTTAGCGTTCTTGACAGTCGGCTGCATACTTGTAGAATAGTTATCTTTAATTTGGAGAGAGTTGCTGGGGAACTTAATCAATGTTTGTGCTACTGAACCACCCCCTCTTACCTTTCTCCTCCTCAGTGAAATTGTATGACCCAGTTCTCACCAGAGACGTAGTGTGACTGTTGTACTTGCTGAGTGTGGGAAAGAGAGACTGTGCATTATTAGCAGAATGTCAGCCAGGTACCAAGCCTGGGTTGGGAGGAAACCTGCTCTAGTCGTGGCAATGGAGTTAACTGTTCTAGAATGATCAGTGAAGCAGCATTAAGTTTAGGGACCCAGAATTGGTTGTCCTGTGTTCCCTGATTCACTCCGTGAGAGGACACCATCCCATGGAATTAGAAGTCTAAACAGTTTCCTTTTGCTACTCCTGTTAGGAGACTTTAAATCAGTGCTTCTCAAACTCTGGGTTGCAACCCCTTGGGAGTCAAATGATCCTTTCATGGGGGTCGACTAAAATCATCAGATATTTACATCACGATGACAAAATTATAGTTACAAAGTATCAACAAAAATAATTGTATGGTTGGGGGGGACACCAGAAATGAAGAGCTGTGTTAAAGGATCATAGCATTAGGAAAATTGAGAGGCCCTGCTTTAAGAGGGGGCAGTGTGACTGCTCCTGACATTTGCCCTGGAAGAACTTCTTTTTATTTTTTTCTTCCAGACTGGAATAGTGAAGTATTTACCATCCCCAAGGATTCAGAGTCTGCTTTCAGACCCAGGTGTGATTCTCAATTTTCCTCCAGTTCAGGAGCTTCTCAGTAAACAGCTGTTGATGAATTTAAATAAATAGTTGGACCTCATCAAGCGAGCCACTGAGAAGCTCTGATGTCTTCCATTGGTGACGTTTCTAGCTTTTGAACTAGAAAATTGGGAGTTAAGAAAGAAATAGACTTTCAAAAATTTCTCTCACCTCGTCCACCTATCTACCCACCAATCAATTCTTGTTTTTCCTCTCACAGTAGTGAGTACTGTTTGCTTAAGCATTTTATTTACTGATTCGTGCGATTTTGGACTCTAAATGTGGTTTGGCTAGTAGCTGTTTATGGAAAGAGGAAAAATGTAAAGAGACACGGAAGGAAGAGCTGCTGTGGCGAGGTCATAAATCAGCCAAAATATATGGGGGGTGGTGAGAATAGGTCTTTTCACCCTTAAAAAAAAAAGTCCACTTTGGAAGAAAAAGCAGTCTGATTATTGGGATCCCAGCCTGAAACTCAGGCAGCTGATGCGAGCGGAGCCAAAGGGTGGTTCTTCTCAGTTTAGAGACAGCGACACAGCCTCTGCCAAAGCCGCTGTAAACACAGGATAAAGGTTTCATTGTGAGGGGCTGTGACTGGAATAATTACAGCTGACTGTTCATTCTGACCTGCAGTGCTGCGATCAGGGCTGCAGAGCAACAAAAAGAAAAGCAACTGGGGACATAAGAAAGTGCCACTTACCACTTTCATTTGTTCTTCTTTTACTTCTTGGTGGCACTTGGGTGGGAAAAGTATCTCAGAAGAGCAGAGAGCAAAGATGTCAGCCCATTCTATTTTGACTGGGGACAAGATTTTTCATGTTTTAAAACCAGCATATGAAGCTATATTAAGATTGATTGTGTTCAACAGCTCTAGTATTAATTAGTAAAAATTAAGCATTACTTTCGTTGTCAACACAATCAAAATATATACAAATGTTACCAGGCTCTTGTTCTTTTCCAATACTATTTTCACAGACATTTAAAGTTCAAGGAGAAATTTTCCATGCTTGATATTTACTAATTTTCTCCTTTGAAATAAATTGTACACAGTGACTAATCCTTCACATTGCCTCAAAGAAAATTCCTCTTCTCTCTTCTCCTCTGCAACTTAGAGACACAAGAAAGTGTATTTTGAACGGTCTAGCAGTTTAAACAATTGAGCATCTATAGTCATTTGAGACAATAGACGGGGATGTAGTGTTATTTACTAAAATATAGGAGTGTGATCACTTCCTTCTGAGAAGATAGACGTTGGGACCATAGATGGTAGGGGACCCATGGTGTTCAAGTCAGGCAAGGGAAGGCACATGTGTATCAAATTGTAACTTTCCAGAATCCTCATATTGGCATAGAATATGGATTGAAGTTGTTTCTGTGGAATTTAAAATGGACTATCTTTACATGTCCATGTTAAGTATAATTGTTCTGGGAATAAAAAGCACTGTTATAGAGAAAGCATAATGAAGTAAGATAAGGTCAAGGAGTCTCGAGGAGAGAAATGCTCAGTTTCTCTTAGATACTCATCTTGTCTCTTTGTTTAAGAAGGATGACAGTACTCTTAATAACCTTTAGATTTTTCTATCCACCATGAATCAAAAGGTTCCACAAAAGCACTGCACTTTCTGGATGTTACAAAATGTAAATTGTCCAAAATCTGGAATTATCTAGCTCTCAGCAGAAAAAAATCTATTTCACGAAATGCACTTTCTACAGCAATTAAAAATAGAAAGTCACATTGCCAAATTAAGTTATGGCAACAACCTATTTTAAAGAGAAATTTAGTCTTTTCACATTTAATTGCTATTCATGGCTTGCTAAGTAGTTTTCCAGAATAGTCTACCCATCTCTTGCTAACTGAGATGGTCTAGCTAAGAACAGTCCTAATTACATGTAGACTGACAGTTTTAGAAGCCTGAGAACACTCTACGTAAAGCATTACTCAGGTACAACACAAAATGAAAATGGCCAAATTCACTTCAAAGGATGTCTTAGTACTTAAGAGATCATAAGTCAGAGAGTACTTGATTTGCTGGTATATCGATACACAGTAGAAGAGTAAAGAGGTCACAAATCTTGACTGCTTTTTAAATCACATAAAGCTTCAGTAATATCAGTCATTTCTTCTAAAGACATACACATTGGCCAGGCAAAGTCCCCCACAAAAGCACAAAAGCCAAAAGTAATCAGAGGGCATGCGCACACACGCGCGCACGCACACACAGACACACACACACACACACACACACACACACACACACACACACACACACAAAGAATGAATAGAATGTAATAATACAAACTTGGAATTCCTAAAATGATGTTTTGTTTTTTTGTTTCTTGTTATGTTTGTTTTTGCAATTTTTAGAACAATTTGACAATCTCAGTTAAGAGCATATTCTGATGAATATAGATATCTCCTAAGAAAATAGATACATCTATTATCTATTATAAAAGACATTATAGCTTTAGTTCCTTAGCTCTTCCTTTATAGCTCTTAACTAGAATTTTACTTGTAAGATATTTTAATAAATATATGTTGATTTAAAATTAACAGAGTTTTTATATTTAGCATGGTGTTTGGGTACTATGCATCTGCTCTACCACTGAGCTACACCCTCCAGCCCTCAATTTTTTCAGATCATTTAAAAAGATAAATTATGGTTAAGGTGTACAGCAGGACCTTATAACATACATACAAAGAGTAACATCCTTACTCTAGAGAAAAAAATGAACATCCCCATTTTCTCACACAGTTACCCATCTTCCTACTGAAGGAGCAGCCACCATGCGCTCATTGAGCAAAGGCCTGCTACACTATGATGCTGTAAACTAGTGTCCCAGCTTTGAACTCCTTTATCTTGCACGTTTGTATGCTTTGCTCTACATCTCACCATCACCCCCACCCTACCCTTTACCCTAATGAATGATGCTTTTCTTTTTGTTTCTACATCTTTCTCCTCCCCCATTTTTACAATTATATAAGTGAGATCATGCAATATTATTCTTTCTGTTTCTAGTGTATTTCATTTGGCTGGATGTTCTTTAGGTTGACACACAAGTAGATGAATAATACACCTTCAAATACATGTCTCCCACTCTGCCTGAGCTGCTTCTGTACGTTGACTGCTGTGACTAGAGCCTCAGTGAGTATGAATGTGAAAGTACCCCTACAAGGTGATGAACTCATTTCTCTTGGTGTTCTCTCAGAAGAAAGGGTCAGGGCCATGTCGTTGCCCCATGTGCCTTCTCTAGGAAGCTCCGTGTTGTTTTGCATAATGGCTATTTCACTATACATTTCTTCCAGTGATGTACAAGGATTCCCTCTTATCCTCACCCTCGTGAACATTTACTATCACTCATAGCTTTCATAAAAGCTATGGTAACAGACCTGAGGTGATGTAATGATTTTGATTTGCATTTTTCTGAGGATTAGAAATGTTGAGCACCTTTTTATGTACTTATTGGCTACTTTTATTTCCTCATTAGAAAAATGTCTACTCAAGTCCTCTGCTCGTTTGTTTAAATTCAGACCTATGTTTTCATGTTAGGTTATATAAGTTCTTCATAATCCTTGGATACTAACACCTGTTCTGATATGTAGTTTACAAATCATATTTCCCACTCTGTAGGCTTTCAGTAATGGTTTCTCTGACATGCATATTTTTAGTTTGGATATGTTTCTAAAGTATAAGTAAAATTAAATCAATGGCATGTTCAAGTTAGGTGTATTTGACACACTCTTAAATGCTCTTCATTATTTTTGAAACAAGCAAGATGTGCCCAACTGTCATAATTATCACTAATGTTCTGGGATGAATGTGGAGTAGATACGAGAGTAGGGAAACTTCAAGTTTAAGATTCTGATTTTTTTTAACTTTAGCTTAGCTACTGAATGTGTATATATCCATATGAACTATCTAAAATGTGCAAGACCTCTCTGTGATAAGGGACATATGATTGTTTGGCGGTTTTCCAGCTGTCAAGCAGCTACCTTTTAAGTATGGAGTCATAATCAGACCAATTATTGCTAAAATGCTGCATGCTCTCCTTTATATCAACTAATTAAAGGGTAATTAAGAATGTGATCACCTCCTTTCATGGAACGGGCTACATCTGGTGGTCACACAAGCTTTTGTCAGGCTAAACTACAAAATTGCAGCCCTGCTTGCACATCTGGAAGCACCAGAGAAACTCAAGACTTCCCACTCACATGATGTAACTGTGTGCACTAACCTTCTGTGTACCTGCTCTAGCACCTGCCTTACAGTAAGATAAGCTGCCCTAGCCTTCCAGCCTAAGTTAAACTAAGATGCCTGTAGGTAAATTGCACCCTGTGTGTTAAAGGTCTGCCCTCATTTAAATGCTAGATGAACACTGTGGTCTTAGTATTTTCCAGAGAACAGTACATAGTGTAATATGTTGGTATAATTGGGATCCAGCAGTCAGGAGAAAGCCTGGATAGAATTAGCATGAAGATTCAATTACGCCTTGTTCTAGAAAGGGCTGTTTACTAGGTGGTGGTCCAAGTACCCACAGAAAGATGTGCAGTGCAGCTTCTTTATTCTCTACTTGATATATCTGAGCAAATCACATTCTCATTTACACTTTTAAGCAATAATTTTAAAAAAGCATATTAAATACTGCTTGTATAATTTATTGGATAGAAATGTTAAGTGTACAAAAGTCTAAATATTTTAGATAAATTTATTTTAAAGTCTATGAATAAAACTATTACTAAATTCCCTAAAATCATATCATATCTATGATTGTTTCATTCGATTAAGTCAAAGTAGAAAATATGTGTCATGTCTAAATAAAGAGCCAAATTTTATATATATATAAAATGGTTGATTTGCTTACCATAATTTGTTTATAAATTAACATACATAATTCCATTCAATAAATTGTTGATAAATTAGTTAAAGGAATTTCACTTAAAAAACTTTATCTAGATTTGTAAATATTTTCATTTATTTAAATTTCTCATACAATATCTTTTGATTATGTTTTCTCCTCCCCAGCTCTTTATATATCCTTCTTACTTTCCTACTCACTGAACTTCACGTTCAGTATTCCTCAAAACCAAAATAAAAGACAACATAAAAACAAACAACCAAAAGCCAACACAACAAAAAGCCCAAACAAAACTAAATTAAACAAAGAGTCCACAAAATACTATGCTGCTTGTTTCTGTTACCTAGCTACTCTTGTAGGTGGAGCCCTGGAATTTATTACATACCCTGTGACACCTCATTGGAGAAAACTGATCTTCCCTTTCTCAGCAGGCACCAATTTCTAACAGCTTCTGGGTTAAGGCTCAGATTATGTCTCCACCTCCACTTTTCACTGCTGAGATTCTGCCTGCCTTCAACCTGTGCAGGTCTTATGCACACTGCCACAGTCTCTGTGAGTTCATATGTGCATCAGTCCTACTGTGCCTGGAAGACACCACTTCCTTGGAGTCATCTATCACCTTTGGCTCACATAATCTTTCTTCCTCTTCTGTAGCATAGATCCCTAGGCTCAAGGGGAAGGCTTTGGCAAGGGCATTTATTTAGAAATGAGTGCTTCAAAATCTCTCATTTTTGGAACATTGTACAATTATGAATATCTGTGTTAATTCCCATCTACTGCAAGAATCTTCATGAAGGATGAGCAATGCGCTTATCTATGGGTATAAATTTATGTCACTAAGGGTCATCCCATTGCTATTTTCATTTAGCAGAATGATAGGAATAACAGGTTTGCCCCTAGGCCTGTAACCTATCTAATCTTAGGTAATCGATCATGTTAATATTACCATAGGTTTCATTTTATGGATTTGGGCCATCTAATCAGAAAGTGGTTGTTTACTCTCATCAAAATTGTGCCACTATTGTACCATTATATGTCACAAGCAGGTCACTGTTGTAGATCACAGAGTGTGTAGCTGGGAGGTATTGATACTGCAGATAACATCCAGTACCACGAATCGGGCAGGAGGGCTAAAGGTTTGAGTTGGACACCAGTTCAACTTCTTCATGTTCTACTAAGATCAGTGATGAAGGCTATTAGCAGTCTGTTATGATTATCAACTGGAAAACAAACACCAGGCTTTGTATCCAAGGAAGTCTTTGCCCTTCAAATTTTCTCTTGCCTCCTCCTGTTTAAGACCTGTAGAAAGACCAAGTGAAGCATGTGGATGCCAGAGGCATCCTGTTCCATGCACAAAACTCTATGTTCTCTTATATTTTTTTGTCTGCTTAAGTATTGTGTCAGAGCACTGTGGATTGGGTGGCTGAGTAGACAAGAGGAATTTCATTTTCACAAACTTGGAAACTAGCAATCTGAAATCAGTATCCTGGCTTGCCAGGTTCTGCTGAGGGTTGCAGACTGCTGTCTTCTTGTATTTCCCCATTATTCAAAGAAACTCTTTTCAGAGTCTCTTGTATAAGAACTAACCCCATTCAGAAGAACCTCACCCTTCTGATACAGAGCACCCAAGACCTTTCCTCTGAATACCATCACATAGAATGGGGTGGAATTTCAGCTTGGGAATTCTAAGGTTCACAAGCATTTGGCCAAGTGCCATAACAAAGCAGATTCTAATGCCGTACACAATATCATGTCTGTACTTTCTGCTTTGCAAACCTCTAGAGTTGATACAGCAGAGGCTTTATTTTGAAAAAAAAAGATTGCAAAATAATCACTACATTGATTGCAATCACTTGAAAGCAAGTACTGCAGTTAAAACTCTGAATCATTCAGACATTGGGGGTAGTAAATAAAAATGAACATTTGTAGGCATACGTTCTACAAATTGGAAAGAATTCTCAAGGATATTCATTTTACAACTAAAAGGTAAATAAGATTATTGTGTTATCATGCATTATCAAATTCTATGAAAAACAAATCACATCTGGTGACCAACCACAGGTCTGATGGCATTACAGTTTTGAAGACCTAGCTTTACCTTAGCCTACACTCTCAGCTACAAGATATTAGAAACATTTATTTCAGCCTACATATGTGAGTCACACTCATTTTTGGAAATAGAAACCTTGAGTAGTTACTAAAAATTAATCCATTTGGCAGTTCAACATTTCATCTTCATGGAATATTTCAGGAAGCTGGGTATAGTGGACTTCTTGTCATATTTGGAGCTGGCTAACATTAGGCGATCAAATTACATAAGGTTGTTTCTTTTCAAACATACAAAACTGCTGCATGAAAGTGTTATGTACTTCTAAATATTCATTTAATATTCTATTAAAATGCATAAAATCAAACAAGAGGGAAAATACAACAATAATAACAACCACCACTTAATTAGTCCATTACCTGTGGTATAAACTCTGTTGAGAGTCTTCCATACTCTACCTAAATAGTTTTCTCTGTCCAAATTACCATCAGCACCAAACTACGTGTGCTGAAGCAATGGCATGAGGTAAAGTGGTCAGTGTGTGCAGGCTTCCAACTCAAGTCCCAGCATAGTCTAGACACTCAATTGTACTGCCTCCTTCTGGTAATGCTGCTCAAAGTCCCGTGACGGTCATTGTCCTACCACCCCTCATTTTCTGGTGGAATAAATTTTTCACCAGAGAACAAATTACAGCATCCCTGTCTAAATGTTGATCTCACCTGAGACAATCTCCAGGCACTGCCAAATACAGTCAGAATAACCCTAGCTGAGAACTAGGGCTCCATGCTTGCATACTAAGGATACAGAATTTTCCGTTTGAGGATGGAGCTATGGAGTTTTCGAATCCTAAATACTTTTTGTGGTTATACTAGACACATTACAGATTTATAAAAAAATAACTAGAGAATCCCTTGGAGAAAAAGAGGTGTTAGCATGCCCTTGTTACAACCTTGTCCTCCCCACTAGCCTCATTTCACTGGGGGACAAAATTGACTAGGAGATTGCAAAGACTTCCTCAGTCTACCAACAGTGACTGGAAAAGTGGTTGAAAAAAGAAAAGTGAATCACAGTTTCCGCCAAACCAATGAAAAAGTGATCTATTAGAACATTCTAGGAGGACAGCCTTGCATTTCCTGAGGACAAGATCTGGCTAAATACTCAACTTTTCTCCATGCTAGTGATGGAACCTACAGTCCTGTGCATGCTGGTAAACATTCTACCTCTTGTTTCCAGCACAGTCTTTTGGTTTTTGAACCAAGAGCATCAGTATGTTAGCTTAGGCTGGCCTTAAACTCACAATCCTCCTACCTCTGCCTTGCAAATGCTGAGATCACAGCCATGGAACACCACACCTATCAATAAGTTATGTATTTTTGGAGTGTTAGACTGAAGAGCCAACCAAGGATCCCATGTGCTCTTATCACTGTCACGGCCCCAAGGTGGGATGGACTCCAGGGTCTCATGCATTCTAGCTAAGTAACACACCACTGAACTCTACTGCCAGTCCCTAGCAAGAAATGATCCTTCAACAGATCAGTGAAACCCTACTTAGCCTAGCACAGGGCTTGGATAATCTGCTTAGGCTTCTGTTTGACCATTTTTTAAAATTGGTGTCAAGTCTGTACACATTACTGTATGACAATCATAAATTTCGGGGAGCCATAATGATGATATACTAGATGAAGACCTAGGAGGGATCAAAGAGGCATGTACTAGATTTAACAAGATGAAATGTAAAGCAGCCAACTCCCAGTGTGGAAAGCTGAAGGGCACGTGAGGCCTACTAAGATGCAAGCGCAGTTTTCATACGCAAGCTATAAGATACCTACTCATTTTGCATTTCCAAAGAAGAGCCACCCTGCTTTGATTTGAGCCAATGTGCACTTGTTATGCCCTGTTCCACTCTTCACATTCTCTTTCAGTCATGGTTATGGAAAGGGCCACTGAGAAGGGCCCTACAACATGTCTTTCAGGTAAGAAATGTTGAAGGTCTTCAAGTAGAAAACCTGACATAGAGCAGACTGAAAAGGTCCAAAGTAGGCATCTTCAAGTATCAGGAATCTCTTACTTTAAAAAAGAAAATCAATTTATTCTGCATTGCCATGCAGACCCGAGCCAGGGTCACTGAACAGAAAATGCTTGGAAGCGTATTTTATCTCAGCATAATGGTGAACTTGCTAATGGTGAATGGTTCTATGCAAGAGAGGAGACAGGTGGCAGCAGCACCTCAGAAAGTTCAAGAATCATCAGGAAGGGGGATGGGCAGGCCAGAAATTTCCAAGGCACTTTCTGGCATTCAATGTGTCTTAATATTGTTTGCTTTAGGAGCTATTAATGACCTTGAAATCTAGTTTTACAATTTTATAAAGAGAAAACAAGGTCTATTACTTTCCCCAGCCTACATATTCAATTACTGGCGATAAGTGCATTAGAATAAGCAGGGAGGAATGCCTTACCATGTTTCATATAGAAGAAGAATCTCTCAGTGGTGCTAGCCACTGTAAACACACTTCATCAGGGAGATATGACGTATTCTTGACAAAACCCCATGATGATTTGGAGATCGAGCTTAGTGGATAAAGCTCCGACACACATGGGCTAAACTTAACCTCCAGTCCTCACAAAAAGATAGATGCAGTTGAGGGCATCAGCAATCCCAGAACAATGGTGGCAATATTCAAGGCAGAGACAGGAAAGTCTCCACAAACTTTCAAATTAGTTATCCTGTCATAATTGGTGGAAAGTCACAAAAGACCTTTCCTCAAACAAGGCAGAAAGCAACAGGTTGTTCTCTGACCCCTCCACATGTCTACCACGGTACACATGCATCTGCACTTACACAAAGATACATTGAAGGCATGCACATACTTACGAAGAAAAGAGAACACTGTGAAGTAAGAGCAGGTCCCATCCCACTTTGGAGGCAAAGGAACTGAGTCACAGAGGGATTAGGTTGCTTTCTCAAGAGCTAACAGCCAATGAATATACCTTATTATTTGAACCTGATTCTGCCTGAAACTACAGTCTCATCACCTCCTACTGCATACCATCTCATCTGTTCAGCAGGAATGCACGATTTTATCTGAATGTTGGCAATTCCCGGAGTTTGAGACATATGGCTACTTATGCAAATACTCAAAACATCTTCCAAAGCCTAAAATACATCATTTCAAAAATTTATTTGCTGTTTTCTATTATAAATGGTGTTGCTCCATTCAGAGAGTTCAAACTGTCTGAAATTGATGTTAAGTAAATGAGCAAAACAGTATTTTTGGTGCTTATTTGAAATATCTGTGGAAGAAAGACTGACACTGAAATTTTGGTGTAATTCTGAAAATCAGGAAAAGAGAATCCAAGCCTCCAAGCTTCAAGGCAAAGGAAACAACATTAACAGGTCTCATGACCAGAAACCCAGGAACTCTTGGCAGCAGTTCTGTTGGTGTTTACTATATCATTATACATTTTTCATTCTTTTGATCATGATTGTCATATTGGATCATCTTCTATTTGATGATTATCTTACTGCATCATTCAAAAACTGAACTGATTTTAAGAAACTGTTTTTTTACTAACCTTTTATTCTTTTCTTTTCTTGTATTTATTTTTAATTTATATACTGACTTTGCATCCCGATGGTTGTCCCCTTCCTCCTCACTTCCGGGGCCCTCTCTCTCTCTCTCTCTCTTCCCCCTTTTTCACTTCCCCTTGTCCTCAGAAAAGGGCATCCCCCACAAGCCATTACGCTGCACATTAAGTTGCATCAAGACTGAGCTCCTTTTCATCAGCTGAAGCCAGGCAAAGCTGCTCAGTTGGGGCGAAGTGATCAAAACCAGGCCACAGAGTCATGTCTTAGACAGCGCCCACTCAACTTACTATGAGACGCATATGACATCAAACTGCCCGTTGGTTACATAATTGTAAGGAGCCCAGTTCCATTCCATGCACACTCTTTGATTGGTGCTTCTGATTCTGTAAACCTCCATAGCTCTAGCTTAGTTGACTCAAAAACTATTTTCTCGCAGTTTGGGAAGACAGTGTACTTGGTTAAAAACAAAACAAGAAAACAAAACAAAACAAAAGCTTGCTGTGTAACTATGAGGACCTGAGGTTTAGAACTCATATAAAAAAGCCAACAAAGCGATTCATGCCTGTAATCCTAGCACTTTCACTATGAGACATGAAAACCCCTTGGCCAGCCATGCTAGGCACTCAGGGAACTTCAAGTTCACCGAGCAACCCTGTCTCATAAAATAAGATGAAGATTAATTGTGGATGACACCAACACTGAGTCCACCTATATAAACACCCACACATATACACATGAATAGGTACACACAAGCACATAAGCACATATAATTACTGTTTCTATCTTTATTTTTGCAGTTTCAAAATATAAAGTAAAAATAAAAATCCACTGATGTAAGTGCTTTGATTCATTCTCCCTGCAAGCTCAGGATCCAGCCACCTTGGAGCAGAGACTGAGTTAAGAATAGCTCTACTCTGTAGATAGAATCTAGTGACTTCTTCAGCAACACTGCTTCTTGCACACCATTCCAGGTGATAATCAGCAAAAGGCTTAAAATACAGTTTGGCATTTGCCTTCTAAAGCTACTGCTCCTCTGGTACTTACAAGCATATGAATGTTTATGGAAGTTTGTAATTCTAATTTTATCACTCTTGCAGAGCATCTGGGCACTTGCAAGAGGGGCCCTGGTGTTTATCACAGAACTGAAAATGGGATCCTATTCGGCACACTTTGGAGTGACTATTTTGCTGAAAAGCGGGAGGCTTTCCTGTGTTGGGGATTTGGGAAGCTGCAGGGAGGCCCATTTCTTGATCTGACCATGGCCAGGGTCATCTCTGTTAATGGGATTGCTTGGTGCTAGATGCTCTTAGCTGGCAGCAACCCATGCCAACACGCGTCAGACAGCACTGCCTCGGTGAGCCTCTTACCTTTGCACATGCTCATCAGGGTACCATTTCACCAAGTCAAGCATAGCTGCAAGAACGTTTCTGTGACTTTGTGAAAATGAGTGGCGATTAGAAAGCTGATGTTTTATGCACAACTCTCCCCCTGAGTTCTGAGGTTATTCCATATAAGGAAACCTTTATAAAAAGATTATTCTCGGTACACATCATGATGGGGATTATTATAAGTCAGAACTCACTCAGACATCTCCATAATGAAGCATAGGAAATATCTCTATAGCTATAAAATTTGTGGAACATGGTGTATGAGCCCAGAAAAGCAAGCCTTGAATCCTCCACAATCTCCTCTGAATGGAGGGTTTGATTGCCTATTTGGGGGATATTGGAAGAATAGAATAGGATTAACATGAGAAAAAAACAAAGATATTTTCCTCTCTAGATTCACCAAACCTAATACCAAAGAGGTGTGAGAGTGTGAAAAAATGCACAGACGTGGACTGTCACTCAGCCCATGTCCTTGCTGTTCCAAATTTCTTGCTTTGGTACTCATCACAGCCATTACTATAACCCTCTCTACCCTCATTCACAATTCTGAAATATGGAGTTGCTCTTAAACACCATCACCCTAATATCATTGAACATACTAGGTATTCAAATACCATTGGCTAAACTTTTTGAATAACTAGAGCAGGAGCAAGAGGTATGTAGAAAAGAGAAAGAATGACTCCTATTATGCCATAGCCTTATGTATGTAAAAAATAGGGATGTATGCCATTGCTACAGGTGGTTTTTTATTATAATAAGCATCCTTTAAAGTAAAGGGATCCTTAACTTCCCTTCTCCAACTTCCACTCACCAAGAATAGCCTTTAGAGGAAGCCAGAGGTAACAGTGAAATCCCTCTCACATTCAGTGTTGTGTAGAAGTATTTAAGCCAAATTGGAGGCATCAAAAATAAGTAACTACACTGAAAAGTCACAGCCATATTGAATGATAAACAATTTATGGAAAGAACTCAGGAAAAATTGTTGTTTAAAACACTGAAAAGCATAGCTCTTGACAAGTGTTTTCTTTTTATTTATGAGTGTAAGTCGAGTTTTTTAAGAAACACAAAAATACTAGAATAAAATGTAAATTTAGCTTGTACATTTCTCTTTGGTATTTGACAAAGGTGGAGATCTAGAGAGCTCTAGGATTAATTGCACAGTTTCATTAAGTAATTATTATCTACACTAATTGAGAGGACAGAAGAGGTCAGCAAGATTATGTGAAATTATAAACAATTCAAAAGGATTTATAGCTGATTAAGGAAGTGTTTTGGTGAGTTGTGTATAAGTCACCATGAGTTCCAGTAACTTATTTTTTCTAGAGATAGAGAAGTCTTATAATTCAGGTCCAGGTACTCAGGTTTGAATGCTGTTCTTTTTGAAAAATGAAATCATTCATTCTTTGAGAAATTCACACATGTATACAGTATATTTTGATAGTAGCCACTCCACATTCCTCACTTTTTATTCCTCATGACCATCACCTACCAAAAGCTTCATGTCTCTATTTTATTTTATTTTATTTTATTTTATTTTATTTTTACTTTCAACACATAAAGAAGTGTGCTGCCCACATATACATGGTGTAGTACCATCTACAGAAGCATGGGCAGCCTTCCAGAGGCCACACACATGAAGGAAACGGACGTTCTTCCCCTAGCATTCATCAGTGTAAACAGTTCCTCATCTAGGGGAGGGGCCTTGTGAACCTGTCTCCCATTCATGTTGGAAAGCTGACTGGCTTGATCTTGTGCGGGCAACTACAGTGGCTGAGGTCATGAGTGCATTGGTTCTGTCATGTCCACAAGGCATTATTTTGCAGCTGCCCCTCCCATGTTCTGCCCTTTTCAATCTCTGTTCCTTCTACATTGTTCTCTGAGCCTTGGGGACAGGGGGTGGGATAGAGATGTCACATTTCAGTTATTCTCTGTACTTTAATCAGTTATAGGTCTCTATATTAAAATCTGTCACCCGTTGGGGTGGGGGAAAGAAGGTTCTCTGAGATGGTGTGCTGGCTCCAATGAAAAAGGCCCCCATAGGTTCATGTATTTGAATACTTAGGGGCATCCAGTTGGTAGAACTGGGATAAATTAGGAGGTACAGCCTTGTTAGATGTGTTGAGGTTTCCAAAGACTTCAGCCATTCCCAGTCTTTTTCCTCTCCCCGGCCCCCAACTCTTGCTTGTGAATCAAGATGTGAGCTCTCAATTTCTGTTCCAATGCCTGTCTGCCTGCTTGCCCGCTGCCATCCTCTCCATCATCCTGTCATAGACGCTAACACTCTGAATCCAATAGATACATTATTGTTTCAATTGCCCTGGCCATGGTATTTTATCATAAAACTGGAAATTAACCAAGACAGAGAGGTGAGAGCTGCACTAATCTATGGTAATAGGGATAGGTAGTTCTTCACCAGGTTTACAGTACCAGACACGAGTTCCCTATTGTAGAAAAGGCATGATTGGTTACTCTTATGACCTTCATTGCACTATTGAACCAGTGGGTGTAACATTTGCTACTGTAGTTTTCAGTTGGGTAGGACTATTGATGGCTTTTCTCTTCTAACAGCCCTCATAGCACCAGTAGGTATGAGTGTCGATCAGTACCAACTTGATCTCTCCACTGGACATGCCAACTTCTCCAACTTCCCACCCTGAACTGGCCTGATTCCATCAAAACAGTGCTAGGTTTACCTTTTGCAAAGTGTATCAAAAAATCCAACGCTCTCCATTTTACTGTTGCTCCTGTTTTCTATCTATTTAGTAGGCCTGTGATTATTTACCTGTATAGGTCTAAGAACTAGAAATAGGAGCTGTAGGAATAATTAACCAAAGAACTTCATGCCCCAGCAGCAAATGCCGATGACACAACCCAGGTCTTATTGTCTCAGAACTATTTACCATTATTAAAAACAAGAAAAAAAAACCCAAAAATCATTCTCTAACCATGTTTCTATTTCTAAAGCAAGTTGAAGTATGAATTATCTCAAAAGGAATTTTATGAGAAGTGAATAGCTGTCAACGAAGCTATAATTAAGGAGAAGAGGAGCTGTCAATAAACTTGGGAGAAAAATTGTGGAAACAAACAAGGGTTATCTTATTTCTTTTCTCCCTTTGCCTCACATGTCCCCCTCCAGAATCATCTAGAGTTCTGTCCAGTTAAGTAAAAAGGCAAACCTCTCCATGCAGCTCTGTAGAAGACGAGTTTCACAGATAATGCACCCTTTCCCTTCCAAGTGGGTACATAGCTGAGGTTTTCTTCAAACATGTCATGTATTTTTGACCCAAGACTATCCATTTTTCTTTCTCTGACAATCCATGAAGATTTTAGAAATATAGATATTTTTGTAGTGTCTGGAACATTAACAATGTCAATTTTAGCTTATTTGAATTCTTTCATGTTTTCTGGTTATCTATTTACAACCCCACCATGCCACTAATTAAATCCATTTCATATTGCTTCTGCTTGTTAGACTATTTGAGGTCTCAACACACATTTTAGCTGTAGACTTTGTCACTTTCTTTCCTCTTTCACTCTTAGGAACAGTTTCTCCCTTGAGCTTGCTCATGCCATACCACCTCTTAAAAAAAGCAAAGGATGCATATGTCTCCCACACTATCCATGTGTAAAGCCCTAGGAGTTCAGCCTTCAGAGTTTCTTCATTCAGTTCATAGCCAGGATCAAAGGTCAAAAACAGCAGCAGCTGACATTAGGCTAAAGGCTGCATAAACTCCTTAACTGCCACATCTGCATGGCTAAAGAAAACAGACACAGAATGTCAAAGTGGGGCATTTCAACACATCTCACATGGTGGCATTTCAAGCAGCAAGGCTCCTCCACTTGTTCTTGTGTTGCATTTAGAATGAGCCAACACTAAAGTGTCACTGAAATCCATGGAGGTTGATTGATCTACCAGGGATCATACTGCGGAAGACTAACCGGAGACTGACTGGCTTCCTGGGCCTCCATGCCATTCTCTCTCTCTCTCTCTCTCTCTCTCTCTCTCTCTCTCTCTCTCTCTCTCTCTCTCTCTCCCTCTTTCTTCCCCCCCCTCTCTCTCTCCCCCCATAGAGGCCATGGAGCTGGCTCTTTCCTTTCATCATGTGGGTTCTGGGAATCTAATTCAGGCCGTCAACTTGGCAGCAAGCACCTTTACTTGCCAAGCCATCTCTTGGGCCCAGCTTTTTCAAGTGGGCTCAGGGGACCAAAGTCAGGTTGTTATGCAGTCAGATTACCCCTGCCTTCCAAGCCCAACTTCGCACTCATATTCTTTTACACCACAGTGTCCCTTCTCTGTCTTCCCACTTCTTTGCTGAAAAGCCTCTATACTACCTAGTTGGCCACTGAATTTTCATGTTGCTTAGTAACCTCTATTGCAGTCTGACTAATAATATGCAAAGAATATGTTCTCCCCGCTGTATTGCTTTATGTTGTAACATCAGTTCTTTTGTATAAACTTTTATTATGAAATTCTTGCTGCTCCCTTGGCCCCCATTTTCATTCTAGCGGCACATGTAGCTTTCCAATGAGGGTCTACTGGGGACTCAGGGTCTTGCATTGATGTCTTACAATAACCATGAAGATTAAAGTGAATCCAAGTATGACGTCACCCTCACTCTAAAGGAGCCATAATGGATGACTGAAGGAGGAGAGAACAGAGGGGGCTGGGAACAAGCAATAAGCTGATAAAATAATGAAATTTTAAAATACTAAATAAACTTAAAAGAACTTCCAAAAACTGGCACAGAAGAGTACCATTATTATAAACAGAACTGACATGTAATATTGCATAATAAAATATCCAAACTTAGAAGGTGAGCCCAGCAGTACATTACTTCTTGTTCATTTGTCTACAATGGAATACAACTCCTCCTGAGGGCCCTTCTTCCTAGTGGTGATTCCAAAATTCAGCTGCTTCCACGTGTGGCTCCGCCTCTCCTGGTTAGGAGAAAGAAAAATCTTTCTTTTCCCTAAAGTCAGGGAGGAACAAAGGCAGAAAGTACAAAAGGCCTTCAGGAATGCTTTACAGTAATTTCTGAGAGGCTTTTCATTGCCAGATTCCTGCCATGTGGCTGTGTCCTCAGGACAAGACAGGCTGAGAAATATGCCTTTCCTACTTGCCAAGTAAGAAGAGGTAGACAAATATCTTTCAGGCTCTGACATGGCTCATCAATTAGCAATTTACATCAATTATCCTTGTTTTGTGGCAGTGGACACAAGAGGAGACAATACACTAAATAATAAAAGCCTAGGCTAGCTAATGCCTGCAATGTTCTAAGAAGATGCCCTGGGCTGTGACAGGGGTATCCTAAACTTACACATGATCCAAAACAATATTTCTCCACAGATAAGGGCCCTCACCACTGCAAACATAAACTTGACCCGTTTTCAGAGTCACTAAAATTTTCACAGCTGAGACCCCCGTGAAACTCTAGAGCACCTACCCTGAGTATGTACATAGGGGTTGAGGGATGCAAAGCCATGCCCTGATATATCCCTTGGTAGAGGGCCAGTTCCTTCACTGTTTTCTGGTCTATTTCCTTTAGCTCAGGTGGACTTCCATATTCACTCAATTATCAGTTTAAATCAACTATCTTTACCTAGTGGTACTGGACACAAGCAGAGACAATACACTAAATAATATCTGTATTCTACTTGAACAACAAAGGATACAATACAATCTAATCTAGAAAATGTGGAAGATACAAAGTACAGATCTCTGCAAGAGCTAGGAACACTCTCTATGGATCCAGGCACAGACAATCCTCCTTCTGGTAAAACATGATCAGTTCCACCACTGCCAGGAGTTACCCTACTTGATGTGGGTGTCATCCTCCTGTGCACGAGCTCCTGGAGCAACTGGTAGGGGTTCAGCCTTCTGATATTAGAGTCTGCCTGGCTGAAAACCTCAGGCCCTGTTCTTATATTCCTGAAGAGGTTACTTCATCTCTCTGCGAAAATTTAGGTATTTGAAAATTAAGATTAGTAATGCTGGCACCAAAGGAGTGGCATTTGATTATCTAGAGAAAGCATTTTCTACCTTCTCCAACACATAGACTGCATCCTCAAAATAAATGGTGGTTGCAAAAGTTATTAGATAAAAGTTTACTTCGACTTTATACTAAATTCATCCCCACAAAAATAACTGAAAAATTTGAACTTTTGAAAAGTCATCATTTTAGATGGTACATTGGGGTAGAGAAAGCAGCACCTTTAGAATGCATAAGTCCTTGTGTCAGCCATATGACTTGAGACAAGTGTATTGAACTCTTGCTTTAATACAGAAGTACCTCTCATGTCACAATATTAATGTCCAAGGATCATGCCATAAGATAGCATGCAGAATGCTGTAATGGAGTAGACTGGTCATGTGGACTTACAGTTGTCTCTCTTAAATGCATGTGTACTTGAAAATAATATTTGAAACCTATGAGAGTGAGAAACCCCTTATTTTAACAGAATAATTGAAGGTTTCTAGAAGCTGCTTTATACAGTGGTGGTTTTGCTCTTTGACCTTCATTGCTTCTCATCCTCCTTGGAGAATAGGTTCTTCATAAAAACTCTATTCAAATGATAATCACTATGCAAAATCTCAATGTCTTTTCATTCAGGAACTTACAGTACACATCTTAATAAACCATAATGAACCGAAGACATGAAGAACAGGATAAACAGGCCTCTCTTTCCAGCTGTCATGTCAGTTTGTGACAGCAACTGGTATTTCATTGTAAAAGATGCTAATTTGAATCTGAGCAGCACCGGTGTTGAGAGGCGTATAAAAGGAATTCTTGATTATCTATTTCAGTGACGGTTGTCCCTGGGGATACACTCAGAAACTTCAGATCACATATGGCAAGAGTCCTGTGATAAAATATGCATCAATGGAGCCTCGTGACTTATGATAATAAAGAAACAGAAAGTTTTACCCTGTCTGATAACTATTTATGCCTGCTGCTTCTTTCTTTTTACTATTTCTGGAAGATTTGTAAATGACATTTGTTGTACTGATTATTATGGAGTTCTGTATCTGACCACCAGCACATTTCTGCAGCCATTCTTTTGAGTTCCTGGGGGCTTATCATGATACCATTTCAACAATAATAATTGCTCTGATAAAAATTTAAGATATAACAATTGCCTTAGATTCTATGGCTATATTAACTGTCTGACAGATTTATACACGCTCTAATTGTTATTTCAGCATAAATGTAATTATGTAGTAGTGGTAGTCAGGCTAAAGAAGGAGGAGATTAAATTCTCAGAACGATATAGCTTACACCATTTGAGCAAGAATAGAAAGCCAGGGGTGAAGTTAGGTTTGCTAACTGTTCACAGAAATGGGCTATTTGCTACTTTACAGTTATAGCCTTCCTGTCTCATGGGTATATGCCAGGGAGTGTTGAGACGATCTTTTCTCCGTGGAAGTAATAGTAGATGATAGTTTAGGCACAGTGGGAGAGTATACTAAAGTTAACTATTCTAACTTCTTTTTGACCAAGCACTGAAGTCTCAAAACATGAGACCAGCAAATTCTGGCAACATGAAGCACACAACATTAACGTCCTTAGGAGACCAAAGACTTTCGAAGTTTTACATGTTTTCCCTTCCATTCTCAGAAGCTCCCAGTCTTGGGAACTCACTCAGTGTGGATCCGAACATGGCTTCCTCTATTTACAACTCTATTCCGGCCCTGGATGTGTCACAGGGCACTTCTTCTCCTCACTCGTGTTCTAATGGCTTTTCACACATATGAAGAAAGACAGCCTGGTCTCTGCCTGGCCTCCTCCCTAGTACCTCTGCTTAGGGTCCATGACTCCTCTAGCACCACTGCCATTCTGATTGTATCGCTCCCTCCATTCATTGTTTGGATAAAAACACAGATCTGAAACAGCAGTTTCCAACTTAGACCATCACTGTCTAAAGAACAGCACTCACTCAAAGGCTATTGGTAGATTGGTTGATTTTTTTGAGAGCTCTTTTCTTATATGTCTTGGCAGGTGATAGCTAAGAAAATCCTTAATTTTAGTCAAAAAGCTTTTCTTCTGGCATCATTGTTTCTCGGATCTCCACAATGAGCCGCAGCGTATATGGGTGACTTTGCTTTGTGCACACAGATCGTTTTTTCCTTAATCTTGAAATTAGACATTGATAACAGGTACTTGTAAAAGAAGTATTTTTTGTATTAAAAATTACTTCTTTGTGTGTGTGGGCTTGCATGTGTTGCGTACATGTAGTGAAGGCAACACTAGATGCCTATTTCAATCACTCCCAGCCTGGTTGTTTGAGACAGCATCTCTCACTGAAAGAGGAGCTCACTGATTCAGCTATGTTGGCTGTCAGAAAGCTCCCAACACCCCACCTGTGTTTGGTTACCCAGCACTGGAATTATAGGTATGTGATAGCATGTCCAGATTTTTAATGGGTGCTGGAGATCTGAACTCAGGTCCTTAATTGAGCCATCTCCCCAGCACTCACAAAACTTTACTTCTATTGCTCCTTGCATTGTGTCTTGAGACACTATTTTCTTCAATAGCCTGTATATACAAAGTGATCTACATGCACACATCAATAACTAGAAGGATGACATCATTTTCTTTTTAGCCCTATTTTAATTCCAAGTTACTAGTGATTCTCGGGTAGTAAAGAATCCCAATCTGTTCAATTTTCAAGTTTTTGGATTTCTATTAGGATGATCCCTAAGACAGGTGGCCTACAAGTAGTTTGGCTGACAGCTCTGGCTAATGTTTTAATAGGGTATGGCAAAAGAACCAAGAAGGAGAAACTAAGGTAGAAGGAAATTTACAGTGGTATGGATAGGCTAAATCAGGCATGGAAGCAGAGTACATAACCACTAATGAACTCTCATCATTATCCAGATGTCTATGAGCCACAAGGAAAGATCAAGAATCTGAATACTATGGCCAAGGCCTGGAAATGTTGGCTCTAGAGTAGTTCTGAATCCTGCTTTACCAGGATTTTGCCTAAGAATGTACTGAGTGCTTGGCAGATAGCACCATTTTAACACCGAATGTCAGAGAGTTAACTACCAAAATGCTTGTAGAAAGGCAGATGAAAGGAGAGCCACGTCCTTATGCACAGCAGCCTTCTAATTGTTCTCTCTGCTTCCATCTTGTCTCTCTGCTGCCTAATTACACACAGCAGCCAGAATATTCTTTAAGAGAAAACACTAGATGATATCATCCTTTTGCTTGAAACCTGTTAATGTCTTCCTGCTGCAATTAGGACACAAAGCAGAAATCTTTACCTAAGAAAACAAACACTGCAGAACTGACCCTGACCACTTCCATTTTTAGCTGTTGGAATTAAAAGTTCTCTACAACGGCATACATAGTACCACACACAGATAAGCAGCAGATCGTTATTAAACAATAGCTCTATTTTTCTCCTTTATCAAAAACTTCTAGAGGCTGGCAGTGCAGGGCTGGTACAGCTCCAGTCATTAAGAAAAGAAATGCTCCCTGTGAGCCTTCCCATGTGGCCTTTGTCCTTACAGTTACAAAATGGCTGCCTTCTCTCCAGGCAGTGTGTCAATATTCCAGACATGAAGACAAAAAAAAAGCAAGGAAGAAACATACCATGTGGCCGCTGGATGTTTTTTCATCATGAAAATAACTGTTCCCTAGAACATGCACCCAGGAGTCTTCCTATCATTGCTCAGGAAAAAAAAATCAGACTCTAGCAACAAAATAAAATTTAGTATTTGGTTTTGTCCTTGGGCCTTTTCTAAGCTTGGTAATTATCACACACACTCACACACACACACACACACACACACAGAGAGAGAGAGAGAGAGAGAGAGAGAGAGAGAGAGAGAGGGGTTGATTAGGATAGGGAACTGATTTGTTGCCTAGCTAACCTTTCCTTCTGACTCCATCTCTTTTCCTCATGTTCATCCATCTGAGCTTCTGGTTCAAAAAGGCACCATTGTCATTCCTGCCTCCTTTCCCTTCTGTCTGCCATTCCCTCTACTCAGACTTGCCATCTTTGAATCAGTTCTTATCCTGTACTTGTACTGCCTTCAGGACTCTGCCCAGAATCACCTCCTAAGGGGAACCTCCCTCCCTTCTCTTTTTTCCTTCTTTTTTCTTTCTTCCTTCTCTTCCTTTCTTCCCTTAATTTAATTGGGGGTTTGGTTGGTTGGTTGGTGTGTGTGTTACTATGGGTAAACACATGGCCTTATTCAATAGGCAAGCATTTGACTGCCAAGGTGCATCCTCAGCCCCTTTTAGCCTCTGTTGTTGTTATCTTTTATTTTAAATATCCTTTCTATATATGCTACTGGCATATGCTACTGATGTTATGTGTTTGTGTGTCTTAACAACCCCATACTTCCCCTCTAGAGCACAATCTCTCTCCAGGAAGCTTCCTGTCTTTCAGTGCTACAACCAGTGCTTTGCCAAATACCCAGCCAGGTCACATGCTAAACGAGTAGTTGACCTCCATCCTAATAAATGGATCTGCGGGTTTTCTGTTCTGTCCTGAGCTGCCAACTCTCCTCTACACAACATTCCTATTTTACAATGCGTAAAGTCACAGTGGTGAAGTTATTTGAATTTTCCAGTGACAGTTCATGTTTTCTTCAGTTCTTGTATTTCTCAACTAGCTTTCTTAAGTATGCTTTTTGTTTTTAATCACAAAATGTATTTCAGAAAATATAGCTAGTGGGTTAGGTATCCTTTGGACCTTTTGTTTCCTCCATCATCTGTAAACCTTTGCCTTTCATTGCCTCAAATATTGGTAGAATCAACATTGCTCCACATTTTTATAATGGCTTTCTGTGTTCTAAAAACTATTATTTAGCACTGTTCCTATACTCTTTTAACTTTTAAAATCTAAGAGGGCACATTTGTTACTCTTCACAAACATTTTTAGGTGCTTCCTGAAATAAGCAATTATAACCTTCAGTCTTCCTGTTCTATAATAGACACATCTCCATATCTTTGCATGAAATCTTTTGTACTGTCTGTGCTTGTTCCTGATTCAAATGTGGAATGTAGTATAATTTTTCCAACCAATGTTTTGCATCATTCACAATACACTTTGCAGACATCATACAGAGATTCAATTGTCCTCATCCCAAAGAGTTTACATTTATCGTGTGTAAATCTTCCAAAATTTTTTGTTACAAACATTCCCTTTATATGCCTTTTCTAGCTAAAATGACAAAGAGATAGAACAGCTAAAAAAAAAGAAGAAGAATAAAAGGAGAAGGAGGAAGAGGAGGAGGAGGAGGAAAAGGAGAAAAGAAAAAAATATGCTAAGCTAAAAAATCCTTTTCATTTCCCTTCTGGGACCTAAATGAGAACATTTTCATGACCAAGTTTCTAAGAATTCATTTTTCTTTTCACTCTGGCTTCACCAACAGAGGCTAGGAAGCATGGATTAGCTGAGTAAAGTAGAAGGGAAAATACTGCCAAATAATGCCTGTCTTCTTGCTAAGCCTGGGGCTCGGCACAATTCAGAGGAAGGCAGAGAACTGTTCCATTCTTGGAGACTCTTTCTAAAGACAAGACAGAATTCAGATATATTGAGGAGGAGAGTTAACCATTGGTGGAGAAAAGGAATGTTTCTTAGTGGCAACCCAAAATTGGTCTGCTAACCTGGGTTAAGGAACTGGTGATTAGGACCCATCTGTCACCCCACTATTTCTGTGTTGGCTCCTATGCCATGGAAAATGCTGAGCAAATGTTCTTTTGCTGTCTGTTTAACATCAGCCTGTGTTCTGTTGCTGTGCAAAATGACACAGTAATCCCTTAATTTAAAAACAAAAATAAAAGCCCACCCTTCCTGTGTATTGTAGATCATTATTAGCCATATCCTAAAGTAAGAGCAGTTGTCATACTTCAGTATGTGCCAATGACCAGAAACCACTTCAAGTAAGCATTTTTTTAACTAGAATTTCATTACACAAATGTAGGTGGGTAGCATCTAGCAAAGAGTATCTCTGTTGAACAGAAGTCAATATAATGCTACTGCAATGTCCGACATTGTAGAGATGGGACATGAAACCACAGAGCCACTTTTAGGAGTTCTGGGGGGGGGGGGGCGGGGGGGTGTTGAAGCCAACCTCTAGGTTCCATTTTGACAAAAAGTGCCCCGACATTTTCAGTGGGTAAAAGGGAGAGACATAGCTCATTTGTTAATAATTAAGCCTATTCTTAAAGCCTAGTAGAGAAAGCATAAATAAGTGGATGGAATGTTTGCTCACTAAATACTTAAAGAAGGACTACAACACAAAAGAAACAATCTTGTCCAAGAAGTGCCCAGTTTCATGAGTACTAGATAAACCCCACCCTAAAAAGCATTAGAAGAGGGACCAGAAGAGGTAGCTGAAGAGTAGAGGTAAGGTTCTCAGAGCAGGGAGCCTATGCCAAGCCCATAAGGTTGATGCTCCATTGATGGGCACCAAGTACAATCACAGAAGAAAACTAAGAAGAAATTTCCTGCTGACAGTCAATAGATCTGGACATTTTTATATTAATTCAGAATTAAATCAGACGCAAAAGGACAAACAAAGCCTGTTGACTCTCATGTGTGAATTCTAGGTTCTGATTTTTGTATATGTGGGTGTGGATATAAGACAGGGGACCATGAAGAGAAGACAAAAATAAAATAGAGGGTAGAAAAGAACAAAATGTATCATGGAGGTGGAAAGAGGACTAAGTAGGAGGAAAGGTGGGATCTGGGATGTCCCAAGCAAGAAAGAGGAAGAGGATCAACGAAAAGAATGCACAGGTGAAAGTTCCAAAACCCAACCCTTCATTTGTTTGCAAATGAATAATGAAAATAAGCTACAATAAACAATAAAAAGAAAAAATATTTAATTACCCCAAGGTGACAAGTTAACAATACAGGGAAACAGAACCCTGCCTCCAAGAATAGCCAGGAAAAAGACCCCAAACTGGGCAAGACACACTCCTCTTGGCTTCTCACCAGAGGATGGGTAAATACAGGTGGAAGATAGAACTTCCTGATCTTTTGCCCAGGCCAGACAAGCTTTACAGACTGATCAGTTCCTCTTGCTGTTTTAGGTGTGATATATAGAAGACATTTTTTTTTTTTTTGGTACAGTGGTAATTGGCAATGTAGAAACCACCAGGTTTTTTTTTCCTCTCTTTAAAAATGTAAACAATTTATTCAGATTACATCTCAACTGTTATCCCCTCACTTGTATCTTTCCTTTCTCCCCTCCCTTCCTCCTTCTCCCTCTTCACCTCTACTAGGCCTGTGACAGAAGAGGACCTCCTCCCCTACCATAGGATCACAGCCTAACAGGTCTCATTTTGGTAGCCTGCTTACTCTTCCTCTAAGTATCACCAGGCCTCCCCAGCAATGGAAAGTGTTCAAAGATGGGCCACCAGAGTTAATGTCAAAGTCAGTCCCTGTTCTCCACACAACTGTGGAGAATGCGCTGTCCATTGGCTAGATCTGAATAGGAGGTCTAGGTTTCCTGCATGCATTGTCCTTGGTTGGTACAGTAGTTTGAGCAGCCCTCCCTGGGTCCAGATCTACTAGCCATTATGGTCTTCTTGTTGGGTTCTATGACCATCTGGATCTTCCATTTCCCCATTCTCCCATACCTTTCTCACCTGGAGTCTTAATAGGAAGTCCTAGCATCTGTCCCAATGCCTTGCTAAATGAAGACTCTCAGAGGACATGGCCTGTTGAGCGAATGTCCAATTATAAATGAGTATATACTATATGTATCTTTATGGGACTGGGTTAACTCACTCAGAATGATCATTTCTAGTTCAATACATTTTCCTTGCAAATTTCAAGATTTCCTTCTTTTTAATAGCTGAGTAGTATTCCACAGTGTAAATGTACCACAATTTCTTTATCTATTCTTCAACTAAGGGACATCTAGGTTGTTTCCAGATTCTGGCTATTGTGAATAAGGCTGCTATTAACATAGTTGAGAAAATGTCCTTGTTGTGTGGTAGAGCATCTTTTGAATATATTCCAAGGAGTGGAATAGCTGGGTTTTGAGGTAACCCTATTCCAAGTATTCTGAGAAAGCACCAGATTGATTTCCAATATGTTTGTACCAATTTTCACTCTCATCATCAATGAAGAAGTGTTCCCTTTTCTCTACATCCTAGCCAGCATGTGAGGCCACTTGAGTTTTTGATCTTAGCCATTCTGATTGGTGTAAGATGGAAACTCAGAATCATTTTTATTTGCATTTCTCTGATGACTAAGGATATTGAGCATTTCTTTGAGTGTTTCTAAGCCATTTGATATTCTTCTGTTGAGAATTCTTTGTTTGGTTCTGAATACCACTTCTTAATTGGGTTATTTGGTTTGGTGGTGTTTAATTTCTTGAACTCTTTATATATTTTGGCTATTGGCCCTTTGTCATATGTAGAGTTGGTGAATATCTTTTCCCAATATGTAGGCTGTTGCTTTGCTCTGTTGACAGTATCCTCTGCCTTATAGAACCTTCTTAGACTCATGAGATCCCATTTATTAATTGTTGACTTTAGAGTCTGGTATGTTGGTGTTCTGTTCAAGACGTTGTCTCCTGTGCCAATGAGTTCCAGGTTATTCCCCCATTTTTTCTTCTAACAGATTTAGTGTCTCTGGTTATTTGTTGAGGTTTTTAATCCATTTGGACTTGAGTTTTGTGCATGGTGATAAATATGGGTCTACTTGCATTTTTCTACATGTAGAACTCCAGTTAGACCAGCACCATTTGTTGAAGATTCTATCCTTTTTCCATTGAATAGATTTGCCTTCTTTGCCAAAACTCAAGTGTCCATATGTGTGTTGATTTATTTCTGGGTCATCTATTTGATTTCACTGATCAACCACACTATTGTTATGACAGTACCATGCTGTTTTAATTACTATTGCTCTACAATATAGCTTGAGATCAGGGACAGAGATTCCTCCTGAGGATCTTTTAGTGTACAGGATTGTTTTAGCTATTCTGCTTTATTCCATATTTTCATATTGAGAGTTGATCTTTCAATGTTTTTAAAAATTGTATAGGTATTTTCATATGGATTGGACAGAATTTATAAGTTACTTTTTATAAGACGGCCATTTTTGCTTTGTTAATTCCCCAATCCATGAAGAAGGGAGATCTTTCCAACTTCTGATGTCATCTTCAATTTTCTTCTTCAGAGATTTGAAGATTTTTTTTCATACAAGTCTTTCACTTGCTTGGTTAGAGTCATACCTAGATATTTTATATTACTTGTGGCTATTGTGAAGGGTGTAGTTTTCCTAATTTCTTCCTGTGCCTGATTGCCATTTGTATATATGAAGGCTACTGATGTTTTTGAGATAATTTTGTATCCAGGCAATTTGCTGAAATTGTTTATCAGCTGTAGAAGTTCTCTGGTGGAATTTTGGGGATCACTTATGTACACTATCATATCATCAGCAAATGGGGATAATTTGACTTCCTCCTTTCCCTTTTGGATCCCTTTGATCTCCTTTTGTTGTCTTATTGCTCTGGCTAGAACTTCAAGAACCATATGGTAGAGATATGGAGAAAGGGGGCAGCCTTGTCTGGTGCCTGATTTTAGAGGAATTTCTTTGAGTATCTCTCCATTTATTTTTATGCTGGCTATTGGCTTGCTGTATATAGCCTTTATTATATTTAGGTATGTGCCTGGTATCCCCAATCTCTCCAAAACATTAAACATGAATGGGTGTTGGATTTTGTCAAAAAATTTTTGGCATCTAAGGAGATAATCATGTGGTTTTTTTCTTTCAGTTTGTTTATATGATGGATTACATTGATAGATTTTCCTATATTGAACCATCCTTGCATGCCTACATGAAGGTTACTTGGTCATGGTGAGTGATATCTTTGATGTGCTCTTGGATTCAGTTTGCAAGTATTTTATTGAGGCTTTTTGCATCCATGTTGATAAAAGAAATTGGTCTGAAATTCTCTTTCTTCATTGGGTTATTGTGAGGTTTAGGTATTAAAGTGACTGTGGCATCAGACAATGAGTTTAGTAATGTTACATCCATTTCTATTTTGTGGAGTAGCTTGAAGAGTATTGGAATTAGCCCCTCTTTGAGGGTCTGGTAGAATTCTGCACTGAAACCGTCTTGCCCTGGACTTTTTTGTGGTTGGGAGACTTTCAATGAATGCTTCTATTTCTGTAGGAGAAATAAGACTATTTAATTTGTGTATCTGATCTTGATTGAACTATGCCAAGCTGGATCAATCCAAAAATTGTCTATTTATTTTAGATTTTCAAATTTTGAAAGTAGGTCCTAATAATTCTTTGTATTTCTTCAGTGTCTGTTGTTATTTCTCCCTTTTCATTTCTGATTTTGTTGATTTGGATAGTGTCTCTCTGCCTTTTAGTTAGTTTGGCTAAGGGTTTGTCTATCTTGTTGATTTTATCATAGAACTAGCTCTTGATTTTGTTGATTCTTTGAATTTTTCTCTTTGTTTCTAATTCATTGATTTCAGGCCTGACTTATTATTTCTAGCCATATACTCCTCTTTGGTGTTTCTACTTCTTTATGTCTAGGGCCTCCAGATATGTCATTAGGTTGCCTATATGAGATGGTTCCAATTTATTTATGAATGCACATAGTGTTATGAATTTTCCTCTTAGCACTGCTTTCAATGTGTCCCCAAAATTTGGATATGTTGAACCTTCATTTTCATTGAATTTTAGGAAGTCCTTAATTTCTTTTTTAATTTCTTCCCTGACCCAGTTGTCATTGAGTAGAGAGTTATTTAGTTTCCATGTCTGTGTAGATTTTTTTTCTTGTTGTTGAAGTCCAGGTTTATTCCTCAGTGATCTGATAGGATAAAGTATTATTTCAATCTTCTTCTATCTGTTGAGGCTTCCTTTGTGACCTACTATAAGATCAATTTTGGAGAAAATTCCATGAGGTGCTTAGAAGAAGGTATACTCCTTTGTGTTTGGGTGAAATTTTCTGTAGACATCTGTTAGATCCATTTGATCCATGACGTCTGTTGCTGTCATTATTTCTAGTTTTAGTCTTAGTTTCCTTGACCTATTCTTTGGTGAAAGTTGGGCGTTAAATGTGTGGGGATTGATGTATGGTTTAAGCTTTGTTAGTATTTCTTTTACAAATATGGGTCCCCTTTTATTGGGGTCATAGATGTTCAGAATTGTGATGTCATCTTGGTTGAATTTTCCTTTGATGTGTATAAAGTGTCCTTCCTCATCTCTTTTGATTAATTTTGGTTGAATGTCTATTTTATTGGATATTAGAATGGCTACACTAGCTTGCTTCTTGTATCTGTCTGCTTGAAATACCCTTTTCCAGCCTTTTCCCCTGAGGTAGTGTCTATTATTGTGTCTGAGATGTGTTTCTTGAATACAGAATAAAGGTGGATCCGCTTATGTATCCATTCAGTTAGTCTGTGTCTTTTTATTGGAGAATTGAAACCATTGATGTTGAGAGATATTAATGACCAGTGGCTGTTAAGTCCTGTGATTCTGATGTTGATTGCAGCAGAGTGTTTGTGTGGTTATGTTTTGCAGTAGGGAAGTTATCTATTTCCTATGTTATCTTGGTTGTAGTTTGTCATTTTGTCTTGGAGTTTTCCTCCTAGTAACGTCTCTTGGGCTGGATTTGTAGATAGGTACTGTTTGAATTTGTTTTTTTCATGGAATATCTTATTTTCTCCATCAATGGTTATGAAAGTTTTGTTGAGCATAGCAGTCTAGACTGGCATCTGTGATCTCTTAGGGTTTAAAGGACCTCTGCTCAGGCTTTTCTGGATTTTATGGTCTCTGCTTAGAAGTCAGTTGTAATTCTGATAGGTTTGACATTATATGTTACTTGTCCTTTTCCCCTTGCCACTTTTAATATTTTTTCTTTGTTCTGTACATTTTGTGCTTTGATTATGATGTGGAGGGAGGATTTTCTTTTTTGGTCTATTCTATTTGGTATTCTGTAAGCCTCTTGTATGTTTATATGCATCAATTTCTTTAAATTGGGGAAACTTTCTTCTATGATTTTGTTGAAAATATTTTCTAGGCCTTGGAGCTGTGTGTTACTCTTTCCTCAATTCCTATTATCCTTAGCTTTTGTCTTTTCATCGTGTCCTTGACTTCTTAGATGTTTTGTGTCAGGAATTTTTCATACTTAACATTTTCTTTGATGGTTGCATTAAATTCTTCTATTGTATCTTCTACACCTGAGATTCTTTCCTCCATCTCTTGAATTCTGTTAGTGAAGCTTATCTCTCCATTTTCTGTTTTCTTCTCTAAATTCTCTAGTTCCCACCTTTCTTCTCTCTGTGCTTTTATTATTGTTTTCATTTTCATCTTCAGATACTGGACTGTTTTATTGATTTCCTTAATATAATTGTTTGTATTTTCCTGAATTTTTCTAGTGACTTATTCATTTTTTCTCTACAGGTTTCTGTCATGACCTCTCTAACATGCTCACTCTGTTTGGCTGCACCTTCCAGTATTTGTTTACGGATTTTACTCTTGTCCTCAGTTATCATCACCATTGCTAAGGATTTGAGGTCATTTTCTTGTGCTTCAGTTGTGTTTGAGTTCCCAGGGTGGAATTATTTGGGATAATAGGGTTCTGGAGAAATGCCATATTGTTTTGGCCTTTGATGTTTGTGTTTTTACACTGGCATTTAGTTTCGTTGCCATCTCTGACATTGGGAGGTAGTTTCTGGTGTCCTACACTAGTCATTGAACGTAATTCATTAGTAAGTGTCTACAGGTTGAGAACCCTCTCCTGGGGGGATCAGGGAACCCTTCTCTGGATCAGGTAGGTCACTTGGTTTCAGTTCCAGGGGACTTTGATCCACACCCTGGGCTCCCTACTGAGCCAGCAGAGGCAGCAGCTCTGCAGCCCAGGGTTCAGTTCAAGGTAGTGTAGGTAAAGCTGGTTATCCAGCCTATAGCTGGTCTTCAGAAACCCTGCCCGTGGGCACTGGGGATTTTGGCCCTATGTTCAGTTCTTCTTGAAAGTGTAGGAACCCTCACTGGCTTGTGGTGGATGGCTAGGCTTTCCTGATCCATCCAGGCCATGGGGCCTAGGTTCAGTCTCACCTGAGAGTGCAGATACAGCCCTTCTACTTGCAATAGTTGATTAGGCTTTTGCCCTAAACATCCCAGATGGTGATAATTTTGCCCAAGAGTGTGGGAATACCCTGCTAGGTTGGGGCAGCTGGCTAGTTTACTTCCCAATCTGTTCTTGCCAAGCCTTCTTAGATCATTCAGCCTGAGAGTGTGGCTATGGAACTGTAGCTGGAGAACATGTGCACAGCCTCCTGGGCCCCTGCATGGGCCCTGAGTCCCACCTTGGAGTGGTGGAATGATCTGACGTAAGATCTTTCCCAGACCCACACTCTCTGCTCCCCCTGGTCCTGAAGACACTGAAGCTATTTCTCTGAGGCTCACAGATCAGTCAGAGGGGTAGAGAGAAAAAATGCAGGTATGGCAAGATAGGCTGAGCTGGGCTTTGGATACCATGCCCATGTGTTGCCGGCCCCTGGGGCTTTCTGTGGACTGGTGGTCTTAGGTCAAATCCACCCATTTTCCTGGGTCCTCCCCAGGCCAGCAGATCCAGACTCTCATGCTTCACCACCCACAGTTCAGTCCCTGATATAGAGCATGGCTACAGCTCGCAAGTGGGTATGGATCCAGACTCTGGAGACCGGGTACCTGTCCTCTGGGGGCTAGTTGGATGGCCCAAGGCCAGACCCACCTGTGCTCTCCACTGTGAGGACCCTTCTTACCTCAGGCTTTCCAGGTCTTGAGGTCTGTAGCTCCCAGCCAGGTCTGTAGTCTCTGTCCTGAAGTTCAGATACCAAGCATGTTTGGTGCAACCATCTTGGATCCTGATGTAATTACTTCTTTCTTGTTGCTTTGACCAAATACCTAACGAGAAGCAACATGAAGAAGGAAAGGTTCAATCTGGTTCACAAGGAGAGGAGATACTTTTCTTCATGGTAGATGAGGCCCTGACAAGAACAGGGGTCCTACCATAATTCTTGCCTCATTATTTCCCACAAGTGTATGTGCAGTTTCAATGTGATCTCCTTCCTTAAGGATGTGGCAGTCATTGATCTTGTATAGAATCTCTTTTCCATGGCTCATCCTGGCTTGGTGAGCTGCACGGTGGTAACTGAGTAAAGAAAAATAATGACATTCCCCACACTTACATCTTAACAGAGCATTATGATAGAGATGCATATTAAACAAGAGGAATGTTGCCTTTCTAGGAAAGTCATAGTAATTTCGTTTTTGATTATTAGTTGTTCAAATTTAGTTGATTTTTAGTTATGAATGATCATTTAAGCCAAATGAGACTTTGGAATTATATTTGTGTGTGTTTGTGTGTGTGTGTGTGTGTATGTGTGTGTCTGTGTGTGTCTGTGTGTGTGTGTGTGTCTGTGTGTAGAAAGAGAGAGAGAGAACAGAAGAAGGAAGGAAAGAAAGAAAGAAAGAAAGAAAGAAAGAAAGAAAGAAAGAAAGCAGAGAAGTAGAGAGAGTGTTGAACAGGATAATTTGAAGTCTTTGGTGGCCAATGATGGCAGTAGAAGCATTATGACCATCAGAGGTCATGTGAGTGCCTGCCAGTGCCTGGCCATAGGAAGCTGAGGACAGAAAAACAGTCTTTCACACTGTTTACACCAATATAAATGAGTAATTTTTCTTTTTTAAACCTAAAAATGAATTTTAAGTCGATGTAGATTTTTATTTAATTCTTTACAAGTCAGTTTTAGTATATCTTATAAAATATCACAACATAATAGAATAGAAAATAGAACTAACCTGTCCAACACCACAGATGATAAGATGCCGTGGTTAAGACAATAATTTGGCTTTTTACTTACCATAATACCTATGTTAATTGGTAGTTGTGCTATGCCTTGTGT
Source organism: Acomys minous (assembly GCF_964271855.1). Lineage (NCBI taxonomy): Eukaryota > Metazoa > Chordata > Mammalia > Rodentia > Muridae > Acomys > Acomys minous. Next base: position 80,849,556 of record NC_140483.1, read on the forward strand.
TTGCAACATTGTCTTAGCCTTATATAAACTTGCTGATTATTTATGCCTGTTTTATAGGGAAAAACATTCATTTAAAGGAAGAGTGAGTGACTTTTCCATAGCATTATAGCAAGTGTGAGGCAGACTTAGGGACAGGGCTCATAAACCCACTTTTCTGCTTTATTCCTGTCCCCTGAACTCAAAATGTGAAATTGCAGAGAAATTGAAAAAATGTGACAGCATAGCAATAAATCTTTTTCACATTTTTCTAGGTCAGGATTCAAGGCAGTGTTTAAAATTCTTTTTACTTTGTGTATCAGAAATTTATATCCCTATTCCCTGCATTTCAGGTGGAAAATAAAAACCTAAAATTATGAAGCATTTTGATTAGCAGAGCCAGGGATAGACAGACGCTGGCCCATTGGACCAATGCCTTTTTCTCTTATCCACTCAACTTCTTTCATTAATATATATATATATATATATATATATATATATATATATATATATATATATATATATATATATATATATGCACACATGTATGGGAAGATATGTATTCATAGGATACGTGAGATGGCCATCACCACAAATGCTTTATGTTGCACATTAATTAAGCTTCCTTAAGTTATAAAAATAATTATTAGGGAAACATGGAAGGCCTGTCCCTATAGAACTGTTTGTAGAATGAAGTAGAATATCTAAGTACTTAAGCTAAAGTTCAGGTTTTACAGCACACAGAATCTGCAACTATCTTTTCTAATTTTAATGTCCATAGAAAGCACATTTCCTTGACCTGGAAAAGGCTGTGCTGTTGCAGCATTTTAGACCCACATTAGTGCCCTGAAAACCATGTCTAGAAACTCATTCTTCCCCTCTCCTGTCTGATGCACCAGCATCTCCAAGTCTGGTACTCAGCTCTGAGCTCTGATTCTTGGCAGCGGGTGCTATCTGTTTCTGCTTCGCAGGCCACAGACAGGTGGACAACTTGATTTGGGGAACATGAAGCAGGGCTCTTGCTACCGGCCAGAGAGTCTTCAATACATTCTTTTCAGGATAAGACCAGACATCATTATGAACCTCCATTACCAAGCTAACCTGTCTCAGAAGACTGAGTACCACTAAGGGCTGAGGCACTTTCCTTCTGTATTTCACAGTCCCAGGTACAGTGAGTTTTAAATTCTTCTTTCAAGTTTTTGAGTTTTAGCTATTTCTTACCTCTGGAGAAACTGGAAACTCATACTTTTCACCGTACTTATTTCAGCATATTAATAGATTTTTAAGGAGGAAAGTACTTAGTAAATATAAATAGGAATTTAATGTCTTTTGAAAATTTACATCTAAAAATGCAGAAAAGCTTCCCATCCTTTTAAAAGCTCAATTCTTTCTATCAATTATATACCTGAGACATAAGCTGTCTCACCATACAGTTCACAGCTCCTATGTGCCAACCATAAGAATGCCCATTGTCAGGGCAGATTCCCATAATCTTAGAGATGAATCCCTATTCAGGTTAAGGGTTCTGGAGTTCAGCATCCCACAGACTGTAAGCTATTGAAGACATAAGAGTCCCATTTCATGTGACACTGGAAGCTATACACTGGGATCATAAGACTCCGGTTAGCAAAATAGACTTGACCTTTAAGGATGTATGTGCTAAATAGTTCTGAAATATCTTAAACTTCATAGGTAAATGTTTCTGTAGGAATATTGATTTTTTTGTTGTTGTTCTTAAGCTTTGTAAAAGCAGTACTTGAAGCATTGCACGTCTTCACCTCTGTGGCTTCCACATCCATTACCTAATTGAATACTTATAATGACCGCTGGTGAATGCACACTATTCAGAGGTCTTTATCAACTATCTGTAATATTAAACTCTCAAATCTCATTTGCTTCTAAAATTGGCCTTCAGAATTCTCTTTATCCCACATATGATTCATCTCTTGTGTAAATGTCAGGGGCCAGAGAAAAATAAACTCACATTCTGCCATTTGGTATGAAGCAAGGGCTTTAAACCAACATCATCAGTGTGGGCAGTATTTGTGGTAAGTACTGCAAATACTGAGAAAGCTTTCCAAAGTTAGACAGGATGGGCGTTTGCTTTCTTCCAGCCCTCTTTTGACCATTTTAAACTTCCTTATACTTTATCATATTACATCAGTTATGTAGTTAATGAAATTTAAATCAGTTTCTGTTCTGTGAGTTTGATATTATTCCCTAAGATTCACTAGACAACTAGACATACCCATGAATGCCTTTGTTTTTACACATTTTTGCTTTTGAAAGTACAGCAACTAAGGGAAGTTACAAACATGATGCGATTTTCACTTGTTATGTATTAATGTGACGTTAATCTATAATGAGTAGCCATCATCTGAGATTTCAGGCATGTCTTAATTATAACTGAAACTCATTCATTATACAAATTAGTCAAGAAAAAAATCTTGAACACTACCTAAAGGCTTGAAAATAGTTCTCTCTCTCCTTCTCTCTCTCTCTCTCTCTCTCTCTCTCTCTCTCTCTCTCTCTCTCTCTCTCTTTCTGTCTCTATCTCTCATCTTTCCCTCATTCTCTTCTCTTGTTTAATTTTATTTCCAACAGTGAAGCAATGCAGAGCTGGTGAGATTCAGCATCTCCCTGCATGGCTGTGTTCTTTCATGCCTATCATCTATTAAGTGTCATTTTATGCAATGATGTTACCATAAAAAGCTGTGGCAGTGTAGATGAGGCTCGGGGAAAGAGAAAGCGAATACATTAGATCTCAAAAAGGTAAGATCGGTCGCTAATTCTTACTAAACTAATGGCCATCTCTGGTGGGACTTAAGAGTTACTCAGATTGCAAAGTCATTTCAGAGAGAAAGAAGAACTAAGAAAATGGGCTCATTGTGTGCTTTAGCATAAAGGACTTCACTGGTCTTTTGGGAAAAGTACGCACTTTTCAAACATTTCCTCTTATGTAGAGCAAAGGAACATCCAAAGAAACTGAGATTCTTAAGCAAGCCTGAAGAAAGAACGCTCACCCAGAGCCTTTAAATCTGTTTTACATGCATTCTACAATAGACACAGAGGAAAGGAGAGTGCCTGAAAGCTTTGAACCCAAGAGAGATAAAATCAGAACAAAAGGAAGCGAGACAGGTTCTTAAGGAAATGTGGTTTCGTGGTAAAAGAAATTAAATTCACAGGTGACATGCATTTCCTAGGGCTGCTCCTTCACATTCTGAACCAACAGAAAGTGATCAACCTACAGATGTGCAGTTCCAAAGTCCAAAACAGCTCCAACTGGCCTCAGTCTAGGGATCAGTGGGCTTTCTTAGTTTCTGGAGTCTTCTGTGAGAGAATCCTGTCTTCTTGTGTTTCCGGTTTCTTGAGGCTTGCAGCTGTTGTCATTCCAGGATTTATGTCCCTTCTACTTTCAAGGTCAGCAATGACCAGACAAAATGAATTCCTCTATTTCAGTTGGCCTGCCTCTTCACCAGGAGACGTAACAAAGTGCCTGAGGTGGGTGAACATACTCAGCCCTCACCTGTTCAGAGATGGCCAGGAATGGCTTGCTTTGTTGTCTCTCAGGGAAAGGTCTGTTCCAAGTTGTATGTGTATTATTTTCCTGAAAGTATGCAATGAAATACAAAACATTCCTAGGAGTTGGGAAAATTCTATAGGAAGTATCAGATTGTTTGCATTGAAATGAAGAGAAACAGCACCTTTGGCTGTCTAGAAACAATATCAGACAATGCCATACACTTCAAATGAGGCCAGAAGGCAGGTAGGAGGAGGCTCAGCAAAGTTATCTGCTTTATCAAGGGCCAACCCACCTGTTCCTAGAGTACTGGAGGAAGAACTCAGGTTCCTTTGACTGCTCCACACTGCTTCCATAGCTAAGGAACCTGGACCCTGTACATTCTCACCCTTCAATTGAAGTGTACATTAATGGGAATATATAGTGCTAAGAGCAGTACATATTGAAATTGCATATCATCTTTAGAGTTACCTTTTCAGTGAAGAGACTGAATGTTCAACCCTAAATGGGACATCTCTATCACACCCTCTCCACAGGCTCAGAGAACAGGGACAAATAGGAGGCAGGAAGAGTGTCAGAGGGTGGAGAGTGCTGTGAAATGCATTCTTATCAACATGGCATGGCTATCTCAAACAGGAACTCTCAGAAGTTGTGGTTACCTGAATGCACTCTGCATAAAATCAAGCCAGCTAAAACCCGGCATAGATGGGGTAGGTGATAATAAGGCCCTACCTTTTACCAAGGAGCTATTGGCAGTGGATAGCTGCTGGAAGAGAGCTAATCACTCTTTTTGAGGCTATGACCACTGGTAGGATTTTTTTTATGCTCCAGTGCATAGCCACCCATTCAGGCACATATGAGTAGCAGCAAGAGGAATTCTTAATGGGTTATTAAATGGAAAAATAAATAAATACCTGAAGTTGGGAAGAGAGCATAATGTGGAGGTCAAGAGGGAGTTGGAGTGGGCAACTGGGTGGGGGGCTAGATATGATCATGGTTAATTGCATACATGCACAAAATTCTCAAAGGTACAGAACACATTTAAACAAAGCATGTACAAACCTGGAAGGCAAAGGCTAAGTGGGAAGACCCCAAGCTCCTAACACACACAGAGACACACATGCAGACACACACACACACACACACACACACACACACACACATATGTCCACACACATATACACACAGTCACATTCACAGTGTAACAACTGTGAGCAAACGGATAGACTTCTTCGGGTAATGATCAAGCTTTGCACCATATGTGTGTGTGTGTGTGTGTGTGTGTGTGTGTGTGTGTGTGTGTGTGTAATTTGTACTTATGAAAAAAACAATTTTCATATTTAAAAAGTAATATATCAATTTTAAGGTCTTCCCATGTAGCCAGTTTGCATTGCCTAGCCCAACACTCTAACTGTAGCCACAGTGCTGTTTATGAGACGCATCTATAACTTAGTCATTCTCTAGAACTGAAATTTTCCAGGTCAAAGTGTATAAACTTTTCCTTTTCAACATTTGGTCCTCAAATAGCAAACATCAAAAGCATGTCCTTTAAAAAATACTGTTATCCTATAACAGACCCATTTTTAATTGAAAACCACAGTCAGAATATTCTTTTAACACAACAGAATTTTAACAAACTATAAGAAACTTAGATGAGCCAAGAGATCACAGCAGTAGTTACAATGATAATAAAATCTATTTCATTGAGTGGCAAAGGAGGCCTTTTAATGAAACTCTTTGTTAACAGAGCTATGATCTCAGGTCAGATGCTCTGAAGTAAAAGTGAATTTTAAGAACAAAACAATACCTGGAGCTAGGAGATAGCTGAGTTGGTAATGTGGTTGCATCACAAATATGAAGAAATAAATCTGATTCCTCTGTATCCATGTATAAGACCAGGCCTGGTAGCACCAATTTATGATTCGAGGTAGAGAGCTAGGACTCAGCGAGAGACCCTATCTCAGTGTCTTAGTTAGGGTTTTTTATTGCTGTGAAGAAACACCATGACTAGAGCCACTCTTATAAAGGAAAACATCTAATTGGAGCTGGCTTACAGTTTCAGAGGAGTAGTCTATTACTGTCATGGTGGGAACCTAGGTGTGTACAAGCAGATATGATTCTGGAAAAGGAACTGTGTGTTGTACATCTAGATCTGCAGGCAGCAGAAAGTGACTGTGACACACTTCCTCCAATAAAACCACACGTACTCCATCAAGACCACACCTCCTAATAGTGCTACTCCCTGTGAGCCTATGGGGCCATTTTCTTTCAAACCACCACATTCGGCAAACAGGATGGCAGTCTTTTGAGGAAGACACCTCTGGTCTCCGTGCACACATGCCCATGTAATCGCATGCACAACTGTACCCACAAAGCCTTTAAAAGGAGAGACAACTTGTGTTTTCATGAAAAGGGGTCTGATATGGGGTTAGAAACCTGCAGCTGACCTGCTGTACCATGTGCTTCAAGCTCATCAGACATCTTTGTACTGTCATGGAAAGACCAAGGCCAGGGCTGGAAATTCTTCATTATTGCTGGTTGACTTGTTTTTGCTTTCTGTTTCCAAGTGGGGGAAAAACACTGATGATGATAATAATATGGTCTGTGTCCTGGACTGCACCTTGTTATGGGTTTTGTATGGGGGGTTGCTGCTATAATCTTCCTCGGTGTTGTTATTCATATTATCAGAACATATTATTTACTGACTGGAGGAGGCTGAACTCAGGAAAAGAAGGTCACAACTATTTTGTGATCCATTTGCATTCATGGATATAAATATGAGCATTGCCTTAGAAACAGAAGGAACATTTGCTAGAACAGAAGACAAAAGGGGGAGGAGTTCTTTTCCTTCTAAAAGAAAACCCATGCCCTGTATGTCATTATACAATAATGACTGGCAGCTGCCCAGAGGGTTTAGGCTCAAGAAAGACTAATAACAGATTGAAAAAAAAAAAAAAAGCAGCTCATTAGGAGTTACAAAGCAATGACTTTTCATAACCTCCGGCTAAATTTATGATAAATATGATTATTGGCTTACACTTTCTGATGGGCCTCATTTCTATCGCTACAGAAATACAGACTACTGCAATTCAGCTATAATGGCTGATGTGAGTAGAGGCTTGCTACCTGCAAAGAGCATGGCTATACAGAAGGATGACTGAGACAATGTATTTCAGTCCTAGAGATTCCACCTAGAGCTTAACGGTCACGTTCTTTAAAATCCCAGGGAAAGTAAAATTGCACCTGGAGAAATAACCACTAGAAAATCTTGAGGCTGGAGGTCACACTGAGGAAGGAGTTTGCAGCAGGCCTGATACTTTCAATTTCACTCAGTAAAACTCTGTGTGTGTGTGTGTGTGTGTGTGTGTGTGTGTGTGTGTGTGTGTGTGTGTGTGAACACTTGTGTGCATTTATGAGTGAGTTAAGACAGTAAAGACAATTGGTAAATATTATTTTACTCATAATTTTACACTACTGGGCACTATTCTATAAAGTTTCATTAGTCTTTCTTAAGTGTTAGAAATTTCTCAGAATCTCTCTTCCCAGATTCATTGTTATTTAGATTTCCTGTGAGGAATATTCATGCTAAAAACATCTTCACAGACTCTAGAGCCATTCAAATGTTCAACTTGGTTCTAATTGTAAAATATTTTATTGATAACAGGAAGACACTTTAGAATAAAATTAACAAGTGTTTTTCAATATGTAAGTGTTCAGAAGTAGCCTGAATCTGCCACAGTAAGAATTTCTATTTTAGACTAGAAATTAAACATTGTGGCCCATTGCTTGGTTCTGCAGGAACCACAAATATTAGAATGGCTTTTGTGCTTTTTTTCTTTCTTTACTCCTTTTTTATTGTTTGAGAAATTCATGAATATATATAATGTATTTTGATCAATTCCACCCCCAGTTCCTTCCCTTACAATGCCTTCTCTGTGCCTGCCCAACCACCACCACTTTCTCCTCTTAGCTCCATGTACTCTGTTTGTAAGCAGTTAGGAAAAAATCAACATAATAAAAATATCTTGTTAAAGCTTAAAAGAATGCTAGGAAATTCACACTTCAGCACTCACAACATCTTACTGGAACATGGGCTGTTCGTTTCTTTACAGATGGCCCGTGGTTCTAGGATTGTAAGGCAACTGCTACTGGGTAACTGACTAAGACTGAGCATTCACTCACCCTTAGGCATTTACTATCTGACCCTATCAAGAAAAGATAGCACATGAAATTCCCCAACATTTGAGCCTGGAGGGCCTCAGCTCTGTGAAAGTCCCACGACAAAGGCTGATCTTTTATCTCCTTCATCAGAACTCTGTTTATCTAAGTCTTCTGTTCTGGGATTACTTTTGTTGTCGTGTGTCACTTAAATTGTTTCCAAAATGAGTGACTTGTTGACTTTCATTACTTATGAAATTCATATCCCTGACCCTCACAAAATTTTTAAACATAAGTCTCCTAATTACCATTAAATGAAATTGTTTTACCAGACTGCAGAAGTAAGTTCTAATCATGCTCTGCCTTCACTTCGCAGGCAATGCATCTCTCCCCAGTGACTTCTGAGGGACTACAGCTCCACCCCTAACTCCTAAAGCATCTGAGAGCTAGACATGTTCTCTGTGGCAGCCTCTACCAATGTCCACATTGACCTTGACTGCTTTAGTTGTTATCCCTAAGTCATGAGTCACATCTTATTTTTTTTTTATAGTGTATATGATGAGATAAAGTCTTGAATGGAGGATTGGTGATGCTGGGAAAAAACACACCTGGCAACAGCTAGTAGCACTAACCTGTAGGGTTCAGTTCATCCATTCCCAAATAAACACCTGCCTCTTTACCTTGGCACATGGACCAAGAGAGTCTCTGGTTTACATAAGCCTAAATGATCCAAGGCCCATTTCATGCCTCTCTCCACATCCAGGGAGCTTATCCTCTCTAGACATCCATGTTCCTCATAGGAAACCATGTTGCCCAAAGCTAGAGATGGATTTAGCACCAAGGCTCTGATGAAATCCAAGTCTATCAGTACAGTTTTTCCAAATGCTGGATTATCTCTCACTCTGTCAGTCTTTTCTGTAAGCTGAAGTGATTTTTTTTCCTGAGGTGATTTTAAAAGAATTAGACTCGCTCTTCCCTCTGAGTCCTATCCTCACTTGTGATTTGATTAGAATCAACCCAAATTTTTTAGTAACAGAGGAGTCGGTTTTCAAATTCAGAGTATAGGAGTGGGAATTTGTTTTATATGTATGTCCACCATCAAAAAGTAAGAATAAAATGATGGTCTAGCCCAAACCTAAGAAAATTCTTCGGCCTATTTAAAAGTTAGATTTCAACTTAAGAAAAGAAAACAATAATATTTGAGGACTAGTCCTTTGAAGTAAACTATAATTCAAATTACTGGAACTTATAAATAAACTTATAAAATGTGCATATGGAACACATTTTTAAAACTTTCAAAGTAGTGGAAATTACATTAATTATACTATTTTTGTTTTTTAAAAAAGTAAGAGTTTGACACAAATTTATCTACTCTTTAAAAGAAATCTATGCAGAAATTCCTGTTTAAAACCTTTTAAAGTGATTTTTGTTTTAGGTATGTGCATGCAAACCTAACCATGTGTATGTACACCTTATACATGCAAATGCCTGAGGAGGACAATGGGGGTCATCAGATTCCCTGGAACTGGAGTCTAGGCAGCTATTAGCCACACTAATGGATGCTGGGAACTGAAGCTGGGTCCTCTCCAAGAGTAGCAAATCCCCTTAACCACTGGGCCATCCCTCCAACCCAATTAAATCATCTCTAAATAATTTCAAAACTTTTCAGTTCTGGTGGGCTTGAATCCTTTGACTTCTGGTTACCTGTTAAAGACCTGCTTATGCCTATATCTCTAAGGTTGTGTCTATAACAAGTAAGACCAAGCAAAAGGCAAGCCATCCCCTTTCAGTGGTGGCTGCTGTTTTCCTGCTCTATCCACTCTGTACACAACCTTTTATTTTGTCATTTGCCACTTTTGTTTTCCTTATTTATGTGTTTGCAGTCATACATACAGAGGTTCTTTTAATGTGGGTTTTACTAATGCTAGCATGACTAGATTCAAGGAAAATGACTGAACTTGTAGTGTAGGATAGGTACTTATTTATTTTAAATATGTGTTTGTTTTTCCATTGCCTTTTAGAGACAAGGATTTCTTTGTGTATCAGAGCCTTGACTATCTTGGAACTCACTTTGTAGACCAGGCTGGCCTTGAGTGGACAGAGATCTGCCTCCAGAGTCCTACAATTAAGGGTGTGAGCCACTATGCCTGGCTGGGGTAAATATTCACAGGTTTCAGTCCCTACTCGTTGGAGAGACATGAAGGAACAAATCTTATCATGCAAGGTTATTCCTCTGAAGTTCCAGCCAACCCAGTCTACACTGGGCACATCCTTCTTTAAGTCTTAGCATTAGAACTAATTTTAACAGTGACTGATGATTTCCAAGGTTGGCCTCAAACTACTCAGAGTCATAATAGACATAAGAGGACATTATCAATGTTTATACAGTCTCTTCACTTTTCTAAGTACTGACACATTTCATACAGGAAGGCTTCCATGGGCCTTACAAAATTCCTGCTGCATTTGGGAACACCTAGAAGTAACTTCTTCTCTTTTGGTGGAAAGTCACATGCAGATCACCCTAGATGTTGATGACCAAAGACCCTCAATGCTCATAGCTCCAACTCAATCCCTTGTGCAGCCATGGTTCCCCTCCCATTTTCCATCAGAAAGATGTTGCCAGCATTGGAGAGGGAAACTATTTCACCACTCCATGCTTTCATATTTGTCTCAAATATAAATAGTATAGAAACATTTCCTGCATTCTTCCTTCCTACTAGACAGATTGTGCTCATTTATTGAACAAAACATTAACCACAGACCATGCCCTAGAAATTGTCCTCAAACTTATCCTTATTTTTAACAAACCATCATGAGGCAAAATAGCTGCTTCAGCACTTCTAGTTTTTACTGCACGTGTTGTCCATTGTTCAACAATTAAAAGAAACTGAGTGCCAACTGTATCCCTTTGTCAGTCATCCTTCTTTACATCAGACTTAGCTGTTTCAGTTTTATTTGACTAAGATCAAATATAAAGATTTAATTATAAAAGTTTGAAATAATATCTGATAATACATTTACCACTTAAAATATATCAGTTATTATATTTACTGACACAAATACTTCATGTATAATTTCTAGGAAGGTTGTATACTCCTATTCACAGAGATGTTATAGAATTAGCAGATTCTCATCAAGCCCCCTTTACCTCCTTCATGCTCACTTCATTGAACCCTATATGAAGTGGGGGGTCTGTGGTTTACTTGTGATGGGACAGGTGTTGGAAATTTTATCTTGACTTGTTCTCTAGTGTTCTCTCTTCTATCAATGCTGAGAGTAGACACTTGGTACCCCATGAGTTGACATAGTTCTGTGGGTGAGGAACAAGAGCAGCCAGGTTATCAAGAAGAGGGAGTAGATAGTGGAGCCGTTTAGACACTCTAGGTCAGAATTAATAAGTTTTTTTTTCTAACCCTGTCCCCTCTCTTTTAATTTAGAAGAATACAGATCAAATAAGACCCAAAACAAACAAAAAGGCAGTGCCATTGACACAATGAAATCACCATCTGAGACTGTCCTTGCCTCCCATAGAGAGCACACTAACAGAAGCTTTAGGGTTGGAGTCTGAATACCATATTGATACTTATTGATTCAATATGTGTCTTATAAAGTTCTAGAATGTAATTATAGCTGGCAAATCATTTACAAAGAGGTAAATAACAGCCCAATAATGTGTTCTCCCCACCACAAAATAAAGCAGAGTCACAAAGATTCTCTGTGGCACGACCATACAATGGAAAATCAAGTCACTCCCAGTCTCTTGCTTGAGCACCATGGGGAAGGAACTGATATATGAGTTTCATCTTATTTCTATATCTGATGTGTAAAAGACAAAGAACAGTATTGTTTAACTCTCTCAGAGTAACATGTTAGTGGTAAAGCTTTACACATGTATTATTACAGGTTTATGCTTTACTTTTGGATATAAAATATCATCTCTCTATTTCTCCTATCAGAAAAATCACACTTTTCTAGCTACCAATATTACTGTTATTGTTACATAAGACAGATTATTAGCATTTACTATCGAAACACAAATGAGTAGATTTCTAAGTGTTGATTATCTGAAAAGCAAGTAGACTAACATGATTTTCCTTTTAAAAAGAGGCCTCCTATTGGATGTGTGATTAGTTGTACTACTTCCTATCATTAAAATAAAGTATTTGTAGAAGACAGATAGAAGGAACATGGTGAGATGAAAATAAAACATATAGATCTGAAATCCCTGAACTTAATTTGCAAAACAAATGCTATATAGTCTTTCTATGAGTTAAAAAGAAAAAAAAACATTAACTGGACACATCCCAAATATCTACTTGAAGAAATAATCATTCACAATGTTCTTTTTATTGTTTCTGCACTATCCCAGAGGGCAACGGTCCCTCAGAGACCACAGCTCAGGGAGACAAAAACTGGGAGCAGGAATTGGATGTTATGTGATAGAGTATTTTAGGAGACCAAAAGCACACTAAAGGATTTTCCTGTTTTATCAAGACTAGAGAGCTGTAGCAGTGATACTAGGTACAAACTTAGCTGGCATAACAACACAAGAAATGTAAAAGAAAAATTTATTTCTTCTATAACAAACATCAGAGCAGCTCTGCTCCATGAGGTCATTCAGGACCGTGAGCTCCATCAATGCTGGAGGAACATGAGGCCCATCTAATTTCCAGCCCTTAGAGTTTCTATGAGCAGTGAGGTGTTCACTCAAAAATGTCTCTTCACTGGAAGAATGGAAAGAGGAAGTCTGTTCCAAATAATCCCCTTTTGGAAATGTCTTGTAGAACTTATGGTTGGCAATACCCATTCATTTCTCTCTATAGAGAATGAAGTTTCCATATCTTTCTGCAAAGGAGTCTGGGTGGTGTTTTCTTTGTAGGAAGTCATATACCCAGATAATAAGGCAAAGTTACCAGGGCTACTGTGCTATACTTGAGTTGCTAGGGATAATGACAGAGGTTTATGTGCTTTTTAATAATGTCTCCGGTTGTTGGCTTCTTGTTGTTGTTGTTGTTTTCAGAAAAATTATCCACTTTATGTCTTTAGCCTCAAAGTCTGCCTTTGTATTGTCATCCAAAAGAACCAATCACATCCAGATCTTGATCATCATCATCACTGATTTTTTGGCAATAACTTCAAAGGATATATTCATTTCTTAAACTCAAATTCATTAAATGAGTATCTACTTACATTTTCCAAAGCTATACCTGCTTCCCTTCTCTCTTAATAGAATCTAACTCTTATCAAATTACTATCAAGAATTCATACCTCAGTTGTTTCTTTGAATAATTTATTATTATGGATCACCAGGTATTCCTTTTTATTTGTTTTGATACTGTGTTTCTAAATCTTGAAGAAATTATGACTTGGGTATTTTTCTTTGTTCAGTGAAAATATCTGTACATATGAGGCCACTTATTATTTACCAAGTAGATTGAGTTCATGTCTTGGCAAACAATGATGTGTTAACTTCCTACATTTGAAATGTGATTGTACCTTTAGGAACAGCCTTCTCAAGCATGAAACATTAGTATCTCTTCCAAATTGATAACAAGGTGGAAAAAAATCTAAGCACTCCTTTGACATCCTTGGCTTGCTTTACAGAGTCTCAGTGGCCAGCAGAGCTCTATTTACATCAAAAGATTCCAAATTCTGAAGTAGAAGGTTTGCTCACTCTTGGTTTGTTCCACCAGGAGCAAGTTTTTGCTTGGATATTCAAAATGAAATTTTAAATAGGAGTTTGAGGAAGTGATGCTATTGATTTTGGCTAGGTGTAGTATTTGTCATGGTACTCCACAGCATTGAAGCTAATGGGGCAAAGGGGTGTGTGTGTGTGTGTGTGTGTGTGTGTGTGTGTGTGTGTGTGTGTGTTGTGATCTAGAGAACCAGGAGAGCTGAGTCCAAGCCCCTTTTACTGACTGGAACCTTCCTATCTACTCTGGGTACAGGGCTGGATGGTGCTCACTCACGCTGAGAGGGCAGTGTTCTCTACTCAGATTCTAAGGTTCAAATGTTAATCTCATGCAATATCTAGGAATTCCAGGACCTAGTCAGTTTGGCTTCTAAGATTAAGCATTGTAGATAATGACTGCTCTTATCCTCTTTAGTAAACACTCTGAATTAAAGAAAGTATGATAAATGTATTCGGTAGCTAATGAGGAGGGCAGTTCTCCTTTAAAGCATTCTAAAGACTGATATTTGACACTTCAGCTTAGGTGAGACTTAGGATGTATTTTAAGGAAGCAACTATGCTCAAGGAGAATTCATATGACACACTCAGGTCTACTTACCAGGAATAGAATGTATACCACAAATAGGGTCTGGGAGATAACATGTGGTAATTCAAAAGGGTTTGTAATGACAAGGACAGCACCTCTCTCCTACTTCAGCAGTTTTCTTTCACCATTAAAAGTGCTCTACAATATCTATTTCAATATGAAATTAAAAGTTAGCAACAAACTTGGCAATTAGATTGTCCTCTTCTTATGTCTAGGTTTCTAGGCTGACTGCATCCTAGAAGTGATGCATAAAAATGATAATGACTCATATTAAGTACACAGACCACAGATAATCACTTTAGATAATTACAGAATAATAGATTTCTGCTATTGCAACTGGCAATTTTTAATTCATCAGCTAAGCCTAATAACCAAGCAATTTCTACTTAATTTTTGCTGGACAGATATAATTTTCAAATCCTACAAGTATTATTATTCTCCCTTAGTGTGTTCGGTTCACTAAAGCTGCTTAAGAAACTGTACTGTAAAATTGTGATGGTTTTGCTGAGTACATAGGACTTTCAGATGCTGATAAAACTATCCCTTCACAGCACTGCACTGGCTTCAAGACACAGAGCAGGCACACTTAGGGACTTTTCTCCTTTTGTTACTGTCACTCACACTGGTGCTGCAGAAGATGAACCTATACACCATTTTAAGGACAACAGAGACAGAACTTGTGTCATAAGATATTTCCCATCCTAAGTCCCAAACATATCCAAGCTTTAATGATCATTAAGCTAAGAAAACACTAAAAGGTGTGGATTTGAGATCTGTGGGTCTTCCTCCTCTTGTCTTCTTGTCTGTAGTGGTTATGGTTGGGATGTTTTAATGCAATCTACTGACTGACTCTAAGGGTTTCACTTAAAGGAAATACCAACCCTGAGAAGATGGCTGGGGAGAAGACAGGTGGGCCTTTAATAATGTAATTCAGACCCTTTCTTCATTAACCATTTACGCATATAACAGTTATGTGTCCTGCATCAGCCTCTCTACCAAGTGAGCAGAATACATACCAAGGCTGCTGGTGTGTAGGTGATGCAGCAAATCATCCTTTCAGGATTAGAAATGCAGGCAACACATGGATCCTTAATTCAGATCATTCATTCTGACCACTCTGTCTATTTTGAGTTATTCAGTAACTGTGGGTTAGGGTGAGTATTGAAATTGGCTGCAGGCAGGTAAACACTCTAAAGGAGGCTTCATGAAAGTAAGGTCAATAGCCTCAAAAGGATACACGGATTGATCCACAACTGGTTTTGAGGTTTCAGGACCTGATGCAATGAGGAAAGAATTCTGTTCCATTCTTGCAGAGAACAGGGTGACACCAGGGTGCACATAAATGACAAATACCTTATCCAAACTGAGAAACAATACTATGAACAATACAGGGAATTTTGTGGCTCACAAAAGTAGAAATTATGCCTGCTTTATATTTCCATAGTCAAATTTATGCAACTTTTGTTGCAAGAATTAAGGTCTTACGATCCATAGCTTTAAAAAAAAAAACAGTCAACACAAGCACCTGTTGGTGCTAAAAGAAAAATGGGTTCTGATTTTGAAAAGCAATTACTCTACAGGAAGGATACATCCACTCCTCCCCTTAGAGTGGTGAACAATGTGTTTACTATAAATGCTAATTAGCACTTAAAATTACTAATGTAATTATTTTCAACTAAGGACATAAATCTGACAGCCCCTGAGGACGGAGGAATTTTTCACTTTAAAGCATGGGTTTCAAGCATTGTTCTTCTAACCTACTTGCTTATTTTACACTGAATCTCTGTGAAAAGAAAGAAGGAAATAGAAAAATCACCAACTTCCCAGTCATTCAAAAAGGATGAGGATGTTTGTAGCTATAATAAGCCCTACAACACTCTGGCACTGTGATCCTCAGCAAGGTGCTATTTTTAGTCCTAACAAGAGCAGATCATAGATTTAAAAGTGTGTGCTGTGAATGTCCTGTTTACTTTCTGATAGAGTATCTTGGAGAATTTTCTGGAAGAACCATGGACAAGGAATAAAATGAGAAGAAACATGTGTGTATTCCATAGTATGGCAGATTTTGAAGTGGAGTTGTTTATGTTTCTTTCAAACTTAAATCTTTGCTATCCAATGCCAACTTGTTCTCCTGTCCAGACTACCATATCTGAATGCAAAGGCATCACTCTGGCTTCCTAGAGTAAATATAATTATATAGCTACAAAGATGCAAAGCACATTAAAGAGTCGCCTGTCATGATCTAGGCAAAGGTCTCACTGGCTTCTAGAAAAGGCAAAGGAAACATAGATGCTTAGGAAGCATACAAAACTGTCTGCCACACCACCAGCAAGAATACCATTCTCACAACTTCCAGGAACCCTGCAAATCTCTAAGAACTATAAAGAGAGTCTATAAAAGTCTCTTATTTTCAGAGGTCTGAGTGTTTTTCCTAAATATATCCCAAGTTCATCACACTCCGAATGTTGAGATAAAACTCATTCTCCCTCTATAAAGTCATCTCATCTTATATATTCCACATCCCTGGGCTTGAGAACCTCCCCCCCTCCACCAGGCAAAATAAAAGAAATTTCAAAACCATTCTTCTTTAAAATTTTATTTATTTACTCACTTTACATCTTTATTGAAGCCCTCTTGATTGAAGTGTGCTACTACCCTCTCCCCTTGCATGTCTTTCCTCCATTTTCTCCTCAGAGAATGGGGAGGTTCCCTGAAGGTACCAATCCAGCCTTGCATATTAAATCACTGCCACACTATGCATAGCCTCTCCCACTGAGGCCAGACAAGGCAGCCTAGTTAGGGGGAGGAGATCCAAAGGGAGGCATCAGGGTCAGAGATAGCCCTCACTCCAGTTGTTGATGGATCCACATCAAGACCAAGCTGCCCATCTGCTACGCATGTGCAGGGGGCCTAGGAACAGACCATTCATGCCCTTTGGTTGGTGGATCAGTCTCTGTGAGCACCCATAAGACCAGGCTAATTGACCCTGTAGGTCTTCTGGTGGTGCCTTGACCCCCCTCTTTCTTCCTTATTCATTCCTCCAACTCTTTCGTGTGACTCTCTGAGCTCTAATGTTTGGCTGTAGGTCTCTCCATCTGTTTCCATTAGCTGGTAGGTGGAACTTCTCAGAGAAATTACCCTAGACTTCTGTCTATAAGCATAGAAGAGTATAATTAATAATGTAAGGGATTGGTTTTCTCCCATGGAATGGATCTCAAGTACGGCCAGTCTTTGGTTGGCAATCGAAGCCATTCTTGATCTCTCCTTCATCTCTACTTCCCAGCCTGGTCACAGTTCCTATGAAGTACATACCAGATGACTTCTTATTTTGTCTTTGCTAAAAAACTCCTAGTCCTAATCTTTTCTTTAATTTTTGTTATTATTTAACAATTACATGAGTACATAATGTGTCTTTACCATATCATGTCACAGCAAACTCCTGTATTCCCCAGAACAAGGCCCCTCAATACACATGTTAACTTCTCATGTTCACTTCTCACCTTCATATCCTTTTCTTTTGTCCTTTTCTCTATTTTTGCTTTTTAATAACCCACTGGGTCCAGTTATTGCTGCCTGCATATCAGGGGCAACCAAACAACAGCCACAGCTCTGAAGAACAATGAGTCTCCTACACCACAGCCACCAATTGCTAAGAGCTCCTCAGGCAGATGTAAAATCTCACTAGTCCCTCCCTACCATTCTGGAATCAGTGAGAACTTTGTGCAGGAAATGACAGCTCCTGTGTGTGCGTAAGTTTGACAGCCACTTCATATCCTTAAGACAACATGTCGCTGGAGTTCTCATGCTCTTCTGCTTAAATCTTTTTCATCCTTCTTCACAATGCTCCCCAGGTCTTTTGGGGAATGCTATGCATGTCCCATTTAAGGCTAAGCTCCCCCTGGCCACTTTCATTCAGCATTTTGTCCAGGTATGAGTCTACACTAACTGCTGCTCACTGCAAAAGGAAGTTTCTCTGACCATGGATGAGAGGAACACTGATCTGTAGTGTAATGATAAGTATATTTATTTGGTGGTTTGACATCAGATCTGTTTAGGAAAACTACATTACTAGGCTTCCTGCTACAGTCTCTGCCTGGACTTCATATTTCAGACACAGTCAGTTGTAGACCATCACCTCCCTGCCGTTGCAATGACAGACACCACTGTATGCTTCCTGTAACCTTTCAAAAGTCTCTTATGTTGCTCTCAATATTCTATCAACCTTGAGACTATCTTGTTCATTAAGCCTGTGCTTCAGAGAACTGGGTATACTTAGAGTGATGGAAATTAGACTCAAAAACAAAACTATTCAGTGGAAAAGTGTTTTTAAAGGAAACTGAGTAAATGTTAGGGGAAAATTAGAACTTTTTAGAAGTTTAATTTTAGATACAATGGTATAGAATTCAAATATAAACATATTCTTTGCATACATTATATATATTTCCACTCTAATGTGAGATATTATAGATACATAATTCAATGATAATAAAGGTTTACTTCCAATACTTTGAAAGTGCTACTTCAGTCTGCTTAGGATAAATAAGTGATACATGTTAAGTGTTAGTTGATCAAATCACTGTCATATCAATGACTAGTCTATTTTTATCACAAAAATATACATCGTAGGTGCAATAGTTAAATATGATTCTATAGAAAGATAAGGTAAAATAGATAAAGTCTTTAAAAACCTCAAAGACAATCAGAATATAGCATTTAAAGATGTTTTTATTATTTTAAAGATTCACTGGCAATGAGACAGGTTAACTCCTAGAAACACTCAGCCTGCCTCAGAGAGGATGATGAGCATCAAAGAACCTCCTTATGGAGATAAATTCAAATGTGGCAAATAAGCCACTAGGCAAATTCCCTTGTTTTCACCACAGACAAAATTCTGCCTAAAAAACGGGTAAGCTTGGATGCATCCAGAGTCGACTGCCAAACTCTGCCAAGACAAGATAAGCAAGTCCTCAGTAGTTCCTGCCTCACAAATACATTGGATCAGAAGGCTGAAGATGGTGCTTGTTACAATAAATTTATCTGCTTGGCCTAGGAAGCTGATAACTGACACAGAGACTGAAACGTACTTTAAAGCTGCAAGCACTATGCCGAGCAGAATCTAAACTGATAATAATCTACTTGTAAACTAAAATAAATTACTCTAAACCTCAGAACCTACATATATCCCAAGCACTTGCAAATCTGATCCTCAGATGCTTCTCTCCTCCATCTCCCATCAATTGTCAACCATCCTCTCTCCCTGTCAACTCTCAGTTCCTGACTCCTCTCCCTCTACAGGAAGTCCCACTTCCACTTCCTGTCCTTCTGCCCAGCTGATTGGCTAAACAGCACTTTATTGATAGTTGTTAATCCACTCAAGACATTCCTCCACAATTCCCCTTTTTAGTCTAATAAAAATAACTTTTACCTGTACATTTATATTATTACACCAATACACAATATACACACCAAAAACCACAAAATAGTCTTTATATTCATGTTATACTCATAAAATTTTGCTGCCTTCAACCCCATCAGAGACTTGAGAAGGAATAAAATTAATTATCTAAGTAAACAGGAAGGGCAGGTTAACAGCTTCCAAAATGAAAAAGTGACAGGAACACTTTGCTGCCTGAGCAGTCAGTCAAAACTCTTTAATATGTTGGAGCATCATCTTCAGCCTTATGGCCCAATATATTGACAGACACATTTGTGAAGCAGGGACTATTGAGGATTTGCCTACCTTGTCTTGGCAGAGTTTGGCCATCAACTCCACCTGCAAACAAACTTGCCCATTTCAGACAGAATTCTGTCTGTGGCAGAAAACAAGGACATTTTTGCCCAGTGGCTGGTTTGCCACACCTGAAGCCATCTCCATAAGGCTTCTTTCTCCTCATTATCTTCTTTGAGGCAGGCTTCCTGTTGCCAGGAGTCAACCTGTCTCATTTTCAAAGAATTCTCAAAATAATTTTTAAAAAATCTTTAAACGCCATAGTCTGTAGGTCTCTGAAGTTTTTGAAGACCTTATCTAAATATTTTACCTTATCTATCTTTTGAACCTAGGATGTATATTCTTGTGATAAAAATGAATAGTACAATGAATTAAAAATAAACTTATTTTATATCAATATATAATATTCTATATAATGAATTACAAATAGCCTTCTGAGTAACAATTAAGGCCTTAAGTAGAAAAGTAGATTCAATAATATACCTTTTGTCTTATCATTCCTGTATATTTCTATATTCTCAGAGAAAAGTCCTTGATTCCAATCTCATTCTCTCTCTGAATAAGACCGATAATAATATAACCAATTATTTTATACCAATAATGTAGCCAATTATATTATACTATAATATAAACAACCATCTTCTCTCCCTTTCAACTCTCAAATCTTGGCTCCTCCTCCTCTCCAGGAATTCCCGCCTTCCACTTTCTGTCCTTTTGCCCAGCTGATTGGCTAAACCGTGCTTTATTGACAGTTGTTACATCCACTTAAGACATTCCTCCACAGATCCTCCAATGGTATAGAGAGTTTTGGGTGACTATTCAGGTAGCAAACTGTCTTTGTCATCTTCTCATTTGAAAAGCTACTAACCTGCACTCCTGGTACACTCAAGTAATCAATTTTATTCCTTCTGAAGTTTCTGATGAAGTTGAAGACTAGATAGTTTAGTTTTACAATTAAGCTTAATTTTTTAGAGTTTAAGATATTTTTATGTCTAGATAGATGTTTTAAGCTGATAATGATGAGATATGATAGATATTGATTAATATTCAGAATTTTAGACACACCAAGATAGTAAAGATGTTTACTTCAAGGCTGCCAAATACAAATAGCAAAACCCTAAGAAAGTAACATTTATATACTTCCTGATTATTTCATGGTTCTTCTTGCTATAAGTAGTTTATTGTATATATGTATAATAATATAAATGTATATGTAAAAATTAAAAATTAATAAAAATTTAAAACAAAACAAAACAAAAACAAACAAAACAAAACAAAGTAGCCATTCAGTTTTTCTTTTTAAGCCCAAACTAAGGCTACTGCAAAATTCTCTTTGGTCACGCTACATCAGTCCAGGAAGGCTCTTTTGATCCTGATTCCTCAGCCTAAGTCTAAGTAATGGCTAGTAGTAGAAAGAAGGATGGAAAGAATCAATGGGATGGGAAGAGAAGATGGAAGCAAGAAAAGTACGGGAGCATGTTGACTTCAAAATAGGAGAATTGAAGACGATGAGCAGGACACACAGCCTCTGCTTGTGGGGAGAGACCCATCATGAGCAGTTGAGACAGAACCTAATGTGGAGGTTAAGAGAACAGGCAGAATTCTAAAGTACAGACTGGCTTCCAGCTCTCTGCTGGCTTATTAATGCTCAAGAAAGCATATCTCTACAGCTCGCAGCATAGTAGGTCCCTTTGTGTAATGAATATAAGCATTGTACCCATGGCAGATAGGTAAGTAAATGCATAAATAAGCCATGCTTGATCAATAGTGAGTAACCACAGACACATTTGTCAGTCTTTCTCTATCACAGCATTGCCACTGACACTTTCTAGAACAACTGCTTCATTGGAAGCTCCTAGTCTGCACTATGTCACATGTTATGTTGTGGTTATTAGGGTACTATGAACTGACTCTAGAGTATCACACACTCAGAGACTAGACCAGCCCTCGACCACCGAGCTATATCCATAGTCGCCTTTCTCCTTTTATTTTAAAGGTTTTATCAAGTTGCTTAGGTTGTGCTTGAACTCACTCTGTAGCACATACAGGATCTGAACTTGGGAGCCTACTGTCTCAATCCTCAAAATAGCTGGGATTACAAGCCTGTGTTTCCAGGCCTGGCTTACAACTTCAGTTCAACCAGAAATGTTATATTATTTTAAAAGTTCTAGTGTTTAAGGTAAGAATATTCAATTATCTTATCTTTAAATATCTGAAAGCCTACTGAGAGTAAAAATCTAAACAACAACAGCAACAAAAGGTGCTACATCTAGAATCTGAACCTTCAACCTGATGCTATTTCAGTACACTAAAAGAAGTTCTGCCCATTCCTACTCCTGATCTCCAGAATCTAAAAGAGAGACAGGGAGGAGGATGAGATTTTTCATAAAAGTTCGTGAGCTCATTCATGGTGGGTTCGGTCTCAGGGGGACATCATATGCAAGGCAAATAAGAAGGTAAGATGCTCCTGCAGTGGAGAAGGACTAAGTTAGCTTCAGAAAGTAATGAAATGATTTGATGCACCCAGGCTTGTGCATGGACCTTATAGGTTTCAGAAATGAGTCTTCTTAACTGCAGAAAGCTTGTCACTGGGCCATTTCTTCTCTTTTCAGAGTTTACTCTTGAATATTAACTAATAGGTGGGATTACAAATTACCAAGTGAAGTACTAAACAGCACCACACCAATACTTTCCTTTGAGAAAAACACAAAGCAAATGAGGACATATAAAAATAACTATCTGCTCAACCATGTTCGTAGCAGCCTTATTCATAATAGCCAGAACATGGAAACAACCGAAGTGTCCATCAATAGAAGAATGGATAAAGAAACTGTGGTACATATACACTATGGAATACTATTCAGCTATTAAAAACAAGGAATTCCCAAAATTTATGGATAAATGGATTGAGCTAGAAATTATCATAATGAGTGAGTTAACCCAGAAGCAGAAAGACTCAAATGGTATATACTCACTTTTATCTGCATATTAGCCCAAGGGGCATGCCCCATGAAAGGCTTCAAGTACCAGGAAACTGGGACAGTGGGGAGGACATCCTATTGGGACTCTAGATGAGAGAAGCATGGGAGAGTGGCAAAGTAGAAGGATCCAGAGGGTCCTAGAAACCTACAAGTAGAACATTATGATAGGCAGATTTGGGCCCAGGGGTCCCGCTCAAACTAAGGCACCAGCCAAGGATAATACAGGCGGTAAACTTTAAGCCCCTACCCAGATCTAGACAATAGGCAGAACATTCTCCACAGTAGAGTGGAGAGTTGGATATGACTTTCTCACGTACTCTGGTGCCTCATATTTGACCATTTTCCCTGGAGGGGGAGACCTGGTGGCACTCAGAGGAAGGACAGCAGGTTACCAAGAAGAGACTTGATACCCTATGAGCATATACAGGGGGAGGAAGTCCCCCTCAGGAACAGTCATAGGGGAGGGGAATAAGGGGAAAATGGGAGGGAGGGAAGAATGGGAGGAGACAAGGGATGGTATAACCATTGAGATGTAACAAGAACAAATTAATAAAATAATATATATCTTGGAAAAAATAACAATCCCCTAAAGGTCAGTGTACATCCTAACAATATGCCTTTTAAAAATTAGTGTTTGTTTCTTTTTATGTATATGGGTGTTTGGCCTGCATGTATGTCTGTGTACCATGGATGTGCTTGGTATCTGCAGAGACAAAAGAGGGCGCCGGGTCCCCTGGAACTAGAATTACAAATGGCTATGAGCCACCATGTGTGTGTTACAAATCTAACCTATATCCTCTGCATGAGCAGCCAGGGCTCTTAGTCACTCAGCCATTCTCCAGTCACACATTAATGTGTCTTTACTATTAGACAAAATCCAACTTTCTCTAGTTAGTCAGTAAACACTCCATAGGAGTTTCCCTAAGAGTAGTGAAGGTAATGGTTGACTCTGGTTAAACCCTCCATGTGCCAGGTCCAGTGGGAAGTGGTATGAATTTACGTCCTTCATTATTTCATCAACTCTCTGAGAAACCATCTGCACACCCTCATAATTATGGTTTTGAAACACTGAGGAACTTGCCTTCATATCTAATTTCTGAAACTTGCTTTAAGACATCATAATGTACTAATGCTGCTCCTAGTAAACAAGATATAAAGTTTTAGCTCTATATGGTGTATTTTCATGTTTTGTTTTATTTTAAAATAATCTTTTATTTGTCCATGATATCCATTTGATAGGCATTATATTGGTTTAATAGTAACTGAATAATTTACTGTCCAGTATAAATCAAAATGTCTAATTTCTGACTTCCAAGAATTTCTATTTTTCCTAGTGTGATGAAAACAAGAGTAATCATTTGTGTTGTTGAATTTGAGGAGGAGACAGCCAGTCTTCCTTTGACTAGAGTTAGGAAACAACTTTGAGGTAACATTCAAGAGGTAGGTGACAGAATCAGAAAGTGATTTGATTGTCAAGTCAGTGGGTGAAGGACTACTGGGAAAACAACATGCAAACAACAATTACAGGTTTTTACAAACACATTAGTGCATATAAAATTATCAAAAATTTAAATAAAAATATACAGGAAAAACCCAAAGGCAATTTATTCACCTATTTTAAACATTGAAACAATATTTTTAAAGTTTTAAAAGGGGTTCTTTTTCATGGGTCTTTGCAGTTGTTATTTTGAAGACACACGTTTTTATTTTCTGTTGGTTTTTAAAAGTATTTTCTGTGTAAAATTATTAACTAGTGTTCATCTCATCGTCAATCAAAGATCTACCTAACCATAACAACTGCTAGGCATCATTAACTGACAGATTTCATAGCAGAATCAAAATCATTTCAGTCTGAGATGGGACCTTTCAGGGCAGCTCCCAGGCATGTGTGAGGTAAACAGATGATGCTGACAACCCTCTTCCTGAAAACTTGGAAACAGTCTTCATGCTGATGTCTGGCGAGGAATATATCAAAGAACACAAGGGCTGCTCTACATTCTTCTTTTAAGTTCCAGCAGCCTTTCCTCCTTCCCGCTTCTTCTAGTATCCCATCTGTCCTCCCATTTCCTCCTAGCTCACCATCTCTTCTCTCACTTCCTTCTCCTTGCTATTGAAGTTTTGTAGCTTTTCCCCTTTCTGTTTCTCCTTGGCTTGGACTTTATTTTCTGTCAAGAGCTCCTTCTTCTTGGTTTTCCTTGGTTCTTCTTGCACAGGACTGTGAATAGGATGAATCCAGGACATACTGGGGATGGAACCCAGGGTCTCATGTAGTCTAAGCACATGCTATACTACCAAGTCACATCACCAGCCCCAGGAAAATGGTTTTGAGTCAGTCTCTGCAGTGATGAACAAAAGGCACATATGTGAGCATCTTTCAAATGTAGTTTCTGTCAACTGCTACTATAAGCATGCCTTCTTTGGTATCAACTACTGAATTCAAGATATAAGAGCAAATTCTTGAATTTTAGGCATTGCTTGTCATCTCTGAATAAAAGCTATTACTGATGAATAACACTGGTTTGGGAGACGTCATAAGAATGATTTCAGAAAGGGTTCACTGAAAGGAAGACCCATCTTTAATGTGCAAGTACCATCCTATGGGTTGGGGTTCTGGGACATAGCAGGTCTGGTCTAATCATAGGGCATCAGGAATGATCCCCAGTTGGGTGGGTTTAAAAGGATTGTTATCAGAAAATGATTTCAAAACAGATGATGGTGTTTGTCAGTATCCTGCTGCAGTTGGGGCTGGAATCCAATATACAGGTCATCCCACAACAGGCTGTTCTTCACTAAGTACCTAAAGACCTCAACAGGGCTACAGAATTCTTCATACGAATACTCTAGAGGAGGCTTTTCTTTTGGAAAACATAAATCTATAAAATCTACCAGATAATTGTACCCTCCAAGAAGGGAGCTGAAGTTTTCAGGTGTTTCAATCATCCTGACCACCAGGTTATAATGAGTGAAGGAAGATTTCATTTGACAGCAGAATTCAAGGTCCACAGGTATGGTCCAAAGTCACAGGAATTCTTGTAAATTGTTGTTCCTTCTGGAGGCTCCACTATGCCCTTGTTGCCCTTTGGGTACTTCAACATCTGACTTGGTAGTTCCAATTCATGTCATCCATGTCACCATGTCACAGTTTTTCTTGATAAGACTGTTGAGCTGATTTGGGTCATTTTTCATGTACTTGTCAGATGGGTGAGAGTCCACGAAGGACCCAACAAATCGATATAGATTTGAGGCCGCAGGTCCCGCACTAGCTGAGCTTTGTAACTCAGCAGCTTTCCCCATTATGCTTAATGAACTGGGATTTCCATTCTTCAGTAAGTTTTCCACCACTGAAAGTCATTGGAAAGCCTAATATTCCTCCAGCAAAATCACTCATCATTAGAGCAACTTTCTCAAGCAGCCTTTACCCATTGGGTTGATGCAGTTCACTGTGTTGAATATTTTATGACCTTTGTTCTCCATGATAACGCATGTGTCCTCAGGATGAATGCCACACATCAAGATCATGAACAGATTCCACATTCCAAATGGAACCATGTTGATATTAGTTAACTGGTTATTACTCTGATCTAGATTCCAGTACACAGGACTTCCTGAGTCGCCAACATAAATGGGAATGTCTGATCATCTCTGGGTATGCTGCTTCAGTGTGGGTTAAATCAGGTGGTCTGAGTGCATGTGACTGACGTAAATGAGAACTGTTTTGCACAGCTTCTCCAGCCAGTCAGATGGAGACTCATGTAGCAACCACCATCCTCAGGCAAAAGCAGGGCCAAATCCAAGGGTTAAACATCATCTGCTTGTCTCCCAACTTGAGGTCCATGTAAGCATCCATGAGATATATTATCTGTACTTCCCCAAGAGCTACCTCTTCAGAAGACCTGGCGTCAGAGTCCCATGAGCTAGGAAGGTTCAATTCTACAAGGAAAGGCCCATTGTTTCCATCTATTTTGACAACCAGATTGTCCCAACAGATGCTTCCTGGAGGGTTGTTCCATGGTGCTCACATCTAATTTCTAGTTGTGCTTTGTGCATTCAATGGAACTTCCATCTAAATCTTCGATATCTTTTATGAACAGGCCTCCTTGGTGTTTGCTGGGGTTCTTGCATGCCTTTAGGTGGCCCTTCTCCTTGTACAAGATGTGCTCCTTGCCAGTAGTTTTATTTGTTAAAAATGGATTCCTTCAGCAGGTGACAGGGACAGTAGAGTCTCACCATTCTGCTTCCTGCCCATTATCTGCCAACTCCTCTGTTTGTCAAAGAAATTGCAGATGTTCTTTCTACTTTTGTGCATCTTCAGCTCACACCGCGAAGGCAAGGATGCTGTTAGACTGCCTTTACTCCCTTCTGAGTAGGAGGGGCCACAGCATCAGAGTAGATGGTCAAGGAACATCAAAAGGCCCAGGCCCAGATCTTCTTTTAAATGGTTCTTATAATGAGCAAGGATGGACCCAAATTACAGCAGGGAAGTCAAAGTTCCTCTGGAGACCCAGAAGCTGAGCAGACTGATGTGAAGGTTGCTTATTTCTATGTGTCTGTCATCTACACTGCTCCTTTCCCAGCTCCACCCATTAGACACAAGCAAGGGGATTATAAACCAAATTCTATACCAGGCATGAGCTAGGATGTGTGTATTTGTATGTGGATGCGCATGAGCATCTGTCTGCACACCTCCTTGTGAGTACATGCTTGCATGTGTGCATGAATGTGCGTGTGTCAAATTGTATTATTTCCTGTATGTCAATAGCCAGTATCTATTAAATAGCAAAGAAGAAGTCATTATTTACTGTCACCATGTTTATTTAAGATTGTTCTGTCATCTCTTATTAATGACATAGTATAGGAGCAAAAGGGTAAGAAATTAGCTGTATATTATGGATTGAAATCCTAGCACCTGGGAGGCTGAGAGGGGACTATTGCTATGAGTTCAAGGCCACCACTGTAGCCTCGTGTTGCCTACAATTATGAGGTCCAGGACACCTTTGGCTACAAAGGGTAAGTTATATTTTAAAAGTAACAACAACAACAAAAGAAAGTAAACA
Source organism: Acomys minous (assembly GCF_964271855.1). Lineage (NCBI taxonomy): Eukaryota > Metazoa > Chordata > Mammalia > Rodentia > Muridae > Acomys > Acomys minous. Next base: position 80,877,251 of record NC_140483.1, read on the forward strand.
TTCAGTGATATATTCTATTATAGAAGAAACCACACTTCAAATATAAAACTTAAAAATAAAAGCTACAATCATAGTAAGTACAAAGGCCTATGCCCTCAGGAATGCAATAAAATGAAAAGGCAAAAACAAATTATAAAAAGAAAGTGACCATGTTTTGTAATACAAAGGGATGAGGCTATAAAAATATTAGGGTAAGAAAACAAAGAAAACTTATCAGCCAATATAAAAAACAAAAGGAGAGCCATATAAAGGCACTATATGAAATGCAAAAACAAACTATATGAGAAGTTATAAGCTCATTTAGTAATCAAAAGAGTATCATTTTTAGGAATAAATTCTTCTGTTAAAATAGTAACCACTTTATATATACTATTTTTAAAGGATATCCTTGGACAATTGGTTACAGGACAGCAAATTTCTTGAACTTCTCTAGTCAGAAATCTAATGATAGAGATGATGATCTTAGATACTTCATTTTTTGTGGCTTGGTTTGCAATGTGTGGGTCTCACAGTCATCAGTTGAAACTTTATCCCTAGTATGAACATATTTAGGATTAAACATTTTGGATTAGAAAAGTGTGATAGTTCCATTTCTACTGCACTGTTAAAATACACCCACCAAAATGTAGTTGAGGTAGAAGCTTATTTAACCTTACAGTTAGTTCCAGGTCACAGTCCATTCTCGGGAAGTCAAACTAAAACCATGGACAAAAGCAGAGAGAAATGAGTGTGTACATGCTTACTCCATAAACCATTATGGCCAACTTCAATTGTACAGTCTTATGCAATTCCAAATCCCCCTACCTGGGGAATTGTACAGTAATTAATGCCAATGGCCTGTTGGTGTGGCCCAACTACAAGCATGAGTGCCTGCTGTTCTGGAGCCTGGCTTTAATTTCTCACCTCACTTAAATTAATTAAAGCAACTCCCTATAGTCATGGCCACAGGGCAACCCAGAGTATCACATTAAGACTCTTTTCCCAGATGATTCTCTTTTGTATCAAGTTGACAATCCCAGAACTCAGGGAGGCAGAGGCAAGAGGATCTCTGTGAGTTTGAGGCCAGCCTGGTCTACAGTGAGCATCCAGGACAGTCAAGGCTACACAGAGAAACCCTGTCTCTAAAAAAAAAAAGAAAGTTGACAATGAAGAAGGTGATTATCTCAGGCACTCAGATATCTCAGGAACAGGATGAATGCCCTGAGAAGGAGTCTTGCTGTAAAATAGTCTGGATGCACTATTGCTGGACAGCACCCCCTTCACCTCCTCCTGACCCCACCACCCCACCACCTCACCACCACCACCCCTGCCACCACACACACACAAAGCGCCTCTAGAACTGTGCAAAATAGGTGTGTATGGTTTCTAATCCACCCAGGGTGTTTTGTTCTAGCACAACAACAACAACAACAAACTAAACTAATGTTTATTCAGTAATTCCTATAGTACATAGCTATCCTGAAGGAGCAACTTGAGATTTGAACAGCAATATTACTTGAAATGTTACATTTAATACCAAAGGGGGGGGAATGGAACTATTTTAACTTGCACAAAAGGAAACTGCTGAAATTAATTGTGTTAATGCTTTTGCCAGAATTCTGAGCTAACTTCTAAAATGTTGCCTGGGCATTCATTTATTTAAAGACAAGTCCATGTTAAGATACACATATCAAAACCTGAGTGGCAAGGGTAGAATATTTACATGCAATACAAATGTGATGCTTAATCACTACCATCAGCTTCCCGGGATTAGAAGCACCTATGCCATTAATGACACATATGTCTGGGTGTACACTTAAGGGAGCTTCCAGAGAGGTTTAACTTTGGAAGGTATACCTTTCTTAACAGCTGGTGGTAACATTCCAAAGGCAGGAGTAACAGATCAAGTGAAAGGGGGAGAAAAAAAAAAGCAAGAGAAATAGCATCCATCTTTCTCCGCTTCCTAACTACAGATGCAGTGTTCTCAACTGCTGCCTTGTCTTTCCTACCATAATGAATTGTGATCTCTTCAAACTGGAGCCCACACTAAGCCTTCCTTAAGTTGTGTTTGCCAAATGTTTTGTTGAACAGCAAGAAAAGCAACTGATACAAATTCTAACTATGCATTGATATGCGAAATACATAGAAATGTTGGCAGTAGATATTTCTGTGTGATATGCATCATTACATATTTTCTACTGTTTAAAGCTATGAGAAATTTATGTGATATTTATGCATTTAAAATGTTACAAATAGAGGAAGCCCTGCATTAATGATATTCTGCTGCTGGGTGGTGTGAAATTATCTCAGTTCTTGCCAGCAAGAAGCCCCAGTGTCAGTAATCTCTTTTCAAACTCAATTTTTAGAAATAAGCCAACTCCCATGACATGATTGACGTTCATTAGAGTAGCTGATGCCAATGGCCCATTGGTGTGGCCCCGATTACAAGCATGCACCCCTGCTGTTCTGGAGCCTGGCTTGCTTGCCCAGGCAGACTGTCAGTCCTGCCAAAAGAAGTAGTGAGTGGGAGAAGGGTAGTTTGAAGGAGATTATTGCCAGGGTTTGTGCTTAAAATCTTGCCAGTGTGTCCTTCATTTTAATGATGAAACTGTTGCTGACATCCAGAGCTTGTTCTCAACTGGCCTCAGACCATTAACTGCAGGAGTTCATGGGAACATGTTTTTCCCTGCTGGGTGTGAGTCGGATCACCCAACTGAATCAATAACTGGCTTTCCCTCCATAGACAGGCCACTCTGAGAAGTCCACAGATCTTATAAATACCCCATACTCCACTACCTAAATGTGTAGGTTAAATCTATGTTTAAAACAACCAACCCTGCTTTATTTAAAAAAAAAAAAAAACAGCAACATAAGTGATTTCCTGAATCAAATATCTTTACACAATATGTTCCAGACTAGCTTCCCCATACTATAAACAACCCCCTTCCCTGTTCTAGACATCTATATGATACTGTATGGATATACAGAAAAATTATAAATATGTTCATGAGCCAGAAACCAAAGTGTAAATTGGGTGACCACAACAAATATAACCTTCTAGCACTTGAAAAAAAACAATGCCTACCCTATTAAAGCTTAACATTATTGGTCTATGGCAAAGAAAACAAGAAAACTATTGGAAATTCTAAACATTGCTTATATTAGGAAAATTTTTTTTAATTTCAACATTTTGGCATTTTTATAAAATTTCCTCATTGGATACATATTACTTTTATAATGGGAAAACATCTTTTAGTTGTTCTCTGTTCATAAAGAAACTAAACACCTGCAAAAAAAACAGAGATTTTGCAAGGTGCTGTTCTACAAGTATAAAGAGAGCTACTTCTATAGCGTTTGCCTCTAGGGCAACTCTCAGGAGAGGCAAATTGTTTACAGGAAGAAACAAAGACAAGACAAGTGAATTGCATAGGGGACATGGTTTATGAGATGATCCTTGAAGGATGTATAATAGCCTCACATGGCCAAGATCTTCACAACAGAAACAGAACAAAACATCCTCCATTTGTCCTTGATCCTCATCTGTGGGACTATCACCTCTAAGCTTAATGTTAATTTTAATTGACTTAATTCTTTTCATTTTTACTTTCCTTTGTCTCTCATGAATTTTTTTTACATTTTTTATTTTTAGCAATTTTTATTATATTTCTTTTTACATATACATTTATATTATTACACATAAATAAAATAAACTACATACAGCAAAAGGAACCATGAAATAAATGGAAATTATATAAATGTTACATTCATAGTGTTTTGGCTATTTGTATTTGGCAACCTTGAAGAAAAAAATCTTTCCTATCTTGGTGAGTCTAAAATTCTGAATGAAAATCAAAACCTATCATATCTCATATCTAGCAACTTAAAATATTTATCTAGACCTAAAACTATCTTAACCCATAAACAACTAAGCTTAATTATAAGACTAAACTATTTGATCTTCAACCCCATCAGGCATTTGAAAAACTTAAATACCTGAGTAAACCAGAAGTACATGTGAGCAGCTTCCAAAATGAAAAAATGACAGAGACAGCCTGAACAGTCACCCTAAATCTCTATGATGTTGGAGCATCCTCTTCACCCTTTGGACTTAATATATCTGACAGATTTATTTGTGAGGTCAGAACTATTGAGGACTTGCTTACCCTGTCTTGGCAGAGTTTGCCTGTCGACTCTGCCTGCATCCAAGCTTGCCAGGTTTTCAGTCAGAATTCTATCTGTGGCAGAAATAAGGACATTTTGCCCAGTGGCTGGTTTGCCACATTTGAAGCCATCTTTATAAGGAGGTTCTTTGAAGTTCATCATCTTCTTTGAGGTTGGCTGGGTATTGCCAGGAGTTTAAACGGTTTTGTTGTCAAAGAATCTTTAAAGTAATAAAAATATCTTTAAATGCCATATATTCTATAGGTCTCCGAGGTCTTTGAAGACTTTATCTATTTTACCTTAAGTAACTATAGAATCTTATCTATCTGTCAAACCTAGTATGTATATTATTGTAATAAAAATAGACTAGCAATTGATATGACCATGATCTGATCAACTAACAATTAGCTTAGGTTACTTAATTATCCTAAACAGCCTGCAATAACACTTTCAAGGTATTCGAAGTGAACCTTGTATTATAAGTGAGTTGTGTGGGTTGGGTAGCTTTTTGTTTGCTCTCTTGGGCTACAGATACTTATTTTCATGGTAGTTGGTTATAAGTTATATTTGGTCTTATATTCAAAGAGAAAATAAGGTTGGACTCAGGGATGTCTCTCTTTTCCTTTATCTTTCTTTCATAGGTATGAAGATAGGAGTTGAAAAGAAAGAAGGAGGGATATAGAAATATATAAGGATGATAGAACAAAACAAAAAGTAGATTATTGAATCTACTCAACTTATGGCCTTAATTATTATTCACAAATAAGGTTATTTTTAACTCTTTGGTATAGAATTTTATATACTGATGAAAAATAACTTTAATTCTGATACATTGGTATAGAATTCAAATTTTAGATCACTCTTTGCACACATTACATATATTTCAACTTAATTCTTAATAAATATTAAGGTTATAAGTGGGTTTCCAAATTAGTGGGTTCTACATTAAATAAGACTAAGTGAGTCATCTACATCAATACAAAACTAATTTCAAAAATTAAACTGATCTCAAAAACTTAAACAGCCCATGTTCTTTCGGTTCAGCTGATCTGCACTTTTGGGATTTCTGTGAGAATTAGAACAGTTCCTCAGAGATAATTATTTCTTAGAAATCTGACTAAAGATTTCAAAACTTTGTTCATCCGGTACCAAAAAACACTCAAGGAAACACTAAGCAGTTTCAGGACAAGTGTGAGAACATGAAATGAAATGTGAATGTGCAGTAACAATTTCTGACAGAAATGCTTTCCAATAGTTTTTCAGATTATTTATTGAAATCAGTGTAATTCCGATTGGAGAATTCTGATAGTGATGTAATAGTGTCCAGACCAAGAACAGAAGCCTGGAGCAGAGTCCCTACTCATCTATTCACTAGACAAGAGATGACAAAAAAAAAAAAAAAAGATCTTCTGAAATTGAGTTTTCCTATCTGTGAGCTTAGTAGACTTAAGGCCACTGTATTCCTTACTTCACAGTATTATGAAAATTTTATGGTTAAGTTTTGCAACTGTTAAAGTCGGGAGAGATAATCTTGGTAGTTTACTAAGTTTGTGCCAGGAAGCTCCATGCATGGGACCTTCACCGCACAATGCAAGAAGGGTAGGAACCACATGGAGGGCCTACTATAGATGACTTGGGCAAAGGGACTTGTCCAACCTTCCACCTTGCAATATGATGCTGTCCTCTACAAACATGCTTGGACTAAACGCGTGCAGCCCATGTCTTTCCCAATTCTACTTCCACCCGAGAAGGTCTATACTGTCTACTCTACAAATTGAGCTTCTACTCCCAGGTGTATAAATATCTGCGCAGTTGGGGTTGTACATCAGGGGCAGAGTACTTTACTACCTTTCTCAGTCCCCTGGGTTGCGTTCTCAAATAAAATAGCCAATGGCACAAAGTCACACTTCTATAACTCAATACTTTGGAGCTAAAAGCCAGAGGAGAATCAAAAGATAGGGGCCAGCCAATACTACGTAATAAAACCTCTAAAGAAAGGGAAACAGGGAAGGAAGGAGGGAGGAACAGATGAAGGGAGGCAGGAGGAGAAGGAGAAAGAAAGAAACAACCAAAAACATGGAAATGTCCATTGGTATGGAAGAATTGAAAAATCACTATATTGTTCCAATTATCTCATTTTGCGAAGTGAAACTGAAAAAAGAAAAGCTAAATAACATCTAACTTTAAGGAAGTATAACATAACAGATCGGATAATAAAACCCAAGTCTTCTATTTCTAAGCTGAAAGCTTTTTCTACTACAGCCTATGGTAGAGATAAAGAAATGTTTCGCACTGTCATAGAAGTTGTCGCATCAAGGCATGGATGTTGAAAAAAGGGCATCACATGCACAGCACAAACATGCTAGTTAGCAGCATACAAGTGCGGACAGCTCACTCACGTGTGGGCTTGCTCTGTAAAGGTGAAGCTGCAGGTATGTGCCCGGTGCTGTTTAAGCACTGGCTTCCACACTGCAAAAATTCACTTAGAAACAAAGAAGTTATAGCATTGAAGCTGCAACCGGAAGGAAGCAGCCACCTTTGAATGGAAGTGAGAAGTTCTCTTCAGCTTATTTGGTTATCACCCATGCAAACACGCCTCTTCCATTTCTCTAGTTAACACTAGCTAATCTGTGCACTAGCCCACTTTTTACTCCTCTGAATACCTCACACTGTTCCTGTGGAACATACTCCTTCTTTCCACCCCTTCAAGAAATTGCACAGATATTTCAGGAATCTCCTGTCTGTGCTTTCTGGTTAGGCCCCTCCCCCGGCGGCACCTCTTTGTGGTAACAAGTAAGTATGTCCTTGTTCCCATCTTACAAACCAATCAAAATCTCTTTTGCTCTCACGGATCAGTTGCTGTCCAATCTCTTACCTTCAAAGTAAAGGTTTTTCTTTATATTGTGTGTGTGTGTGTGTGTGTGTGTGTTTTGCCCATATATATGTTGTGCACTACATGTCTGCCTGGTGCCAGAGAAGTTCAGAAGAAAGTGTTAGAGCCTCGGTAACTAGACTTAGGGATGGTTGGGAGCAACCACGTGGGTGGCTAGAACCCAAACTCAGTTCCTCTGCAAGAGGAATAGTGCTCTTGATTGCTGAGTCATCTCTCCAGACTGTTAAGTAAATATTATATCAGACTCACTGGCAGTCACCAAACCCATCCTACTCCACCCAAAATCAGAGGTAAGCTCTAGTGTCTCTCCCCTATAGGATACAAGAAAGGATCCTACGCCCTTGACACTGAAACAGTGCTGACTATATGTGCAGCACGGTATTTATTTGTTGAGTAAATAAGTCATCTAAAACAGTGATTTCTGATATACTTCTAAAAGATGGGTTACCACATATTATCAACTTTACTTGATACTGAACTGAATCACTTTGAAAAAATTTGAAAAAAAATTTCTAATAACCTAGGATGCTGCTGTTAACCTATGAATGTAACTTTATCCTTACCAATGCCACAACAGGACTTTTTGTATAAAATGGCAAAATAACTCTAAAAACGTTTTAAAAATAAGTATTTTAAAGTAAAGAAGAAGTTCTGAGAAAGATGAATAGTGTGACTAAATCTGTGCTAGCAGATATAAAATGTGTATACAAAATATATAAAAGATATACAAAACAACAGCAACTAAACAGTGTGAACCTGCCATCAGATGAGAGATCAGGAACAAAACTGAGCCAGGCTTGGTGGTGCCTTTAATCTCAGCACTCAGGAGGCAGAGGCAGGCAGATTACTGTGAGTTCGAGGCCAGCCTAGTCTACAAAACAAGTCTAGAACAGCCAAGGCTACTACACAGAGAAACCCTGTCTCAAAAAAAACAAAAAAAAAGAAAGAAAGAAAGAAAGAAAGAAAGAAAGAAAGAAAGAAAGAAAGAAAGAAAAAAGAAACAAAACAGAGCTCATGGTCCTGACGATTTTATATAAAGACAGAACAGCCAATTAGGGAAGGAAAGAACACTCTTAAACAGAAGCTATTGGGGCAATGTCCTGGGGACTTGTCAAAGTCACAAATAGCACTCCCTAAAACCTTCTACTAATCCCACATGTATTCCTGAGAGGAAACAAAGCAAATAAAAAACAATTTTCTAGTCTTGGAGTCAGGCTTTTTGGATTCATCAGCAAACTTAGAATCATAAACAACAACACTGGCAGGTGTCAGAATTAATGACTTCAAAGTGGAGAAATGCATATGGTAAAACAGTATAAACATACAAACAGCAACTCCATGTCCACAAGATTAAAAGCCACACAGAAAGCTAGCCTACAGTGTATCATGCACATGGCAAAGGTTAAAAGAAAATGGTGTTCACCCATCAGAGTTAAGAACATTTCCATCTATAAACAAGCAAAAATCAAGTATAAACTGTCAATAAACACGTGAAAATAGAAAACTCATAAGTGAGTAAAAGAACAGATGACAGAGTATTGAGGTCTCTCTACCCAGTAGACAGATGAACCAAAAAGACTGGCAATAATACAGCAGGCTGGCAGGAGGATGGAGAACAGACTTTGGAAACACTATCTGGGAGAGCTAACTAGTATGACTGCCCTAAGTCAGTTTGCACTTAATGTAAAGTGTCCACGAAGGGAATATCTAGACAACTGATCCATATGAGGTACTCTTTGCAGTCACTTAGAACTGAAAAACAAGATGTCTGACAATCAATTATCATATGTATTACCATTGATCCATTCAAGAAAATATTAAAGAGATTTAATTCTGGGACTCTCTCTACATTTTGGAAATGAACTACAACGGGTTGAGTGGATGAAATTGGGTTATAAAACTACAACAGCACATCAGCATTTGCTGGCCCAACTCTCCTCTTTCAGCTACACTGTTCCTGACAGTACCCTCTTTCGTCCCCCTAGCTTCCTGCCAGGCCTTCCTCCTGCAGATTGTTCACACAGCAGCCCTGAGGATAGGCCTGCAGTGCCTGTATCTGGTTCCCTCCTTACTCTGTACTTAAAGACTAACAGTCTGCCACTGCCTAGCTTTCTACTCTTTGCCCAATCTCGCCTTGCTTACACCCCAAACTTTGCTCCTGCCCTCTGGCTTCTATCCTACTTGCTCTAGCGCCCTAGCATAGTAGCAGTCTTTGCCTTCTACTGCTCGCCTTGCCCACTGCAACATTTATCCCTGTGCTTATTACTTTCTGCCCGGAGCCCTCGTGATGTCACCAGTCTTCCCTGTCCACACTGTCTCCTCTGTGCGTTTTTCAGTCCATATGAATACCATTTCCTCAGGATGGTCTTCCCTGGTCGCCCACTGCAGACCATCTCCCTTTTTATATGCCTTCCTGGCTGTTTTCATCATCACTATCATCCATCTCTCTGTGTCCAGCTTGAGGACAAGCCTTTTTGTATTTCTCTTTTCACTATGCCCCTTCTGTTATGAACTTGTTACGGACTGGCTTATGTTGCACAGGCACACAGTGAGGAAGGGAGGGAAGCCAGGGGGAGTGGAGCAAGGGTCTGTCTGTCCCTGTTATCTGATGTCCAGAAGCAGGGAAGAGATGATGATTTTTTGCTGCTATTATTTGATGTTCAGAAGTAGATGAACAGCCATAAAAAATGTAATAATCATAAGAATATACATGGTCATAAAAGCACCTGGATGTTGTTCCAGAAAGAAGGAGAAGGCATCCCCAATGTTAGGGTCAATTTTACAGTGAACTCTGAACTCTGAGATCAGTCAAGATCCAGACACACCCTCACTTCAGGTCCTTAATTTCAAAAATGACATCAGTGACAACATGTGCTCTATGTCATTAGCATAGGGTAAAGCAAAAATTCCAGTTGAACTGTTGATTTGATATTTCAATTTCTTATACCCTCTTGCCATGGCCTTCTTTCTTGGAAAAAAATATACTCTAAACTACAAACGTAAGAATTTTCTTTTCTTATGTTTTCCATTTCATACCACAATCCCTACCAAACCTACCTATAGGTTTCCTACTCCCATTGTTATCAAGCAATTACCAGCACCATATATTTAAATTCTGAAGCTATATTTCCAGCAATTACTGTTTGTCTGTCCGTGGAATGAAGAATCAGGCTTTTGTGTCAAGTGCATGTACTTCTCCCAGCAAAGCTATTTTGATCTTATTGGAAGATTAAGGGACTTTTGAGAAAAGGAAACTATGAAAGTTCAAGGTGGCTTTAATAATAATAATAATAATAATGAGAAGTCCATTACACATTTTGGAGTCAATGTATACTATCTGAATTCTGTGTAGCTGTATGCAGATTGGCACCTGTAGATAGTGTATGGTTAAATATTTATAATCATTATATTTACCCAGCATCTTAGTTTTTAAGGCTATACATGTCTAAGACTTACTACAAATATTATCTCTATATTGTTTTCACATGTTCTTATAACCTTTTTCCTGAATAGCTTTACAAAAATAAAATTTTAAATATTACACAGAGAGCCTATTGACACAGTTGAAAAATGGGCCTGTAAGAAAACTTATGTTCAAAATATAACTGAAACAGCATAATAGTAGTTGGCAGACCTTCAGTAGCAGGTCATTTAGCATTTCTGGAATTGAAATTCATGACCTATAGAACAAACCAAAAAGAAAAAAGCAAATAAGCAAGTGAAATAAAGCCACTGGCTCTACTTCCCTTCTCAAATGACCCTATAATTTGTATGGGGATCTGTTTGTGTTTCAGATCATTTACCAGATTCCACTTGTGACTTGACATCGAAGCTTTTCATCATCGCCATATTTTTTTTCTGTCTTCCGTACTGTCCTAATGCTATCACTAGAGTGTGATTTTCCTCCTTCTGACTCTCGCTAGACCCAGGTAGAAGTTTCATGCACAAAGTTACATGCTTATGGTGTAAAGAGAGAAACAAGCTTATGACAGTGTTCATAGGTGGCCTTTGGGGAAAGTGATAAAGTTTAAGGAAAGCTACTTGGGTGATTCCATGACTAACATTGGCTTTGTACGATGAAGGATAGAGACCAGACAGGAAGGCTGAGAAATGTGTGCTGTCTCTTGTCATGTGATGTTCTATGGTTCCTTAAGACACTGCCAGGAAGAAGTCTCCTGGCCACCACCACATGAGTCTCCAACAGCCATGATCTAATGTCAGCCCCTTTGCTTCGCAATATAGTCTATCTAAAGTATTTTATTACAGTAACAAAAATAGACTAATATACTCAATAAAATTCTTTGAAATTCAGATGATAGCAAGATATAGCAAGTGTAATTAGAGTGATGACTGCCGGGTGGGGAGTCTTGCAGTATCCACTACAATGGGCTCCACTGTCGCTCTCAAAGCATCATGGCTATCCTAACCCCTTGGACTTCGAAATTTTCTAATTTAGGAATGTGGTCATTGTAAATAAAAAGAGGTCTTAGAATGATATCACTAAGGTGAACCTCAATCTAATCTGACTAATAGCCCTATGAACAGAGAAAGTATGGATACAAGCATGCTTAGGGCACAGAGCCACGTGAGAAGGCAGGGCTCACAGCGCTGTTTCTCCTGCTTGTCCCTTTGCCCTAGAAACATCCAGACTGCCAGCATTCACCAGGAGCTAGCTTTGGGTGACACAGACTCCCTTGCTAACCCCATGTGAACCCTGTGGTTACCTAAATCCTGGATGCCTAGCTTAGAAACTGGAACTGATAGATTTCTATAACTTAAGGCCCTCTGGGGATCTTGTAAAGATGCCAGTTTGCCATTCAGGCATCTCCCACCACCCAGGCAAGAGGCTCATCCACCTGAGACTTCTCCCTCTTCTCCTTGTGACATCCCTTGATTTGTTGGAGTTTGTTCTCCTGCCACTCTCCTTTTGTGCTACAACCACACTATCACAGATGCATGACACCAAGGAAACTAAATACAGAGGCTCTCAGGTGGATCGCTGACCTTGACACCCACTTGCATTGTCACTCAGAAAATTCTATCAAGTTTTCAAAGCCTGTTTTCTTCATCTATAAAATGAAGGTGATATAGAAGGCGCTTGGAAGAGTGCCTGGGAATTGGTAAGCATTGGATGAGCATGAGCTCTTATATCAACTTTTAGCTCTGTGTTGTCATTTTTATCTGCACTATACTGTAGTCTTCCTTGATGCCTTACACACACACCCTGGGGACCTATCCCAAGTCCTGACTTTGGTTTCTTTGGTCTCCTAATTTCTCACAACCCTTTCTCCACACCATTTGAGCCATGGCTACTCTTATCTCCTTCTAGGCTTATTAAATCCGTAATGTGTCCCACCTCCAACTTCTGAAATAAAAACAGAAACCACAAACTCAAATTACAGTTTCTTTTCTCATATGTGCTTGGCATTTTTAAAACATAAAATCAACTCTCTTCTGACTAAAAATAGTTTCCACTCAAGTACTTTCAGCAATAAAATTCTATCCCTTCCTGAAGTTTCCAGTCCACACCTGCCATTCTCAGTATTCACTGGTCCCTGTTTTTCTTCAGTTTGCTCTCACACACAGCCCCCCATGCCTACACTCAATGAGGTAAACAATTCCAGAGAGAATTATAAAGCCATTAAACTGTTTCAGTGAACCGAACATATTTTTAATACTTCTTTCCCTTCTGTTAGCTTTTTACACAGCCATGAGATTGTTCCTTTTAAGCACATTAGTAGGCATGCTCTCATAACCACTGGGTGTGAGAGCAGCTGTCTCTGGCCGCTGCTCCCCAACCCAATCCCTGGCGGTAGCTATCAGTGTCAATAATGAATGTCTGTTTCAAGAAGAAAATGAGCACCCTCCAAGTATAGCCTCTGTTCTCAGCGTCCTTTTTGGTTTCCTAAGAATATCAGAATACCCTTGAAACTAAGTATTCTATGAGAAAATGTCCATTAAAGCAAATAATTAAGCTTTTTAATGAAAGTATGTGTTCATCCCATAGCGGTAGAAACCACTTTTACTGAAGCTGTCTGCCAGCCCTGCAGTGAAATCTGATTTTCTCCCCAGGCCTAGATCCTACTCTCCCCTTCCCTTCCTTCCTCCCTGCACATCCCACCCCCTCCCTGTCTCTGTATCCCCCCCTCCCCCCGCATTGTGTTCACACATGCACACCTTATAGAGGAATAGCATTGATAAATTCAGAACAGGCACCCTTGGGAAAACAAGGCTCACATATACCTTGTAGTCACTTCCTAAGACTATAGAAGAGGAGTCTCCCTCTTGGGGGAGCTACCAAAATTGTCTTTTCTTTTTCTGGCAGGGAGGCATTAGCGTATTTGGAAAAAAATAGGATTCTTGGGAGATAGAAGTAGAAGCTGTTGGGTGAAGAAGTTGCACATGATCAAGATGTATTGGACAGATGCGTGAGAATTTCCAAGAATGACAGAAATACTATTTAAAAGCAAAAGAAAACAGCAAAAAAGAAAAATCATAGTCTAAGCCAGATGCTATAAAAGTTATTTTCCAAACCCCCTTCTAGATTTTTCTCCTGGGAATTGATTCTTTAATTGCTAAAATATAAACCTGTTGGCTAGAAACCTCTAAAGACACTTTCAGTTCGTCTTCCCTCTCGCGGAACAGCACCTTGTATCTGCCCAGAGAGTTTAAACCATTCTCTCACACACTCTTTACATGGAGGCCTTCTCACAGCTCACTGGTTTTCCCCCAGCTCATCAGTGACTTCTGTTCAGCAGCTCCCCCACGGGGCTCCACATGCTGTGCCCCAGTGTGACAGTGACAGCTTTATTCTTAGCCTTCAGAATCTCCCCCATGCTGTCCATATGCTGCAGCTGAAGTTTCAGCAAACCTGGAAGGTGCCTTCACACGAAGCAGGCAGGAACTTCAGCCCACAAACCCAGTCAGGCAAGCAACCTGCTCTGTTTTCCCAAGGTCCATTCTGCAGAGGCAGTCAGCAGTTAATCCACAACAAACAGGGGCCCCACAAGCAGGGGCTCCACTTTGTTAAGGCAGCAACCTAACTTTCTGGGGGAGAGGATCTTTTGCTCAGGATGTTTGCTATCTAATGACAGTGTATTCGAGACAGACCTTATGGCACTACTATCTCTGTATTAGTCTGTACGCTCTTTGTATTCCTAAGAAGCAAGAGCTATTTGACTATTTATCTCCTCACTGTTTAAAAGCTGCCCGTTCCTCTGGTCGGAGAAGGGATGTTGGTGTCCCGGGCCCTGGTACAGGATACAGGAAGTAGGTGACTTCTGGACTCGGTGTCATTGAGATTCTTAGGAAATAGGCATTTTCCTAAGGCTTCTTCAAACCCATCCTCATTTCTGCTTGCCTTTCTTCACATGCTCCCCATCCCACATTCCAAGATGTATTCTGCCTCATGGAAGAGTGCAGGCTTCTCCATCTCATACCGTTCCTTCCAGGCAGGTCACTGGTGCCTTCCTGTCTGACTTACCTGCTCTGGAGGTAAGAAGCACAGGATTTCCCCTTTTCTATTGATTTGTTTGTTGTCTGTATTCCATGTGAATCCCATGTACCATAAGTAGAGAAACACTCTTATGTTTACAAGGATAGACTTTGGAGCCAGCTTTCCTTCCTGGGCTCTAATATTGGCTCTGCCATTTACTATGTAACCTTAGGCAAATGCTTCATAAAACGAGGGAAACTGACCCTCACAGAGTGTTTAAGAGAGTAGTAATATGAGTCAATGCCCTATATATAGTAAGTGCTATTAGTGTATATTATCAAAACATCTAGCACTTAGCATATTGTTTAAACCATATGGCTGCACAGCATCTAATTCTTGAATGTTAGGAGTGAATTAGAGAGTAGTACAAGTCTAAATGTATTCAATAAATACTACAATAATATAGTGTCTCCCATCTGTGATCCACTTACCCTACTAGGTAAAGAACAGTACAGCAAGAGCAGGGCCACTTGCTTAGATCTTAAAGAGGGTAGGATAACAGCTTCCGCCAGTGCTTCTAACTGGACCCTTGCACCGTTGCAGTCCTCTCTGACCCACACTGGTGTTGACAGGCTCACTCGAATAGAGGGTATACATCAATGAATGCTCAATTTTCACCACTACTACAGAAATTATACATGCTACTTATTTGATTCAATGTGCTTATGATTTTGCCTGTTCCATAAATGATGGTGCTTGTTTTTAACCATTCCCTAAAAACTGACATTTGACAGCAGTAATCCTTGAGCTTAAAATAGATTAATAGCAGTTGACTTCCATCCTCCCTAAAATTATTATGTATGTTTTAAGTGATATATGTGCATATATACATATTTACACATACATCCCATTTTGAAGACCAGGTTTAATTTCAGTACTTATGTAGATAATCCAGTTAAATCTCTGAAAAGTCTTCCTACTGAGCCCTGTATTGGTACTTCCTTTTCAATGCTTGAAAAAAAAAAGGAAAATCTTATGTTTGAAGATAATACAAAATTGCTCTTATGGATGAGGTATAATGAATTTAAGATTAACAATTATATGTATAGGGCACAGGCCCTTTTGATATTTGTTTTGTGAGCTTTAAGATTCCATTGTTTCTGTTTATCCCTTTGCCTTGCTTTCTCTCTGTCCTTTCCAAGTCATCTCATGACGAAGGTTTAAAAAAAAAAACACTTTTCCCTAATAAAGCTGTTATGAAATTCTTAGGACCTGGGATTGAAATGGGCAAGTGGAAGTATCTCAATCTATTTATATGATAATCTTAAAACTTAGTCAACCATGGGAAATATGCAAGTAGAACTCATTTTGTTATGACCAGCTTGTCAGAGCCTGACCCTCCTATTTACTGTTTCCTGCTACTTTATTGGTGTCTGCAGAAGGACTCACAGGGCAGTAGCACATAAACGATATGCATTCTGCTGAGGGGACCCAAGGACGTCATTCCTCAAATGTGTTCAACAGCACCATATCCAAATTCTATATGCTCACCAAGTCCTCAAGCACCCTAATCTCCAACATATGCCTCTTTATCTGCTTTCTCTGGATCTCACCCTCTAACCATAAAAGCCAGAATGTCCATTCGTGGTGGCACAGATGTAACCTAGCTACTGGGTATGCTGAAGCAAGAGGATGATGGACATGAAGCCAGCTTGTGCTACACAGTGAGTCCAAGGCTATCTTGGGCTACATAGTAAGACTCTGTGCTGGCTAGATTTTGTATCAACTTAACACATGCTAAAGTTTTCTTGTAAGAGAGTACCTCAATTGAGAAACACCTCCATAAGATTGGCCTATAGGAGAATATGTAGGGCACTTTCTTGATTAATGATGGAGGTGGATGGTCTTGTCCACTGTAGGTAGTTCTTTTTGCTGGACAGGCAGTCCTGACTTGAATAAGAAGTCAGGCTGAACAAGCCATGGGGAGCACGTCAGTTACCAATGTTCCTCCATGGCCTAGGCTTCAGTTCCTGCCTCCAGACTCCTGCCTTCAGTTCCTGCCCTGATGTCCTTTGATAATGGACTGTGATATGGAAGTGTAAGATGAAACAAACCCTTTCCAATCAAATTGTTTTTGTCATGGTGTATTATCACAATAGAAAGAGTCTGCCACCCACCTCCAAAATAAAGCCGACCAAAGTCAAACATCCAAAAGCCTAACTATAAAATTAGTATCTCCCTGTCACATTTTTTGGTCAATTCCGTGATTCACTTTCCAGGTATCAATCACTTCCTCTTTCACCTAAAATCTCATCATATTTTGTTCAGCTTGTTCAAATGGTAATTCTCCCACTATTTTTTTCATTAAAGTATGCCTGTAAACTTTGCACCCTGCTCCTCTCTTATCCCATCTCTATACCAGTGCTCTTCCCAACCCAAGAAGCTCATAGTTACAATATATTAATTCATTATAATGGAAAAAGTTGCCTTTTATTTGTGGGAATCGATTTATGACAATCTTAAATAAGCCTTTTTAAAATTGATGAGTCTACTGTAAATGCATACTGTGTAAGGAATACAATTAAACCAGGCAATGCTGGTTATGACTTGTGTATAATGAAATGAAAACAATATCATCATTAAACACCAAATAAAGCCATTGATTCCATGTATTATTCTGACAGTTTTAATTGAATTGCAGTTCCCCCACTTCAGTTCTTAATTACACATTTCATGCAGAATCTTTATTTTTATGCACAGAATAGGATAATTTCCTCTTCTTCCTTACCTTAGTGTCTAAAAATACAAGCCTATTGAGAACAGAAAAGTCTTTGTTGGTCTTAATTAAAGCAAAACACCTGCTTCTATCCTGGGAGCTGAATGTGTAGCTGTACTGTGAGACAATTACCAAGAACAGGGACAATAGGCTGCTCCCTGTTGCATGTCCCTCCCCTGACTTGCAGTCTTGGACCTTTCCAGATTCTATCAGAGGAGGAAAGCCGTGACATCACACTAGCTGGCAAAGAAAGCCAAAGAGGAGTCCTCAGACTGCTAATGAGCTTTAACTCTGTCTAGGCTGCTGGGTTGAGATAGAACAAAGCAAAACAAACACTGATACATTTGGGAGTATATGCGGTTAGGGAGATAATACTCAACCTGAAAAATCCCCTCCTTGCTTAACTTGTCAAATACTTAATGGCAAAATGAGGCACTTTTTTTTGCAGGCACGTGGCATATACTGAGATTCCATGAAGTACGTATAAGCGAAGGGAGTCATGTCTAACTGAACCTAGGAAAGCTGCCTGTGACAACTGGACTCTCATTGGTTCAGAAGAGATTCAAGGACCAGAAATCGTGTTCTTCTCTCTACCCATAACCATGGTGGCGGCTCATATGTTGCTTCTGCTGGACTCGCATCATTCTATGCCTTCACAAATCCATTTCCGGGATGCGATCCACAGGGGCCAGCTGTTCATGTATAGAGTTATCATATGATAGGGAAATGGGCACACTATTCACCTCAGACTTATAACCTAGGCAAATGTTTGTACTTCCAGCTAAGACGGTATCCCAGCCACACTCCGGCTGGCGAACCAACCTCGCAGCGAAGAACCGAGAATGATTTTGTATCCCTCTTCGATGTCCCAGTGGCATTAAGTATGAAGTGAATAGAAGCTGAAACATTGTTCTCATAGGCAGAAAGCATCAGATGATCAGATGACCAGTCATAGTCAGTAGTTAGTGCATAAGAGGAAGTGGCTGTCATTTGGACAACAAACTAGAAAAGGCACACTATTCACCTCCTGAAAACACTGTCTGATCCACTGAGGAGCTAACTTCCACGGCTTGTCTCCACACCCGGGCATTGCTCTCCGCTCTCTGGGAAGCTGCATTTGTGCCTGCAGGACCAGCACTGGCAAGAGCCATTCTTGTACTCACATTAGCCATGCCCCAGCTCATTGCCAGTATTGCCCTGTGCAGTGTGCTGCAAAGCATTTTAATAAGCTTAACCTGATTCAGTCTGCTCTTAATTCCCAGCCTATCTTTCAACAGAATTGAGCATGCAAAGGCCAATGTCCAAGAAATAAGAATATAGAGCAAGTGGGGGAAGGGGACACAGTTTCTTATGTTATAGGCACTACTGGCTTTTACATCAGTTACCACTTCGTTTTTATATCAGTTACACATAACTACTGTGTGTTGGTGTATTAAAAATGTGTATTTATTTAATGCATAAATAATACATATACTATGTGAGACATAACTTTATATATAGGAAGCAAAATATGTGACATGAACAGGACAAAAAGTGTTAAATATCAAATGTTAAGAGCTTATGCTACATACTTTATAATATTCCTGACTCAGACTCTATACGAATAGGCAGCTGGCAAATCTATAAATAGTATTGATTTTTTTGTTCATTGTTCTGAATGTTGCAAACTATTGTTTATGCCACTATAACGTCTATTTCAAGTTAGTTTCCTTGGAATACATTTGTAACTATACTGTCCTTATTAATAAATTAAAACACAGTAAATTTGAACAATGTGGATTTTGTTCCACATAATTTCACTGAGATTAAAAAAGATTATGACAGAGGTGATAAATTTTGAGCTTACAGAGGTTATCCTTCAGAAGGGTTCAGGAAATTATTCTTTCACTATTCAAAATGGAAAATCATAAAACATGGAGATTATAACAAATCCTTGGCATGAATTCACATAAAGATGTCCTGCCAACATTTTAATTAAGGAGAATAGGTTAGCTTATTAAATATCATTGAGGGACTATTGCCCAAAGAGAGGTTTGTCTAAGGAGAAGTCGGTAAAATGAGGCTCAAACACAGCTTATATCACATTTCTCATTGCCATCCTTTGAAAAGAACATTCTCCTCTACCTTTCCCTTGAAAAGAGAAAAACAGTTAAATAAGAACCTTCAAATTCATCTGATGGAAAGGCCTAGAAAATAATAGAATGGGAGGCATGGTGGTACTGAGCATCTTTCCAAAGCTAGGCACCAAAAGCAATCAAGTAAGGAGGCTCCTGCCAGAGAAGGATTTGTTTGTCACTGAGCTTGTACATGAACTTCCATGAAGATCCATAAGACACACTGAACCACTCGTTAACATAATAAAACATAGATTTACCATCACAAGATATGGGAGAAAAAATGACATGTTAAGAAAAGTGAAATTGAGAGATGTCTTGGTGGTGAATCCTCAGCTGTGCCAGTGTGAAGACTTGAATTTGGATCTCCAGAGTCTACAATAAGGCCAGGCATAACAGTAAACATTCATAATCCCCACACTCCCAACAACAAGGCTGGAGATACAGAGAAATCACCAGAAATTTGGGAGTAAGCTGGCATGACCGTGAGTAAAACCCTGTAAGATCGAAGGTAAGGACCAATACCTAAGACTGTCATCTGATTTTTACAGATGTATCACACACACACACACACACACACACACACACACACACACACACATATATATATATATATATATATATATATATATATATATGAGAGACAGAGAGAGAGAGAGAGAGAGAGAGAGAGAGAGAGAGAGAGAGAGAGAGAGAAGGAGAGAGAGAACAAAAACTGGGTATAAGCTGTCAGAAACTCTCCCCATGAAATATAGTCTGTATTTTCTTTATGTCACTTCTTTTATAGGGCAGATTTTCTTGCCTGCACTATTCCATGATTATAAATTGGGCATCATACGAATAACTTGCTTGATGGAATCCTACTGAACTAAGGTTAATGCTTAACTATTACTAGGAAGTAAGGTTGCAGGTACTGTGACCAATGAAGAGAACAAATAGTGTACAATTCAGCAAATCCATCCGGAGTCCTACAATAAAGCAATTTTGGTGCTGGGGGACTTGAAGCCAGTGGAATTTATGTGAAAGAAATCTGTCCCCTGGGCTGTGGTAGTTTATGTCTCAATATTGGAAGTTCAACATTTCTTGCATCAGAAAAGTTATTCTTGGTGGTTGCCAGAGTAAATCCACGTTATCCTGCATGCTGAAGCAGTTCAGCTGAATCTAATTAGAACATCTGCAGATTTATGCAGCTTTCTGTATATTAAAGTCTCTACTCTTGTGAAATAAATATTTCTTTCCATTCCTTCATTTTGCCCATCTCAGTGTTAATCAGATTAATGTGGTATAAATTTTAACAACTGTTTTTATGATACTATAATTAATGATGCAATACATGTCTAAAATATCAAGACTTTGTAATAGTGTCAATGTGGGCTGAGTACCCATGCCATCCATCCGGCCATCAATTTGGGCTTGGAAAAGAGAAGCACTTGTGTGTGTAGGCTTCTCCTTGTTAGTTTCTCTGAGATCTTCAAGGTGACCCATGACTTGTGGGATTTTTAAGAAGAACTCTTTGGTCTTGCTTCCTTTTCACAGAGAATTCAGCGTTTCTTATAGACAACTAAGCAAAAGAAAAAAAGGAAGAAAAGAAAGTGTCAGCTTGTTTCTGTAATTTAGACAAATTACTCAGACTCAAGGAGAAGAGGGTATTTTGCTACCTCCAACTACTTCCATAAGCAAGGCCACTATCTTCCTTGAGTAACAAAGGACACAGATATGGTACTTCTAGTCAGGGCTTGTGATGATCACCAACCTTCCATATCAGAGTATGTATGCTAACTTTAAGGATATGAGTGACTTTGTCAGTCTTATAACAACTCAAAGAGTTACCCATTAGCCTCAAATTAAGCTTAGCTTCTGTTTCTCAAGCTGAGAAGCAAGCTAGTGCAGAGACATTATGCTTGAGTCAGAAAGCCTTACAGAAGATGTGCTGTATAACTGACCACATGGGAACCACAAGACCACAACCCACAGAATCAACTGGCTGGGACTCATGAGAATTTGCAGAGATGAGGGAGCCTGTAGGGATCTGACCTGGGTCCTCTGAATATATGTCATTGTTGAGTAGCTTGGAGTTCTTGTGGAAATCCTAAGAATGGGAGGGAGCAACGCCTGTCCCTGAATCTTTTGCCTATGTGTGGGACTCTTTTCCTCCTATTGAGTTGCCTTTCTAGCCTTAAGGTGTGAATATGTGCCTCATCTTATTATAGTTTGCTGTGCTGTGTTTGATGTCCCTAGTAAGGCTGCTCTCTTTTGAACTTGAACGGAGGCAGAGAGGAAGTGGATATGAGAAAGAGGGGAGGTGGAGTGCTGAGAGATTGTGGGGATGTAATATATGAGAAAGAATTTTAAAAATTAAAAAGACAGTAATCAAGCACTAAGAGGATTAAATTTTTCACGAGTAAAGGAAAATAGCATTTACCTGGGTATATAGCATTAAATGAAATAGTAAGCGTAACTAGTACATGTGATACCAAAATGTGAAAAATGAAGATAGAGGCATTAAAAAAATTGGAGCAAGTAAAACAACCCTTTTCTTGGGTTAATAATGTATGTCAGTTGGCAGAGTGCTGGACCAGTATCCTGGTTTGCTCCTCTGCTGCAGTAAAATACTGACACAAAGCAACATGAGAAGGAAAGGGTTGATTTGGCAAACATATCCAGAAAAAAAAAAGTTAATCACTGAGGAAAGTCAGGGTGGGAGCTCAAACAGGAGCCGAAGCAGAGATATGGAAGGAAGCTGCATACTGACTCGCTTTCCTACATGGCCTTGAACCCCCTGCCCAGGTAACACTGTGGATGGATATAGATCCTCCCACATCAATTATTAATCAAAAATTACCACAAAGACTTCCCCAAGAGCCAGTCTGATTAAGGCAATTCCACAACTCATAATATAGAAATAAATGAATTGTTTTTTTAAAGATAAACATTTAACATTTAAAAAACAAGAAAAGATCCTTCTGCAACTAAATTAAGGAGAACACTAATTTATTTAAAAGAAAATAACTTTGGAGCTGGAAAGATGGCTCTGCAATTTAGTGCACTTACAGCTCTTGCAAAAGTCCTAACTTCAGTTCCAATCAAGCGCCTGGCAGCTCACCATCATGTGTGAGTCCAGTTCCAGGAATCTGATGTTCTTATTTGATGTACTCTGGCCCGAGATATGTGTGTGCCACACAGTCATACATGCAGACAAAATGTCTATACACATAAAGTAAAAATAATGTTCTAAAAAAGCTGTGGCCCAATCTGAAATGATTGTTCTGTGCGAATTTTTATCTTTCCAGTAGTCAAGCCACACTTGCAGTTCTCAAAGTGCTGAGCATAAACCAACAAGGTCAGTGTCATTTTGGGAAAGTCTTAAAAGGCTAATTTTTTCTTTTTTAAATATTTTATTCAGATTACATCCAGAATGCTGTCCCCTCACTTGAGTCTTCTCGTTCTCCCCCTCCCTCCCTCTTTCATCCTACTTCCCTCCCTTAGACCTGTGACAGAAGGGGTCCTCCTCCCCCACCATATAGCGATAGCCCATCATATCTCACCTGGATGGCCTGCTTCCCCTTCCTCTGAGTGCCTCCAGGGCCCATTTCCAGGGCCTACAAAACGGGACACTGTGAGGTTGAGGCTCAGCAATTTGTGTCTAACAAGCCCCCACCCCTGCCATGAGGGCATGGTGAATGCTCAACACTGAGAAACACTACTTTAAGCCTCCCCTCAGCTGTGTTCACACCCTTTACCTGCTTTTCCAGGGCTATACAGGAGCTCCCGTCTTTGTCCATTAGGATGTGCAAGCAAGCACCTGGTAGACATGCTGAACAATCGAGTGTCTACTTTCTCTTTGGCATTCATTTTCTCCTTATTCATAAGTAACTGATGTCTAGTGGACAATTAGGTTATGTTAATCCAACTGGTTCCAGCTATATCCAGAATTAACATGAAATCTCTCCTAAAATATTCAAATAAGTTTTTTAGGCACACATGTATACAAACAAACAAACATATCTTTCTTTTCAAAAACAAGCATTTGGGCCAATTTTTATTCAAGGATGAAAGTAGATTTTTTAAAGTATTATTCATTTTGTACACTGGTTTTATATGCCCATTAAACAAATAAAAATTTTGGTTAAAAACTACAGCTTTGAGTCCAATAAGTGCATAGAAAAAGGGAGAAGCATATCATCATTATGTGACTATCTAAAGTGTTTATTCTCAAGTTATTCAATCACTCATTGGCCCATTTCACAAATACTCATAAAGTGCCTCTGTGTCAGTCAGGGTTCCGGGTATGAAGCATGAGCTGGGAACAGGACAGAAGCATTCCTCCTGGAGCTCACACTGTAATGGAGAGAAATGCACTATAAATAACGAAAGGATCAATAAATACAATAACCATGGTTTGTGCTATGTATTCTGCAAGACATAAACAGGACAATGTGATAAAGGGGGCAAGAATGGGCTAGGAATCTGGGTGATTAGATCTCAGCTCAGTTATGAAAAGTGGAAGTAGCCATTTAGATGAAGAGATGGAGAAATTAAAGGGTTGAAGTAAATTACAACTTAGTATTTTCCAATGTATGAAAGAAAGCCATAGTAAGTGGAGCAGTTAGAATGGTAACACTGTTGAGGGAATATAACTAAAAACATCCCAGTCCAGGAAACCTTTCCACAAGGTAAAGAATATATTGTTGAATAATATTAGCACAACATTGATAGTGAGTGTATTAATACAATGACTAAAAGGCGTATGCCCTTTGATACAGCTGAGCAGATACAATGCATGGGATGCAAGTTTCACAAGACACGTGATAACGAATCCTCATTTAAGAGTTGCTGAAAACATAGTCTTCCCCCACTACGACCCGTGCACACACCTTCCTAAATCACTTGGCAGTTGGAGGTACTACCTATGTTAGTTGTGTGCCTTTATCTGAAGGACTCTATGACAAGAGGGAGTTTTGCAGCTTGGAATGAGGGCCTGCGCCCCCATAAAAACTGAAGATGGTGCTGCCTTCCTTAGGGATTACAAGTCAAAGAACTGGCCCCTGGTCCTTGAGAAAGCCAGAACAAAACAGAAGGCACAAGAGGTTTATTTACCTTTAAGGATGATTCTCATGCTTTTCATACAGACAGAAAGAACTTATAAGTTTTCTGAAATAAACATCTCAAGAAGTGGATTGAGGTTTTTCTCTTTATTTTCAGCAGGGAAAAGTATAAGCCTTATAAAATGCTTAAGTTAAAGTAATGGGTTGTAGTATAGAGTTTAGGAAAGGCTTTTCTTTTACTCTTAAATAAATGGGGAAACAATGAAGGTTTTGACACAGTCTAATTTATGTCTTTAACAAGACAGTCCCCTTGGCATGGTGTACAGAGAAAAGCAGAACATATTTCCTGGCTATTCTTCCACCCCTAATGAATAACCTCAATGTAATCATAGAAAAAAAGGACAAACCTAAATTTTCAAACATTCTATAGAAGCAGCCAGTAATATCAAGTTCACATAAGGCCAAGACTAGGAACTGGTTACAAATTGCAGTACACTAAAGAGTTATGTCATATAAATGCAGTGTGGGACCCTAGATTGGATCCTGGACCAGAAACATGGGAGGAACAGCTGGTGAAATGAACGTGCTCTGGAGCTTAATGAAGAGCACTGAATCAGGTCAATTTCCTGGTTTCCATAATTGGGCATGTCTGTGAGGCATTAAAATTAGGAGATTAGTAGGTGGCATGTGGGAACTTTCTGAATGACTTTTAAAATTTCATAATCTAAGATTATTTCAAAATTAATTTTTTTAAATTGTAAAAATGAACATTTAAAGAAACCAAGAACACTATGTTAGATCCAGACACAGAAAAAACAAATACTGCATTTTCTCAGCAGTTAAAACTATGAGAGTGAAATTCATGATAGAAAGTGACTACTAGAGCAGTGGGAAAGGAATAGAGGAACATCAGACAGTGCCATTATAACATGCAGTTAGGAAACCATTCCAGAGGTCTACATGCAGTGCCATAGGGTAACTATCACACACACGCGCACATGCACATGCACATACACACACACACAAACACACAAGTGTGTGTGCACACACACACAAACACACGTGTGCACACACACATGTATTACTTATTTTTCAAAAACAGAAACAGAGTGTTTGAAGGTTCCCAACAGAAAGAAAAATCATGTGTTTTGGAGCTAGAAATGCTAGCTTTCATGATTAAACCATTACACGGAATTCATGTAATGAATTGGCACAACTTGTTCTCAAAGATGTGGGGTTATCATGTGATAATTAAAAACCAGCATTTAAAGAGAAAAGATCACTTAGACTACTGAGTGAATTGTCTGGTAGAGGAAGAAGTGGGAGATTAGTTAGAAGCTTAGTGACAGGCCACAGCTTCAAGATGGTGCAGGCAGAATGGAAGAGGTTTGGATGTGCAGGGTGTTCAGGAGAGGGAATGGAGTACTTAACTTAGATCTGTCTCATGGGAGATGTGAAGGGCAGAGGTCACTTCTAGGGGATAGCATGATTTATTATGTTGTGATGTGGCATTGTTCAGAGGAAACTAAAGATGACACACTTCTTTTTAAAATATATTTTATTAATTTATTCATATTACGTCTCAATTGTTATCCCCTCCCTTGAATCCTCCCATTTCTCCCTCCTTCCCATTTGCCCCTTACCTCCCTCCCCTATGACTGTGACTGAGGGGGACCTCCTCCCCCTGTATATGCTCATAGGGTATCAAGTCTCTTCTTGGTAATCTGCTGTCCTTCCTCTGAGTGTCACAGTGCCCTGATACTGTGACACACTTCTTAAATAATATCTTTGGGTATGAATTTTTTACTGAAATGTTCTGAGCTGAACTTTGGGGGAGTGTTGATCAGTGTTATGATAGTTGATGTGAGCTTCAAGAAACATACAGCCTACCTAAGGCTTATTTCTAACCAGCCTTTAGTTGTAGGTTCATTTTTACCCTCACTTCTCCCAATCTCCTTAAGCCTAAAATGGAAAACGAATAAGCCATAAGAAGGCAACCAGACCATAACTACTTCTATTTGTTCCATTGACTTAGCCAATTGTAGAAGCCAAAACAAAACTCCATAGAACAAGACAGACCTATACAACAACACAGACATGGATGAGTGGGACAGGAAAAGTAGCTACCAGGTAATCAATGTTTTCCCCCTTGGACTTTCCAGTTTTGCTAGTAGTCAAATGAGCTTGCAATTATGGAAAAAAGTATAACAACTAAATGAAGAGCAGAAAGTAGGGTAGAGAGCTTCATTTTCTCTCTCCAAAGCCCAACTGCAAAAGTGAAATGCTTTCTTAGTGGAGGCACAGGAATACAAAATGTCCTTATTTTATTTCCAAATGATCCACTGGGTTAGCCTTCCCTACAAGAGTTAATCTCCTGTTCAGAGGCTTCGCTACTATATAAAGGATAGATTTATGAAACCCACATTTGGCTGTCAATCTTAACACCAAGGCTTTAGAAGTAGCCTGGGTGAAAAGTACTGACCATGGCCTTGGGAAGCAGTCACTCTAGAAAGCATATTTATTTTTGTAAAGCAAAGAATGAACAGATGTTTCATTTTCTATATATAAAAACATTGACTCATTTTTGAAAACTTAGCCTAAACTATAAGGACAGTGTTTAAAGAAATGTTTGGTTATAAGCTTGTGTAGCCATGCATTAAAAACTCCTAAAAACTGTGACCATCCAAGAGTCTTTCTGAATGGATCTTTTATTCCAGGGCTTTGACAACATGAAAGGCACACTGTATTGTTCTGACATCACACTAGGGTGCAGACACAATCCTGTTGACATCAATACAATACACAATGATGTTGGTTTTGTATACTCTGTAGGAGATCTGAAAGGACCCCATTGGTAAAATCATTTTGTAATAACAAATATTTTATTTTACATAAAATAATGAAGTGTGAGGGAGAGAAAAATAGCTCAATGGTTAAGAAAATAATCTTTTTTTAAATTAATTTATTCTTGTTACATCTCAATGGTTATCCCATCCCTTGTATCCTCCTATTCTTCCTTCCCTCCCATTTTCCCCTTATTCCCCTCCCCTATGACTGTGACTGAGGGGGACTTCCTACCCCTGTATATGCTCATAGGGTATCAAGTCTCTTCTTGGTAGCCTGCTATCCTTCCTCTGAGGGCCACCAGGTCTCCCTCTCCAGGGGACATGGTCAAATATGAGGCACCAGAGTACGTGTGAAAACCATACCGTAAAATCATTTATAAAAAAATAATTGCAGTGAAATACTTGTAACAAGTAGGCATTTCAACTTCCTAGGAAAAAGGGGAGACTCCTTAGAAATATTCTGGTAACATTAAGCACACATACAGAAATTCCCAAAGAAAATGTACGAAGAACATTTTACCACATCATATACATCATATAGTTCATTATGCAAAGGCTGTACATCTATATATAATATAATAGCATATCTAAGATAGTCAGTGCACTGGGACATTGATCATCATAAGCTTTAGCAAATCAAGACTTCACTTTTATTTAGACATGGTTTGCTCACTCAAGCAACTGTGTTCCAATGCCTTCTGGTCTTGATAAAGCCAATGGGCAGCTCAGGCTTCATGTGGGTCCTCTAGTAAGAGGAGCAGGGGCTGTCTCTGATAGGGACTCTGATGCCAGCTTTTTCATCACTGCCCCCTGGTGGGACTGATTTGCCAGACTACAGGGGACATGCACAGTCCAGATATAACTTCATGAGCTTGGGTGGTTTGGAAAGGGAGGGGGCTCCATTTTTTTCTGAGGAATAGGGGAGGGTGCATGTGGGAGAGGTAGGAAGGGCAGGGATGGGAGGAGAGGAGGGATGGGGATATGGCCAGGATGAAAAGTGAAAAAAAAAATAATTAATTAAAAAAAAGAATTCTTATAAATGTGTCTCCATGGTCCCATCATGAATTCCAGAGACTGAAAAGCTAAGTATTAGCAGCTGCAGTTGTGGTTGGCATTGCGGGTCCTGTGTGATGGAAGGAAGCCAGCCGGAAAGGAGACACAGATGTAAAATGTGAGCCTCAAGGGGTCCTGGCTGCTGATTATTCAAGTGTGCAAGATCTCAGAGCCTTGTTATGTACAGCTTGACTCAGGAAATGGAGGGACAATGGAAGCTACTCAACAAAATCAGTTCCTCTCAGGAATGAATATTAACCCACTAAGACCCTCAACTGCAAAGAGCAGTTGTGCAGCTCCTAATATCAACCCACACTGTGTTCAACTATCCAACTGAAATATCCTGGTGTGCTCATGCTGGAACTTGCTCTCTGGTGTGGGTGTATCCATACACACAACACTAACATTATTCTGATACTTTCCCAAAGTTGTGGATCACTCAAATGAAGGCATTCGTGAAAATATGCCATTCATAAAGTACTCTGTAGAGGTAGATTTTAAATGCAATTATTTTATTGTGAGTAGAGGCAATAATTTTTTATTAGAAATATGATAAATAGTAAGTAGCGTAAAGTACCTATTTGTAGATGCAAAATTCAGTGGCTTTAACTGTATTAACCTTGGTGGGCAGACATCACATCTATCACCAGGCCTATTTTATCTTCCTAAACAGAAACCTCCACACTAAATGAAATGCCATTTCCATAGTAAGGAACTCTAAGCATAGGAAAAAAAATCAAGAAAAATAACAATAAATTAACAAAAATTATGTCAAAGATATAATAAAGGAAGAGATTTTAATAAAATATTTCACAAACTATCTTGTAATAACTCTTAGGTAAACATTTTACTATATTCTAATATTTCTATCAAGTGCTTACATTAAAATTATTTATTATTATCTATTCCATTTTGCCCATTACAGCAGGAAAACAGTCTTCATCGTATATTATGAGTCTTTTTTTTTAATTAAAATCATTTTACAAACATGTTAGAAGAAAGTAAAGGGATAGGTAATGAAAAAGCTTTAATTAAGCTTTCTTAAACTGTGGTGCACATTATAAAAGGTGAACATTGTCACATGGCCTTCAGTAATTTTTCCTATAGAAACTGGTTCATTGAAGTCCTCCCCAAAATATAATTATGTAAACATGCTGCATTTACACACACATACACACACACACACACACACACACACACACACACACACACACAAACTCATCTGTTCTTCATTCTGAGATTGTTTATTTAGGATATGAACATGTAGAAATTCACACTCTATATTTGCTTCTATGATCAGTTTTACAACCATTACATTTTGATTTGTATCCTTGAGATAAATGCACCTGGATCATGGTGATGGTTTTGGTGCATCATTTAACTCAGCTCACAGGTATTTTTACTGAGAATATTTGCAATTGTAATCATCAATGAGACTGACTTGTAAGTTTCTTTTATAGCTGTGTTCTTATGTAAGTTTGGGAGTATGAGTAACAAGACACTAGCTATATAAGGAACAGAGATTGAGCAAATAACAAAGCAAAGATTGGCCCAACTTGAGTGCCATCGCATGGGAGAGAGATAAAGCCTGACTCTATTAATGACACTCTGCTATGTTTGCAGACAGGAGTCTAGCATAACTATCTTCTGAGAATCTTTATTTGGCAGCTGATGGAAACAGATACAGATACCCACAGCCAAATAATAGGCTGAGCTTGGGGAGTTTTGTTGAAGAGTGGAGGGAAGGATGGAAGGAGACAGAGGGGTCAAGGACGCCACAATGAGACCTACAGACTAAACTAACTTGAGCCCATAGGGGCTCACAGAGACTGAATTACCAACCAAAGAGCTGACATGGGCCAGACCCCCTACACATATGTAGCAGATGTACAGTATGTTATCATGTGGGCTCCTAACCATGGAGATAGAAGTTACCTCCTAGTCTGTTCCCTGCCTTTGGATCCATTTTCCCTAGCTGAGCTGCCTATTCTGGCCTCAGTGGGAGAAGTGTTTAGTACTGTTGTGGCATGAGGTGCCAGGGTGGGTTGGCATCCTTAGTGGGCTCCATTTCTCTGAGAAAAATGGAGGGAGGGAATGAAGGGGATGGGGGCATAAGGGCAGGACTGGGAGGAAAGGAAGGAGGAGGCTGGGAGCAGGCTATGAAGTGGTTAATTAAATACATTTTTTAAAATATAGCTTTTAAGAAAGTGAATGGAAGTGATATGAATCATGTTAGAGTAGATATTAGTATTTGAGTAACAAATAAAAATAAAAGAAGGTAAAGCAAACAGAAAAAGAGAGTAGAGATATTGTTAAGATAACCACAATTTAAAGATTATTAAATCTGTAGAAATGTATATCTAAGATCAAAAATAAGACGGAAAAGAAGATTACACAAGAAAAAAAAAGAAATAGGAATAAGAGGGAATTTATATGAGATATAGTAGAGAAAAATAGAATAGATGAAGAAACAGAGTAATAAAAAACTTAGGTACGCAAATATTTTTGTTGTATGGTGTACCATCTTTTAGGTATATGCCCAGGAGTGGTATGGCTGGGTCTTGAGGTAGAACTACTCCCAATTTTCAGAGAAAGCACCAGATTGATTTCCAAAATGGTTGTACAAGTTTGCACTCCCACCAGCAATGGAGAAGTGTTCTCCTTTCTTCACATCCTCACCAGCACATGCTGTCACTTGAATTTTGATCTTAGCCATTCTAATAGCTGTAAGATAGAATCTCAAAGTCAATTTGATTTCCATTTCCCTGATGATGAGGGACATTGATCATTTCTTTACATGTTTGTCAGCCAGCCATTCTATATTCTATTCTTGAGAAGTCTCTATTTAGTACTTTACCCCACTTTTTACTTGGATTATTTTGTTTGGTTCCTTAATTTCTTGAGTTCTTGATATATTTTGCATATTAGCCCTCGGATAGATGTAGGGTTGGTGACAATCTTTTTCCAATCTGTAGGCTGTCCTTTTGTTCTGTTGACAGTGTCCTTTGCCTTATAGAAGCTTTTCAGTTTTATGAGGTCCCATTTATTAATTGCTGACATTTTCACAACTATGTTCATAGCAGCTTTACTCATAATAGCTCAAATCTGGAAACAACCTAGGTATTCCTCTACTGGAAAATGGATAACGAAACTTTGGAACATTTACACAATGGAATACTACTTAGCTATTAAAAACAAGGAAATCCTGAAATTTACAGGCAAATGGATGGAACTAGAAAAGATCATCCTGAGTGAGGTAACCCAGACCCAGAAAGATATGCATGGTATATATTCACTTATAAGTGGATATTAGACATGTAATACAGGATAACCACACTACAATCCACAGGCATAAAGAAGCTAAATACAAGGAGGATCCTAGGGAGAATTGTTGATTCTCATTCAGAAGGACAAATAGAACAGACCCTAAGAGCAATTGAATAGAAGAAATCTCAAAGGAACCTACTGTAGACATCCTTTTAAAGACGACACCCAGCAGAGGATCCAAGTAGATGCTGAAACACACAGCCAAATGTTGGGGTGGAGCGCAGGGAGTCTTATGGAAGAGTTGGGGAACATAAAGGTCTGGAGGTGTCAGGAGCTCCACAAGAAAACCAATGGAACCAACAAATCTGGGTGGCGGGGCGAGGGTGGAGGCTGTGGCGTGCTGCAGAGACCGATGCAGCAACCAATGACCAGGCATGGAGAAGATCTAGACCCTCAGCTCAGATGTAGTAGATAGGCAACACAGTCTCCTTGTAGGTCCCATAATATGGGCACTAGGGACTACTTCTGACATGGTGGACTCTGGCCCCCTCCCTTTGTTCGCTTCCCCTTGGTGGGACAGGCTTGTCAGGCCACAGAAGAGGACACAGGCAGTCCAGATGAGACTTGATAGCCTGAGATCAGATGTTAGGGAAGAAGGGCTCCATTTTTTGAGGCCTAAGGGAGGGAGGGAGAGGGTATGAGGGAGGAAAGGTGGGACTTGGAGGCAACAAATGAGGGAGCTACAGTTGGGATGTAGAGTGGAGAAATTAAAAAAAAAACCTTAAGTGAATTTTTTAAAACCCTCAAAATAGGTAAGAGATGTGTAATCCTGAATAAACACTTTTTTAAAAAAAAAAGTATAAAAGTGAGAGTGACATAAAAGTAAAGTAACAGATAATACAGTGTTAGTCAATACTTCTTCCTTTCTAGGGTAGGTGTTAGGTGACCCCTCCCCTCCCTCCTGCAATCATCTGTGTTAGTAACCTTTCTATTTTGTGGAAAAACATATGACCAAAACCAATCTAATAAGTAAAGTGTTGATCTTGGCTTACAACTCTAAGGTCACACTCATCCGTGAGGACAGTTAAGGCAGAAACTGAAGTAGACACAATGAAGGAGCACTACTCACAGGCTCTCTCCCCATGGCTTCCTCAGCCTGATTTTTTATAAACCCCGTGGCCACCTGCCTCGTTCTAACAGCACCCACAATGGGATGGGACCTTCCATATCAATCATTAATCAAGAAAATTTCCCACAGGCTCATCTGCCAATATAGTAGGGACTTTTTTTCTGTTAAGGTTTCTTTTTCTTAAATGACTTTATCTTGAGTTAACTTCACACACACACACATACACACACACAGAGACATACACAAAAAAACAAAGCAAAACAAACAAACAAAAACTAGCCAGCACATCATCTCAGGAAATAGATGGTACTGATGTAAGACCTGCTATTTCTGTCATCCGAGGAATCCTGATATATCAATTTCATCATTGTGTGGCATCTCAGTGAAGATCAAGCAGCTATTTGTTGACTTAAATTTCTGATCAGGCATCAGCAGGGCATGCAACTCCTTTCAGAGTCTTTAGTATGATATGGGTAACCAGACTATTTGGTTTCACACAAGCATACTCATATGGTTCTCCCATGAGCTAGATGGTCACACTGCTATATACATTTTTCTATATGTGCATTGACTCTAGCACCACTCAGATTTTAACTGCTATGCTCTATTACTAAGGGTGATAAATTATTTGGGAATATCCAGTTTGGGACAAAATAAAACTACTATGGTAATCACCTTATAAAGTATTGGTGTTGTACATATGCTTCGTCTATAAATTATTTTAAAAGGTGAGCAAATAAACATGTGATTTAAACACTGGTTGTTTAAAAGCAGTGTGCAGTGTTATTGTATCATTTTACACTCATTAACAGGCGATGAGAATTTCCATCTCCTCTCAGTCTTATTATACATTTTAATTATTTATACCTTTTTCCAATATATCATTACTTTTAAAGTCATATGTAATATTCCTGTAAAATAACTTTTTCTTCAAGCCTTGCCCTCTAGTTCTTTCAATGCACCTATGTAGGCCATGGTTTTAAGACCTTTCACTGGTCCAGACTGCCTTCTGGAGATCTTTCAGTCTATCAACATCTCTCTTAAAATGTATTTTCAAGAACTAGTTCCAATGGTACAAGTGTACTTTGACTTGGCATGTGTCCAGAACAGGACTTTTACCCATTTCTTCCTGAATTGCTTGATCTTCATGTTTCATGAATCACTTTCTCATTAAAAAGCTAATGAAAGGCAGAATCCCTTTCTAAGAAAAACATTCATACGTCCACTGTGTGCACAAAGGCATTGTTGATCATTTATTAATGCAGCAACAAATGGCATTTATATTTTAGTACTGATGCCACGTTGTTGACTCACATTGAGTTTGCAATCAACTAAATCTCAGCATCTATTTGTATTAAGTACTGGGAATGAATGGCAACCTTACAAGCTTATAGTTTAATGCTTTCTAGTCTAGATGTCAAGCATATCATTGAGCACTTAACACTTCATCTTTTGAATTTCTGCCTATTAGCCTATTTAGCTATTTATGAACTGTTATTCTGCTGCCACCTAATTTATGAATGGCTTCATTCATCTCAATAAAATGTTTTAAATGTGAACAGAAAGCACCTTTGTAGAATTTATCTATAAGTATTCATTATTTTTCTATTCTTATTTTATTTTAAAAATTGAAAAAGTTTTTTTTTGAAAATAGACTTTTTTCTCAAACAATATGTCTTGATTACAGTTTCCCCTGCATCTGCTCCTCTCAATCCCTCACTACCACTCTCCCTTTCTGTCTCTCTTTAGGAAAGAACAAGCTTCTAGGTGATAACAGCCAAACATGACATAATAAGATATAACACACTGTTACACTAAGGCTGGACAAGGCAATCCAACTGAAGGAAAAGAGCCCCAAGAGCAGGCACAAGAATCATATACCTACCTACGATACCTCCCAAGTAATCTTACTTGGGAATCCTCTCAAATACTAAGCTGCTGCATGCCTATGTAGGCTGTGTTCTTGCTGCTTCAGTCTTTGTGAGTTCATATGAACCTTGCTTGGCTGATTCTGAGGACCTTGCTCTCCTGGTGTTCTCCATCACCCACTGGGACTTACATTTTTCTATATTGTCTTCTACAGAGTTCTGAGAGAGGGACTTAATGGAGACAACCCATTTAGAGCAGTGTGTTCTAAGATCTGTCTCACTGATCTATGATTATAGAAGATTATCAATAGCAGTGGTTTTACTGTAACTTTTTTAATACCAGGAATATTTGGTTTTATTCTAGGTGTCTGGACTATGTAGGCTCTGATTCTTGATCACCGAAACAGTGTCAGGTACGGGTTCCATCTTGTGGAGTGACTCTTATGTCAAGGCAGACGTTGGTTAGCTACTCCCATAAGTTTGTTCCACTATTGCCCTAACGTATCTTGCAGGTAGGACATATTGTAGGCCAAAAGTTTTGATGTTCAGTTGGAGTTTATGTTTCTCTTTTGGTAGCCTACAGAGTACCCTCCTGTCCTAAAGACACTAAAATGTAGAGGTGAAGGTTCCATGTAGACTCCATCTTAATGTCTCCATGTTCAATGAGTTGTGCAGGCCCTGTCCTCAGCAATGGGTCCCAGCAGTCACTTTGTGAAGAGCAACCCATTGTCTTGGCACTAGTCTGAGTTGTGGGAGGATTTCCATGAGACTGCAATGGCAAACAACTAAACTGAATGCAACCACAGCCCCTGTACTGGAAGACTTATTTGGTGATGAGAAATGGCCAATTGGGACTGTCATCCTTTTATTAAAGGCCTCATTAAGATCACCTTTACATACTTTAGAGAGTTTCCACTGTACTAGATTACCATACTGTCCCTCCAATGCCCTCAGTTCCAGCTGTCTCTCCCTGCATCCCTTTCCTCAACTCTATTTGGTCTTTCATCTCCATGAGATCCTTGTTTTTCTGTCCCAACCAGCCTTCAGTCCATCCATTCAATCTATTCTTCTTCCCCTCCCAGGGAGATCCATGTGCCCCTCCCCCAGTCACTTCTTCTATACATACCCTGTCTGGATCTGTAGATTGTAGCTTTGTGACCATTTATTTAATGGCTAATATCCATGTATAGATGAATTAACAATATACTTATCTTTCTGGGTCTGAGTGCCCTCAGTCTAGATGTTTTTGTCTAATTCCATCCATTTGCCTGCAAATTTAATGATACCACTTTTTTTATTTTTAGTTTTTAGTGTTTAGTTTTCAAGACAGGGTTTCTTTGTGTTATCTTGGCAATCCTGGACTTCCTTTGTAGACCAGGTTGGCCTTGAACTTAAAGTGGTCTGCCTGCCTCTGTCTCCTGAGTACTGGGATTATAGGCATGCGCCACCACACCTAGCTGGTGTGGCTTTTTTAAACAGATGAGTAATACCCCATTGTTGTAAAAGCACCACAGTTTGTTTATTCATTGTTCCTTTAGGGGAGACTGAGGTTGTTTGAAATTTCTAGCTGTTACGAATAGCACAGCAGCAAACATGATTAAGCAAATGGCTTTGTGGTAGGGTGAACTATCCTTTGGGTTTATAACCAAAAGTGGCAAAGCTGAATATTGAGATAGATCAATTTCCAACATTCTAGGGAACTGCCATATTTATTTTTATAGTGTCTATATAAGATTACACTTTCACCAGCAATGGAGGACTGTTCTCCTTGTTCCACATCCTTGACACCATGAGCTATCTCTTGCGTTAATGATCTTAGCCATGCTGACAGGTAAAAGTTGGACTCTCATGTAGTTCTGAATTGTTTTTCCCTGATGCCTAAGGATGTTGAAAATTCCAGTGTGTATTTCTGGCTTCTTTATCAAAAATCAGGTGTCCATAGATGTATGGATTTATGTCTAGGTCTTCAATTTAAGTCCACTGAAAAACATGGCTGTTTTGATGCCAATACCATGTGTTTTTTATTAATAGAACTCTGCAGTACAACTTGAAATCAGGAATGGTGAGACATCCTGTTAGGGTCCAGACCTTGCTGAAGAAAACTTCCCAGACTCAAGTAATATGGAAACAACAAACACCATTTATTCTGCAGAGAATTTCAGCATGTTTAGGTCATCTACCCATGTGAAGTGGCAATGACCATGAGTGAATCTTGCAGGCCTCTTTTAAGGCCAGAAAGGGGAGTTTCTACTGTGGCTACATGACCATGACCTCAACTGGGACAGGCTAAGGCTGAATCAGGGTGAGGAGCTGGCAGTTGAAACGCCTTATCTTTCCCAGGCCAGATGTCTTGGCCATCTACAACTGGTTGTCCCTTTCCTGGTCCATTTGTTTGTTTTTGTTTTGTTTTGTTGGTTTTGTTTGTTTGTTTGTTTGTTGTTGTTTCACTCCTGAGGAATGTGAACTTAGACCTAGCAAGAGACTGAAGCTTATCATGGAGTCAGCCAAGTCTGTGTATCTGAGGCCTCTCAATCTAGCAGTTCTTTTATTCTTAAGGATTATTTTAGCTATCCTGGGTTTTTTTGTTTGTTTGTTTGTTTGTTTTTCCACATGAATTTGAAAATTGTCTTGTCAAAGTCTATAAAGAGTTAGTTGTGTTGGAATTTTGACAGGGATTACACTAAATCTGAAGGTTGCTTTTGGGAGGATGGCCATATCAGTTAGGTCCTCTTAATTTACTATGTTAATCTAACTGATTCATGAGCAGGGGAGATCCTTCTTCTGATACATTCTTACATTTCATTCTTCAAAGGCCTTGAACTCTTTATCATACAAATGTTTTACTGGTGTGGTTAGAATTACCCCAAGATATTTTATACTATTTGAGGCTATTGTTAGAGGGTATTGTTCTCCATCAATTTATCATTTTTTAATATAGAAGGGATACTGATTTTTGTTTGTTAATCAAGTATCCAGCAACATTGATGAAGGAGTATATCAGCTGAAGGTATTCCCCAGAGGAATTTTTAGGGTCACTTATGTTTACTATGATATCATTTGCAAATGTGATACTGTGACATCTTCCTTTCCAATCTGTATCCTGTTGATATTTTTCCGTTGTCTTATTGATCTAGCTAAGACTTCAAGTACTATATTGCATAGGTGTGGTGAGAGTGTACATTCCTGTCTTGTTCCTGATTTTAATGGAATTGTTTTCAGTTTCTCTTCCTTTAATTTGACGTTGGCTATAGGTTTACAATAGACTATCTTTGTTATTTTTAGGTATATCCTTTATGTCCCTAATCTCTCAAGAATTTTTATTATAAAGAGGTGGTGAGTTTTGTCAAAGATTTTTTCTACAATCAATGAAGTGATCTTGTGGGGTTTTTTTCTTTCAATTTGTTTATATGGTGGAGTACATTTCCTGACTCTCATATAGTGAACCACCCTTCTATCTCTGGAATGAAAAGTAGTTGATCCTGATGGATATAGTCTTTTAGATATATCTTGTATTTGGTTTGCAAGTATCTTCTTGGTGATTTTGTAGATTCATAAGGAAAATATGTCTATCATCATCTTTTTTTTTTTTTTACATCTTCATGTTAGTAACTGTAGCCTTGTGAAACAAATTGGGCATTGTCCCTTCTGTTTCTATTTTCTGGAATGATTCAATGAATATTGTCATTAATTTTTCTTTGAAAGTCTGGTAGAATTCTATGAAAAACCATCTGGTCCAGCGTTTTTTTCTAAGAAACTTTTAATAACTGCTTTTATTTCACTAGGTGTTATAGCTATTCAAATTTCTTATCTGATCCTGATTTATCTTTAGTAAGTGGTACCTATTGAGAAATTTATCTTTTTTTTTTTCCACTTTTGTTGGAAGAGAGGTTTTTAACATATATCCTTATGATTCTCTGGATGTATCTGCCTTTTATGTCTAATTTTGTTAATCTGGATATTCTCTATTTTTTAAATAATTTGGATAAGGGTTGGTGGATCTTTATTTTCTCAATGCATAACTCTTTGTTTCATTAATTGATTCCTTGTATTGTTCTCTTTGTTTTTATTTTATTCATTTCAGCCCTCAGTTTGATTATTTCTTGCAGTCTACTCCTCTTGGGTGTGCTTTATTTTGTTCTAGAGCTTTCAGATGTGCTACTAAGTTGCTAATATAAGATTTCTTCAGTTTTCTATGCAGGTGCTTAGTGCTTTGAACTTTCCTTTTAGCACTGCCTTCATTGTGTCCCATAAGTTTGGATGTGCTTTTTATTCATTCTATTGAGTTCTAGAAAATCCTTTATTTATTTCTGTTTTGACCCATTTTTTTTATTTAGGAGAAATTTGTTCAACTTCCATATGTTTGTAAGCTTTCTATTGTTTCTGTTATTTATATCCAGCTTTAGTCCATGATGTTCTGATAGGACCCAGGGAGTTATTTCAATTTTCTTGTATATCTTGTTTTGTGTTTGCGTATGTGGGCAATTTTTGTGAGGCACAGAGAAGAAGGTATTTTCTTCTGTGTTTGGGTAAGATGTTTGGTAAATATCAGTTAGATTCACTTGATTTATAACGTCTGTCAGATTCATCTCACTTTTTTCTGTGTGGTTTTTATAAGGCTGACCTGTCCACTCATGAGTATGCAGTACTGAAGTCACCCACTATCAGTGTGTGAGGGTCAATATGTAACTTAATCTGTAGTAATGTTTGGTTTACAGACTTGGATACCCTTCCTTGTGTTTGGGCATAGATGTTAGGAATTAAAATGGCGTCTAGTGAATTTTTCCTTTGATGAGTATGTAGTGTCCTTCTCTATCTCTTTTGATTAGTTTTGGTTTGAAGTCTATTTTGTTGGGTATTAAGATGGCATGCCAGGTAGTTTCTAAGGTCTGTTCACTTGGAATATTTTTCCATCCCCTTTTCCTTAAGTAGTCTCTATCCTTGGGCTGTGGTATGCTTCATGAAGGCAGAAGAAAGATACATCCTGGATTTGCATCCATTCTGTTAGTCTTTTGCAAATTGAGACCATTGATATTGAGAGATATAAATGACCAATAGTTGTTGATTCCTGGGGGGTTTCTTTTGGTATTGTTTTGTTATTAATGTTGTTGTTGATGATGGTGGCGGTGGTGTGCACGCATGCGCGCATGCATGTGGTATGTATCTATAGATGTCTTTCCTTCCCTTTGTTTGATTTTACTGGTGTGATATCATTTATTCCCTGTATTTTCATAGGTGGAATTAAACTTCTTAAGTTGGAGTTTTCCTTCTAGTACCTTTTGTGGGGCTAGATTTTAAGATAGATATTGTTTATATTTGGCTTTATTGTGGAGCATCTTTTCTCCATCTATGGTGATTGAAAATTTTGTTGGATTTAGTGGTCTCTGATAGTCTATAGTACATCTGTCCATGACCTTTTGGCTTTTAAAATCTCCATGGAGAAGTCAAGGCAAAATTTAAATGGTCTGCCTTCATATGTTATTTGATCTCCAGCGGTCCCTTGAAGCTCTTAATATCTGTTGGGATTCTGCTTCAGTCCACCTACCTGTGATGTCATTGTCTACCTGCCATGGGGGTGTGGCCCTGCCCAGCACATAAATGGACAGACCTACCTCACTCCTCCCTCTCTTTCTCTCTCTCTGTTACTTCTTTCTTCCTCTTTCACCCTATCTCTCTGACTTTCTCTCACCCTATCTCTTTGACTCTCTGCCTTTGTCTGTCTGTCTGTCTGTCTGTCTGTCTGTCTGTCTGTCTCTCTCTCTCTCTCTCTCTCTCTCTCTCTCTCTCTCTCTCTCTCCCACTTTCCATCTTCCCTCATGGTCATTTAATAAACTCATTTAATATCATATCTGTTGCCTGGCATTTTGTTTCTTATTATCTTATTTCTTATTAAACCTAAATTTTCTTTGTTCTGTATATGTAGTGTTTTGATTATCATGCCGCAAATGGAATTTCCTTTCTTGTTAGATCTGTTTGATGTTCTGTCAATTTCTCATACATTTACAAGCATCTCCTTCTTCAGTTTAGGAAAAACTTCTACGATTTTATTGAAAACAATTTCTGGGACAATGAACTGGGTTTCTTCTTTCTCTATCCTTATTATACATAGGTTTAGTCTTTTCATAGTGTCCCAGACTTCCTGGATACTTTGTGTAAGGAGGTTTTTTTGTTTTTTTTTTGACATTTTGTTTGACATATATATTCATTTCTTCCACTGTATCTTACATTCTGTTCATGAAGTTTGCATCTTTAGATGCTATTCAAATTCCTAAATTTTTCATTTTTACAATTCCCTTTTGGGTTTTTTGTTTTGTTTTTGTTGTTGTTGTTGTTGTTGTTGTTGTTTTGTTTGTTGTTGTTGTTGTTGTTTTTTGCTTTTATTTTCACTTTCATGTCTTGAACAGTTTCATTTATTTCCTCATACTTTTTGTGTTTTCCTGGATTTCTTTGTAAGAGTTTTACTCTCCCACTTAAGGGCCTCTAACAATTTCATACAGACATTTTAAAGGTCTTTTTCTTGGGCTTTAGCTATTTTGGAATATTTAAGGCCTGATGTGATAGGATAGCTGGACTCTAGTGAAGACCTAATGCCCTGGATATTAATGATTTTGTTTTTACTCTGGTTTCTAGGCATCAGAGACTGCATTGCTAATAGGCTTAGAAACCTAGATTTCTGAATTTGTCTTTATTGGCTAAGTTTTTTGCTGTTTGATTTCTGTTTCCTCTTTGGTTTTTCTGAGAGTGGGTTACCTGGGCATTGCCTGGTAGGAAATTTTATATGGATCTGCTAGTTGAGACCACTGGGAATTCCAGGTAAAATGTGTTTTTGGATATTGAGCACTGACACTTGGAAATGGGGATAAGCTATAGTTCTATGGAAGTTATACAGGAGGGAAGAGAATAAAATTTTATTTAGTCTCTTGGAGTAAACGAGACAGTGAAGAGAAGTCACAACTGAAGTTCTGCTATAAGGCTGGGGATGAGACTGAGCAGGGGTAGGAAGTGGAGTGGTTTGGATCTAGAAGAACAGAAGGAGAGGGGAGATCTACAGACAGCCTAGTTGCTGTGCTTTCTTCTCAGCAGTGACCTGTAGATTAGCAGGAAGTTGGAGGCAAGGATATGCAGCAGGAGTAAAGGGAAATTAGGTCTGTGGCATCCACAGGAGATGTGGGCCAAGGGGGAAGAAAGGCTGCAGCTGGTGTGCTGTTGCAGAGCTGGGGAGGAGACTGGATGTTAGGTCTGGAGGACAGTGGGAGATGGTATACAGGTATGAGGCACCTTACCCACTTTTCTGGCAAGTTTTGCTTGTG
The DNA here is from genome assembly GCF_964271855.1 of Acomys minous. Lineage (NCBI taxonomy): Eukaryota > Metazoa > Chordata > Mammalia > Rodentia > Muridae > Acomys > Acomys minous. Next base: position 80,919,124 of record NC_140483.1, read on the forward strand.
GATTTGCAGGAGGTGACTGTTGTGGTTGGAGGCTGGGATAAAAGCAAGAGTTGGGGGAGGGAAGTGAGAAGGGAAGATCTGTAGGCTCTACAGGAGATGGGGGGATGGGGGCACAGGGGGGTGGGCAGGGAAGGCTGCCACAGGTGTTCTGCTGCAGATCTGAGAAGGAGACTGGGAAATTGGATCTGGGTGACAGAGTGAGAAGAGAGGATCTATAGGCAGCCTACATGGTTTTCTCTTTACTAGCTTTGTCAATGGATACTTTTTTGGTATCACTTATATCCAGGCTCTAGAGCAGCTACACTGTGACATAAAGCAACTGTCTTCCATACAAAATTATTGTATGCAAATTTGATCAGCAGTCAGTTGTGTTGAGACATGTTTTTATGTATTTTAATCCTTTAGTTTGCCAAATTAGTAATCAAACATCAAAATAAAAATTAACATTTGTTGGCAATCTTCTAGATAGTCTATGTGTTTTTTTAAAAGATTCACCGAATAGTTTCAGGGTGCTGGGCACATTGTGGGACCCAGGGGCCCACAGGAGAGCATGATACTTCCCTAGCTCCTTGAAGCCTGGTAAGAAATTGGAATGCCAAGGCTGGTTCCTTCCCGAGCATTGCAAAACTCCTATGTAACAATACATTCTGAAATCTTGCTAACTATATATTTGAATGGCAAGGGGCAGGACATGCTCTTTCCAAATGTACATAGATAACTAATTATTAAGGTTGACATTTTATTCTTAATAAACTTTAAGTATAGTAAACTTAATAAAATGGCATCTAATTTTTTTCAAAGTGCCAGGTTAGCTCAGTCTATAGACCCGAGATGCTTAAAAATATTGAAGTATTATTTTATAAATATTTGACGCAAAGCTGGGCAACAAGAAAAGTAGCAAGAATATGGCAGTAAACACAGAACATAAAGACAGCGTAATTTAATCTATGGACCATGAAGATAAATTTCACATATGAAATTCACAATACTCTCTCTTATTATGTTTGCAAATTCACCATTTCTTCCAAAGGCACTATTTTACTTTCATGGCTCAAAAGCTAAATCCATGACTGAAGACCTGAGTTCCCAGGAATCTGACTTAAAAGTGTCACTCTTTAGTCATGCAACCTAATTGTAAAACATACAGCTGTACCACTAAGTGGTTAAATCTTCCATAAATATAAACTGCTTTGAGCTGTTATTTCCTCAAAAAACAAAAACAAAAACAAAAACAAACAAACAAATAACTACATGGTCGCAGAATTAATTCCAGTTCCTCTGGAAAACCTGAGCTTTATTCATTCCATGCCAGTGAAGGAAGAGGACTCAGTGGGCGCATGTCAATAAGCACAAATTCCAACTCCAACAACATTCATGCCATAAGATAGTCTATCTTCCCAGCTACTGCTCAAAAAATTATACACAGTGGCATGCACACGTGCATGCACACACACCCCCACACCCCCCCCCCACACACACACTTACTTTATCTGTACTAACAAAAGAATATATTGATTTGAGATTGTAACCTTAATCAGGAATATAATAATAATAATAAAAAACGTGGATTTTATGTTTAATATAAGAAAATGATAAGAAGATACCAAGTGCCAGATAATAACGAATCAGGCAGCAGATATTAGATTACATAAGGCTTATTAAATAAGCATGAGGGGAGAAGGAAAGTGGGGAGGGGTACTCAAAAGAGAGTGATAGAGACAGAGTGTAAGAGAGGGGAAAAGAGAGGAAAAGAAGAAGAAGAGGAAGAGTAGAGGAAGAGGGAGCGGCAAAAGAGTTCTGTCTTTTTATATAACCCTGGGCAGGGGCCATGCACTGTGCCAGGTAGGCAATGGCATCACCATAGGCAGACTGAAGCAGAATCCCAACATTTTTCCCTTTTTATATAATAAAAAATGAGGAATGTTGGATTGTTTTTTGTATAAGGTAATTTAAAATATATAATTGTAGGCAAGGAAGAAAAGAGAGAAAAAAAAGCAATAGCAACAAAACTTCCAAATTATATGGTGAAGAGGAAGGAAAAGCTCTGCCCTGAAAGTTCAAGGCAGATGGCAGGGTGTGACAGCCATGGTCTGCAGCAGATAGGGACTGAGGACTGCTGGGAGAACCCGGAGCTGTTTGTTCTGGCTCTGGAGAACAATATTCCAGCCTTTTTGTAAATGGATAAAGGGTGAAGTAATCATCTTAACTACTTTCTGGTGACAGTATGGTGGTGATAGGGGGTTTAAGAGGCTAAAATGTTGGCCAGGTTCCAGAAGAACAGGCTGCTGCATTTGTTGTCAAGAGATGGAGAATATCTGCAGCTTGGAACAGCAATGCAGGTCAGCTAGGAAGAACGATGCAGGTCCAGCTGGCACAATCTATGATGCTGGACTGGAACAACTGTGGGTAGCTGCATTGGCAATGTCCTGGATGTAGAAGTCTAACAGGATACTGGCTCAGATATGGGGGCAGAAGACAAAGTTAATAGATTCAGGAGAAAAGTCCCTTTAGGTGTACATTTGAAACTCTTTGGGAGGCAAAGAGAAAGGGCTTGAACATAAGGAAAGAGACAATGTTGGCAATGTGCTCGAAATTTTTAGGAGAGCAAAGAAAAAGATTCGGATATGGGGACTTCCTTCCATTTCACCCAATTGCTGGCAATAATTAAAACAATTTAGTTTTGGATCTGTCCAAGTTTGGTTACAGAGGCATGTAAACTTAGAAGCCCTTAATGTGGGTGTAGGGATTTGAAATTCTCAGAAGGCATCCTAGCGGAGCCTAGAGAAATGGCAGATGGACTGTTTCTCATGGGGCAGTGAAGCCAGTAGGGCATCCCAAAAATGGATAGTGACTCAAAAAGAACAGGTGTACAGACTGTTCCAGCTACCCAGCAGTACTGGACAGTGACCAAAAGAGCTCAGTGTTTACACTCTGAACATTAATACAATAATAGCAAGAACAACAGGATAGAATAAAACTTTTTTAAAACATGTTGACCTTCATAACTTGTATTAACCAACTTAAAACACATTCTTAGATTTTCTATCATTCATGACTTGCATTTACCAACTTGAAACACTTTCTTAGACTCTCTAACATTCATAAAACACCTTCTTAGACCCTTCAACATTTCATAAAAGATCTTTCTTTGACGTTTTAAGCAATAGGTGAAATTGCTCTAAGCAGTAGCTCTCCTTTAGCTAAAAGAAAGGTAACAAGGTAGACTATATAGACCTGACAGTTAAAGTTTGGTCTCCTACATATGAAGAGGCCTGGGAAGGCATCTTAAGCCTTCCATGATAGAAGTTGGCCATATGACTATGCCGCCTGTGTATGATGTTAAAATAGACCTGAAGCATAACCCTGTCTTTGGTGAGGATGATGAATCAAAGAACCATCTGTACTCCACCAGGTCAAGGAACTTGATAGCTTGGAGTGTCTACAACTCTTGTGCTGTTTGAACCTCCAGTGGCTGGGCACAGAGTACAAGCCTGTTTGTGAGCATTGTGACATCCATAGGCCAATTAGACAACTGTCTAGGCTATGGGTTTGGTGTTCCATTCTGGCTGCTTCAGCTGTGAAACCAGTGTCTCCTTTTTGGGTGCATCTGAAACAGGTCCCTCGTAGAGCTGGCTCACTCTGGGACCCAGTGGGAGGCGACATTGCAGACCTCTATTTTTTACCTCAGAGATAATGGGTAAGTCCTGAAGTATAGTTTTGTTGTAACTGAACCTATTGGGAAGGCTCCTCTCAGGTTAAATATTTTACCAGTTCATATATGGGCATTTAGGATATATCCTCAGCTTTTTAGTTAAGATGGCAGTGAGACCACACTCTATCTTAAGAATATTTAGATAGACATTGTTTATAGTTTATCTTACTACTTAAAGACTAAGACTTTAGGTTTCATCCCTCTTAGATTGGAGTACTAAGAACATAAACACAGTCCATAAAAAGAAAGCAGAAGTTTTTTATATGATCAATAACATCACATTTAGGATTCTAGGCTAAAAATGTTTTAAGGCAGTGATTTAAACTTTAACATTATAAACAAATACATTTTAATACAGTAGAACATTATAGAATAATTTCAAAACTGTATCAAACCCAATACTCTGGAATGGTTGGATCCAGGTTAGTTGGTGACAGGAGGAAAAGCATTTATATACTTGTCTAGGAATTAGTAAAGACATAAGTTAAAAACAAACACAACACATTTTGGATCAGAGTAAAAACATAGCCTTAAAATGTGAAAGCCAAAATTAGGTAACCGTTGTAAAACACAGAAGCTGTGTTTGGAGTTTAGAACAGGGTGGACTAGCATATCCACGATATCCGGAAAACAAAGATGGCTGCTAGTCACAAGCCTGACCTCAGAGATGGCACAGAGGACAAAAGCTCCATCTCCTCCATCCCAAACCAACATGGTGACTGCCACGGGGTATAAGGAACCAGTGGTGGCAAGATTTTAAAGGTTATGAGGCTGTAGCGACCCAGGTTGCATAGTGACTCAGAGACGCACTTGAAATTCCCAAGAGTCAGAGGCTTAGGTCCCGGAGTGACAGCCTAGGTGGCAGTAGGAATGAACAGAGGGTCTGTCACACCTAGCAGAGTGCTGCCAGCCCAATGATCTGGGCTACTGAAGGTGGTAGGGAGGGAGTCATGGGTACCGCTAGGGGTCCAGCAGTTGACCCTAGACAGAATTTAGGGTGGCATCTGCATGCTGGGAGCAAATGCATCCCTCTTGGAGTACTTGGTAACCCAGCCCAAGCACGGAAAGAGCTGTGTGCAGTACCCTCGGAGGAGCCCAGGGCATACAGAGAAAGGAAGGGTAGGGGCTGAGATTTACGGGTAGCTTACCTAGCCCTGGATGGCATGGTGCACACAGGGAGAGCCAGTTTTTGTGTAGCAGCAGAAATTTACCTCAGCTTAGAACCAGTGTCAGCCTTGAAAAGATGGTTAGGAAGGCTTTTTCACAGGGGGCTCCGGGAAACCATAGGAAGTGGGAGAGCAGGACTTAGAGAAAGAAATTTAGACAGTGGAATGGTCCTCTGGGTTTTGTTTCAGAGTCACAGACACCAATTTTGTCATTAATTTAAGAAAATGATAAGATAATACCAAGTGCCAGACAATAAGGTGCCAGGCAGCAGATATTAGATTATATAAGGTTTATTAAATGAGCATGGGAGAGAAGGAAAGTGGGGAGGAGTACCCCAGAGACAGAAAGAGAAGGGGGAATAGAAGGGAAGAGTAAGAGAAAGAGTAGAGTAAGAGGAAGGGTGGGGAGGTTTGTCTTTTTATATAGCCCTAGGCAGGGCCACACCCCTATGGCAGGTAGGTACTGACTGGTAGGCACAGGTAGGCAGGCTGAAGCAGAATCTCAACAGTGGAATTTATTGGTAAATTAGCTTGAGAGGTTTCATAACTCCACGGGATGAAATGGTGATTTTCTACATAAGCTTAACAACATAATTAAATACATATTTTATTTCTGTTTCAAGGATACTTTTATGCTCAGTACATGTGTAGGGAAAGCCATTGGCAATGTGCAGGCGAAGGGACAACTCCTGGTTCTTTCTAACTTGGTTTCTAGCTTTTCAAATTCTCTGACCTTACTCTCTTCTATCCTGACATTATTGTTGAAATAGAAATGAATGTTTTGCTGGGAAAACATGTTACAAGTAAAAAAAGAATAGTCAAATTCGTGAGTATTTTCTAATTGCTTCTCAGTTAGCCATGCTTTACCATTGAGCTTTGATCTCTGATGTGGGCAGAAGCTGTTATCAGAAGAAAGCTGCATAGCTGTAAGTGCAAAGTATCTCTTGTTCATGGGGGAGTATGGTTGTCCCTTAGCATGGGAGCCAAGATTCAGAAATACATCATCACACTGAGCTTTTAATTGTATGAGATTTAGTAGGAAATTACAACACATATCAGAAGAAGAATATTAGATTTTAATATTCCACGTATGTGAAATTGTAGTAAACATATACTTGTAATCATATGTTTACAAAAATTTCTTTACATGGATAGTCACATTTTCCATTACTGGTGAACATGAAGGAACCTATAATCCATTAGTGTAGCTGTCCATGACCCACTCACTTAACAGAACTTATATACAAAATAGTAGGAAATATGTTCAAGTGATTGCAGTATATTGCTGGGTTCATGTGGGGCTTCTCTTTGACATGGGAAACAGGGTTTTCCTGTTACTTTGCTTATCTTCTGTGCCTAAGTCTTTAAATATTAACAATTACAAACAAACAAAAAAAAGAAATTCTTTCTGCTACATAGGTAATATTTGGGGGCAGTGGTGATCAGGTGGAGATCTTTGGAACTTTGTCAAGCAAAGCCTAAACAGCTGTTCTAGATGTCTAGGGATCATGCTGGATGTTCAGAGGACTCTGGAACATGGTCAAGCAAAGCCTTATCTTCATGTCTGTGACAAGTTTCTTATGATATTAAATACTTTCAAATCTTCTTTCTTTTTTTTTTGCAAGCAAGATAGCTCTCTCTGAATTAGTGATGGTGGAGAGAAATAGAATAGAGTTAGCAGTTGTATAAATTAATTCTTGCCCATAGATGAAAGATTCATGGTTCTTTATAACTTTATAACTATATCTTTATAACTACCAAGTGGTTCTCAGAACACAGAGAAGAGGAATAGCAATGATCTGGGGATATCAGATATCACATGTAGAGTGGACCTACAGTTAGTTATTTGCAGAAGCCTACTTCTAGGTTGCTTAGCAACCACTGACTTCATCACCTGCCAAACATCAGGTTTGCTTCAGGTGTCTTCGGGATGAAAGAACCCATCAATGATCATTGTCTTTTCTGGTTTCTCTTCCTCTGTCTATCTCTCTTATTCTTCCTTCTCTCTCTCTCTCCTGTTATTCTCTTTCTCTCTCTGTCTCTCTCTGTCTCTCTCTGTCTCTCTCTCTCTCTCTCTCTGTCTCTTACTCCTTATGGCTCACTTAGCCCCTAACTCTTTACTTGTCTCAAATAAATCACCTTTACCATATATGCTATGTGACAGCCTTTCTTTATATAATATAATACCTACAAGATATGTGCAGGAAAGACACAAATCAGCATCAAGGAAGGAAGAGGAGATATTCAGAAGGTGGAAAAGAATCATGGGAAGAGGCCCTACTCCTCTGAATGTGTCCTGTCATCCCACATCAGCTTCCGTCAAAGCATAAAGACCAGTTCTTCTACCTCAAGCTTCTGAGTGTGGCAACGCATTTCTGGACATGAATGCTCCATTGTTCTTGGAGTGATAAGATCACAAAGTGTTCATCTCTAAACCAAATCTCAGCCTCATCCTCCAGGGCCATGCCTTTCTCTCCTAGCCCTCTTCCCCTGAATATGACGGAGCTAAGGCTGGAAGACCCATATCTGCCCTGATTTTCTAGGGAAACCTTTCTTCCATTTTCAGTTATGCTTTTCTGAGATAGGTTCTCATGATATAGCTCAAATCGGCCTCCAGCACTAGAGCCTTCTGCATCTGCTTCCTGTAAGAGCCACAGTGCAGTCTGCTGCTGCGTCCCCTCCTCTGCCTTCCCTCTCCACCTGCCTCCTCCATGTCGTCATCATCATCATCATCATCATCTTCATCATCCTTTGAAGAAGTGGGAGGTGTGCTGTAAGAAGATGACGGTTATCTCACACTCCTCTTCCCCTGGTCCTTCCCATATGCCTTTCCACACAGATCACTAAATTTAAGGCGTTGTCATCTAATTTTGTCAATCTGAGTTTAATACAAATTATCTGTATCTCACTTCCAAATTCTAGAAAATTGATTATCTGTTTCACTTACAGTTAATACATTTAAATTCCTTCAAAGTGACAAGGCTTTATAGTTTACTTGAGTATCAACATTATAATGAAAGGATTTAGCATATAAACAGAGATAATGATCTCATTTTCTTCTAGAGATATGCCATTTTCTCATCTTTATCTTCCTCCCATTCTCTTGCAAACATGCCCTCATTTCAGCTTTGTTGTTCTGTATTCATCAAAACACCATAGCTAAAATAATCCAGCAATGTGTTCAATGCAAACTGAGCTGGATGCAAAGAGGTCTTCATTTTGATGATAGGATGCAAAACACACTCAGTTTATCTTTAGTAAGTGGAAGGGCAACCAAAACCAAAAGTCCTTATCTCTGAAGACAATAGAAATCATGACAGTATTAGCACTGAGTATTATATGCATCTAAATTCAACTTAATCTGAACTAGGTTAGACATTCTGTCTTTTTTAATCGATACAATATCCATCATACTATGGAAACTTATAAAATATACAATTACCATTCTTCTAAGATCTCAGCCATCTAGACTTTTGTATATACTAATTTTATTTAATGTCACAAGACATTGACTTAGTATTAGTTAATATAGCCTATAAGAAAAAAAAAACATTCCCAGAATGCATCTTCTTGGCATTTGCTTTCAGATGCCTTCTTAGTATCACTGGGCTGATATTGGAATCCAACCTGACATAAAGCCTCTACATATACAATTTTAAATCACATAAAGCTTCTTTCTCCTTCATATTCCTTCTTTCCAACATTAAAAGAAATGACACAAAAGTCTGACCCTGCACCATGCTACACACAGTTTCAGAGAGTTCCTCGACATTTTCTGCCCAATTTGTATCACAAGATTGAAGAACTGATCAACAAGTAAAGCTAACTTGTCAACAACTGAACCTGAGTTTTCGAAGTATTTCTGCTAATTCAGCAGTAATGACAACTAGCTACACATGTGAATGCAGACATACATACATGCCTATGATCTCTCATTATCCAACACCCATGGGGGACAGGCTGCAGGATTCCTAACAATACCAAATTCCGCAAGTGTTCATAATATACTTGCCGTTCTATCGTTGTATGACCAAATCTATCCTCTGACATGCATATTAATCCCTAGATTAATTATACAACATAGCATGTTATAAATTTATGGAAAGTTGTTATAATCTATTGCTAAGGGAACTACAATTGCAGAATTAGTCTCTTTACTGCAAATACGATTCTTTCTTAAATGTTTTTGCACCCCAGTTGGCTAAATTCCTGGGTCTCGTGCCCACATATACACAAGGCTGACTGCTCATACTCTCTAGCTCTGTCTATCCCCTTCCCTCCCTGCTTCTTAATCTGCAGGACGAAGCTGAAAATTGTGTTCCTCGGAGAAAGCTAGCGTCCTGGAGCTTCCGTGTCTGACCACAATTTGCCTGACTTTCCTCTTCAGGCATGGTCTTGAGACAGAAATGAGCAGGAGAATGTTCACAACTCTCTCATTGCCCCACCGAGCCTTGTACTAGAACACGGAACAGTTGGAGCCTAAGGAGACTGAGACAAATAGGAGAAAGTCATTGGCACGTAAAGGGCACTGCTCTGGATGTTTCTCAGGGTTCCTTTTGCACCGCCCTTTGGGTGGTAGTGATTCATAGACCCCAGAGAAAGCACCCCAAAAGCATGCTTAGCCTGGCACTCCATGTTTTCTTCTGAGTCCCATCTAAAATGGGAATAAAGAATGCCCTTCCCCGGGTGTTGTGAAGATTAACTGAGTTAGCAACGTACATAAAGCTCTCAGAACAGGGCCCAGCACACAATATGCTCTCATTAAATCATTTTGTAAGAAATACACTGTGGCATACAAGAGGGCAAAGGACATTAAATTTAGAAAAGAGTTTGAAAATGGTTTTTTAAAGCCTGAGGCAGGAGAGGAATTATTTGTGGAAAATAGCATTCTTTATCTTCTCGAAATATAGAATTTTTAATATGCTTAGCACACTGGCCAGAGAGCTGTTATTTGAGTTATTTGCTCTCTTGCTCTTCAACAAAACACAACGAAGGCTTTCCCATTCTAATTTTACAGGTAGGTCTTTTTCTTCACATAGACAGTCTGACAGGAGCATAAACATCTGTCATGTGTCTGGCACTGCCCCCTCCATGGTAAGCCAGTGTCCTTTGTCCCACAAGAACTGACTTAATGACCTGCATAAAAACATATGTCTGACTCATTTTCTTCTCAGGGAAGTTGGTCATTGTTTTAGTAAACACTTGCAGTCACTGCTCATCTTCTTTATAATGTTCTTGTGATACTACCTGGTGGATTCTAGAAACAAAAAGTCAACTCATGGCCACAATATCATCAAACCCTGGTGTTCTGTGTGGTGACTCCAGCAGGGGCATGAAACTCCACAGGAAAAGAACAAAGCAAAATGGTTCAGTTTGTGGCCAGGTAAGAGAGAACCCGACTAAGACCACAGTGACTTAGGCAGCAGTGTAAGGGGGGCACAGAGCAGAGCATGGTGAGAGCAGAGTAGGCAACGAGCAGGCAAGAATTAGTAAATATTATTGGATGGAAGAGGAGACTGAAATGGAAAGAGAAAAGTAGACACGGTGAGTGTATGAGAAGCCTTATATCCTAAGCAGGCATCGCTACTCCTTAAACCTGTTTCTCATCTGTAAACAGAACAATGGCTAAGAACTGCCATGCATAGCCAGTCCTGTCCTCTTTCAACAGCGCTGCCAATGAGAAGCCATAGAAATAACTGGCATCATTATCATCCATTTTACAGATGATAAAACTGAGGAGTGGAGATTAAGTTTCCAAGATAACCTGCTTAGAAGTGGAGAAAGGATGATTCCCAGCTAGATAGCCCAGCTCCAGAGTCAATAACTTCCCCAAAATGCTGACTTGCTTCTCTGAAAATGTTGGAAACAGCAACACAATTTTAACGATACTGTATATATGATATGCTAAAAAAAAATAGATCATACAAATGGATGTTGTAGAAATGTCAAGATATCATATAAAAGTTTCTAACGGCTCTCCGTCCCTGTACTTCCATACAGCAGAGCAGTGCACAGGTCACACACCTGCGTCAGCCCATGGAGCATACTATAGACAGTGTATAACTGAATGATCTCTGAACTCCATCCAGCACTGTAAATTTTTAAGGACAAATATTGAAGGGCTGTCCAGGTTCCTTCTAAATATGAATTAAAATTTGAAAGACGTTAAAATTGAGCTCAAGTGAAGGAGGATAGCAGCTTTATGTTCTAAGCTTACCCAAAGGCAGACATGGAGCACCTGCTTTGTTCCCAGTGTTATGATGGGGATGGTGGAGGAGGGTATCCCAGGTAGAGGGATGAAGACTCAGCTGACCCTGCAAACTTGCACTCCAATAGAGAGAACAAGATGCGATCAGAAGCAGTGAGGTTGACAGCGATTCAGAGTCCAGCTGCAGCCAGGAAAGCTCAAGGACTGGAGATACTTTTCTCAAGTCTCTTTCAAGGATTTAAGGGAAGGAAGCTTGTTTCTGAGGCTCCCTTCTCCAAGCAGAGAGTGGGGTGTATGGGATATGTGAAAGTCAGCTGTGGAGAGCACTGTAGGGGAATTTGCAGAGGGATAACAGGCATTTTGTCCAAATCTCTGAGCGGTGTGGGGTTATGAAGAGAATCACAAGCCTGTAAATGAAATAAACAAGCAGGAGTCTTTCTTTTCCAGTCCAGATGCCCCAAAAGGTAAATTATGATGTCTTAGATTGTTACAGTGCTAATCCAGACGTGGGGAGCAGGTAGAAGCAGGGAATGTTGCCCATGATCACTGCTGGACAAGAGCATTTGCGGGCCCTTCTAGTGTATGTGGTTAACTGCTATTGAGGCTGGAGTAGTAGCTCAGTGGGAAACCCGCTGTGTCACATACATAAGGTCCTGATTCAATCTCTAACCCTGCCACCCCACAAAAGTGCTAATAACTACAATGAAGTTAGCTCACTAACTTCATTAACATCTTATGATTCTGTTGCTAGGTTGTCTTAAACATGTGCCCACGTGCCGTTGGGCTGAGTACTGATTGGTGACTGTGGTGGCAACTTTTGCAGCATTAATCTCCTGTATCTTAGAGTTAAAATGTCCTTACCGTTATTCTACCTTATCTAAATGCTGGCTTTGCCATGAGATGTGGCTTTCGTGTGTCCTGCCCTTCTGGTTATGCACAATGGTTGTATACGCTGTTCATGCAGCAGCGGACCAATGTAAAGCCTCTCTCCAGAGATTTCGGTTCCCTGAAGGAACGCTGTTTCTCAAATTCAGATACACTACATTAAAATATTTTTTTAGCTTTTGTGAAATTGGACTTATCTACTAGATCACCCGGAAGAAGTACAAAGCTTTTTTATCTACAGCAAACCCAGATAGCCTCTCCTCCCTTCTCTCGACCCTACCCAGAACAAAAGAGATACACTCCCATAGTCCTGAACAGTTATTAGCAACATATCTATCAAATCGAGAGCAGAGGGCCGCTTTGTGGAGTCGTTTTGAGACCTCCCTAATCCCTTCCTAAGTAAACACTGATGCTTCCCCTGTTACTCCCATTCAATGGACTTTATCCTATTTTTCTAGCTTAAGGGACTTGTGTTCTTTCATAACTGAGATTTTCAAAGCAGATGTTAGGATCCTTACGGTGTCCTTTGACTTGTAGGGTTTGAGTCACAGTTCCTCACAACTGCAGGAGAAACACAACTACACAACTGACTTGCACTTAATGTGTTTCTATGGAAGAACTGAGTAAGTACAGAAAGCGAGAACCAGCTCCTGCTGTCGCAGCCCCACTTGTGTATCACCTAATTCTCAGCAAACTGTCTCAATTGCTTCATGCACCGGCCACTTTGCAGGCATAAATCTCACAGTTCCCTCTTCTTCCTTTCTTCTCCTCCCCTTCCTTCTTCTGTTTCCTTTCTGCTTCTCCTCCTGCTTTTCCTTTCTCCTTTTCCCCTCTTTTCTTCCTTCTTTCCTTTCTTCTTCCTTGGTCTTGCATTTCCTTATTCTCTCTGCTATTTCTACTCTTTTTCTCTGTATCTCTTGGTCCCTTCAAATAAAGACAAGTGCATAATACAGGTCCACTGTACTGTGCAGTCATTTATTTCAAAGGTAGACCATAATGAAGATGTCAAGAGTAAAGAACCACTTCCATCACACCATAGTCAAAGAATTGTGGTCACCACCGTCACTTCAACAGACTGGTGTCAGGCCTACTCACTTCACAAGTAGTTTCCCACAGTGAAACTCTTTGGAATGAAATAACTGTGGTACCCACATACAGGGGGAGGTAATCCCCCTCAGGAACAGTCATAGGGGAGGGGAATAAGGGGAAAATGGGAGGAGGGAAGAATGGGAGGATACAAGGGATGGGATAACCATTGAGATGTAACAAGAATAAATTAATACATAAAGGGAAAAAAAGAAACAGGAAGTCATGTTTCAATTCCTTGTGAGTAGAGTATTTCTATAAAATATTTGTAATTATTCTGCAAGGAAATCCATGTCTTTTCCCTTATTTGACTGGGCACTTTTATCAGCATTGAATAATGGATATTTATTTTAGTCTTTGTTATATAATCCATTATTATATTATTAATTTTGTGCAATTGCCATATCCTTGGCCATTAGGGCTGCTTTCATACTGACTCTTGTTAGTCTGGTATATTCCACCATTTTAAACAGCATTTCCTTTTTTTAGTCCTCATATTACAAGATATTCTGAGATCTTGTATATTTCCTGTCCTAATCCAAACTTAACTATTTCTGTAAGGAGATCTTGGGCCTTTTACTGGAGAATGATATAAGAGACAGACCAGACAGTTAGATGTGTTGGTTGCTACAGGAGTGCTGTTACTTCTCCATTCTCTCAGGAGGCAGGGCTGGGAAATGTGCAGGCACAGGCTTGTCTTTCAGCATCTGGTGGTGGGTGGCCTGTGTGTTTCTGGATGAGAATGGACAGACTTTGAGATCATAGGTCCCAAAGTCCCATTCCTTGCTCAGGGGCAGCTTAGAACACTCAGGTTGAGGCCAGGTTCCCGATCTCTCTGGAGGAAAATGAGTTTTCAACTGGGCGATACAGTTTAGCTTTTATAGAACAAGAGTGCTGGAAACTTGGGAGCTCCACAAGCCCATGATGATACCTGAAGTGTTACAGCTCTTCATGCCAAAAACATGGCAGAGGAAGCAGGCAGAAGCCCAAAACCAGCCAGAAAGCAATGAAATATAGTATCATACGGCAATAGAAAATTGGGAATTCCAATTTGTGTTATTTTGACTTGTTAGGGGTGAGGAGGTCATAAGAGGATGAACATGCAAGGACAGGGGAGTGAATTGGATCTTTGATCATGGTGCATGATGTAAAACTCCCAGAGAATCAATAAGAATGTAATGTTGAAAAATTAAAATAAAAATTGAAGTCATTTTCTATATTAAAAGTGGATTTGAAGCTAGAAAAAAAAAAAGAAAGAAAATTGGGAATTCCAAAGGGCTGTGATAATAACACAATGTTACAGCTGTTTGGAGAGGCTGCTGTACTAAGTATGGTAGTGGATGCGAGAGCTGGGGGAAGGGCGAGGGGGTAGGGCGATGCTCCAAAGGCTGGTCCAATGAGACTCAGGCCCATTGGTGCTCCACTGGGGGTTAGCACCAAGCTGATGTAGAGAGGCTGCTAAGTCAGCTCTGCCATAGCTGCCTTGGCACCTTTAATCAACAGTCAAGCCACTGTAGGCTTAGATTTTTCTATACCTACATTATTTAGGGCTCTTAAACACTTCAACCTCACTGCTAACCCACAGACCAGAGGAAGGAGAGAAAGAATGTTAATAGAAAAAAGGGACCTGCTTAGATGTAGTTCCTTGGGCCAATTCTACTCTGTGTTGTCAAGATACCAGCAATCCTGTCCAATAGCCAACACCAGACAGCACACGAATCCATAGAAGTGGCATGATGCAGCAGAAACAGCAAGGCTCTGACAAATCAGCACTAGTCAGTGGAAGCAGCCAGAATCAGTCAGAGTGCCACAAGAAGTTCTCTGGGACATTTCTCTATGTGAAGCAAAGACCAGCAAAGACCAGTAAAGAGTTCCACGGCATAGCAATGCAAAAAACATTCCCCACTGTCCATGGGACTCTATTTATACTCATTCCGAACATCACCGTGCCCTCTCACAAGACAGCTTCCAGCAAAACATCACATGCCCTCTCACAAAACAACTTTCAGCAAAACACCATGTGACATAACTGAGTCTTCAAAGAAACCAGAAACTTCCACTTCAAGCCCCAGGGATTCAATGGCAAGTTTTCCCAAGAGTAAATGGAGTCTCAGACCATCATGAAGGAGGAGTGGTGAGCAAGAAAGAATGCCGGCCAGTTATTTATAAACCTTGGGCAGTGAGGAGGAGATTGTGAGTGAATATGTCTGATTTGCTAGGGTTAGGGGTGCCAGGATAATTAATCTACATACAATGCTACAGTACCTCAATTTATATGCAGTAGCACAGAGTCCTATCACAAGAAGAAAACCACAGTACTTCATTACCCTATAGGTGAGGGGATAACCTCTAAGTACAATTAAAAGTCATTTGTTGGAGGCTAGGATCTCCTCAGCATAGGATAGGGTATTTCCAGGAATTCCCTGTGCTTGCTGACCAAGTTCCTATTCAGGAAAGGGTCAGGCCTCTAACCTTCCTTGAGGGCCATGTGACACTCCTTACAAGATCTGGTATTACCAGATCAGGTGGAGTGGAAACCACTCTGGGAAAAGGGAGTCCAACATCTTAGTCGGAGCACAAATGGCTCTCCAGAGACGTAAGATTTCAACCTTCTCCAGCAGAGTCCCAACCAGGCTGATTGATGTGTATCTATATACCTGTAGTATTTTCTTTGTCTACCCTGATTCACATCTATATTGTTAGTTGGAATTCTTACCTAGCATTCTGTCTCTGTCTACTCCCATCTGCATCTATATTCTTTAATATTTTATTAATTTATTCATATTACATCTCAATTGTTAGCCCATCCTTTGCATCCTCCCATTCCTTCCTTCCTCTCACTTCCCCCCTACAACCCTCCGCTATGTCTGTGACTGAGAGGGACCTCCTCCCCCTGTATATGTTTATAGGGTATGGAGTCTCTTCTTGGTGACCTGTTATCCTTCCCCTGAGTGCCACCAGGCCTCCCCATCAAGAGGACATGGTCAAAAATGGAGCACCAGAGTTTGTATGAAAGTCAGACCCCACTCTCCACTCAATAGTGAAGAATCTATATTGTTAATGGGACTTCTTTACTTAAGTTCTTAATGCTCTCTCAGTACTGTGTGGCTCCTACTAGTTTCTCTGTTACCACTCAATCTGACAGCCTGAAGCCTCTCCACAGTTTTTCATAACTGCAACCCAAATGAACAACATTTTTCAAAATACCAAATCAGTGCTCATCATTTTTAAGATCCTAAAAACTATGAGAGACTGAAGAGTCACGATGACTAAACCTATATAGGTCTGGAGAGACAAGAGCATGAGGTAAAACTAAGGAAAGCCCAAAGGCACAGACTTTAGTTAATAATTGAGTGGCAGCATTGGCTCCTCAGCTATGACAAATGCACCAAAATGATAAAAGACAAAAATAAGTGAGGGCACATGGGGACTCTGGGAAATGCCTGAAACTTTTCTGTAAATACAATTTCATTCTAAAATAACATTCATTAAATCTTAAGAAGCAATAAAGGCCTAGAAGCAACTAGCATAGATAAGGCAAGAAAACAGTAGAGCTGTCATCTCTTTTCATAATAATCATTGTCATTCTGAAAATGAAAAGTGAAAAGATATTGTTTGTTGCTTAATTTGAGTCTCTTTGGCAGCTAATGAGGCAGGGCTTTTTTAAAAGTTCTTATTGCCATTCGTATGCATGCCCTTTATTTGTTTTAGTTGCAAATATATTCTTCTGATTTGCTGTTGATTGACTTCAAAGGCTGTCAGGGACAGTCTTGAATTACATTGCTGTCTTTGTCAGTGATTAACAGGAACCCTGCATTTAAAAAGATGAATCCTCAGTCACCCACAGATAACAGTTTAAAACATGTGTAGGTCTGGTTCTCAAATCTACTTGGAACACTGTAACTATAAACAGACAGGGCTGGTGTTGAGAATTTCTTGGCTATAATACACTTTTGGTATGACCTTAACAAGTTAGTTAGCCACTTATGCCTAGGTTTACATATCTTTGAAACACAGACAAAAGGTGCATTACTATTGTATCCCATATGATAACATATGTGTGTAAATTACCTAGCATAGACTCAGAAATAAAATATGTAATCCACAAATAGGAGGATGGAATATGTTATATTTTTCAAACGTGGGGTCATATGATCATTCCAATATTAGTATCTTGTATTTTATATAACAAAATACCAACTTCTTTGGGATTAGATATGCCTTATTGCTTTGAAGATTCAAATGTTATAATTTTTCATTTTTAAATGATAATGAGAACAAACATATGCTTAAAATGATAAATACTACAACAAAAAAGATACTCTCTAGATATCATCATTCCCTGAAATCTGGTTGCTTTTAAATTTTCCATGTCACATAAGAAAATGGGTTCACCCCAAAGCAAAAACAGAGGGTCCTAGTATCTTTGGCAGACCTTTCTCTATCATAAACATCAAGTCCCTAAACTAGATGGTTCATCTGAGTTTGCAATTAGTCTTCAAACTTAATGAGCTTCAAAGAAACACATGGAATAGATTTAATATTGACTGACTATCAAATGGGCAGCTGCTTTGCAATTCCACAGGTGTTGTGATTTTTGTCGTGCACATTGCTGCTGTTCCTCTTGTTCAAGGACACAGGGACGATTGTGGCTGTCTTCCTACTTGAAAAAGATGATCCCAGGCAACAGTACAGAAAATGTTATTTAGGTTATTCTTAGTAAATAGAACCTTAGAAATAAATTTAGTAAGAGAGTCAGCACAACATTAGGACATTGAATTCCTGGATATTTGGCTAGATTTTCCTAGGTGCAACATCTATGGGGGTCTCATTATTTCAGTACACATAAAATACACATACAATTTTTTTCTTGGATGCTGGAGACAAACATCTTTACTAAGGATGTTACCGAAATTTTGGCAAACACTTTAAAACAGATTTGCAAATATAATGCTTTCCTTTTCAACCAGCAGCAACTTGAAAGGGTGATACAAGACAACACAACCTGAATCAACATTAGTTCAAAATCCTTACATTTTATCCAGTGCTTCAAAATACTGGTAGCATCGGGCAATGGTGGGATATGCCTCCAGACAAATCACTTGGGAGGCAGAGACAGACAAATCACTGAGTTGGAGGCCAGCCTCATCTACAAAGTGAGTTCGAGGAAGCCATGGCTACATAGAAAAACAAACAAAAAAGCAAAAGAACAGAGAGACAGACAGACAAAAATCCTAATAGCAGTGCCTTGTGTACTATAATAATAGATCATAAGCTCTCTCCTTCTCCCTTCATTTCTCTTCTCCCTCTTTCTCATCTCTCTCTCTATATATGTACCTTTACACACATGCACGCACACATACACACAAGAATATATTTATGTGTGTATACACACACACACACACACATTGTTAATTACTCATTGAGCATTTATGTCTGGACAGGGCTTTTTAACTGTCACCACATCAATATTAGGACATTTCCAATATCCCCCAAAAGAAGCCTTGTACACATCAGATGTGACTCTGTACTTCCACAAGCACACTCACCCCCCTCAATAACTGTAAGAACCACAACCTGTTCTCTTTAGTCATAGATTTATATGCTCCAAATGTCTCACATCACATAATATGTGGTCATTTGTAATCTATTTTCTTTGTATGTGTTCAAGATTCACTCATTTTCTAGCACATATTATTACTTCATTTTTAATGTTTAAATAATATTCAGCCTTATTCCACATTTTAGGGATCCATATATTAGTTGTTGAAGATTTAACTTCTTTCTGTCATTTGGCTCTTCTGAATAATATTTCCATGACCATTCATGAACAAGTTTTTATGTAGACACAGGTTTTAGGTTCTCTTGAATAAGATACATACAAAGGAAATTGATGAGTGAATCTTCTGAGAAACTTCTAGAAGATAGTTCTCAAAGTAGCTCTAGCATTTCATATTCCCACCAGCAGGCTATTTCTAGCCTTGACTAAGCAAAGTGTTTCCAGGCTTTTTCTGTTCTGTATTATGTCTAGAGATTTTCTGATGCCAGGAAAGGCCACTTTGCTAGTGACTTTTGCCCAGTCTGTCAGTCTGAAATCTGACATGCCCACTGAGCAGCGTGTGACTCACATTTTCCTTTGGGAAGAATAGTAAAAAATATGTCAGAGCCTCACATGGTGGGTAATAAATGATGAATGAATGCAAGCATGTACAGTGTCCCACTCTACCTCTGGAACATTCTGGTGTGGATATGAAATGGCCCCAAAGGCACACTCACCTACAGTCTTGGTCTCCAACCAGTAGAACCACTGAAAGACAGTTAGAATGTGAGGATATTGTTCTCATCAATGCACCAGACAATGAATTCCAACCCATGGCCTATAGGTTGTCCTAGAATAACTGTGAATGTGGCTCAACACATTTGTAGATGACAACATCATATTGCAATGTAAAAGTCTGATCACATCTGTAATATAGCATGGATAAATCCATAGCTGAATAAGCTATTTGCAGGTGATGTGTCATCGGAAGTAGTCTAGACTGTCTCCTTGAAAGCTCCCTGTCACTAGTTCCTTGCTTACTCACTTTTTGCTTCCTGGCTACCATAAGGCCAACAGGTAAGCTCTCACATGCCCATATATTCAGCCCCACAAATGCCAGAAAGAACAGGGCCAACAGTCTGTGTGCTGAAATCAGGAGACACAACAAACCTTTCCTCCCAGAAGTTGCTTTCTTAAGTATTTTGCCATAGTGACAGGAAAACTAGAACCCATGAAGCCTGAATTTAATTTAAGTCATAGACTTAAAATATCTGGGGAACAACATGTCCATACTGTTCAGGTAAAGGCCATTTGAAAAGTTGTTATTCTCTGAACTGTAACTATATACATAACATTTGCATTTTATTAGATATTATAAATAATATGTATATGAGTTAAAATATACAGAAGTGTATGCATAGATGATATGCAAATTACACACCACCTTATAAAAGGATGTTGGGCATCTGTGGGTTATGTTGTCCTTAAGGAGTCTTGGAATGAGGTCACCAGTTCTTAGCCCAGTATCCATCACTTACTAAGTGTTTGGCAGCCACTCTTAATACTCAACATATGAAAACAGTAAACTGGGGAAGGCAAGCATTCCTCTGCCACCATGAGCATTTAAGAAGAACGAAACATAAATGGGGGAGGTGACTCTTTGTATGTTCAGATCTCTTGTTACATGGCTGTCTGTGAGCTTGATGGAGAGAAAGGATTCCTGTCCACAGCCACTCCATTCTTCTTGCTGAACAAATGTGATTTGTGAGCTGAGTGTTCATCATCCCCTTCCATCAGGCTATTTATGGCCCTTACAATTTCATTCTTGATGAGAATGCATAAAATATTATTGGCCCTATGTGCTTGCTTCGTAATACACAGAAAGTACACAGGTGTTATTAAATATTGTTAAATGCTGGGCAGAATAGGTTCACTAAAATGCTAGAATGTGGAGACAATTTGTTAACCCCACTGATGCCATAGAAAGTAATGACAGCACGTCCCTCATTCATCCTTGCACAGAGACGATTTTTAAGGTTCAGAATAAAAAGCACAGACCAGGGCTCAAAAGCCTTATTCACATGTTGTCTCCAGCATTCATGTTACCTTAAGGAATTCATTTTAGTCTCTGGATATCAGGCCATTCATAAAAATGATTTGTATACAGTGTCTAGAAAGCTTTGGTACTCTTTAATTCTATGAAAATACTCAGGGCCCAATTTATTGCCATGGCTTTCTCCTCCTGGGGGAATTCTCTACACATTTTATACGTGGAGTTTTGGGACGAGGTGAGATGAAACACTAAGCACGGGGAATCTCAAGGTGGTGCATACTAAATCACTTGCATTTGGCACAGATTCTCCAGCTGAAGACAGAATCTGAGCAGGAAAGTGCATGGGTAGTAAAGAAAAGCATTCATGGTTCTTAGAAACAGGGACCAACACTGTCCCAAAGGGAGCTGTTCATTTTGGCTGGCTTCCGGCACTTCTACATTTAAATTTACTATGTCTCTATCTCCATCTACTCCTTCCCCGCCTATTGTGTACTGTGCTCTAGCTCGCTGGCCTTGTTACTTTTCTATGCGCCTTCCTGTTGTTTCATCTCCTTGACTCCTCTAACATTGATGGTTCCTAACGAGCATCATGAATTTCTCCCCTCGCATGATGGGTGCTTGTGTATGTGCTGATAAAAGAAAACAGAAGAGCGAATAGGGTAGAAGGAATGCAGGGAGAAAGGCATAGCTCTGTCTCAAGCACATGTGCTCTGGGCAGAGATGCCCAACATGCTCAACACAGGAAGACAGACAGACAGAGGCCATCTCTAGCAAGCAATCTAATCAAAAACTTCTGCACTGCTTCCAGTTTTTTTTAACTCTTTTCAACCCAGGTCATCTGACAAGTGATTGTCGATGCTGAAATACCAGTACACACACACAAACACACAGACACACACACACATATACACACACAAGACACATACACAGACACACATACACTCGCACACAGCAAAACAATTTTTGTGACTACTACACTTTCCAAATAATAAGTTACAGTGTTCAAAGAAAGGCCTGTAAATGAAAAAGGTACTGAGAGAAGCAATGTGTGCATTTTAAAACCTCAGATGAAGAAGGACTCAAAACACCAGTTACATTGGGGTGCTCACAGCTCTGTTCTGTATATTACATACAAAGCAAGCTTCTCCATTTTGGTAATAACATGAGTTTAGTGTCTGATTTACAGTTCAGACGAAAAGTCACTTATGCAATTAAGAGTACACACTAGCCTACGGCAGCATACCATTTTTCACATTTCAGAAGACATTTTCCTATCCCTGAAATACTGTAACTCAGGGGAATATAACTGAAAAGCAATCCTTAAAATTATAAAATCAGGGGAATGAGAAGTACCACTTATCCTCCGATTGAAGGACAGTGACAGGAACTAGAGACTGGCCTTCCAAATGTAGTAGTACCATGACAAGAACTGGGGGCTGACAAGATGGGTTGGCAGGTAAAAGCACTTGGCACCAAGTCTGACAACCTGAGCTTCATATCCTGGACCCATTCGGTAGGAGGAAGGCACAATTCCTGCAAGTTCTCTTCTCTCCACCATGCACACACGGCGACACACATGCAAACTCCTGCAGATACATATTGTGCACACAGGCACAAGCAAATAGATGTACAGAGAAATTTCAAATGGGGAAACTGGAGCAAGATACATGAGCTGGCAAATAAAAATAGCATATCCTATTCTACAGAACTTATTTTACAAGAAAATCTATTTTGTAATCATAATAACACTCTGACACAGAGTGTTGATCATTAATGGGTTATTGGGAGTTAAACTGTCACTGTTTTAGTGAGTTTCAAGTATTTAGATAAGTTTCTCCATCCTACTTTCTGAACGCTTTCTCCCTATGGCCAAACATTGCTCCCAAGTCTTTACTCCTTTCCTGTAATTGACTGTAGATTTTTATTGCCCTGTGGCTTCGCAAGGCACCCAGAACATAGGTAAAGTCTACAAGCCATAGTGACACTGGTGTGCCCATGTGACTTTTCTATCCAATACATTTGAGCCTTGTGACTCTTCCATCTGTCCGATGATTCTTTTCTTCCTGAGGTAAAGCTGTAGTCACACTGAAAAGTATGTGGGGAAGAGGAGGGGAAAAGAGCTGTAGCTCTCTAATGCGATCACTTCAATGAGGGTTAAAGCAAGTGTATTAAACAGAAAAGTAAGATTCCAAGCAGAACCAGGCCCAGTGGCAGAAACTTGGAATCCAAAATATTCAGGAGGCTGAGACAAGATAATAATTTTTTTTTAAGTTCAAGATCTAGCTGGGCTACAGTGAGTCCAAGGCTATCCTGGGAAAATGAGTGACACCTTCTTTCAAAATAAAAATCAAAATGAGGGCTGCAGATAATACCCCAATGGCAGAGTGCTTACCAAGAATCGAAGAGGCCCTAACTTCAGGCCACAGTACAAGAAAACCAATCTAAACAGAGTTAACATCATGGCCCACACCTATAATCCTAGAGATTGAGATGGTGAAACAGGAGGCTGGCCAATATAAGGCCAACATGGGCTATGAAGTAAGTTCGAATCCAACCTATGCTCGGTAGTAAGACCCAATCTCAAAAAAATAATCAAAAATATTTTAAAATCCAAATAGAATATACAAAATGTTTATAGTAAAGGGGTATTTTTAATAATTCTTCTTCTAAAAATCCCCATGCTTACAAATTGGCTGATCATATAAGTTCCCTGACATATATGATCCTATAAGATTCTATCTGCTCTCCTTTGCATTAATCACCTTTCTTAAATTTCACCCTGAATGCCAGTGATCTCACTATGAAAGTTTTGGTCACCAAGGCTAACACCAGAGTTTGATACCTAGAACTCACCTTCAAAAGTTGTATTCTGATCTCCATATGCTCACTATGGCATGTGCCTGCCTGCACAAATACACACACATACAGAGAGAGAGAGAGAGAGAGAGAGAGAGAGAGAGAGAGAGAGAGAGAGAGAGAGAGAGAGACAGAGACAGACAGAGACAGAGACAGAGACAGAGAGACAAAGAGAGACAGAGACAGAGACAGAGAATGAGGTATTTTTAAAGATTTTTAAAACATATTTTATTAATTCTATGAGAATTTCATATACTTCTCTTAGATGATATCTATCTCCGTTCTCTTAACTCTTTCCAGATCCACCTCTCTCCACCCCCTATTCATCCAAGTTTATACACTCTTTTAAAACAACAACAACCAAACAACAACAACAACAAAACCTACAATGAATCCAGTTTCCCCAGCCCATATAATCTTCTGTGGCTATCCCCTGGAGTGATTAAAACTATCAGAGCCAATACCTTAAGGAAAGTCTCATCTCAAAGAATAACCAATTGCCAGTAGCTCCTCTGCTGGAGCTAGGACTTTGTGCCCACCTCCCTCTCCATGATGGATTCTATTTGTCTTGTGTAGTCCTTGCTGCTCTGCTCCTCAGGGGTCCTGAGAAGCTTGCCCTCAGCCTCGGGCACGCACTTTGCTCAGAGGACTCAGGGAACCAGACAGACAGGAGTGTGGGTCAGTGTACCTGAAGCCGCAAAACTGTAAGAAAACACAGTGGCCTCTCTCCTGGAAAGGCCTCTCTCTCTGCTCTCCAGCAGAGAGAAACCAGGTTCTCCTGTCTCTCTGAGGGAAGGGGCCCCAGCTGCTTGGGAAGTGCAAGTCAGCGAGAAGCACAAGTTGAAATGAGGCAGCCAAGAAGCAAGGAACTAGACATACTTTACATCACCCGTATCTTGTTCCCAGGGTTCCCAGCTGGGGAAGATTAATGATTACTTTTCTCCTTTTGTACTATGTGTAGCACCTTCTACAACTATGGCCTGATAGTAGAAGTCACTCGTCTCAATTTTTTTTAATTCACCTTGATATCCTGTGTGGAGAAATCAGTGATTAAACTGACAAACTGTTATGTCCTGGCTTACAATTCCAATACAACAAATGGTAGGATTCCAATTATTTTCTGAATCTTTTTTACAATCTTACTTTTTAAAATTCTCTCCTCACATTTATTTTGTGAACTATTGATATCATGAATTTACATAGTACATGTGTTAAATATGCTGATGAATCAATTTTACTGAATTTTAAAAAGAACTAAATTTAGAGCATATGTTTATCCCAGTACTGTCTGGATTTTTTAAAATTAGGTGAACCAATTAAAAAATTAATGTGGACTTCACACATAGAAGGCACTCAATAAATTATATTGAAGGTAGTGTGAGAAAGATCAGAACAATAGCTTTGGTATACATAAAATACAGCCAGAGGATCAGGTATCACATGCAATGCCAGCTTCTCTCAAGAATTTACGAATACTCAAATTTGATCATTCCTTATTTTGTAGACCTTCAAAGTCTTATAGTGTTTATCTGATATTCTGTATTTAGTGAAAATGCTTTATTAACCATTTCTGTATTTTATTTCTCATATCCAAGTACTATTCAGACACAACCCTGCTTAACTTCTGAGTTCATACACTATCGAGCACATTCAAGGCATCATGGCCAAAAGCTAAACTTAATTCCTGAAAGTAGATCATCTTTATAGTAATTATAGTTCTTCTGTCCTTAAAGACTTTCACTTATACAATTCCAAGTTCTTCACCAAAATAACCTCTAATTACCGTTCTTGTGTGTAAAGCTTACACGCTGTATTGATTCTGCATTCTTCCTTCCGTGTCCTGCTTTGAATTGCAAATTCAGGTGTCTTTAGATGTAAGAGTAGCTAACTTGGCACTCAGGTCTCCTGTTCCTTTCATCTCTGGACACAACATCTCTTGTCTTTACAAAAAGTAAATATAGAAAAGCAAAGAAACCACAAAACCAAATCAACAAGCCCCGAGCCAAGTTCTGTTCATAGGGATCTGCCAGACAGAGCATCTATCTTAGAACATCAGAGTATTCTTCCCGACGTTTACCCTGGTATGGTTCAATTAAAACTACCCACTGTCAGGTCCCATACATCACTGTATTCACTTAGAACTTTCAGCTTTAATTAGTTCCGTACATTCAACAGGGAGAAATCTATGCAATACTTTCAACTGCCATGAAAATCGCTTCACAAATTGTGACTGGGCTGTGCTTTCAGAGAAGTCAAATCAAACACCATTTGGTAAAATGTGAGATGATTAGAGCGAACAGTGAAGTTAGAAACTCCATGCCAAGGAGATCAGTGAACCATTAGAAACTGAAAGGCACTTCCAGAGTGGCACTTTGATAGACTCCACTCTTTTGAAGGTGTTAATAGCCACACATCTCTGAGAAGGTCTCTCAGGAGCCTTAATGCTTAGGGCTGGCCCTCTGGAATGACCTCTGAATCTCTGGGTCTACAGATCTAAGTCCAAGATGCTTAGAAAAAATGGTGCTTGTGAGACCTGAGCTACTTGCTAGGGTTTTGCTGAGAATGAAAAGATGATATTCCCCTTTCACCCATTTAATGGCCGAGTAGCTTCTAAGTGGACAATTTGAATGTCTTTATAATGGTAAAGGTTGCAGAGAAATCTTATACATGCTAATGGGTGAAGAGAAGAAAAAATGAGTGAAAAAGTTAGTGTCCGGTGACAAACTGGTTTTCCCTTCTGGGGATGAGCTAAGCTCCTCCTTGTTTGGTGATACGTGGATCCTTAAGGGGCTATGAAATCAAATAGCTCTGGAGCCAGCAGGCAAACACAAATGATCAGAATGTGATCAGTTTGCCACTTGAGTTCCTTGTAATTTCATGTCTTGAATCACAGAATTTGTCACTATCATTTCTACTGGTTGGTATCTTGTAGGAATCTGGAACCAACCCCATCAGCGGTTTTGTTGTTGTTTTGTTTTGTGACTTTTAAAATTTTTTTTTAGTTCTCTTTTTCTTTCCTTCTGTTTATTTTTTATTTTTATTAATTTATTCATATTACATCTCAATTGTTATCCCATCCGTTGTATCCTCCCATTCCTCCCTCCCTCCCACTTTTACCCTATTCCCCTCCGCTATGTCTGTGACTGAGGGGGACCTCCTCCCCCTGTATATGATCATAGTGTATCAAGTCTCTTCATGATAGCCTGTTATCCTTCCTCTGAGTGCCACCGGGCCTCCCCATCAAGGGGACATGGTCAAATATGAGGCACCAGAGTTCATGTGAAAGTCAGTCACCACTCTCCACTCAACTTGAAGAATATCCTGTCCATTGGCTAGATCTGGGTAGGTGTTCGATGTTTACTCCATGTATTGTCTTTGGTTGGTACCAGTTTGAGCAGAACCGCTGAGCCCATATCTGCCTGTCATAATGTTCTTGTAGGTTTCTAGGACCCTCTGGATCCTTCTATTTCCCCATTCTCCCATACTTCTCTCACCAAGAGTCCCAGTAGGATGTCTGTGAGCAGATGTTTAAGTCACCTAAATAAAGGGGTAATGGAGAGAGGTCAGATTGTGGGATTTTAAGCAAGCTTCCATTGTTAAAATGCTGATAAGTATTCATGAGTTGGCTAAAGGAAACATGTCCAAAGGCTCAGCCCAACATCACAGATCCTGAATTTGCAGTCTACACTGCAGAGCAGTGGTAGTCACAGTGGGGCTTGATAAACACCTGTCCATAAATTGTCCCCAGCCTGTGACAAGACAGGGAGCCAACGCCAGAATGCAGATCATCTGCATCAGCAAGTGTGTTGTCTGGCCTGCCAGCCACTGCTTCTCTAGGGGGATTTTCTATCATAGAGTAAGTGGGACATTTACATTCTGGCAACAAGCTCCTAATCTCATGGGTTGCATTCTAAGCAGCACAGCTTTCTTAAGAATCCTTCACGGTCCATTCATGGTGTTACCACAAACCCCAAAAGATCAGCAGTGCCCTACAATGGAGAGGAAGAGAAAGGAGACAGTAACTGGTAGTAAGGTCTATCCGCACGTGGAATAAATGTAGTGTGAATGGGCAAAAAAAAACCTGGTCATCCAAGCCCATTACATTTTCTCTTCTCATATCCAGCCTTCAGTATCTCTCTGTAATGTAATGCAGCTTGCAGCTGGTTAACATACACTACATATAGATGTTTTTTGTGGTAGAACTTATTTATCTGTCAATAGTCTCTCAGCAGTGCTGTCTGCCATCTGTAATCTACCAAAGAGGGTACAGCACCCATGCCAGTATCCACTATACAGATGAATGAGAATGTTATATCAAAGATGTGGGTACATAAAATGAATGTATGCATCAGACTACCTAGGTCCTACAAAGAAAAACAGATTTTCAGTGTTTCCAGAGACTGGCAACTACTACAAATACTTTGGGTTTTTTGTCCAAGGCCAAGAAGGATGCACATTAGCTACTAGACACAGGATAGGAAACATCTAAGGGTGTAGCTTCTGAAAAAGTAGCCTGGGAGTTGGCTCAGTGGGTAAAAGAACTCAGCTTATAAGCCTGTCAACATGACATCAAAAAAGATTTTAAAGTCAGACATGGCAGTACACTTGTGTAATGCTAGAAATCCCACAGCAAGACGGAAAGCAGAGGAGAAGAATCACCTGGGAGCTTGCTAGCTTAGTGGCCTAGAGTGTACAACATGTATACAGTACACTGCATGTACCCTAAAGTATACAACTTGTATAGAGTACACAGCATGTAGCCTAGAGTATACAGCGTGTACACAGTACAAAGCATGTATCCTAGAGTATAAAGCATATACACAGTACAGAGAATGTAGCCTAGAGTACACAGCATATAAATAACACACAGCATGAAGCCGAGAGTATATGGAATATACACAGTACACAGCATATAGCCTAGCGTATACAGAATATACATGGTACACAGCATGTAGATTAGAGCACACAGCATGTACACAGTACACAGTATGTAGCCTAGAGTACACAGTACATAGCATGTATCCTAGAGTCCACAGCATGTACACAGTGCACAGCACGTAGGCCAGAGGACTCAGCATGTACACAGTAGACAGCATGTAGCCCAGAGTACACAGCATGTAAACAGTACACAGCATGTAGCCTAGAGTATACAGCATATAGACTAGAGTATACAGTGTATATAGAGTACACAGCATGTAGTCTAGAGTATATAGCATATACAGAGTACACAGGATGTAGTCTAGAGTATATAGCATGTACACAGTACCCAGCATATGGACTAGATGATACAGGAATGGTAGAAACAAGAAAGGAATGAACTCACACACACAAGCTGCTCTCTGACCTTGACATATGCACCATGGTACTTGTGCACTCACAATGACATATGTGTCATACATACATACATATATACATACATACACACATACACACATACATACATACATACACACTAAATAAATGAATATTTTTACAGAACTGAAGGTAGCAAGTATGATAAAAATTAAGATTAAAGTTTTTAAACATTGACTTAGTAAATGGTTAATCAGTCATCTTCTAAACTGAGAGTAGATTATTCTTTCTTGGAATATATAAAAGAGTCAAAGGTGGAACAGCTAAGAAGATATCAATAAAGAACATGGTTTAGGGCATGAAGAACTGTGTTCAGATTCTCAACATTCATGTAACAGCCAGGCATGGTGTCCCAGCACCAGGGGACAGAGACGGGAGGATGCAGGTTCAGTGAATGACCATGTCTCAGAAATAAGGTGGAAAGCAATTGAAGAAAAAACCCAGAACCAACCTCTGGTAGACACAACAACAACAACAACAACAACAACAACAACACACACACACACACACACACACACACACACACACACACACACACACACACTGTAGACTCCAAGTCCTACACAAAGCCGTAAGTATGGCTGATGGGAGACTGGATGGCAAAGTTGCAGCCCGAGACTGTTGCTGCAGGAGGCAGTTTTCAACATCTCCTCTGTGCTAAAGCTCCTGGCAACAGTGCTGTTACTGACAGGACCTCAGGCTCTTGAACTTCTTCATTCTTTCACAATTTCCAATCCATATGTTGGAGGGTTGGGGCCTTTTTTCACATTTAGAAATCATTATTTTTCTAATCTCCTTAGTGTATTCCCTCCTATGCTTGGTGCTAGTAGAAGAAGGGAAATACTTTAAATGCTTTGTTATGACTTTATTTCATTCTTACCACTCAAAAGTTTCTTTATTAAAATTTATGTCATTTATTTATATCCTTCCTTCTTCTATTGATGCCAACAACCTTCCTACAAAGACCTCAAAAGCTTCAGTGTCTGAGTCCTTTTTTCTTTCTTTCTTTTTTGTTTTTCTTGGTGTTTTAAGATAGAGTCTTACTATACAGCTGAACTGAGCTGGCACTTTCTGTGTAGACTAGGATAGCCTCATAATCATAGGGATCTGCTTATATGCCTCCCTATGGAATGCTGAAATTAAAGGCATGAGCTCCCATGCCTGGAACCGGCTGAGAACTTTCTTTTCTACCATATTCTTGCCAATAATCATAGTATGTTAAGGGGTTTCATATTAATTAATATGTTTTAACTGTTAAATCTCTAATTATTTTGTATGTGTGTATATGTATGTGTGCAAGTATATGTGAGTGCTTATGCCTGGGGGCTGACAGAGGCCACATGCCAATATCAGGCATTACACTCTACCTTTGGCTTTGAACCTGGACCTATGGAGCCTAGACTGGGTGACCAATGAGCCTTCGGGATCCTCTTCTCTCTATCTCCCAGCACTGGTATTACAGGTATGCACCACCATGACTGGCTTATTTTAAAAAATGAATGCTGGAGATCTGAACTCAGGTCCCCATGCTTACATAGCATGCACTCTACCTGAGTCATCACTCAGCCTCTTAAATCTACCACTTATTTAGTGCCTATCACGTACCAGTCATTGCACAGTCACGTATGTAATCTGTATTGCTCATATGAAAATCCTACAAGTTGTCATTCATCTACCACTTACAAAATAGAATGATTCAGAGTGATTATTATATGCCTTGATCTAAAAGACAGTCATCAATGGAATCAAGAGGAAGACACAAGGCTGCTGGTGATGCAGCTCAAGCTCATTGGCAGAGTCCTTAATCATAAAAAGGATGGCTACTTGAATCACTACATTGTTGGAGCCATTAGCTTGAAATTATTTCCAAAACACAAAAATAATCTCACAATATTTATATCATTCAGGAAAAATAAGTTTATAAATGTTTCATAATTTGTTCTAATTCACATGGATAGTCAAAATTCAGACACAGAATACTCTTGCTTTCTGTCCAGACCACACTGACAGAGACAGAAGCATCTCTCCTGGTTACTTTGCTAACCCTTACTGTACTTTCCCTTTACTAGAAAAGTGACAAATCTTCCTCACAAATGTGCAGTTTGTTCGGAGCTTGGCAAAACAGGATCCTCTCTAGTCTGTGTGGCATCATCTGGGGTAACCTGGGGAGCTGCTTTTTATGTAGTTCAGTTATAGGGTGCCATGTTTTCACTGGATCTATCCAGCAGCTCAGCCTGAACATACCATCATGAATCTCTCCAATTTGCCTGGCTTCCTCAGAGCACAGTAGCTGGGTTCCAGTGGCCAGAATCTCTATTGAAGGCAGAGAGAATGTGTTAGGAAAAAAAATCCTGTTTGGTTTGGAAAGAGAACATAGAAGAGTGATCAAGTTTACATGGTGACCCTGTCCCCTGCCCAGACTGGCTTTGGCCATCCTGCTGACTTCCCATGCATGCCATTCCACTCCTCCACACTCACCTGCTCTGGCCTACAAACACCGCCCTTAACAGAGGCTTCCCTCCTCCCACAGGCACATTTGTTCTCAGCAACCAATGTCTGCTTTCCACAACAGTTGCCCCTACCTTGCCCCTGACAAGGACTCAATCCTGGTATTGAACACAGGCAGTACCACTACTAGCCACAGAACTTGACTACTACCAACATCTGCTTTCTCAACTGCCAAGGAAAAGTGGTCTCCCTAGTGCCTGTCACGGCCGGACACTGAATAAGATCATATCTAAAGCAGAGAACGGAGTGTTTGACTTGGGCTCATGTAACCTCAAAAGGAAGAAAAGGATATGAAGAGCAGGATTCTCCTAAGGAAATCGAGGCTTTTCATAACACTGAGGGGAAACTACTGAAAGTTCAGTCCTCACGCAGCCACATCCACACCTCTTATGAAAACTCACTGTATCATCAGCACTTCAGAACCCTTAGAATAAGTTTCCCCCTCTCTCAGTGTACCAGAGAAATAGAATAATGCAAGCCTCAAAACTGAGTGTGGCTGAACAAAAATACAGTGGTGAGTGGGATACATTTCAATTCATCAGAAAAGGCAAAGTCCAGTGTTACTAAGGAATGCAGAAGGAAAAGACAGAAGGGAGAAGGCAAAAGTTGTATAAGCACATATCAACAGTCACCTCAGCTTATCCTGAGCAGAGCTGCAGGGGTCTCCCAAGCCTTTCCAACTAAATGCTTCAGAAAAAAAATGAATGAAGAAAAATGGAGCATGGCTCACAATTTCAGAGGCTTATGTCCCCAGCCTGTAGGTGTGTTGACTAGCCATAGTAAGGTAGACTAGCAGCATTGGCTGGGGACCAAACCTTCAACAAGAGCCTGTGAGAGGCATTTCCTTTTTTTTTTTTTAATTTTAATTTTATTCATTGATTCAGATTACAACTCAATTGTTATCTCATCACTTGTACCCTCCCATTCCTCCTTCCCTCCTGCTGGCACCCTATTCCCCTCCCCTAGGTCTAAAACCAAGGAGTCTCATCTTGGTAGCTTCCTTATTCTTTCTTTGAGTGCCATCAGGCCTCCCCACCAAGGGGAGGGGGTCAAATATGGAGCACCAGAATTCATGTTAGAGTCAGTCCTCGCTCTCCACATAAATGTGGAGAATGTGCTGTCCACTGGGTAGATCAGAGTAGGAGTTCGATGTTTGCTACTTGTATTGTCCTTGGTTAGTGCAATAGTTTGAGCAGATCCCCCTGGGCCCCAATCCACCCATCACGATGTTCTTCTAGTACATTTCTAGCACCCTCTGGGTCCTTCTATTTCCCCATCTCCTATATTTCTCTTACCTAGAGTCTCAGTAGGATGTCCTCACATCTATCCCAATTTCCTGGTAAATGAGGACTTCCATGGGATATGCCTTTTGGGCTAGTGCCCAATTATATGTGAGTATATACCATGTGAGTCTTTCTGCTTCTGGGTTAACTCACTCATTATGATCATTTCTAGTCCCTTCCATTTGTCCACAAATTTTGGGACTTCCTTGTTTTAAATAGCTGAGTAGTATTCCATAGTGTAAACATGCCACAGTTTCTTTATCCATTCTTCTATCGAGGGACATTTAGGCTGTTTCCATGTTCTGGCTATTATGAATAAGGCTGCTATGAACATGGTTGAGCATAAAAACTCAAGAAATTAAACTCCACCAAGCCAAATAATCCAATTGAGAAATGGGGCTCAGAACTAAGCAGAGAATTCTCAACAGAGGAATATCAAATGGCTGAGAAGCACTTAAAGAAATGTTCAACATCCTTAGTCATCAGAGAAATGCAAATCAAAACAACTATGGGATTCCATTTTATACCCATCAAAATGGCTAAAATAAAAAATTCAAGGGACACTCCATGCTGGCAAGGATGTGGAGAAAGAGGAACACTCCTTCATTGCTGGTGGGAATGCAAACTTGTACAACCACTTTGGAAATCTATCTAGCGCTTTCTCAGAAAACTTGGAATAGAGCTACCTCAAGACCCAGCTATTCCACTCCTTGGAATATACTCAGAAAATGTTCCACCACACAATGAGAAGCATTTCTTAATCAAACTACAACAGTATGGAAGATGTGAAAGCTTTTTTACATATTCATCCTGTTGTATAACCACTTTTCCTCCCTATCCTGCCAATCTGAACACTTTACATATCATTAGTAAACATTCTCAAGGTGTTTAAGAAAACTCTAATCACTATGCTTGAAAGTATTAGCCTAGACTTTATGCCAGGACTCCTCTAAAGTTCCTTTCTCAATGGCAAGTCAGCCCTCCGCATGGAACGAAATCAACTCTAAGTGACCAGACCAATTTCTTGGATGTGAGGGACTGATACATTCATATATTACCTTCTCCTTCTGATGGTACTAAATGTACTCCTTGACTCCAGGTACTTAGAAAAGCATCTAGTGACTTTCAATTTTACTGTCTCATTTTTCTGTTGTTTTCAGTGCCCTCAAAAGAGAACCATATCCATAGAATACTTTTCCTGTTGAAGGCAAACATGATCCCAGAGCCTCTCCCTTTACCACTCAAACCAACAAGAAGCTCCTTTAAGTCCAGCACTGAGCAATATTTTTTACTTAAAATTAATGTCTTGTCCTCAAACAATTGAAAAACAGAATATATCCTTCATGGTGATAAGTAAAAAAGCATAAAGGTGA
The DNA here is from genome assembly GCF_964271855.1 of Acomys minous. Taxonomy (NCBI): domain Eukaryota; kingdom Metazoa; phylum Chordata; class Mammalia; order Rodentia; family Muridae; genus Acomys; species Acomys minous. The sequence continues at coordinate 80,953,145 of NC_140483.1, forward strand.
CTTTTAAGGAGATAAATTTATTCTGGCATGGAAGAAATAAAAACCTTTTGCTACTGGCCTGTGACATGAGCACTCCTAAGAAATGAGTTCTTCCCTTATTTGTAACTACCTGTAATCTGTCTTTGCTGTCATGTGTTAAATTAAAATACATCATTAACACATACATTTTGTCCTGACCCTCACATTGTTGATGGAATTTGCATTAAAAGTAATGTAAGCAATGTTCATAGCATGCTAGCATCAGATAGCCATGCAGACAGAACAGCATATTGTCCGGATGGATATGTGGTAGGAAACACATGCTGTAAATTATTTTAAATGGCACAGTTGCATTGCTTCCATTTACAGAGACTATCAAGTAAGGCAGTATAAAGTGTTTTGAGTTAATAGAATCATAAAAGAATTAAGCTGATCCCATAGAGATTTCTGGAAATAACATTATATGAAAATATTTGTGCTGTTTAAAAAGACAGCCTAAAATCTTGAAATAGAAAGATATGTAGTATAAATGAATTAGACTTTTGGTTCTTCAATGAATAAAATCAATAGTCTTGAATTTAATCTTCTGTTATCTAGACTCTAGATGTGATAGAATATAAAATACATAAGCTATTCTCTTTAAAAGCCTTGTCTGTGATTCATCACTTTAGTTTCCAGTATGATTTAAATTAATAACTGTCACTATTTCATTTCATTTAATACCCACAACAAAACTCAGAGGCATGTTTCACCATTATTAGCATTCTACTTTATAGCCAATAATAATTGAAACTTCTTAAATACCAGGCATATTTTTTAATTTAGGTTTGTAAACTCTGTTTATAGTTTAAATATTTCATGAAGTTTTCAATCTTTTACTTTTGAGTTTGTCTTAGGGTAGTGACATGTTAGCATAGTAAAGTCACTTACAAATTTTTCAGGAATCTTGGGAGCCAGTTGTAAAATGTACCTTTTATTTTTAACACATCTTTAAATATATTAATAAATTAATAAAAAATATTCATTAATAAATAAAATTTCTGTATCTTAAATTAGTTGACAATTGTATGCAATGTATTTTTATCATATTTACACCCCCCTCTTCTGAACACCTTCTGGATCTACCCAAGCTCCCTGCCAATCCAACTTTCTGTCCTCACTTTTCTAAGTCACTGAGTCTAATTGGTGTTACCCATATACTCTTAGATGTGGGGTCTTTTACCGGAGCATGGTTGATCTACCAGGGGCCATACCTTTAAAAACTGATTTTCATTCCTCAGCAACTATTCACTGCTCCTCAGCTCAAAGTGAGACTTCACTGCATGCTCCCTCTCCAAACCAAGATTTGTGACTGGCTTGAGCTTGTGCAGGTCTTGTGCTGTCACAACTACTGTGAGTTCATATGTTCTGTGTCCAGAAGTCATTGTCTCCTTACAGACAACCACTGTCTCTGGGTCTTAAAATCTTTCTGCCAAGTTATGAGTTCTCAGCTGTTCTTGCTGCTGAGTTGTTGCCCTACCACCATTGTAACCCATATATGTCAACTATAAATCTGATTAAATACATTCTCTTATTTAAAAAAATCTTTCTTCCCTTTTTATAATGATTCCTGAGCCTTAGGAGAAGAGAGGGTGAAACAGATGTCCCATTCAGAGATGAACATTCCATAGACTCTTAGTCTCTGCACTAGGTGTGTTTCTCTGTATTAATCACCACCTATCATCTTTGATGATAGTTGACAAACACACTAATCTTTGAGAATAACAATATGTCATTAGGAACCAGTTTAATACCACGTCCACTTAGTAGAATAATAGTAATAGGTTCTCTCCTAGTGCTTATCATCTGTGTTGCCAAAGATTCCTGACTTAAATAACTGTATAAAATATATTTCATCTTGTAACCTCAAATTCAATCATAAAACGGTAGGTTACTCCAGTGACATTAGTGCCAATATTACACCACTGGTCATGTCTTGTCAGGCCGGTCATTAGTAAGATTGATTATTACTTTTCTCCTCCAGTAGTGTACATAGCAACTTCCAGCACTATGAAAGCTAGACAGCATGGATAAAAATTCCAGATTAGTATCAGCTTCTTTGTTTTCTAAAATTATTATTATTATTATTATTATTATTATTATTATTATTATTATTATATTTTCACATTACATTCTGATTATAATCCCCTATTTCTTATCTTCCTGTTCCCACTCCCTCTCCCTTTTCCATTCTATTCCCCTCCCCTAGACCTCTGGCAGATGAGGTCCTCCTCCTCCACGAGCTGACAACAGCCTATCAGGTATCTGGATAGCCTGCATTCCCTCCTGTGTGCTTCCACAAGGCCTATCCCATAAGGGGCAGTGAACAAATCAAGAGCATCAGAATTCTTGCCAAATGCGCTCTCCTCCCACTGTAGAGAATGAGTTGTCCATTGGCTAGGTCTTCTATTTGCAATGTCCTTGGTTGCTGCTTCAATTAGTGCAGGCCCGCTAGGAACAGATCCTCCATCCCCTGTCTTTCCATCCCCCAACTCTTCTATACAATTCACAGCTCTTCACCCAGAGTCTGGCTGCACATCCCAGTATCTGTCCCCATCCCTCACTGGGTGGAGTCTCTCAGAGGACATCTATGTTGTGCTAATATCCACTTATAAGTGAGTATATACCATGTGTGTCTTTCTGGGTCTGGGTTACCTCACTCAAAATTATCTTTTCTAGTTCCATCCATTTGCTTGCAAAGTTCAAGATTTCCTTGTCTTTAATAGCTGAACAAGATCCCATTATGTAAATGTACCAGAATTTCTTTATCCATTCTTCAGTTGAGGACATCTAGGTGGTTTCCAGATTCTGGCTATTACAAAGAAGCTGCTATGAACATAGTTGAGCAAATGTCCTTGTTGTATGGTGGAGCATCTTATGGGTATATGCCTTGGAGTGGAAAAGCTAGGTCTTGAAGTAGCACTATTCCAACTTTTCTGAGAAAGTGCTGATTAATTTCTAAAGTGGTTGTACAAGTTTGCAATTCCTACACAATTCTTCACAGACTTTGAAAGACGAATTCTCAATTTCATATTGATAAAAAGCCAGAATAGCTAAAACAATCCTGTGCAACAAAAGACCTTCCTGAGGAATCCCCATCCCTTATCTCAAGCTATACTATAGAGCAACAGTAATAAAAAGTGGCATGGTACTGGCATAAAAATAGGCTGGTTGATCAGTGGAATCGAATTGAAAACCCAGAAATAAAACCACACACCTATGGACATGTGATTTTTGACAAAGAAGCCATATCCATACAATGGAAAAAAGATAGCATCTTCAACAAATGGTGCTTTTCTAACTGGATGTCCACTTGTAGAAAAGGCAAATGGATCCATATTTATATCACCCCGCACAAAACTAAAGTCCGAGTGGATTAAAGACCTCAGCATAAAACCAGACACAGTAACTCTATTAGAAGAAAAAGTGGGGAAGAGCTTTGAACTCATTGTCACAGAAGACAACTTCCTGAACAGAACATCAACAGCTCAGGCTCTATGATCAACCATTAATAAATGGACCTCATGAAACTGAAAGCTTTTGTGAGGCAAAGGACACTGTCAACAGAACAAAATGACAGCCTACAGAATGGAAAAAGATCTTCACCAACCCTACATCTGACAAAGGTCTAATATCCAAAATAGATAAAGAACTCAAGAAATTAAATACCACCAAACCAAATAACCCAATTAAAAATGGGGCTCAGAGCTAAACAGAATTCTCAACAGAAGAATAATGAATGGCCAAGAAACACTTAAAGAATTGCTCAACATCCCTACTCATCATGGAAATGCACATCAAAATGACTCTGAGATTACATATTAGACCTATCCAAATGTCTAAGATCAAAAACTCAAGGACAGAACATGCTGACAAGAATGTGGGTAAAGGATATTTCTCCATGTTTTATAATTCTAGTCTGTGTCTTCAGCAAAAGGCAAGATCCAGGGGTAACCAACAGCAGTGGAGACACCCTACAATGCTTGAAAGTACATGGACCCTTATTTGCCACCAATTTCGAGAGTTCAAAAGACACTAGGATTTTACTTATTAATCTGTATATCTGGCATTTAAATTTGCAAGTAAATTAGTCATATTAAAAACAAAGGCAAAAACATAAAGTGTAGTGCTTTATAAATTACTGTACTTTTAATATCTTCTATGTTCTTGAAGTCAGTTATGACTATCATATATGGGCAATGGGTACATTATTACTAGAGGACCATGTTGAATAGTATTCCAACTCCACATTTGGTAACCATACTAGCAGTTTGAAAGTAGCTTTGGTGGGAATATTTAAGCTGTGGATATCAGAAACTGCTTAGGTCTTATTTTAGTGCCAAAGATGAGTTCCCAATTTATACAAGTGTGATGTAGTTTAACCACAATAAATTTCAGGTAATATTTAACTATAATAAACTTATTAAAGAAAGAGGATGATTGTTGACTATTGGTTCTATATAGTAAAAATTTTGAGAATTAATTGACTACATGGAGTTACCTCTATTTACACTAATGAGTACTGAATATTTTCACCATTTATAAATTACATTCCACATATCCTTTATATAAGTATAATGATGTGTAATTAGAGCATATATGTATATGCATACATATATATGTGTGTGTATATATATATATGCACTAATTTCTTTCAAATAATTGGTTGTTAAAGAGTGCCATACTACTACTGCTCAAGGATTATATTAATGATAGGTACATAAGTAGGTAGAAAGATAGATACATTAATAATTTATCTACTTTATTCTATATCTAATTTTGTGACAGTTTGTGGAATACCATTGCATAGGCCTCATATTTTGAGGTACATTCCTTTTATTAAAATTGTGTTATATCATGTGTACATTGTACTGTTTTGCATTTAGTTAACCAGTACTGAAATGGGTCCTCTTTTTCATTTAATTTTCTATATGTTTCCATCTTTTAAGGATTTATTTTATGTACTGAAATGTGTACTCTTTTTCTTTTTCATTTAATTATCTGTATGTTTCCATTTTTTAAAGGATTTATTTTATTTTGAGGGGCTTTAGATTTAGCTTAGCAGTCAAGAGCACTTGATGATCCTGCAGAAGACCCAAGTTTAGTTCCCCACACCCACACAGTGGTTCATAACCATCCATGGCTCTAGTTACAGGGAATTGGATGCCATCTTCTGACTTCCATAGGTACCAGGCATGCAAAGCACTCACACAGGAGTGCGTTACCTGTATCCGTATGTGCCTGTGAATCTGAGTGCAATTGTCTATGGAATCCAAAAAGGAGGCATCAGATCTCCCAGGGAACTGGAGTTATAGGCAGTTGTGAATTGCCCAACATGAGTGCTGAGAATCTAAATCAGTTCCTCTGCAAGAAAAGGATTCTGTGTTTTTCACTGGCCCCTTAACTTAATAATGCAATTATTGAAACAGTACAGCTTTAAACTATCTTTAGCATTAGAAAGGCATGTATTGCTCATGCATTAGAAAGGCATGTTATTGCTCATGCCTTTCTAACCTTTAGCAATTCCAGATGAACTGCAAGAAAACCTCTTGCTTCCCTCCTGATAGCACTTCCTTCCCTTCACCATTATTTAATATTCCTTGTCATAGTCTCATTATTTCACTTTCATATGCCTGTGCCTTTCTACTCCTCAGAACTAGGTATTTGTGTCTTTATGTGCATCACATCTAAAACTATAGCATATATTAACATTATTGTGTATCACAGATGTCATGCTTTGAATTACTGCAAAGTCTTGCTATGAAAGCTGTGTTGTAAAAGCTACAAACCGGGCGTGGTGGTGCACGCCTTTAATCCCAGCACTCGGGAAGCAGAGGCAGGGGGATCACTGTGAATTCGAGGCTTGCCTGGTCTACAAAGTGAGTCCAGGATGGCCAAGGCTACACAGAGAAACCCTGTCTCGAAAAACCAAAAAAAAAAAAAAAAAAAAAAAAAAAAAGCTACAAACCAACACTAGCGATAACTGTAGGTGAATGACTGTTTATTTGTTACCATCCTCATATAGTCTGAGTTTTCCACCTAGAACTGAATTATGTTTAATTTGTTTAATCTCCCACTTGATAGACTGAAAAAGTAAGGGTGATATGGCCAGTTCTCAAATGCTAACCAAAGTTGCATAATATTATCAATAAATGTAGAAATGCATTTATCTTTGCCAGGAGTCAAAGTCAACATACACAAACAGATACAAATATGGGTTGTCTAATATTAAAGTCCTTTTCTGTAGGACAAGAAAATACTATTGGTCTCAAATATGCACCAGTCCTAGTGTTAGCTGTATCTGCACCGCCCCCCCCCCCCACTTAATAAGTGTCCTCTTTCACGTTAACTCCTCTTTAACCTTGGCAAAAATTAGACAAAGAGCCAAGTTTCGTGTCTTGGCAATCCCTTGGTCAGGACTCATACACTATTTTACATTCCTTTCTCTCTCTTAAAATTGTTCTTGGTATATTAATAATTTGTGGTGCCTTCTCATTTAAAAAAATATCATAGAAGAGTTTTTGGTAAAATGAAATAGACCTTTTCCATCTTCAAAGTTTGGCTTACATCTTTTTAAAAGTCAAACCTTTTATTTTGGCATAACTGTATATAAATAAGTTTACAAGACAGAATTTAGTGAAGTCAGTGCTAACTTTTCCCCAGCTCCCTCTATTGGTAACCAATCTACAATAGCACAACCAGGATGTTGACAACAGTGTAGTCAAGATGTTGACATTTTCCATCACCATATGGATCCCTTCTGTTGCCTTTTTGAAGGCATAGCCTCTTTTGCTTCACTCCTCGGTGGCTATATTTCTGTTTTGTTGCTATCACACTAAAAGAATTTTAAAGCATATAACTTTTGGGAATAGCCTTTTTTTTTTACTTGGCAAAGTTTTCTGTAAAAGCAATCAGGAATTTTATAAATATTACATTCATAGTGTTTTGGCTATTTCTATTTGGTATCCTTGAAGAAGACATCTTTCCTATCTTGGCATGTCTAAAATTCTGATAGTAAATCAATATATATCATATGCAGTCATTATCAACTTAAAACATCTGTCTAGACCTAAACACATCTTAACCCATAAACAGCTAAGCTTAATTGTAAAACCAAACTATCTGGTCCTCAACCCCATGGAAGACTTGAGAAGGAATGAAATTAATTACCTGAGCATACAGAGCATGCATGTTAGTAGCTTACAGAGACAGTTTGCTGCCCGAACAGTCACCCAAAACTCTCTATAATGTTGGAGCATCATCTTCTGCATTCTAGCACAATATATCTGACAGACATATTTGTGAGGCAGGAACTATTGAGGATTTGCTGACCCTCTCTTGGCAAAGTTTGGCCATTGACTTTGCCTACATTCAAGCTTGCCCATTTTTAGGCAGAATTCTGTCCGTGGTAGAAACTGGCTGGTTTGTCACATTTAAAACCATCTCCAAAGGGGATTCTTTGAAGCTCATCCTCTTCTTTGAAATAGGCTGGGTTTTTCCAGGAGTTAACCAGTCTCACTGTCAATGAATATTTAAAATAATAAAAGCATCTTTAAACGTCATATTCTGTATGTCTCCGAGATTTTTGAAGACCTCATCTAACTATTTTACCTTGCCTTTCAATAGAACTATCTATTATACCTAGGATGTATATTCTTGTGATAAAAACAGACTAGTAATTGATATAACCATGATTTGATTAATTAACAACTAACTTGTATAACTTATTTATTCTAAACAGCCTGCAATAGCACTTTCAAAAAGTAAACCTCGTATTATAATTGAGTAGTAAGGGCATAATACTGCACACTAGAGTGTGTATATGTATGTATGTATGTATGTATGTATGTATATATATATATACACTTTGTGTGAAAAATAATCTTATATTTGAATTTTATAACAATATATCTATGATTAAACTTATTTTGCATCTATATACAAAATTCTAGACCAGTGAATTAAAAATAACTTTGTGAGTAAAAAATTTAGGCATTAAGTTGAGGAGTAGATTCACTAATCTACTTTTTGTTCTATCTTCCCTATATATTCCCCCTTGTTTTTTTCAACCCCTATCTCCAAACCTAGGAATGAAAGATAAAGGAAAAGAGAGACATGCCTGAGTCCAACCTTCTTTTCTCTAAATAAGACCAATAATAACTTTCTACCATGCTTGCTACGGTCTTCTAAAAATAAAGTCTGAATAAAAGACCACCACTACTTGAACATCATATCATATCTGAATAGCCATATTGTCTTGTACAGTTTTATTTTACTCTGTTTCTTACATTATGAAGCAACCTCCACACATCAGCAACCAACCTGCCCAACCCTGGGAATATCATTCATGTCGCATTGTATGTAAGCAGTGTTCCTGGAGAATAACTGAGCATCCTAGGATTTGCTAGTTCCCACTGTGGAAAGGTGTTCTGTAGGCAGATCCTTAACAAAACCTCAGTGTGAATTCAGAGAACTGAAATATAAGCTCTGGACCTGACTCACTGTCCTTGACTTGGAAGGAACTATCTAAATCCTACAAGCCTTGCTTTCAACCTAGTTAAATTAAGGTCCTGGGCTAGTCAAGATACGAGTTCTGGAAGAATTGGGGGATGGAAGGGCACAGAGGGTTCAGGAGCCCGACAAGGGGACCATCGAGGCTGGCGAATCTGGATCCTGGGGGCTGCACAAACTATGACACTAACCAAGAGCAATGCATGCAATAAACCTAGCCAATGGATAACTCATTCTCCGTGGTTGTGGGGGGATCAGAGACTGCCTCTGACATGAACTCTGGTGACCGAGATTTGATCACTTCCACTTGGTGGGAAAGCTTGGAAGGCACAGAGAAGAAGGAGGTGGGCTACCCAGATGAGACCTGATAGGCTGTGGTCTTACGGTGGAGGAGGAGGACCCCTTCTGTCAGAAGTCTAGGGGAGGGGAATAAGGCCGAAGAGGAAGGGAGAGTGGGAACAGAAAGATACAAGCAAGGGTATAACAATCAGGATGTAATCTGAATAAATTAAAATAAATTAAAAGTAAATAAAGTCACTTCTAGATGGTAAATTCTATGATTCCCATTGAAATATATAGAAAAAATTCACTAGAGGTATAACAGGCATGCAGCAAAATACATAACTGTTAGTATGCTTCAAAGGTATCAGCATCATGAAGGATCAAGAACAATGAAGAGACTTGTCAAATATTAAATGAGACTAAGACAGTCACACCCAAATGCAATAGGGGACCCAGATTGAAACCTGAAATGAGAAAGACATTAAAGGAAAAATGGGGGAAATCTAAATGCAAACTGTAGTATCAGTTACCCAACCAATCTGGTTGTTAGGTAAAACATTTTAGTAGGACAGTCTGTAAGACAAAGATTCTAGAGCCATTAACTTTAAAAACTAGGTCACTTTTAATTGTCATTTAAAGATGTATAAGATGATTTCTTTTTCTTTTTCTTCTTTTTTTTTTTTTTTTTTTTTTTTTTTTTGGATTAGCCTGGTGTGTTTGGGACTAAGGAGATCCGTCCTAGTTAGAGCAAACCAAGAGGGAGGTGGGTTGGGAGTGTAATAAGAAGTCAGAGGTAACAGCAAGCAGCATATGACCTCATAGCTCATCTGAGTCAGTTGCAAAACCATTGTAAAGTTTTTAAGCAATGAATGCTAAGAATACACATATTTTATGTTTTTAAAAACATTTTGTTTATTGATTTAACCTTAAGTAGACCAAGCCGGTCTCAAACTTGTGGCAATCTACTGCCTCTGCCTCTGGACTATTGAGATTATAGCTGTGTGTGTCATGCCCAGCTCAGAACTCTGTTAACAAGTGAGTTAATCCAACTATCTAGAGTACAGGTAGGAGGGTTGCTGTGAGGTGAAGGCTAGCCTGTGGTATAGTGAGTCCTGGGCCAGCCGAGGCAATAGTGTGAGGTGTTGTCCCAAAGTATCCCACACCTAAAAAATGAGAAATGAATAAAAAGATGTTCTCATAGTGCAAAAAAAATAAAAATAAAAATAAAGATGTATAAGAAGTGCAAATTCCAGTGGCTCCCCACGTGTTGGATTTCTTTAATACGGGTATCCAGAAAACTACAGAAAGACTATGGCCCTGCTCCTAGCCACATAGTCATCTTCTCAGAGACTTAACCAGTGCCCTGCTTGTCAGGTGTGGGAGTATGAGATTATGAGAACTAAGGCAATCAAAGGGAAAAGGTGATTTACCATCAGTATCGGTAAGCACTCAGGGCATGGCAGATGCACCTGAATCTCAGGCAGAGGAGAGGGAGATCCGTGAAGGGTGGCCTAGTCCACAAAGTGAGTTCCAGAACAACCAGAATTACACAGCTAGGCCCCATCCCCCAGCAACAACAAAATCATATCACTCCATGTCAAGTAATGCAAAAAAAAGCCTTTTAACTTTACCAAATGGTACATAAATAGAATGAGTGAGATTATATCATTTTTAGAAAATGTATAAATTACTGAAAACTTTATAATAGAGACACATTCGAGAACTCTTTACTACAGACCTTACACTGACAGAATATGCTCCTCTGACCTTGTCACTCAATAGGCTTCACAGTTCTACATGGCCCAGAATCAGGCATGTGCTGCCGACTTATGTCCTTCATCCTACAGTTTGGACGCCCCATAAGCATGACCTGCCCCTAGATGGGCACAGAACCCAAATGGCTGCTCTATGATTGATGTGAGTGCAATTGGCTCTAGGAGCACTTTTGAGAGAGTGGGAGGGAAGGAGAGAGAAATCTATCGCATATGTGTGCAGGTGGGCATTGTGTGTACATTTGTATGGTACACACCTATGAAAATATAGAATTCAAACATTTGTCCTCCTTTATCGCTCCTGATGTTATTTCCTTGTGGTAGGCTCTCTTACTGAACCTGGAGCTAGGCTGGTGCCAACAGATCTTAGTTTCTCGATCCTCTACAGCATTAGCTTGTTTGTTATGTTGCTGCTGAGAACTGAACTCAGTTCCTTGGCCTTGTGCAAGAAGCCCTCTTAGCACCAAGCCATCTCTCCAGCACTAGCTCCATTTCTTTATTGTGCTGCTTCAGGTTACCAAATGCAAAGCTCAGACTGGCCTGGATGTTCTACAGTTTTATAAATAAATGCCTAGTACTTCACTAGCCCTGTAGTTCTCTAAGCTTTGTTGTTGGAAGATAATATTCACCTAAGTGCCATTTCTCATATTTCATGTTTAAAATCTGGACACTACGTATCTCACTGATGGGCAGGCTAATTAACCTTGCCGGAGGCTATCACTAACCCCTTTGAAGACTCATTTCTCATCCACCTATGTATCAGATCTATTTCCTAAATAAACAAACAAAAAACCTTTTTTTAAAAAAATCCCTGAAAAGAAAAACTGTTCTAGTACTTCAAGGAATTCTAAGCCTAATACTGTTTTTATGTCTAAAAAATTAAAAACTATTCATGGTTCAACAGACTATATAATTGCATAACTATTAAAACCCAAAAAGACAAAGTTTGGGAGGAGATATCTTGAGAGCAAGACAATTTTAGCTTTAAAAAACAACCAACCTAGATTTGGATGAGAAATAATCTATAATGGAAGCACTTTAAGAACAGAAAGACTCCCTAAATAACCAATCTATTTGAGGATGGTGAGAAAGTGTGGTACTATATCACAGAATGGCTGAAACAACAAATATCTGTTTCTCTGATCTGAAGGCCCAGAAGTCTAGTACAAAAGAGCCAACAGATGTGCGACCTGAAAGGCACTCTTCCTGAAGGGCTATGTCCTTTTGAGTGTATCTTCTCTCGTCTGAAAGAGAAGACCCAATATAAAAGTTCTCATTATTTTTGACAATGTTTTCAAGACAGGATCTCATTCTATACCCAAGTTGATCTGAGCTCATGGCAATCCTCCTATCACGGCAATCAGCTTATCAACTAGTGGGGGCAAAACCAGGCTTGGAACATCCCCTCAGTTGAAGTTTGTTCTCAAAAAGCTGCTAATCTAATTCTTCATCCTTTTGCCCCAAGTCTTGCCCTGAGTGTTCACAATCTAACACTATCACATTGGAGATAAGATTGTCAGTGTACAAATTCTGAAGGGCAAAAGCATATAGTCTGCAAGAACCCACTTCTGGGAGAAATTCTTCCATCCAGAGACCCTCTTACACAGGCTCTGTTCTGCTTCAGACCTCTGTTCTTTCTTCCACCAAAGAGCATGGACTTTCCTTGGAAACAGTGTCAGTCTAAAGAAAGGTGTAACCAATGGTCTGGTCGGTAGCTGCTGCTTCAGTAGTTGCCCCACCACAGCACATTAGACTTGCTCCATCCTAGTCTTCCCCAACAATGCACATAACAGAAGACAGCACTTATTCAACATGTCAAAGTTTCACCAACACCATTCTATTTGATTTCCTCCCTGTCTCACTTAACCAAGAAACATACTTTTGAGCCAGTGCTCACATTGACATCCTCACCCAATAGATAAAAAAGTTGAGGGGCTGAAAAGTGGACAAAGCCTCTAATCAACCACACACTCCTTTCTAGAGGGGTCAGTTTCCTCAAGCTGTCAATATTAGGTCTTAGTGTCAGTTGCTATATGACCGGACAATATGGGTGTTAACATAAGCCATATATAATTCACAGACTCATTTAAAGGGTCAAATAAGATAGTGAAAAAACATGTTTTGGATTTTCTCTCCTTTTGGCAGCTGTTCTAAATACACAGAGTGCATACAAAGTGGCCTTAATCCTCTGGGATAAACAGTATTCTAGAGGCAGGCTAAGCGGGGCTCCAGACTCTGCTCTATCTGCTCCCCATAAGTAGGCCTAGAGACTCCATTGCCATGGCAACCTACTGCCAGCTGCTACATGACCTCACACAGTGGCTGTCTCTCATCTCTCTTACATCTACTTTTAAAATGTAAATTCTACAGTCAGGAGTCTGGAGTCTTAGCTGACTCCTTTTGTGTGGAAAAGAGTTACTCTCTCAAACACATCTAAAGAACTCGTGCATACACCATAACATGTGTTTAAACCATTGTGTCTTTGTGCTCAGAGGCTCCCCTGCCTCTCCCATGTCTCCTTTCCAAATGTGCTTCTCACTCTCCTTTTGCCATCCACCCTCTTCTATCTCACTGTACGTGGCTACATATGGAACAACACATCACCTATTTTTTGCTATATCTCAAAATAAGTTTCCCTGTAGTTGACGAGAAGAGTGCAACATTTAAAACATTTCTTTTCCAAAGGAAACCCCAACACTGGAAGTTGTGCATGAGTCAGTAGGACCTCCATCAAAGTTTGCTACACTCACTGGTTACAATATCTGGAGAGAAAGTGGTCCACAATGCTGCTCAGCAAAGGCATCTTAGAAGGCATCTCTTCCTTCATCAGGCCACCATAGCTCACTCTCTTTCGAAGTCATCCAGCTAGGTCTCAATTCTGCCAAAGAATAGACAAGTAGCTGCCTACCTTTCCCTCTTTGATTTTCACATACAGATGTAGAGCCTCCCTTAGGATGGAGAAATCAGGTTACAAAGCCCACAGCTGGGAAGCTGAAGGGCCCATATACAGGAACTTAACTTGAAGTTAAACTACACATAGGCATGAGATCAGAAGTCAGGCTTGCAACTACATGCAAAGTAATGAAGGCAAATTAGCCTGAAAGTTGTGTTTGTTGTGTAGGAAGGTGATGGCAGAGTAAATCTTCCAAATTTAAGTGTAGTTTATGTTAATTGCTGAAAGTACATAGCTTTAAATCTCACCCGTAGGGAGCTGGTGTTGGGCTGGTTGATTCCTTTTATTATCCTTTCAAATGACTCCATTCCTTGTTTGTATTTACTTGAAAAGCACAGATCTATTTCTGAATAGTTTTACAACTTTAAGTGTTTTAAGAAACTTCTTTTTAATACTCGCTAGTTAATTGTACGGTAATGGCTCCTAAGTGGAACATTACAGCTATCAGTCTAAGTGTTGCTCTGGATGTAACAGCTCCAGTTGTGTCGCTAGAATCTTTATCATTGTTATTATTATTTAGAGCATTTGGGAAGCTGAAAATTAAATATGCCTCGATCCACTACCATCCTACTCATTGCTCATCTTAGTGCGAAGTAAATAAAACTCTACCACCTCCAATAAAACACTTTTCTGAATTCCCTCATAGTGAAATGCAGGTCAGTGTAGATAGACATCTTTCCTTCTCTGCAAAGGGGAAGTTCTGTGTGTGCCGCTCATAAAAATCCCTCTGCACTTAGTGGGGAGGGACTTGAAGTAGAAGGAACTGGGTAAAGAGATGTGGCACCCTGCGCGAGTAACTAGTATTCCAAGGGAATCCCAGTAAGCTTGTGTGTGAAGTAGCCAGAATCCTGTGTCAGTTACTGTCCTTGTGGCTGCGACCTAATTTCTGACCAAAAGGCAACGAGGGGGGAGCAGGGTTTATTTTGGTTAAGGTTTGAGGGTTCAGTTTGCTGTAGTGTGGACAGATGGTAGAAGGAACTGCTATACGGTGAGTGTGTAGCTGCTTGCTCATATCTCGCTGGATCAGAAAGCAGAGAGCAAACAGGAACTGGGTCCAGGCTATGGACCTAAAGGATCAACTGCAATGACTCACTTCCCCCCAGCTGGGCCTTGGCTTTTAAAGGATGCACAACCTCCCAAAATAGCACCAACAGCTGAGGACCAAGTGTTATAACACAAGGGGCTGGAGACCAGTCCCCAACATCCAGAAATGGACAAGTATTGAGAGAAGGACTAACTAAGTAAATAGACCTGAACTGCAGGTGACCTTGCTAGCCCTGAGTGATCACCATAGAAGCTGCCTCTGACAGCAGCATGAGAGCCTGAAGAGCTCCATAGAAACACAAACACTCAGGGCTTAGGTCAGACTGACCCTGACCTATAAACATTTTCCTGTTAACAAGACCCTGAAGGGTGCCTGTACACATGAAATTTGAGGATACCAGCAAGAGCATCTCGGGAAACTCTGAGATGAAGAGAATGTCCCTATTTAACTCCAGCGTTTACCTAGGAGTGTTCTAGTCCTTCGCCTCAGGGGAGAATGGTGCTGTAATGATACTGCCTGGGGAAGCCTGTGACTTTAAAGACCCAAATCAACCCTTACTATCTGGGGCCTGTAGGAGAGAGGGGGCAGATGGGGAAAGTATTGCACAGTCCACTCCAGCTGTTGCAAAGAAAAGCTCTCCTTGGAGCTCCTTTACTTTCTTCCCTGTGTGATGTTATTGGATTCGATTTCTTTTCTTCTAGAGGACACATTGGTTTTTAAAAGCAATGACCTAAATTCCTTATTCTATCCAGACACTTTCCATTTGGCAGCCCAAAGCAAGTTTTGCATAGACTGAGCTCACAGCTCACTGGATGGGATTAGAATTTTGAGTTTGAAATTCCACAGGCATTTTAGAGTCAAGAAAAGGTTTAGGAAAATAAATAAACAAGTCCAGGTGACCTTGTTATAATTCTGCCATGAAATGCCCATCTTTATTAAAGCTCCTCTGGTACCCCTGTAACTTGTCTTCCTGGCATTTGGGTTGAAAACAAGAGGCTTTGTGCTAAATTTTATTTAGGCAAATGGCAAAAAGGAAAGTATACTAGGACACAAAATACACACGTAATTTAACTGAAGTATTAAAGGCAGCAAGTGCACACAATAGTGTAACCATGTAGTAATAAAGAGGATGCTTGTACTTTGTTTCCCCTACAACCCAGGTGGTGTCTTGAACTTAACTCCTCATTGCAGGCCCACCATCGCTTTTGCAGTGGACATCAGTGAGAGCTCCTTTAGTGCAGTTTGAATTCTGAAACCATCTAACAGGCAGTGTTGTTGATCACAAACTTCTAACCATTACTTCAGATACCATCTGTGTGTCCCAGGATGCTGTCCCAAGGCTTCCAACCAACCAGTCAGCGCTCCCATCACCCACTGCCACATCCGTTCAACTTGCTTCAGGGTTCACAGGAAGAAAACAGTAAAAAAAAAAAGTAAAACAGAAGATGTTAAAACCTACAGGAGTAAAGATGATTATAGTGGGGAACAGCAGCAAACGGGTGTGGAGACGTGGTGGAGCACTTCCACTCTATCCAAGGGAGTCTCCACTTGTTCAGCTAGCCAGAACCTCTCTGAATTATGTCC
Source organism: Acomys minous (assembly GCF_964271855.1). NCBI lineage: Eukaryota > Metazoa > Chordata > Mammalia > Rodentia > Muridae > Acomys > Acomys minous. Next base: position 80,969,310 of record NC_140483.1, read on the forward strand.
TTTTGGCTCTTGTGGCAACTTCCGTGCACAAGCACAAGAGAAGCATGGACAACCACAGAGAATGGAGACAGGACAAATAGAGACCAGACTTGTGCTGGTTGGGACTAGCACCTATGCCTTTAATTTTCCCAGCAACAGCATTTGATCTAAAAGTTTACCAAGATAGCCAACTTCATTCTCTTTCTGCTTGTTTTAGCTTTACAAAACAAGAAGCACTTGGCAATCAAGCTAATCTGAGCTGCACAATTAGTATTTTATAAAATTCTTATTAGAAAAAAAAAAGGTGTATCTAGGGCCTGCCTGCCTGTGACAGCAACCAATAAGAGGACATAACAACTTAAGCCTCCTCGGGGTGGGCAGAGCAGCCATGCAACAAGCCCAGCAGCCTGGAAGATAAGGCGGGAGGTTCTCAAGTGTGAGGCCAGCCTGGACCACATTCCAAGATCACATTTTTCAAAATTATGGGTTGGGGGTAATGCTTGGTGATAGAGTGCTTTACTGGGGTGTGAGTGGTCATAGGTTTAAGACTCACTACCAAGAGGGGAAAGAGAGCCTTGAAGTTTGACAGCAACCCTTCTCTGTTCTTTCTGACTGGCCTGAGGCTCAAGGAAGCATATAAAATTAAGTTTAAATGCTTGAACACAGGGAAGAGATTTACACTATAAATACTACAAGTAACTTACTGTCCATGATCATTCTTTGATAACACAGGAATGTTTAGAAAGCATAACTCATACCAAGCTACACACCATTCTTGACTGAACAGAGTATTGTAAACGGCCCTTGTGGTCCAAGTCCTGTGCCAGGATGTAAATAAATAGATCACCGACTTCCCAGGCCAGAACATTCCCACCCTCCCCATGTACTGTTCTTACAGCCTTCTTCTTGTTGAGGCTCCTTTTCACTTCTTTGTGGGATCTTGAAAAGATACCTCTGGGCTTCTTTCTGCCCCCTGGCTTCCTCCAATCAGCCTGACTCCTCTCTACCACCCTAGTATCCAATAGACATCCAAGCTACCATCATCTTGGCAGTGGGCTCGGGATTATTATGAGACTTTGGCGAATTCCCTAATCTATTACAAAATTCCAGGTATAAACATGCTTGGAAGGTGTTGAAAGGGTGGATGGAAGCTCATGGCTTCTACCATCACCTTTATGTGGCTGTTTGTCACAGAGCAGATAAGAGCCAAACTGGAGCTGCAGAAGGTCTTTAAACTATTCCCTCAAAATCTCGAAGACTTGCTTGGATTCTCCCTCCTTGTACTCACCATTTCACTCCAACACTTCAGTGTGGGCTGTCTTGTCAACCTCAACCGTCTGCCCCTAGTGAAATGTGTATGAGACAGGGTGGAGGAAAGAAGCTGCATCCTCTCTGACCAGATGGGATGACTTGTAGCTTAGTGGCAGAGCATTTGTCTCACATATGCAATGTCATAGATTCGATCCCCCAGTACCAAAATTTTTAAATTAACAAAATGTGTGGTGATATGTCTCAGTAGCTAAGATCACTTGCTGCTCTTGCATAGGACAAGAACTTAGTTTCTAAGTGGCTCACAACCACACAAAATTTCATCTCTAGGAGACCTGATACAGTTTTCTGACCTCTGTGGACATTCATAGTCACTTTTGTATACACACACACACACACACACACACACACACACACACACACATGCACACGCACACGCACACTTAAAACAGTAAGCTAAATCTTTTTAAAAAGAGAAAAACACTTCAAAAGAAATGCAAAGCCCCAAGCCAGGGACTAGGAAAATGACATGTGCATCTCTGCAGAAGACTCATCAGTTCTCAGGAAGACCTGCAGAGTAATCCTCCCCTTCTCTGCCCACACAGGCCCTGGAGATGCCTTGATACAAAACACATTAAAGGAGATAACATATGTAAAGCAGCCAGCATGGAGCCTAGCAGATATTAGAGATTCAATAAATATTAGTTCCCATCCCTATTAAGAAGCATGAGAGCTACAGTGCTTCTATGATTATGTGGCTGTTATCATTGTGCAGCACAGTGAGAAGTGTGTGCATAATTAAATATGTACAACTATGGTAATTTTGTTTTTAAATTTTATTGATAACATCATTATACACATTATGTAAGCTCAGAGTAATTTTTGCTTATGTAGCATGGCTCTCTGTTCATAACTTTGGTTTTTTTTTTTTTTTTTAAGGCACATCTAAGAGAAAAGCTGTTTAATAACTTCTTAGAGTGAGAATAGTTCCTTCTGTCTAAGTCTCCCTGGACCCACGTCTCTCCACCCTGGTCTTCTCCACAAGTCTACCTCTTCTACATATTTTCTGTTTTGCCCCACTTAAAATAAATAATTTTTAAAAACCTTCCTTTGTTACTGCTAGCAGATACCAAGGAATTTCCAGGAGTCTCCTCTTCTATCTGTGTCTGGGTGTTTTGATGCACTGTGTAGTTTATAGTTGGCACCCAGTGCTCACTATGGGAGCTGATGGTTCCCTGCCAGAACAATGCTTGATTCAAAAATCATTGATCAAAACACTGGATGGACATGAATGTGAGCTGTGACTCCAAGCCACAAGGAGCTAAAAGCCACCACGCCCATTTATCAATATCAGAGACTAGAAGGAAACATTAGCAGCAGATTGAAAAATAGCCAGACCCCTCAAACTTGAAAGCAGACATTAATGAACAAGCTCAGAGCTGAAGTTGACATTGAGCTTGTGGGGAAAACAGGTAGGACTCTCTGTCACGATCTAAATGGGAACTGTTCTTATTTTTTTAAACCTAGGAAGGCACAGACAATAATTTAAAGCAAATCCTCTACTGTATTTGCCACTGCATAACAACCATTCTGACTCATAACTAATGTCAGAAAATGAGCATATCCACACATAGAGTCTGTCAGTGCAAAAATAAGCCTTGTATACAACACTGTCAGACCACTCTCCAGCTCAACCCTAGGGAGTGTGTGTGTGTGTGTGTGTGTGTGTGTGTGTGTGTGTGTGTGTGTGCACGTGCTCTCGCGCACACATGCATGTGTGCATATGTTTCTGGTTTTTCACATGAGTGCTGAATTTCCACACTTAGTGCTAAGATTTGCACAAGTATTTTACTAACTGAGCCACAGTCCCCAGGCCACAGCTACCATTTCTAATTAAGACAGTCACACTGCCCATGTCACAACTGTGTGGACCCTTAGTATGTATATATATATATATATATATATATATATATATATATATATATATATATATATATATTTCCAATCACACTGGAGAAAAAAATAGAAATAGCAGTAATTAGAACCCTGCAGTTGGCTAGAATTACCAGAGTGGCAAAAAATGAAATGATATCCTAATCTTCAAAACAACTTTAAATTCTTACTGTAGTAATTTAAAATAAAGTAATTCTTATTTTGAGAAAGAATGACTTATGCTAGATATTTATGACTAAACTGATGGTCTTTAACAGCCTGCTTTAAAATTCACTGTGTAAGGCTATCCAGATGCCTTAGGCAATCTAAGTTTAAATCCCAAGAAGAAGGGAAATGACTCCCAAATGTTGTGACCCCTCAGGTACGCCATGGTGTGGACGGATGCAACATGTTTACACACACACACACACACACACACACACACACACACACACACACACACTAGCAAGACAAGATGATTTGACAGCAAATACTAGGAACACCTACGGAATAAGATGATGGTGAGCACATGGTCAGTAACCGGCACCCTCACACCACATTCCCCAGAAACTCTTAGGACACCATTGGGTTTGGAACATGTCCTGGGAAGCAGTAATCCTGGTCATAAAAGCAGCATAAATATAAAAGTAGGCATATTTCTTAGCAGATGCTTGCAGCTTACTGTCACTATGTGAATAGTAATTGTTACATTTTAAAAATAGATGCAGATGTTATATTTATGAGGTAAATAATTCTAGCCCCCCATTTTAAACAAAAACAACTTAGCCTATTTATGTCATGAATGTTCAAAGTTATTTTCTATCATTTACCATAGAAACTTGTTTGTTTTAAATACTACACATTGCACATTTCCTTAAACAATTCCTAGGTCTTCCATGGCATTATATTCTGGCCACATAAAGCTATAGAGTATGCTGTTTGTATTGACATTGCTGTCTTCTTATGCCTACTTTAATCAATTTAACTCATTAATAAAGGTGTTCAATACAACCCAGGGGTTGGGAAGAATGATCAGGTCTATGGAAATCTTGAGAAAATTTTTTCTGCAGATCCACAACTTCAGGCCACTTTTCACTAGAGATCTAATTCTACTGCTACAGTTTTGATTTGAGGGAACCAGTGTTCTCTCAAGCTAACTTTAAGGAAAGGAGAGACCTTAGAACACAGTGACCAAAGCAAGTGATAGGCTCGAAGGCAGGCGGCTCAGCTCAGCCTCCCAAAGCCTAGAAGCTGGAGCCATGGTAGCATCTGCTGTTCCTTGCCCTCCTCCTGATCTTCTGTCCACCTCCTCACTATGATTCTGCATAGCACAAACACACTAACCCCCACTGAGTGTCCCAATTCAAATCCCATTTCTAGATGGAATTTGTCGTGGACAAGAGGCAGAATCCACAGTTAGTAATGTGCAGGCAATCCTTGGCAGGGCAGAAACACTGCTGAACTGGAACCCCAAGAGTGTCTGTTGCCAGCTCTAAGTCTCTGCATATAATAGCAAATTCATTCTGGAAATATTGCTCGAGTATTTTTTTTTCATCAGATTGTCTCAAAAAGATCATACACAACCGGTGTTATTGTAAAACATGCTTTCCAGTCTAATACTGGAAAGTCACATAAGGCATAGCTTTTCTCCCTGTCCTCTGGAGGACATTAACAGCTTTATAGTCACTGTGGAGGATCATATTTGTGGAATTTAGGGATTTGCCTTCTAAAAATAATCTGAAATAGTATTCACAGGACAATCAATATAAAACTTTATAGCCTAGTGACAAAAATAACTCCATTTTTCATACCCACAAAATACCGAGCTTACAATGTTAACACTGTTGGGAAAACGACCACTGTTGAACAACACCTGACATGAAATTATATGTTGGAAAAATCCACATACATGACAGAAAGATCTAGACAGTTATGAAGAAAGTTGTATATTATGGTTCACAGCCTAGGAATATTGTGTTTCCTACCTTGGGAAGACTGCAGCTTCTATTGTGCTCTAGAGAGTAGTACACTGTGCTTTGGCAGTTTATGGGATAATTTCATATATGCAGCATACTTCCACTTCTGGGAACTGAAAAAGTCTCTGAGCCACAGAAACAATGAAGTCACTTTCTCCAGTGCACAACAGTAGAATCTAAACTGGAGTCCTCCTGAAGCCAGAGCCTCTGCTGTGTTTCTTTCTAGAACCAACAGTCAGTATTTGCTGAGCACTCTGAGTGTTCCAGTAATCTAGCCCTGGAGAGTAGACAATGACTTAGGTCATGTCTAAGGGACTGGCTACTGTTACTTCCATTGTGCAGATATGAGGAGGAAAGTTCAAAAAGTTAAACATTTGCCCATGATCACAAAGCCTGTGCAGCAAGTGGAGACTACAACATAAAAATCCAGCTGTACATCAAACCAATTTGTATCTTCTGGAAAACCAAGTAGGAATCATGTGTCCTTTAATTATATATCTCAACTGGTCCTGCAAGAGCATTTGTATACCACAAATGAAACTGAGTTACTTTGCAAGTTTCACTACGGGCAGAGACAGCAACTCCAAGTGGTACCTGGAATTCTCAGTTCTGCCCTTCCTCCCAACAGCCCATTTTCCTTACACTCATAAGGATGCGGTGCTCTAAGATATGCTAAGGACATTGTGAGGAAGCTCCCTTTTGGCCTCTATGGGGTGGGGGAGGGTATATGTGCATTCTTTTTCTTTTCTGCTTTTCCTTTTCAGTATATTTGCCACTGAGAGACCAGTAATGGACTCTGCCTCCAGTTCCTCTTTTTAGTCCTCCAATTGCCCCCTTAAGTCTCCCTATTTCGCAGCACTACAGTGCAACTTGGCACAAAAAAATTGCAAAGCCATCCATACATACCACTTGCATCACATCCCTGGGACTCTACTTACCTTAGGCTTTATTCCAGTTGTAGTGAGTTGGCCCTGGGACACGACTTGTTGGGTCCCTGTGATCATTTATTTTAAGTTCTGGCCTGTGGGTGACGTTAATGTAGCTCATCAGGAAGACATGTTTGCATGACTCCACATTTGGCTATGTCCCCTTAAATAATGCTAGTAAAAGGGAGGAGTTGCGGTTTTAATTTGATCCCATGTTTTCTTTCATGCTTCCTATAGAGGGAAAACCATTTCCATTCAAACCATCACAGCCGACCACTCCAAACAAACACTCCCCCACTCTGCAGAAAAAAAAAATCACAAAGAAGACTGCAGTAATTGCTTCCACATTTGGAGCTTTACATGCAAAGTCGTTTTGACATTCACAGAGCTGGGAGGAACAGCAACAGGGCTGAGCTTCTGGAACTATGAAGCCAATTCCAGGATTCAATTTTCAAAAGGAAATGCCATGTTTGTTTCATGTCAGCTTCTGCTCAGATCAGAACAAGACAGAAAAAAAAAATGAACAAAGCTGAGACCATTGGTCTGGCTGGCTATTCCCGAGAGGAGCAGAGGGCAGATGGAAAGCCTGTGTGCTTGTTGGAGCCCTGCCTTGTCTGTCCCCCACCACCCCCCACTTCCATGTCACTCTGAAAGCAGCTGGGCAAACGTCACTCCTGTTGAATGAGATTTAACACATACACACACTTCCAAATGTTTATATAAATAACACTATTTTGAAACCACAGACTGGCTGTCACACAGACAGGTGGTCTGGCTGCCTTAGCAGTTTTGATACAGGCTTGCTGCCCAGTTTGGCAGGAGCCTAACCTCCCATCGTCCCCTCCCCTCCCAATCAGCCTGGAGTGACAACACCCTGCACAGTCACATTTGCACATGTGACCCTCCTGCTGATGCAATCTCTCTTTAAAGGGGGAGAATTCTGGGGGGAAAAAAAGCCTGTGGCATGTTGTAGATAAGGAGCAACTTTGGAGTGTCAATGTTTATGTGTGTCAAAGAGGAAATTACCCAAAGGGAAACACCTCTCTGTGGTTACATTTGCATATGTACATTATTGTTTCCAGGCACCTTGTATGCATACAAAATTAATGAATGAAAACACATAGCTAGCATCTGGGGACATGTTCAGTGCTTGGTGCTCACTCTGAAGACCCAAATTTTGATTGGCAGCACCCACATAAAAAGCTGACATGGCCTCAAGTACCTGTAATGGGAGACAGAAATGGGCAGACCCCAAAAGCTTGCTGGAAGTGCTGGATTCAACAGAGACCCTCTCTCAAAAATAAAATAGAGAGTCATCAAGGAAGACATCGTCATTACAGCCTGTGCTTCCACAGATGGCACATGAATGCGTGTGTGCTCCTCCATGCACATGCCACATACGTAATAAGAAATACAACTATACACCCTCCACATGTATGCACAGAAGTATGCAACAGACACTTGATTCTAATTGAATTCTTTCTGCCCTATGTTTAGCTTCCTTACCAAAGACCATTTTTCTCATTGCTACCTGGTGAAAAGGACTTGAGGTTTCTATTTGCTGGTCTTCAGCAAATGCAAACAACACAAACGCCAACCCACCACAATCTCGTGTGCTCTAATTTCTGGTGAGCTATGTGTGTGTCCGCTGCACATTCTGATTCTTGGGGGCACGTAGGGACAAGGCTGAGTTATTTCAGTGATGGCAGAGGCCACAGCTCACCAGGCCTGCAAATAATCTGCCCTCCAACTGTCATCTGCAGCACACCTGGACAGGACTGTATCAATCTACTTCAATGCTGCGTTGTCCCTGGTCAAGAATGGCCTTGTTCTCTTAGTCTTTTCATTTTCCAACTGAACGAGGAAAAGAAAGATGCACCTGAGTTCAGTTTGTTCTGTCAATGATTACAAAGCTCTTACTGTGAGGCAGGCCCTGCCCTTTAGTACTGAATGCCATGCAGGCGGTCAGCGATCTACTGAAGAGCCTATTTTTCCTCAAAGGTGCTCAGTCATGTATACACAATCAGGAAGAAGCATCTGTCCATTCTTGTTCTAATGAGAATCAGAGACACAAGGGTCTCAGAGACTTCAGGGAGAATAGGAGAGTCAAGACAAACTAAACGCAAACAGAATAAAATCAAGATGTGACCAGAAAGGCAGGCAACAATTTTGATTGACCATGGAAAAGAAAAAGATTAAAATAATGTTGAAATTATTTTATATATTCCACACTATTCAGACAAATTATGCTTTAACAATTTAAAAAGGTAGCTGCTGTGACTCTGAAATGTTACACTTGAAGCTTAGGTTCTCTCTCTCTCTCTCTCTCTCTCTCTCTCTCTCTCTCTCTCTCTCTCTCTCTCTCTCTTTCTCTCTCCCTCCCTCCCTCCCTCCCTCCCTTTCTTTCCCTCCTCTCTCTCCCTCCCTCCTTACCCCCTGCCTTTCTCTCATCCACTCTTTCCCTTCTCAGGTATGGCTGCACATTAATTCAGCCAAATTATATGGTAAGGATAAAATACCACTGAAACGCATTCTAAAGTATAATTCCTCTGAAACAAGTATGTAACTTTATTTTTTAAAAAGTCCCTGTCAAAAGGTGAAAGAAATATATTACACTATGATGAAAAAGAGGTCACTTAGGAAAAGGCTGAAATAGCACTTCCTTTTGAAATGGCATATGGAGCCTTTTCCACCACAGGAAAGACTGTGACTTTTTCTTAATGTTTCTCCTTATTCTGTGTTCATAGCAGGTAAGAGTTGCTTGCAGAAAAGGCCATGCCAATCCTAGGTCCAGGAATAACTTCTTCTCTATAGTATGATGTCTTCATCTTTCCCACTTTCAACCACATCCAGCTATCATTTTCTGTCTGTGCTAGTTTACTATCTTCTAGAAAAACAGCTGCCAAGAAGTAACTCATAGTTAGATCTGGAAGAGACCCCAAATGATTCCTCCTGGAAAAAGTCACTTATTTTTAAGATAATGAAATGAACAGGGATAGGTGTGTGTGGCATCAGTTCTAAATCTGTTCTCAGTTGTTTTCCTTTAGCCCTAATGAAAATAGAGGAGATTAGAGATTCAACGACACACACTTTTTTCCATTATGAAGAATGACTTAGTCAAAGGCTGAATCACTAGAGAAGCGAAAAGGATGTTTCAGGTACATAGCATGCCATGAGATTCTCAGGGAAAGTGGGGTACAGTCCACACTGAAACTAGTCTTACAGCAATTAAGAGACTGTTTGTTGGGGGCATTAACAGCCTCAGGCAAGCTCAACAAACCCATATTCCTGGCTGCTGGTAATGACAGATCTCTCAGGGAGTATTATTTAATTGAGAATAATTTGAAAGAGCGGTTTAGCTGAGAAACTACATTTACTTACTGGAAACACTAAGTAATGGTAAGTGGAAAAGACACGCAATTTGTTAGCCCTCTATGTTATCTTTCTGAAATACATCCACAGCTTCTAGGTGTCTGCACTAGATTAGTTTCAGCTGTCTGTGAAGTCATCATGTCTAAAGAACTTTATCCCTTACTGTACAGTGCTGTTAATAGTCCGTAGCAGTTGGATTCTGTTAAGAAATCCCCTGGGGCTTCAACTGTTCAAGGTTAGCATCCTTTGTCCTTCCCCTTTCCTGGCAAGGGCAACTGCCAGCTCCCTTTGCTTGTATACCCTGCTCCCTCCCACCTCCATCCATCACTTGCTGCTAATCACCTCCCAGAAGTCACGGCTTTTGTCCTAGCTCCTTTCTCAAGTCTAGAAGGGAGAATCAGTTACTTGGTGGCTAGCTGAGTCTATCCCACAAACCCCACCCAGAAAACAGCACTCCAACTCCACAACTGGCAGCAGAGAAGCAAAATCTGCCCCCTTAGAAGTTACTGGACTAAATTTCCTTCTTCCAAACTCCTCTTTCGGTATTCGTTATAATTTAAAGACCAATTTCAAACTGGCAAGTGGAGGACCACTCTAAGTTGTTCTGAAGTCCAGTGGGAGCCTGCAGCAGGAGGCAAGTCCAGCATCAAGCTTGGGGAAAATACAACACTAGAACATATTCACTCCACGGAAAAGGGAGAAAAGTAAGTTATTCAACTTTGGATCTCATCTGTGATTTCTATGGCAAAATTCACAAACTCCTCAGGATTAGTGAGTGAGATAGAAATTGTCTTGGGAAACAACTGTGTCCATTAGTTCCTTAGGAAGTTAAACAAAGCTATTTAAAAGAATAATTCAAAATTATTATGGGGTGGGGGGAGATTGCCAATGGAACCTATTAACATCCCTGCCAGCAGGCAATCTTTATTCTAACTTGATTTGTGATGGACTAGGAACTGAGCCAGATATGAACATGATTGTTAACCAAAACATTTTCTCCAAGATTTTGAGGACAAGCCTAAAATCCCAGTAGTCAGGTCATGCTTGTTTTCCAGAGCAGATTAGGGTGGGAGACATAGAGAGAGCATAAACCACCTCAGTGGATTAAAGCTGAGTGCAGAAGCAAAGAATTGTTCTCTTTGATTCTTTTGAGTCCAAAGCAGTTTTCAGTCAAATAGTATCAAAGGCATATGGCTAAACACTTCTTCCAGCAGGGTGTTATGGTAAGGCATGCTTTGTCATACGGAGTACAGGCAGACCGGTATGATACAGAATCAGCCAATGGATGCTTTGTTCATTTTGAAACAACTTGTGGAGACAGGTTGTTACTTCTTTTTTTAACTCTAATCTGCAGCTACTAACCACTTCTGTTATTTAAATTGACTACTCAGATTGGAATCCATTAGACTTAGCAGGGTATATTTCCCATTAAAACAACTTTCATTTTTGCTTCACTGTTTAACCTTCATTTACTTTTAACACTTAACAGATATATTTGCAAAACCCTTCTCCCAAAATTGGATTAAGGGGTTTCATTTCTGCTAAATGGTTCTTAGGCTTTCTGAACTTCTGTCAATTTCCTCTAGTGAGGTCTTACTAGAGATGATGAAAGGGACTGCAAGAAAACAAAGTAATAAATGAAATTTTGCATATTGTCTATTCCAAACAAATCCCAGTTCCTTTACTGACATAATAAATGCAAAGGAATTGTAACTGCCAGTGCAGCTCCCACTAGTAACATCTGAACATCTTTGTGACACTGCTATATGGTATTTAAATATCAAATAGGGAAAAAATGCCAGCATCAGAGTGGGGAAGCTGACTATAACTCCCTAATAACAATCACTGTTCCACACCAAAGAGCCAGCAAGCCTGTCCTTGCCTGTGTGGTGTGCAAACTCTCTGCAATCAGCAGGTTGTTAGGGGAAATTTTTCCCTGTTTAACTGACACTTTACAGCAAGAGTAGAACTAATTAGAACTGCACTTTTTAAACAGACAGATAATTCTTTTTGCTGCATATTTTAAATTCAACATTTCTCCTGAGCAAATATGAGTGAAATGTCCTCAGTGGTGGGAAGCCTCCCTTGGTCCCTAAGGTTTGTCGAGCACATGAGGGCTCTGGGCTCCCATTACTTACCTGAGACAGGTCTGCACTTCAGTCTGTGGAAAACTTCTTCCCTGGAGTCAGTGCAACCACCGTTACCCCCCTGGCAGAAAAGGACAAGATGAAGAGGTTTCTTCATCTCCCTCAGTCACCATTCCCGGTTCACAAGCTTCATAGTCAGAAATCTCCCATAGTCTTCCCAACATCCGCTGCTCTGATAAGATTGCTGTCCCTTCTTCCTGCTGCCCAAACCTGTCCTGTATGTTTCCATTTTGTCACTACTGAGCAGCACCTCTGCCTTTCTTTCCTTTCCTGGGTTGCTTGGGTTTCATCTTTAGGGTTTCAAGCTCCTTTCTTCCCCAAAGCCAGGTAAGTTGTAGTGTTAGGAGGCTAACATACTAGTGAGGATCCTGGTCTCACTGTCCACCACTGGTCCCCAAAACGCACCTCTTTCAATACTGCTGTGGAAATGTCATGAGTTTCTCTGAAATGAACATTCATACTGCTAAGTTACTGTTTACTTTGTATTTAATTCTATCCCATGTCTTATTAAATTCTTGGTCGGTGCTGATTCTGAGAGTGGGGGATACTCAATTTTTTGTCCTCACGAAATTCACAGGCTAACAGAAAGGGAAATCTCACATGTAGGCATGCTGGCATAAGGGACAGTGTCATACGGTGCAGAGCATAGGCCTGCAGATAAACAAATGTTCCCTGGAAGAGAAGTTGCCAAGACAAGGGGCAAGCATTTATGTTTAAGCAAAAAGTATAGAGCTGCTAAAATAGTTTGCCGAATGCATGGGAGACCCTTCCCCATGAAAGAGGAAGGGAGTAGAGCAAGGACAGTGGATGAGCGGCAATGGCTCACTCCAGGAGTCACATTGCTGCCTTCTTTTATTGTCTGGTCAAGGAATACAGGTTTTATCAGCTATGAAATGAGAAACCATTAGAGAACTTGTGGATGACAAGCAGCCAATACAGCCACGTAGATTAGGCAGGAACACTAATTATAAAGCTTGCCGTGGTCAAGGTCTGAGGTGTAAAACACAGAAGAGGGCCAGAAAGATGGCTCAGCTGCTAAAGGTGCTTGCGACTAAGCCTGACAACCCAAACTCAACACCCAACAGTAGTGATGGATGTTGTGCTTGCACATACTTATACACACACACACACAATTATATAATGCACACACACCCTCACATACATAAATAAATAAGTGTAATTTAAAAAAAAACCTTAAGACACAAGAACTATTGTCACTCAGGTATGAAGACAAAATACAATTTTGATTAAAAAAAAGAACTTAGAAAAAATCCTTGGTAAAATCTGTCTGGTTTGAGTAACCAGATATGGTGAAAGGCAGAGATGGCATGAATCAAATTCTGACTTCTATACTTCTACTTGGACGGCTGGCACTGTCAGTCCTCAGGCTGTGTAAACAGAGCCTGTCAGCCACAGAATGAAGACCATGAGAAGAGTCCCACTGGATTGTGCAACCTCATAATGTACAGTATGGCCCCACCAATCTTGGATTTGTACAGTGATGTGATAGTTCCTTTTCTCACTGCTCTGGTAAGACGTACCTAACAAAAGCACCTTGAAGAAAGAGGGTTTCGTCTGGTTCACAAAGGAAGAATCCATCACTGTAGAGAACTCTTGGCCACAGGAGGAAGCAGAGACTGATGAGCACTCCATTCACTCCTTCTTTATGATCCATCTGAGCCTGCCATCCGTGGAGTCATGCTACCCCTCATTTTAAGGTGGAGTCTTCCCAGATCAGCTCACCCCACCGAGGTGATCCGTCACAGGCTTACCCAGAGGCCAATCTAACCTGGATAATTCTAGATCCTGTCTAATTGTTAGTCAATGTTTGCCATCACAAATGGGTTCCGGTTGATAGAGGTCACTAGACTGTCTTAGGTTTAACATTACTCTGTTAATTGCTTACTTCTCAAAGACCCACATCTACAGCATAGGCCATTTATTTTCCTATAATTGCTTTTACTTGTTTTACTCTAGAAATAGCTCAGTGTTTACAAAAAAAGACTTTAAATTTCCTTAGTCATGAGTGAACATGAAACACTCACCACAAGCTTACACCTGTGTGCTGCTTCCTGCTGCCACACTGCTGAATAAGCCCCTGGTCACAAGTCTTCAGTGACTCAGAACAGAAAAGTCAGTACCCTAACTTCTCATTTGTCGTGCCTGAACGGAAGCTGGCACAGAGCCCCTCTTTCATGTACACCCATCTCTGTGGCAGCACAACAGAAATTAGACCAATCTAACAAGAATCACTTCCTCACTCTTCTCAATGCAAGATTTGTCTTTTCCTGATGAAATTAGAACTGTTGTTTTGAAATTACAGAAAGTTCGTCAGCACTGAACTCTTGGTCCTGAATAACATGGCTTATACCCGATATGTGGCAGAGCACATTTTCCAACTTTATAAAAATATTTCCTCCTACAAGATCTGCTGAAGCCTTTCCTGCCCTCATTCGGAGCTTTCTTCACCTTGGCTGTGTGTTGTCTAAGGCCTCACACCCAGCAGAAGGCAATGGATGTGAAAGCCTTATGAGGTTCTGCAGTAGAGGATGGCACATCTTCTGCTTTGAGAATAGGCACAGTCACATGCATCTTTTAATCTTAATGCCTTCCCAGAAGCCCAGTGCAAATCATACACCCTGCTCTCAAGTGAGCCCAGGCAGAGAGAGGTGCCCAGCATCTGCAACTACAGCAGGCCTCCAAGCTCCAGATTCAGGCACCATTTGACTGCAGATGCCCATCAAATTGATACTGGAATCATTCAAGCAAGATCCACCCAGTTCAAGACCCAAAGAAACCACAACAACCAACAAGATGATTACTGGTGGCTTAAGCCTCACAATTTGAATGAGATTTGTTTCATAACAATGAGTTTAGTTGTGGGTTCTTTTCTCTGAAAGGTTGGGCTGAAAATCTGGCCACAGAGTTTTTTTAGCATTCTGGAGGCTAGCTGAAGAATGATCTGTCCTAATAATGGGCAGATCTGAGCCCAGAGGTCCTGCTCAAACTGTGGCACCAGCCAAGGACAATATATGCAGTAAACTTTGAACCCCTACCCAGATATAGCCAATAGACAGGACATTCTCCACAATTGAGTGGATAGTGGGGTATAACTTTCACACGGACTCTGGTGCCCCATATTTGACCATGTTCCCTGGATGGGGAGGCCTGGTAGCACTCAGAGGAAAGATAGTAGGCTACCAAGAAGGGACTTGATACCCTATGATCATATACAGGGGGAGGAGGTCCTCCTCAGTCACAGTCATAGGGGAGGGGAGTAAGGGGAAAATGGGAGGGAGGGAGGAATGGGAGGATACAAGGGATGAGATAACAATTGAGATGTAATATGAATAAATTAATAAAAAATATTTTTTTAAAAGTAAAAAAAAAAAAAAAAAAAGAACCAGTGGCAGAGAAGGCCTTCTGGGCAGGAAGGAAGCCCAGGGCAGCTGTGCTCAGCTTCTAGAGCTGTGTCCCTTCTAGAGGGGCAAGAGGGCCTCTGGCTTGTGAAAGGCCAAAATACACTTTATTAAAATAAAGACAAAAGAGTCAAACAACTAGATTTTAATTCACTAAGCTTAAAAGTAGAAGGGCAGAGAGCTATGGGGAAGGGATGGTGGGGGGTGCCACACTACCTTTCAGCCCCAGGGTTTTTAAACTAAGCTCACTTGAATAGAAGGAAACATTCCCAGGACACTTCCGGGGCTTGTCTCCAGGGTACCTTTAATATGTTCTTCTTCAAAAAGCTAGCTTTCCACACCTTTTGTGTGGCTAGAGTCTGCAAGGAACTATCTTTTAACACATTTGGGTCTGGTTGCCAGCTGTCTGCTCACCTGTGTCCCAGCAGGAAGCTTACCTGGAGGGAGCTTCTGTGTCCTCCTGCCTGCAGACAAATGCCCACATTTGGTACCAAAATGATGCAGTACAAGGCCAAATGATGAAGACCCAGTGGACAGGACCCCTTTCCCCTCATCTCTCATTGCATAGTTATAATTAAACCCCTTATTTCTGTCCCAGTTCTAGTTGGTAACCCTGTGGTCAAAAGGAACCTGGATTCTGCTCAGACCCACTCAGTTCTCACTCTTAACAGTGCTGGCCTCTCCAAATTTTCTTAGAAGCAGCTCATTTGGGGCCATCTTCTCTTGGGTCATTTGAGAAAAATCAATTTCTTTTAATGGGAGACTTGCAATAAATATGACATAATCTTAGGCTGCTGTAATTTTCCCAATCCCACTTCCCAAGCATTTTCTCAACAGTCATTAATATTGAGATTTAATCATGAGATACATTCCAGATCACTTCTCACACTGAAGGACATCCAAATTTCTGATCAGAAGCAAGGGTCTCAGCTGTGAAAGCTCCCTAGTCTCTTGCCTTGTGCCAAGGTTCCATGGTCTTTGGTTGCCCATGCCCAATAAGATGTGTACTAATGTGTCCGGGTAACAACTGGTATTCACTAGTCAAGCAATGCAGGGTAGAACATTTGCCTACCAAGTACAAGGCCCTGGGTCTAATCACTAGTACTGCTAAATGAATGAGTGGATACATAAACAAATATTAAAATCAAACACGGAAAATATAGATTTGATTGGATTAAAAACCTTGAAGGCAGAAATAATACCAAGCTGTTAAATACATCTCTCCAGTGAAAAATCCATTAGTCCTCAATGCTTCCTTTGTGTCCAATATTGGGTTTTCAACAGCATAGAAATAAAGGGCATCACCTATGTCTTCAAGATCATGTAATATGGATAAAGAACCAAATGAGTGATTGTAATGCAGAACAAAGCTGTGAGGGAGAATATGCAAAAAGCTTTAAGACACCAGAAGAGGGAAATACACAGGGGAGAAATAATTTAAACAAATAATAATAACCTATAAGATTAAGTCATGGTAACTTTAACAACCTTTTAAAGATGATTTCCCTCTACCCAGGTTTTATAACATTAAGAAAACCGTCCAACTCATACTTTGACTAGAGAGCTATGTGGGGTCGTAAGTCATGATTCCAGAATATATGTCATTCTCAATTTTTTTCTAAAGGAATACCGTGGGATTGTTTATTTTCCTTCAACAAGAAAATAATAAAAAAAACCAATTAAAGCTTCATTTTTATTTGGCTTATATTTGTACTTTTCACATTTCTATTACGTGTGTGTGTATGTGTGTGTGTGTGTGTATGTGTGTGTGTGTGTGTATGTGTACTTCCAAGTGTAGATATGCATATGAATGACACAACTCACAAATGCAAGTCAGAGAGCAGCCTACAACCCATGGGAGCCCCCACTGAGCCACCTCTCCAGTCCCTGTTTTATTTTGTGAGGGAGTAGATTGTTTCTTTGTTCCTTCTTGGAGAGATTAACACTTGTGTCTGTGTCATGTCTTATACGCTAAAGGTATGAGAGATAAGTGCTCATTGTTCCAGTATGAGGGAGAGAATGCGTAGCGGGAACAGCATGAACAAAGAAAGGCAAGTCCAAAGTCCATGGCTACCACGAAGCTCAAGTTTTAGCAAAGCAGCCATAGGGAAAACCACGTGACACACAGGCAGCCTGAGCTATGGGAAGCTGGGTCAAGGCAAGAACTCAGCGAGAAGCAAATGTGCTCTAAGAGAGAAGAGCTCACATTCTTTATGCCCAAAGCTACTTTGAAGTTTTGGACTAAAAAGAGGAAGAAAGTTCTTGCCTCTTAAAATAATCAGGCAAGGAATGATGAATCTTTTATCTTGAAGTCTAAATCCAAATTTATTACCTTGTCTCTAATGAATGCCTCCTCCCCACTTGCTGCCATCACCAGCACAGAGTCTTGGAACACTCTGACCCCTCTGCTCCCACACTGGCCTTCAGTAAGTGAGCCCTGGAGATGCTGCCTCTCTAAATATCTCACCAACCCTTCCTTGTACAGCACGTTTGCCTAAAGATTCTCTCCCCAGTTTCTCCTGGCCTCCCCAACAGCCTTTCTGCAGCTTTTGCTCACTGTAGTGTTGGCATGTCAGAACTGGCTTGTTAACTGTAAACGGCTACATATGTTAGAAATACATCATTCTATTGCCAACAGCAGTGGCTTGTGCTTGACTTCCTGTAGCATATCTCGCTATTCTCTGATTTACTTATTTCTTCAAGTATGTTGTGGTATGCATGTGTATATGCATGTGTTCTCATGCATGTGTGTGGGTTCATATGGAAGCCAAAGGCCAACGTCAGGTGTCCTCCTCAATTGCTCTGCACTTTACTTCCTGAGGCAGGGTGTCTCTCTAAACCTGATGCTCGTCAATTCAGGTAGTCTAGCTAGCCAGCTAGCTCCAGGAGAGCCCGTCTTCACTTCACTAAAGTTACAGACAGGTTGCCATGGCCACAGCATTATGTAGATCCTGAGTACCTGAACTCCTCAGAATTGGATGGCACATGCTATACCTGCAGAACCATGTCCCCACTGCTATATTCCCCCCCGAAATGGATGGTCTCGGCTTTCTAAGAGATTCTATTATTCTTCTCCCAAGCAGGTTCTTGACAACTTAAACAACACCACTTTTTACTTTGTTTTAGACATTCTCATTATGCAGCCCTGAACTCACTATGTAGACCAGGCTGGCCCTAAGCCTGTGGCAATTCTCCTGCCTCTGCCCCTAAAGTGCTGGAATTACTAGCATGTGCCACCACAACTGTCCTCAATTCCTTCTCAAAGAACTTTAGTCAGATAATTATATTTTAAATATATGGTTTTAATAAACAATCACAAATTTAACACAATCATAAATATTTAATAAAATGAGACATTGGTGAGCATGTGGGACAGTTCTCAGAAATCAAAAGTGACCGTTCTTGTCTAACTGTAGTCAGAGAAATTGCCCATGGACTAGGCTGCAGTTTCATTAGCTTGATCAAAAGTGAAAACCAAAGTCAGGGTAAAGTAGGTCAAAACTTCCTGACACCTTAAAAATTAAAACATTTACTAACTACTGCATGTGGAAGGGCAGGGCCAGCAGGAAACTATTTGCAAGTCTTGGAGACCCTGAAAGGGAAGAAGGGTAACTAATCTCAACTGCAAAAAAACTGTTTATACCATAGATGAAAGGATGAGAGGGCTTGGGCATGAACACTAGCAACAGGACTCTTAGAGTGGGAATGCCTTTACTCATGACCAAGGGAGGGAGGTAGAGCTAGGAAGTCAACATGGCTTTATGATAGCACCAACTGTAGTTTTCAAACTCAACTCTTAAGTGTATAATTCATGCTTGCTGCTCTTTTATTTCTCTATTGCTATCACCCCTCCAACACACACACACACACACACACACATACACACACATGTGCACACTCACACCTTCATCTTCAAATTCTTATTAAAATCAGAGCCACTTCTAAACTTCAGTTAAGCTCTCTTGTGTTTTCTCCCTACCACATCAACCCTACATGCAAATGAACTTCACTGTTGAATTTGCATAGGCTAGTTTGCCTGTAGGGAAGACAGAGAAAGCAAGAAACTAGAGAAGAGAAAGAGAATTGACAACAGTCTGAACCAACACCATGAAAATTCATGTTACATAACTAAAATTAGAACAAGTAAGTGTGCTGCCCACTCTCCCAGAAAATTCTCTGGGACGTTAGATCTCTTCCTGTTTCTTATTCTGTTCATTTTATGACTGTCACAATCCCTCAATTCTGTATACCCCAACAGTTTACTAACCATTTTCTTGAGGGGTAAAAGAAGAAAATATAAGCACATGAAATGTTCACGCATGGGTTTTAAGATAGATACAGCTCATCTCAGAGATGTTAATTTGAGAAACTGAGGTACTGTGGAGGATGGGAACAGAATTAAAACTCCAGTACATTTTTACCCGGGAAATACTGGATCCAATAAGGATTGAGGGCGGCAGCCTCTAAATCAACTGAGCAAAGCTTGTATGAACTCACAGAGACTGAAGGAGCAAGCATCGGGCCTATATGGGTCTATATCAGGTCCTCTGTGTATATATTATAGCTTTCAGTTTAGTGTTTTTATGGGACTCCTGGGTATGAATGGGTCTCTGATTCTTGTGCCTTCTCATGGGGCTCTTTTCCTTCTGTTGGGTTGCCTTGTCCGATTTCAATGTGAGAGCTTTTGTTTTATCTTGTTATGTTTTATTTTGTTATGTTAAGCCTGCTCTTTTCAAATGAAATAGAATCATAGTGGATCCAGGTGGGAGAGATGCTGAGGAGGAACTGGGAGGACTAAAAGAAGGGAAACTGTAATCGGGATATACTGTATGAGAAAAACTCTATTTTTTATAAAAGGAGGTAAGAGAAGAGGGCCTCAAAAGCATAGGACTTGGGGTGAGTTCCTGAGTTCATTATGGTGAAGGCTGGGGAATCTTGCTGACCTAAAGTCTACTGGGAGAGAGCGGTGTGAGTGGATCCTCTGAAGATGAGGACACGGACTTCTGCCCAGGGCACTCACTGCCTCTCCTGTCAGCATTCACAATCATGCCATGGGCCCTTTTCCAAATGGAAACTCAAAGTGGCAAACAGATTCAGGAATGTTCAAATATGATTGACAAATGCACTGAAAATATTGCCTTTGTGTTACTTCATCATGGGCTACTGTTTGCAAGCCATGTGTGTTTAAATATATGAACACCATTTGAGCATTTTTAGTATATCGGTCCCTGTGACCACACATGTCATTCTCTAGAAATCTTGCAGTTTATACTGAAGGAAGCTGACTCCTAAGCCTCCCGTGAGACCTTTGATGGAGATGTGGAACGCTGTAGGATGCTGAGTACATTCTGACTTAATGTGGGGCACCGTATGGTATACTGTCATGTCTCATTATGACCTTTATGATCTCCATGAAGTTTCTCTTTCCTTATTTTCTTTGAAGAGCATTTTTGAGACTCACGAAAAAAAATTAGAGTGAATGCTGAAGAAGTACAGCAATGTAGAAAGAGTGACCTGAATGAACAAAATAAATAAAAAAGGAAGAACGTGACTTCTCCTAGGTATGGTGGAGGAGGTTTATTGTAGGTGAAAGGGAGACCATAGCCAGAGGCAAAGATATCTGGGAGATTGAGACTGAGCAATGACCCTCAAGTGGGCCATGTAAGGAGAGGTGGGAGGGACGAGGGAAGAGTAGGAGAATAAAGGATAAGTTAAAAGTGGAATAGGTAACCAAAATGGCTGAATTATCTAGGGAAGGGCAACTAGGGGAAGAATAGCCCAGCCCCTGAACTGGAGGAGTTCAGAGTAGGGGGGCGTGGTGCGTCAGTCATACCCTATAACAGGCAGGTACTGAGGGATGCTGGCAGAACCTGGCATCCAGGTCCATTTTAATACATTAAATAGGCACCTCAGTTAGCCAATTGTCCTGGGGTTGAGACCTTCCATCTCAGTCTCTTGTTGATAATAATTGACAAGGAATGATGTAATCTTTTCTATGACTGCTTCCTGCTGACATTGGGGCATCGTTATTAGGGACACAAGAAGGTTGGAGTGCTGGCCAAGGCCAGGAAGAGCAGGTTGTTTCACTTACTCTTCAGGGTCTGTGGAACAATCTGAGGCTAGAGACATACAGGCCACTTTGGGGCAGTTTTTGAGGCTGGACCACCTGGGGGCTAGCAGCTTCAGACCCATCTAGGATGCAGAGGCTCAGGCTGCTTGGAAATTCCATCAGATGCAAGTAGGAAATGTGAATTTGGAGCAGTTTGTTGTCTTTATCTTTAGTTGATTGGAAATGTGCTGAAATAAAGATAGGTAGATAGACAGATAGATAGATAGATAGATAGATAGATAGATAGATAGATAGATATTAGAGACAAAAAGTAAAGTTAAGGAGTTTAGGGGGAAATTTTTGTCTTGTGTACATTTGAAACTTCAGGGTCCATGGTACTGGTAGTTTGGGGAGGAGAGTCCCAGGACCAGGGGAGACAAAGAGGGTTCCCAGGCTCAAAAATATGCAAGTGGGAAAACTTAGGAATACTTGTCTGGAGTCCATTTGACCTGTAGCAGATGGATTCCAAGTTGACTCTCTGAAGTTTACATGAATGTTTTTAAGTTTACAAAGTTTTAGATATGTTAGCAGATACCACATAGCTCACTATTTCACTAAATGCATCCCATTCCTTTGGTGCACCAGCTACTCTACCTTCTAGAGGGAGTCTCTAACATTCAACCACTTTTGCAGAGACCTCATTTGAGGTTTTCTGAACAGTTCTTCCATTTCCATGAAAAGCTCAGGAAGACTGCAATAATGAGGAAAGAGATCAGAGGAAGAACATAAAAACCCAGTTCATTTCGAGGAGAAAGCAGTAACCATCTACATTTTAAATATCACAACGAATTTAAGTAACGAAATAAACAATTCACTGAGAACACACTTCGAGCACAACTTTAATTTCCTCCTACTGTGTTCATTACCAAGCTGTTTGCTTTCTTTCAGAATAGGAGGTGGGAAACTTTTAAAAGATTCATTTAGCACAGAAGTCAATTTCCACTAATGTAGTCTTCACATGGCATGGGTATTCTCCCCAAAGCAGACCTTTGTATACAAATATTCATGTCTGCATCTTCATTTACAGAAACAGTAATTAGCCCCAAACAAGTAATATATTCATATCTGTAGGAAAAGCAGAAATGTGAGAACCATAGCATCTGTAATTGCAAAACAGTTAGGGAGCCTAATCTGAGCGATTCTTTCTTCCTTTTGTAGAAAGCAAGTCTAATTGTGATAAGAACAGTGTTACCATTGTACAGCCTGGATTTTCATTTTTGAAAATTTAGGCATGAAGTGTTTCTCATGTGTTTGACCCTGAGGAAGCAGAAACAATATGTTTTCTACCAAGTGTCACTATCCAGTTCCTTAACACAGAGTTTACAGTCATGGAAATCTTCATTACTGAATTGGAGAGGGCCCAGGAAACACCACCTTTCACAGAATCGTGGAGGGCTCCATATGCCCTAGATATAAGTCACTTTTGTGAATATATAGTAAAAAAGGAAGAAAATAAGAATTTGTGCTCTTTGTAGGGGTACCAAGTAGAAGAGAGAGAGGGGGGAATATAAGGCAACTGAAATGCCTACAAACTAGTCATCAAAAACTTCTCACTGAATTTTTTTCTTGAACTCTTCAGATCATATCTATAGATAAGGATCAGAAAGCATACTTGGCAGAAACACTTAACTAGTTTATGAGAGATGGGAGAATAGGATGCTCACTACTTAAAATCCTTCAACATTTGCTCAAATCTTGCTCTGTTCATGAAATTTAGTCAGTGGGGGCAGAGTTGGAGCCTTTAAATACACACACACACACACACACACATACACACACATACACACACACACACACCCCTCTACAGGCACACTTACATCCATGGTGCTAAAAAAAAAAAGAAAAGAAAAGAAAAAGAAAAACAGGAATGTCAGGAGTAATCTTGCTTGAAGCACACACATTAGCTAAAATGCACATATATGCATATACATAAAGCACATTGTATGTTGGTATGTGCAATCCATAAACAACAAAACCTTCCCCACTACTATAGAGTTTTCTATTCTAGTAGCTATCCCTTTATCAAAGATCTTCATAAGGAGGGGCCATGGGTGTTTACTACAGACTTGTACTCAGCCAGCATCTTCTAGCAGTCAGCACTGACCACACATTAGAGATCTGTAGGAAGATTTACATTACAAGCCTGTGCAGGGGTCTGTTCCCAGCTGTACCCAGGAAATATATTTTATGTTTGTCTTCATTATTTTCACGTATGGCGCAGGCAATTTATCTGATTCTCTGAATGCCAGTGGTCACTTTGGTCATTTACCGGCACTACCTCATCCTATCCTCATGACAGTCCTGAGGAGTAGACAGGAGAATTACTGTCCATGCTTATCAGACAGGAAAGAAAACATGGGGGGCCCTCACAGAGTCCATCAGCAGCACTCTGATCACAATCTGGGTAACCTGAGGTAGGCAGGTCAGGGTAAACACAGAACCAGAGAATAAACTGTCCAAGTTACTCTGTTGCCCTGGGGGAAATTCTAAGTGACTTTGTGTCTTGATAAAGCATCAACCATTCATTCCTTTTATGTTTTCCAGGCATAGTAACCAGGTTCCCAGTTTTGGGGGATGATTTCCTCTACGTCACCTTATATGTCCCTTATATATCTGGGTCTCATCAATCTTTTCCATCAGTTCAATTCCCATATCGTGAGTCCTCCTTCTAAAACACCTCCCTTTCGACAGGGATCAGAAAAAAAAAAGCATCTAGGTTTCTGTTGCTGAATCTATAGAGATAAAGAACTACTATCTAGGAACTCACCTTCTACCAATACCACAAACAAATCAGTACACACAAGGCACTACTGGCTTGCATTTTCCTTAAGGCACAGTCTGAGTTAGAACTCAGAAGAGGCAGGATCTCCCCAGTGTTCTGCTACAAAACTAGTTTCCTCAGACATTTCTTTTCATCAGCTCTACTGATGTGATTTCTCACAGACTGAAATATCATTGTGTGAACGACCATAAAATACTTGTATATCTTTTGTGCATCTCAGTGGTGAGAATTAGTGAGGCGCTAAAACTTGCTCTGGAGACTATAGGTGGAAGGTGGGACCTGAGTTAGCCTCAATGCATTCATTCTAAGCCACTTTCAAAAACAGGATCACTGTTCAGTTGCATAGATCTGAAGTTCTCAGGTACACACATTTGTTCTAAGGCAGGGCAGCAATTCTTCAAGTTAGCAGTGAAAATATTAAAGGCCACAGAAAACACTTCCGTTGCTTGATGAGTAGCCTCAGTGCAAGGCTACTTCATCAAACCCAGGCATGAAAGGGACGAAAGGTTGATGAGGTCATAGCCCAGGAGTGAGGTCATTGGTTAAATCTGATTCCACAGGGACAGAAGAACTGTGAGTGATGAAAAGGTGGCTCCTGGGTAGAATTTAACATTCCTTTGCCTAAACGAATCTTTCAGGTCAGGAAAGCAAATGTGTTAGATCGACGCTTAGCTTACTCATGGTGCCATATGACTAATAGCACTTTAAAAGCCCCTGTGAAGGATATAATGATCAACTGACCATTCACATCCTTGAAAGGTCACATTAGCAGCCCCTATCAGCACTCCACAGCAGAAGCAGTAGAGTGTGAAACTTGATTCTCATGAGTTCAGAGAATGACTAAAGTCAGAAGTTGTCCACGGCTGATTATAAATGAAACTCAAGATTCATAGCATAATCAATATCAGAGGTAGGCACAAGATAATTGTCAGTGGCAAGAGAAAAAGAAGTCCAATTGTTTTCTATTTTTTAATAAGACAGGAAAAGCAGTTCAGCTTGGTAGATGTAAATTTTAGAAGCGAATGCTATTCTGAAGAGTTCAAGAGGCTTTCTGATTATAGATATTTTGAAGAACATTCTATTAATTTTTCAGGACAATCAATAACACGGTCTAGCCCTCAAGGTAAGCTATGGTTGAGAAAAAGTTTAGGGCCTTTTGTTTTGTTTTTACTAGTTTTCTTGTCTCAAAATCCAAATCAAATGTTTGGGGCTGGTTATAGCAGGATACATTGCCTTTTTATAATCAAAATATTATTTATAAACAGACATTTCATAAGGGATAACAAGCTGGCTTATTGAGCAGAACACAAAATATTTACTGCCATTTCTGGAAAACTTGCAAACAGCTCCCAGGAAGGAATACCCTGACAGTGTTTTCCTTAATTTGACAGGATTTCAGCTTGCCTTGAATGGGAAGCAATGAGTTTCCAATAACCTGTGGTGTGGCTCATTTTATTCGGAGAATACTCCACGCTGGTGTTTCCCATCCTCCTTGACTTGCGGGACTCCTGCAAGCCCACGTGGACTGCGGGTAGAATGAGCAATGCAAAGAGCTGGCTTGGACTTGGCACATCTTTGTACGTCTGGGCACTGATGGACCTTACAACCACCGTTCTCTCCAGCAGTCCGATGCCAGGAGTCGAACTAGAAACTCTCTTCTCAGACAGGCCACAGTCACACCAGAGAAGCAAGAGGAGCTGGGTTTGGAATCAGTTTTTCGTCCTGGAAGAGTATACTGGGACTGACCCTTTGTATGTCGGCAAGGTAAGATGTGCCCAGTACAAAGAAAAATTCTTGGAGTATTTGATGTTGAAACTGGGTATTAAAGTGAATTGAATATAAATAATTACCTAGCAATTGTCTGAATCCAAGAAAAATCCTAATCATTGAATACTAGCTAAAATAGCCTGACTTCGTCAGACAATGATCAGAAAGAAGACTCCTTTCCCTTCTTTTTTTTCCCTTTGTTTTCTTTTTTTAAGATTTATTTATTTATTATTTATACAGTATTCTGCCCGAATGTGTGCCTATACACCAGAAGAAGGCACCAGATCTCATTGTAGGTGGTTGTGAGCTACCATGTGGTTGCTCGGAATTGAACCCAGGACCTTTGGAAGAACAGTGCTCTTAGCCTCTGAGCTCTCTCTCCAGTCACAACTCTCTCCTTTTCTAAGCTCCATTAATGGGGCAAAACTAGAACGATATTTTGCAGGAAAAATCTCAGACTTTACAAATGCCCCTCAACCCTTGACAGGGGCAGCTTCTGGGAACAACAAAATGAGAAAAGTAGAATGTTTTGTTTTGGTGTGTGTGTATGTGTGTGTGTGTACTTATAAAGATCTAGCTTGAGACCCAAGTTTAATGAATATCAAAACCAAAAAGATAAAACATTCAAAATTTCATAGTAGGAGTACTCTGGGGTTAGAGACAATCAATGAATATATTTATAAACTTTATATTCAAAGCCCCTTAATTTGTCGATCATTTCATTTTTAATCCTGGACTTTTCTTCTGTTTGCCTTAGTTGGTTGTTAATCAGAGATCATATTATGAAAGCGAGAGAGAGAGAGAGAGAGAGAGAGAGAGAGAGAGAGAGAGAGAGAGAGAGAGAGAGAATGGGAGACAAGAAATGAATTAGAAAATAAATAACTCAATCAGATGACAACTTAAGCACTGTTTAGCACCAAAACTATAAGCATGTGTTTCAAATACAAGCATATGCCGTTCCATGCCTGGCCCTGCCAGGAATTTCCAGGGAGTCTGGTAGTCCATGTTGTCAATTGTCTCAACAGTTATCTACTACTTCTTTCTTTTTCTTTTTTCTAAGTGTGTGTGTATGTGTGTGTGTGTGTGTGTGTGTGTGTGTGTGTGTGTGTGCAGTGTATGACACATGAGTACTGCTGAAGCCAGAGAGAGCACTGGATCTCCTGTAGCTGAGTTACAGCTAGTTGTAAATCGTGTGATAAGAACTGAACTCAGGTCCTCTGCAACCCTGTTAAGCACTCTTACCTGCTGGGCCATCCCTCCAGCCCTTCCTGCTCTCTTCATAACCCAGATACCCAGCCCTGTCCCCAGCAGAGCTATGAAGCAGTTTCCACTACTACTGAGAACTTTAGTACTGCTTCCTTAGTGACTTCATTTTATGAAAACTCCCAGTCACACAGCCTTGGACACTGATAACCGTCTGAGCCACCTCAATATCAATATCCATCACAATCCTGGTTTCTTCCTTTATTTTAGCTTTAACTGCTGGCCTTGTGCCAGCTGATACCATCACTAGTGAGCTTCTGCATCCCAGACCCTCTCTCTGCCCATATGTCCCTCCTGGAAGAGCTGCTGCACTTGTGCTATGTGCTGTTCTCTCTTTAAAAGTTTATACCAAGTTTATTCCGATATGTTTGAAGACCTCATGTCACTTAGTTGCTCCCTTACTCTGGGCTGAGACTATGAAATAGTTGTAGGAGCAAAGTTCAACCTTCCTCAAGATTTGCTTGCTTGTACTTTTGTGGATGAGATGAGTACGTACCTGCATGTATGCATGTACACCACATGTGTTCAATGACTACAGAGACCAGAAGATGGCATCAGATCCCATGTAACTGGAGTGGAAAGAGATTGTGAGCTGTTATAAGGGTGCTGGAAACTGAGCATAGGTTCTTGGCAAGATCAACAATTGCTCTTAATTCCTGATACTCTCTCTAGTTCAATGCCTATGGTTTTAATCACCAATCTCTGGATCAATAAATACAAAACCACCATCATTCTCTAAAACAACTCTATAGGCCTTGGATTCATAAATCCTACAGAATTTGTGACATCTTCATTTTTATGATCTATGGATCCAAATATATGCTATCTCATTAGAAACTCATTTGTTTTCTTTCAAATCTCCCTTTTGCCAATCTTTCTTGCCTCAGCATTGCCGGCACCTTGTTCTAAAACCAAAGTCTGGCTGGAGAAACGGATCAGTGGGGAAAGTGTCTGCCACATACATGTGAAGACCTTAGCTACAATCCCCAAAACACATGTAAAATCCAGGTGCAGTAAGATACAGCTGTAACTCCAGTGCCCTGCAGCCAGATGAGAAGAAGAGACAGGAGACTTGCTAAAGTTGTATGGACCAACTATCCTAGCATACACAGTGGCCAATGACAAAGAAGAGTCTTTGTCTCAAGCAAAGTGAAAAGGGAGGTTTCCTCTGACTGCACCACAGCATGCCGTGGTATATGCATGCCCACCTTAACACACGTGTTCATACGCACACATATACACAAACATCATAATACAAACACATTACTAGACACCAGAAAAATGTACTACTTTCTTTTCTCTGTCCCAGAACTCTGAATTCCCTTCACCCATAATTCTATTGGGCCTGTGCCAAAACAAATCTCGAAACCTGCATCTCTCCAGTCTGTACTTCTACTATCATCTTTCACCTGAGTAAATACCTATCTGGCTTCCCAACCGAGCTCATGTCTATCTGTATGTTCAGCATATTTTCCATGTGGCCTTCGTAGAAAAAGCAATAAAATTATTTCAGCACCCAACTCAAGTGCTCCTCTGGAGCTGGCTGACCCGCCTGCCTGCCTCGGATGTCCTGATGTGTCTGTGCTACTCTTTCCCTGGTTCTTATGGTCCAGAAACAAGGCCTTCGGAGGTTCTCACAACTTGCAATGTATTTCTGTATGGCTCCCTGTAGGGGAAGAAGGGCATTTGCAGGGCTTTTCCGTCTGTGCTCAGTTTGAACCTAAGCTTTGGGCCCCTCTCTAGGGCAGAACCCTCTGTAGGATTATGTCCCCATCTGGGGCTGGAAGATGGCTCAGGGTTTAAGAGCACTTCCCTTAGGATCCAAGTTCAGTTCCTTGTACCCACATTAGATGGCTCATCGCCACCAGCTACTATAGATGCAGGAGAGCTGATGCCTACTCAGGCACTGCTTACACACAGTCCACATGCATGCACACACATAAAATAACAAATGTTTTAAAAGTTCTCTAACCAATGATCACAGCAGTGATCACAGCCTACAGTACCATGGAGTTCCATGATTGGTGTGTGAAGCTTCTGATTAGAGT
The DNA here is from genome assembly GCF_964271855.1 of Acomys minous. Taxonomy (NCBI): domain Eukaryota; kingdom Metazoa; phylum Chordata; class Mammalia; order Rodentia; family Muridae; genus Acomys; species Acomys minous. The sequence goes on from NC_140483.1 coordinate 80,998,299, forward strand.
AGAACCTCCATGAGAGGAAGAATAGTGTTCTAATTTTTATCTTCAGCAATAAAATTACCACTTTACGTGAAAGGTGGCTAAAAAGATGGTTGGTGAGTGAGTAAATAGATGACCAACTCGTGGTATGTAAGGATCAAATAAGCTGACGCACGTAAAGCACTCAGCACAGCACCTGTGATACCTACTCACTGCATCCTTGGTGTGCTCAGTAGCAGCAGTCATATGACAAAGTTCATTCTGAGAACAAGGCAGCTGGTGAGGCAGGCCTAATACTGCTGCAAACTCTGCAGCCGATAAATTCTCCGTATCGTCTTTATTCTTTCTACACAATTAGTCACCATAGATACCAGTATCTCCTGGGCCAGTTTCTCTCTGAGTTTCTTCATTGCCATGATTCTCTGTTCCTGGAGATCAGATTAACTGAGCAGGTGCCACCTATTCTCCCTGAGGAATGATTCCCTGGGGACATCAAGCTCTTGAGAGCAGGTACTCCAGTATGCCAACCTCTGAATCAACATACGATTCAAGCACATCCTCTTCATCAGGCCCTTTCATACTTTCTGAGATAAGGTCCAGGATGTGTCTTCTCCCAGGCTCCTCCCATCACTTAACACTCATACCAAGTGTGTGCTCATGCCACTGTCCTAACAGTACGTGCTATGGCTGCCTCTCTTAAGCGGCATTCATGTTTCCCAGTGTTTACCCTGACAAGTACTTCCTTTGTGAACATTTCTTCAGTCTATTCAGAGATCTGAAGACACCCGGCTCCTTGATAGTTGCAAAACACTCCTTCAAAGTTGATATTTGTGATTATTACAAAAATAATATATTAATATTCAGTAATTATTTTATGACTTACCATTTAGGGTTGTCTTCCCTCTTTTAAAAGATAGAAATAGAGGTGCTGCTTCCCAACCTTGTCTGTATCGCCTCCCGGACCCAGTAGAAAGGTGGCCAAGACAATAGTGCAAAAAGAAAATGTTACCTAATACTGGACTGGACTGCCCTGTCCTTTCAGTTATGTGCACATGAAGCAGACCATAATAACAATGCTATGGGTGAATGTAACCTAAGAAAGTGGGCTTGGAGGAAGGGGTTCTGGCCACAAGCCAGATTATACTAGTGGTACCTAAAGCTCTACAGCCATCACTCTTGCCCCACAGCCATGGATTTTCTTTCCCATTGCCTGGATAATAGTTGCTCAATGACTTGAAATTTAGCCATGACAACACCCAGACAAGTGCAGAGAGATTAGGAACCTGAATCCTTGCTTCCTGGACCCCTCACTGATGTTGGAAAGCATGTAAATGCATCACAACCTTTGTGAGTAAGGACATAGAACACCGGCATGCCTTGCCAGGTGCCTGTCCCAGTCAGCACATTGGGTTTTACCTCGCACTTCTGTGTCACTCCACACTCAAGATACTTACATATTCACTAGTCCATGTACTTTCCCCCTCTACTTTCTTTTGAAAGAGAATTCATGCATCTTTCATTCACTTTACACTAGAGAGTCAGCCTGTCACCTAAAGCCCTGGAAAATGTCTGTTTCGAGAGCCTCCAGAGTATTCTTATTTCAGAAAGGAATGTGGCAACAAGGCTCAGCTTTCATTGGTATGCCTTGTAAAATCCAGTGTGGGGACATGGAAACATCAAGTTAAGGCTAGACTATATTGTCACATACAAAGAGAGGTCCAGAGAGCTCTGCCTGGGCACAGACCTGTAGGCACAAGTCAAGAAGAGGCTGGGAGTTTCAAGGCCACTGTCTAGCCACAATTATAAGCATCCATTGCCTTCCCAGAACACCACTGGGCTCTCAGAAATGCTGCTGGCAAAAGGTTTGGAAACCACCTGTTCCCCAAATCAACCAAGATTTTTTTTATAGAATGTACATGTATTTCCCAGGACTCAGTCCTGTTCTGCCTAAGATATTAAAGACAAGATTCATGAGGTAGAAGAGATATCTTTATCTGTCTAGATTTTTAGAGGTCTTCTCAGAATGTGCTTATGTGCTGTAGCTGGAGTTTACTTAATGCTAGCTGGAATAAATATGAATAAAGGCAAAACAATTTAGTTATACCACCAACTTTCCAAGGGCTTTAAGAACTTTTCATGTCCTCTTTTTTAATTTCTACAACCAAATGTGTAATCTGTGGCTCGTAAAGCCAAATGTTCCATGTACATTTCTCTGTGGAATTTAAGCTCCTTAAAGTGGCCCTCACCTCCATGTTCACATGTGCAAGTTCTACTCAGATGGCGCTGGGTCTCTTGGAGCTCTGAGTTCTTACTTTCTGACTGCATTGCACCAAAGGAAGGGCAGGAGGACACGAGGAGATGAGGCTTGTCCCCTTGTCTTACTGTTAGTTGCTCTAGTTTGGAGGCTTTCTCAGGCCTTCATCTTTATCAGGCCCCCTCTGGAATACCAACCCTGCCTACAACAACTCTCTATCTCAGGGGTGGGAGGTAGTTCTTGGACTGACTTAGTGGCAAGGGCTCTTCCAAGCCCCTGAAAACTTACCTAGGAAGTATTCTCTTCTCAGAGACTTACAGGACCAGCCTCAAGAGGTGCCTTCTACAACATGTAAGTCCTGGAAGTCCTAACCTCTGCCCCTAATCCAATGGCCCTGCCAGAAGATCACTGCTATTTCCCAGAGCCATTGTAAATCTAAAATCCTAGTGTTTCCTCCTCCTTCACTGCTACTAAAATAACCAGCTGGTCGAGGACTTGTTTCCTGACAGTTTCCTGGAGACATACAACTATATTACTCAGAGATTCATTCTGCATAAGGCCCTTTCATAGCTGATACACTTCATGGTCATGAAAGGCACTTTCCACTTCGCTATAGGAGCCCTTCTCCCCTAGGCTGCTTTATCTTGCTATGATAAAACACCTTGACCAAAATAAATCAGAGGAGGGAAGGATTATTTCATATTACACTTCCAGGCTGCAATCCTTCATAGTGAGAAGCCAAGGAAGAAACTGGAGGAAAGAATACTGTTTCCAAGCTCATTCCAGACCAAGTTCAGCCATTTTTCTTAGATATCCCAGGCCCATCACCACCAAGGGATGGTCCCACTAGCAGTAGGCTGGGCCATCCTTACAGGAATCAGCAATCCAGAAAATGTCCCCCAGAGATATGCCCACTGGTGTCTGATGGAGTCAGTTCTTCAACTGAGGTGCCCTTTTCTCAGATGTGTCAAGTTGACAGCAAAAGTAACCTGGACACCTTGAAACACTGTAGACATACTCTGAAGCAACCTAAAAGATACCACCCTTTAAAACGCAGTTTATATAAGGTTCCCTGAAAACAATTAGCCTGAGCCCACACCATCTCCTACAGGTCAAGGCACATATGAAGACAATTGCATAGCCTTCACCTCCAGAGAATTCCCTGTCTGGAAAGGTTCCTCAGTATCTTCTCACACCAAGGGAAGGAGAACTGCATGCAGCCTTATCAACTTCAGGAAGCAGGGCTGCCCCCCTACCCCCAGCACTGCTCGCTTTGATTTCTGTTGTCTATTAAGCCTTCTCCAAAGGCCGACTGCTCACACTTGGCCTCTGATGGAATCAAATGTACTTGGTATGTCAAGCTCTATGTCCATCACAATTTGTCATGCCTTAATGCCTTTTATTGCAAGTCAAATGCCTCATGCCTTAAAGTTATATATGTAAATGTGCATATATGTACAGATCTTTTTTCTCATAATTTAAGAAACTCCTGCAAATTTCTTTCTCCTTCCTATTCCATTCTTCTCCTGAAAAGCACATTTCCAAAGGGAATGGATTTTCATTTCTTTGTACCCAGTTCCAAACTAAATGTGCTTTACCTCTACACAATAAGTATTGGACTTTTCCCCCTTGCTTTTTAAACTGGCATAAATTGAAGATTTTAGTGATAATAGTGTCTATGGAATAAAGAAATGTGAGGACATCATATTCTAGATAGAATACTTTTAAGCAGAAAGAAATCCAACGCTCTTTTTTGCATGATTTTATTCTCCTATTTCTGTTCTTTAGGTACGACATAGCTTGGTTCCCCAGGCAGCATGTCTTGGCCAGGAATAAGATTGAGATTAGCTCAAAACCAATCCCAACCCCTGAAGTCATCCCTGTCTGAGAAGGCTGTGAATACACTTTCTGGTGTTCCAGGAGTGTCCCCACACATTAATTCTCAGAGTGGCAGGGCCAGAGCACCCCATTGCTGCAGCGACCCTAGCCACTGGGCTCGGCATAACAATGGGGTCTCTAGCTCAGCTTTAGTCCTAGAAGCTAGAAGAGAGCAGATAAGAGCTGGCTATGTTAATATGTTTCTCTCTGCAGGTATGCCATCACCATAATTGGCCCCATTTATAGCTTTCCTACTATGGGAAAGGAACAGTGCTGTATTTTATATGCATTAATTCTTAGTGATCCCAGTAACCCTTGGAAATAAGCATTAATACTTTTCTCCATTTATAATATCAGAAAAATTAAGGGTTGTAGACAGCATATTTACTCATGTCAAGGACACTGAGCTGATAACTGACATAGATCATATTCAGGTCAGATATGTTGGGCTTGAGGCATTAAGCCTAACATGTGGTGCCTGTTTAATGACTTAATCCTGTGAACTTTGGTGCTGAAGTATGTAAGTGCTGAAGACACAGACAGCAACAATCAGCAGTGCTAACTGAACTAAATGATTTTGCTGACTCTTTTAAAAGAGACCTAAAGAATAACACAAAACACCAGCATTCTTGCTGCCCATTCATATCGTGTACAATGAACAAGTGTTTCTAGTTTGAGGTAAAACGGTGCTCCTAGGTGTCTTTGGAGAAATCATTACAAAAGCATATGAGAAGATGGGGCTGGAGAGACTGTCCAGTGGTTCAGAACAGCAGCTGCTCTTCTAGAAGACCCACTAGCACACAAATGGTGACTCACAACTATCTGTAACTCCAGTTCCAGAAGATCTGATGCTCTTGTCTGGCACTTGCATAAGTGGTGCAAAAACATTCATATAGACAAAACATCATGCACATAAAAATAAAATAAAATTATTTTTTAAAAGGTATGAAAAAAATAATTGGATAAACAGAAAATCATGTCCCCAACTCAACCATCCACTTTTAGATTTTAGTTAATCAATTAAATCTAAGAATGAGTCCTACAAAAAGAGAGATTTTGTTGTAAACCACACATGCACACAATTGGCATTTAAGGTTCACTTAACACCTGAAATGTAAGCAAATGTAGTCTTGCAGAGAGGAAATTAGGAAGCTGAGGGTCTTAAAACTGAAGCTTTACATGAGTCCAGGAAAGCGACATACTACTTCCTATATGTAAACCATCCTTTGCCTTTAAGTATTTAAAATTATATTTATTTAATGTGTTTGTGTGTGTATTGCATGTGTGTGTGTGTGTGTGTGTGTGTGTGTGTCTACATATATGAGCACATGTGTAAAAGTCACAGGAAAGATTGTAGGGCTCAGTTTTCTCCATCCATCATTTGGCTCCTAGAAATCAAACACAAATTATAATGCATCTTGAAGTCTCTGAACTGTCATAAAATTTACAACTTCCCAGAAATTAGTCTATAACTTTCTTGGTTTGCTTTGCTTTGCTCTGCTTTTTTAAGACAGTTTTTTCTGTGTACCCTTGGCTTTTCTAAAACTCACTCTGAAAATCAGTGGCCCTTGTATTGGGACTTGATACCCTATGAGCATATACAGGAGGAGGTAACCCCCCTCAGGAACAGTCATAGGGGAGGGGAATAAGGGGAAAATGGGAAGGAGGGAAGAATGAGAGGATACAAGGGATGGGATAACCATTGAGATGTAACAAGAATAAATTAATAAAAAAAGGGAAAAAAGAAAAGAAAATCAGTGGCCCTCAAACTCAGAGATCCACTTGCTTCTGCCTCCTGAGTGCTGGGGTTAAAGAAATGTGCCACCATTTATTTTTAACTTTAAGATATTTGGACTTGTCTGTTGTCTTTTCTTTTTCTTGAATAAAAAGACAAGCTTTCTCCTTAAGAAAATTGCTCCTATTTCTATAGATGTCTTCAATGTTTCTCAAGGAAAGTTGTTTTAAAATACTAAGATCAAGATACTGAATATGACATAGAAAAACTTTACTCCTCCTCTCTAAGCTTGTTGGTTCTTTGAAAACAGATTTTCTAAACATTGAAGTGGAAAGAGCATCCCCATGTAAAGGGAAATCTTAAGTCTTAAGTACCAAAGTGAAAATCAATTTATTTCCAATACCTGGGCTTATCAATAATGACATTTCAGTGCTTTGTTCCCAGCTTCACTCAGACATGGACAGGGGAGATGGATCTATCAAATACATCCTTTCAGGAGAAGGAGCAGGCATCGTGTTTACCATCGATGACACGACTGGAGACATCCATGCCATTCAGAGGCTCGATCGAGAAGAACGAGCCCAATACACTTTAAGGGCCCAAGCCCTTGATAGACGGACAGGCCGGCCAATGGAGCCAGAATCAGAGTTCATTATCAAAATCCAGGATATCAACGACAATGAGCCCAAGTTCCTGGATGGGCCTTATGTTGCCACTGTACCCGAAATGTCGCCAGTAGGTAAGGTGGTGATGAGTTGATTTCTCCCAAATACTGTATGAACTGTAAGAGATCCTACTATGTACACATAGAGAAGAAAAAAGTACAGAAATCATAAAAATAAAACCAAATGACTACCAAGTCCTTCAGCATGAAAGAAGCTATGTACAGATCAGAAGCAGCCACAGGAAGTAATAATAAATCTTCCAGTGTCTTCCAGTTCTGATTCCTTAAGAATAAATAAAAGATAAATTGCTGATAGACTATATTGTATTATGTTATATTAGATTGTTAAGAATTAATATTCGCTCTTACCAATGAGCAAAGATCACATAAGCAGTGTAGCTTTTAGTGGTTTCTAAGAAATTAAACACAAATGAATATCATATCCATTGAATAACAAGATAAGAATTATGGATGCTTGATCTAGAAAGAGAACTCTCCCAGAGAAGCAAGCACTAGCTTCAAAACGTTTTAGGTCATGCAGGATTATACCAGCTCTTCGTAACTGGGATTGAACAGGATTCTCCCACTTCTCTCCCTCAGGTACCTCTGTTATCCAAGTGACAGCCACCGATGCGGATGACCCAACCTATGGCAACAGTGCCCGGGTAGTGTACAGCATACTCCAGGGCCAGCCATATTTTTCTGTGGACTCCAAAACAGGTACACAAGTCAAGTCAGAGGGGTTTGCTTATTCAATAATCTTTGCGTTTCCTACTTAGGACATATACAACTCTTCTTTTCAAGGACTCGCCAGGAGAGTATTCCAGAGAGAAGACTGTTGTTGTCCTTAGGGTTAGGAGAGCACACTGTAGTTGCCAGGGGGTGAGACAGTGTGAGTGGGTTCCTGAGCAACACCAAAGCCCTGCCAATAGAGAATGTCTCCTCACTGCATCCCAAAACTCCCAGATATAGTCATTCACCGGGGTTTAAGGTGTTCTGTGCCTCCAGGAAGACCAAAGAAGAGTGACACATTCACCCTGGCTTGCTCTACAGCTAGAACCACAGACTCTGAAGCCAGAAAGAGCCTTCTGGGCAAGCATTCAGTCCAGGATCATCAGGATTCACTCAGATGAGGGAACTGGGAAGCTGAGTGCTAACCTCGTTCCTTATGGCTACTGATATACCACTAATGTTATCTCTGTTGAGGTTACCTCTGCTAAGCAGAACCCAAGACCAGGGCGGATGGCTGCTGGGCAGGTGAGGTTTGATGAGACAGGTAATAGAATGTGAGTACAGCCCCTAAAAAGGCAGACCCTGGTGGCAGGAAGGGAGAGTCACTATAACAAAAGAGGATGGCAAAGACAAGTAAAATGACAGCAAGCAGATGGCAGGAAAGGAAATACCAGTGAACCCTGGGGGCTTTGCTTGTTTCAAGGGTCCTTTGACTACAGGATCCTTATGTTTTAATCCACCAAGGGATCGACACTAGTTTGTATTGGGCAAAAAAATTTCTATATCATTGCTCTCTTCCATTTGTGCCAGGATTTCTTCTTCTCCAAGAACATTACTAAGCATTACCATTTTAGTCCCCCAAGTAAAATATATAGGAAGTATTATTACTCCCACTTTACACTTAGAGAACAGACCTTAGAAAAGGACCATGAGAAAAAAAAAACCACAGAAGTAAAATCAATGGTGAACAGTCAGTCACTTCTTCACTAGGAAAGAAATACATCTCTATTATTGCTAATCTGAGTTTTTCCTAGAAGTCCTCAAGGTAGCCATGCATTCAGAAAATGCTATCATAAATGTAGAAAGTGATAGAATATAAATTAGTGAGAAGAAAGAGAAAAGAATACACTTAGAGGCATCTATAAAACAGAAACCTCAGTAATTCTACTAATGGGGGCAAGGGGAAGGAAAAGATGCCCACAGGGAAGAAAAATACAGACAGGATCACCTGTCCTTTCTATCGGCAGTATTGTACATTATTCTGGCAGTTTCCCATGAGGGGCATCTATAGGTCAAAAACACATGAAATGATTGTCATTACTTTGGCCAAGAGGCGTTTACAAGGGAAAAATGCTGCACGTATCATTTTAGAATGCTATCAATGAGTGCAGTGCGTAGATCATAAGAGGAAACCCAGTCAAGGTGCTATGCTCACACACTTGCTTCTCCATGCAAAGGGTCAATTTAACTCCAGGCTATAGCATAAACCTGTTACAATAAGCCTGTAATCTTCCCCCCAATTGTATAAAAGCTAGCTTTTCTAAGCTGAAGGGTTACAAAGGAGATAAAATCTCTACAATTCCCTGGCCGAATCAAAATCCTACATTTCTGTGTATCTGTTATAGACCCCTCTACTTATGTTTTTATATTAATTAATTTACATTACATCCTGACTGCAGTTTCTCTTTCCTCCTCTCTTCCGAGTCCTTCCCTGGCACCTTCCCTCCCCTCCCCTATCCACTCCATTTCTCTTCAGAAAAGGGGAAGCAGTGATATCAACCTCCCTGACATATCAAATTCCCATAGATGCATCCTCTCCTGCTGAGGCCAGGTGAGGCAGCCAAGTAGAAGGTCCCAAAAGGCAGGCAAAAGAGTCAGAGACAGCCTTTGCTCCTGCTGTTAGGAGTCACAGTCAGTCCCATGCAGGCTTCCTGGTTAGCAGCAGTTCAGTCTCAGTGAGGCCCTATGGACCCAGGTTAGTTGATTCTACAGGTTTTCTGGTGCATCCTTGACAACAAACCCTCTCTTCTTTTCTGTCTAAGGTTTGGCCCTGGTAAACCCCTTTTTTAAAGTGATACCCTGTCACCACACCTGGGTCCTGCTTCTGCTCTGAATTGTTTGGGGAGGTTCATCTCTTATGCATGGTAAAAATAAAGAGCACACACTGAGTCTTTTGTGTCTCTCCCTGCTCAAAGAACTCAGCAAAGCACATCCGTAAGCAGAAGAAAACAGAATACTCAACTTAAACAAAAGAACAGCCTAATTGAGTTTCAATCCCTACTTCAAGGCAGGGAAATCATAGTAGGAGCCAATGTCTAAAGAGTCATTCACACTATTAAGGGCTCTAGGGCTGAAAGCAGAAAGTTTTGAAGGAGAATTATCTGAAACCACAGATCTGGAGAGACACAAAGTGTTGTTTTCTGGACTCAAAGCCCAGGTTGTCTTTGGTAAAGACGGAACAGTCTATAGTTGCCATAGACTGCAATTCCTGGCGTGTGTAAGAAAACCTCTGCTGCCACCTGCTGTTCTGCCTCGGTAACATTGCCAAAGGATGCCAGCCTCTGGGCCCTTCCTGCTGAGTGTCAATTTTTTGGCCTTCTGTTTCATACAGTGTTTTTCTGAAGCTCGCTGACTTTAACCTCAATTCTAATAAAAACCAGAGATGTGCATGTCATTGTTAGGTATTTACAACACATGAGGAAGAAACCTACAAACAACTCCTGGGAAAACTAGCTTTGTGGTTTAACTTTTTTAAATGATTTCTATGCTGCAGGTGTAATCAGAACAGCACTCATGAACATGGACAGAGAAGCCAAAGAATGCTATGAAGTGATTATCCAAGCCAAGGATATGGGAGGGCAGCTTGGAGGGCTAGCTGGGACCACAACGGTCAACATCACCCTCTCAGATGTCAATGATAACCCGCCTCGATTTCCCCAGAGTAAGTACCAACCAGAACCTATCCCTCAGCTAAAGGGACCCACCCTTTACTGGGGTTCAGGGGTAAGGTCATCTCGTGTTAAAAATCATCCTTCTAGCCTTCAGCTTCCCATGGCCCTTAGAGGACTTTGTTTATTTGTTTGTATGTTTGTTTTTACCTGGTAGCCATACCCACATACCTGCACAAAATGAAAAAGTAAGGAGTTATCAGATAGAATTACACTGTCATGGGCCACAAATCACTACCATGAATACGGCTTGTTTTTTTAAGCTCTAACTTTCCATCAAGAGTTCATTTTCAAGAATAGGATTTTTCATGGGAATGTGTTGAGTTCAGAAAACATTTCCTGAAACATCCAGAGCTGTAGATGAACACGCCACCACCTGACCACATTAACCAAGCAATGGACAAGTAGGTGCCAAGTAGTACACATAAGGACACAAGTCATGAGGAGCACAAAATACTAGACCTGCCACTCAAACCTTAAACTCCACACAAGGGGCGGGCATCCTATACATAAGGGAGAAGTCCATGAGGAGTGTTTGAAGCACCACCTGGAGGTTGATAAATGGTGTGAATTAAGTAGATTCACACATTGACTAATCCTATAGCTTGGAAAAACTAAGGTACCATGAAACAGTTTGTGAAATGCACATGAGTTGGTTTCTTGTTTCCAGCGAATGAGAATGAATGAAAGCTTCACAGGGTAATGAGGCTTAAACAGAAGATAGAAGAATAGAAAAGATTTACACTGGCTGTCAAGGAGACATGCCAGGATGAAGAAGCCACATTCACTAAAGCACTATGAATTTGAGATATCATCTAGGCATGCAACATACATCGCTGTGGAGAGCCAACAAGATATTTGCTGTATCAAATGTCATCTGAGTGGAAAGTTAAATGCAAGATCTATATATATATGTATATATATATATATACACACACACACAGAGAGAGAGAGAGAGAGAGAGAGAGAGAGAGAGAGAGAGAGAGAGAGAGAGAGAGAGCAGAACAACAACAACAACAAAAGAAACATGGACTCCTGACTCTCACTCAGTCTTCTGGCTAGGAAGACATGGCTCTGGGTGGAGTCAAAGATAACTTTTTTAATCTAGGTGACAGAAAGAAGGAGCATATGGCTGACAGAATAGAGGATGAGTAATGAAACTAGTGACAGGCAGGGGTGAGACAAATTCAAATTTGAATATGAGGTGACAGCAAAGCAATCAGGTTGAATATCCTTAAGGAAGGGGGAAACACAGAACTTAGCCCAGGAATGAAAATATGACTTTGAAAGTGAATGCCTAAAGGAAGGAAACTGGAGAAGTCAAAACAACAGACACAACTCCGGGTTCAACGCTTATCCAGGAACAGAGAAACAAAAACAAAAAGGAACCCAGAGCCGAGGAGAAAACTCAGTCAGTCAAGTGCTTGTTTTGCAAGCATGCGGAGCCCACTTCAGTGCTGAGAATCCCATGCCAGGAGTGCTGGGGCGCTTTTGTAATAACCCATGCTGGAATATGAGACCTGTGCCTGGGATCCTCTAGTCTGCTTATCTAACCTACCTCACAGGTAGGTTCCAGGCCAGTGAGAAGCCCTGTCTCCAAGCAAAATAAAAGGCACCTAAGGAATAACACATAAGGTTTACTTCTGGCTTCTGCAATCAAGTACAAACATGTACACACGCCCGCGTGCGAGCGCACGCGCGTGCGCACACACACACACACACACACACACACACACATACACACACACCTAAACTATAAACAGAATGAAGCCATACTATTAGCTTAATAGCTTGCCCTTTGAACCAGCCAGACCAAATGATTCTCCTTTTTCATTTATGTAAATAAGGATAGCTGAAATAGTCATGTATAACTAGTATACAAGGTCTCCATAGCCACCCATGAAAGGAAAATAGCAGAATAACAGGCAAACATTTTACAAATGATGCAAATGAGTAAGTTTGTACGTTAACTAGTCCATCTATCAGAATGCAGTGCATTCTGTCACATGGAGTGAAGGGTGCAGCTTTACTGATGCTGTGAGTTCTGTTAGAGTGTACAAATTACTCATATTGTGCACATCATATGAACACTATGGACTCTTGAATATTTTGAACTATTGAACTTCTAAAATTTGACACAAAATAGATATCCTTAATGAAGGTGGGCAGGAGAGCATAAAGGCCAAGCTCTTTCAAAGCTCAAAATATAGGAAACTGGACACTTGCAGGTAAATCACATGTCTCCCCACACACGGCAGCTTCTCTACAACATTACAAAACACAGTGAAGACTCCGGCTTTAGTCTTACCCCAGATCACAATGTGAACACCACTCTCACACCTCCAACTTGAGTAGCCTCTGTTTCAAATGTAATAATAATCAAGACCTTGGAGTGGAATGTAGTATGGAATGTATTTCATAGACAACAAAATGAAACTACATGAAATAATTTAAATTTATGTTTCTAAACATTCAGTATTCACAATGCTTTCACTAGAATAGACTATCTTTGTACTTTTCGAAAATATTACTTTAACTCATCATAAAGTTTATGGGAAAAATCTCCATTTATTTGTGAACATTAAATTTGAATAATTCCATTATTCTTTAACTCTCTCTGGGGTTACATGCTTCTCTTCTACTAGTCTTCTGATTCCTTATTGTAGTTTCTTTTCCATAAATTTTACCACAACTAGCTGTGGGGTGTTGGTAAAATGGCACCTCTACCTTTTTATATTGAACAAGCTTAGTTACCTTTACCTGAACCAAATATAAAAGAATATCATGACCTCAAGATTATTTCTAATACAATGCATCACTTGTAGAAATTGTAACCATGTTCAAAGACACAGCATAGTTTCCTTCTGCGGAGGAGATTACAAGCAGATGTCCGTGTCTCCTAAAGAAGGAGAAGTGTAAGCCACTGGCACTTGGCATGGCACGATGATGATGGAGATTCTCTGGTTCTCTTTATAAGGAGCAAACATTACATCTTCTCTTGTAGAAGGTGGGGTACAGTAAGCTGTCATCCTCTCAGAATCTTTGTCAGATATCTGTTCCTGTACTCCAGGCTTATTATAGTTTACAATGCACACTGAATAGAGGAGAAGCCATAGGGATGGTTCAACAATGAAGAGTGCTCACTGCTCTTGCAGAAGACCCAGGTTCAGTTTCCAATACCCACACAATGGCTCACAATCCACAAACACCTAGGACTCCAGTTCCAGGGCATCTGATGTCCTCTGTCCTCTGCTGGAATCTGTATGAGCATGATGCAATAGATGTGCAATCGCGCGCACACACACACACACACACACACACACACACACACACACACACACACTAATTAATTAATTAATTAAAAGCAAAAGACCATATCGCACTGAAAATGTGTATGATTTTGTTATTTAGTAAGCAAGTCCATGATTGATAAAAATAAGGATGTCAAAGAACTGAGCCCTGAAAAAGTAAGTTAGCAAATATAGAACTTCACAAATGGGAAAATAATCTAAAAAATTAATTATGAGTCAGAGCATCAGCTCAAAAAGAAGGCATTCGCAATGCCGAGTTTTTTCTAGGTGTGGGATCTATTTTGGGTATTTGGTAATAGAACTAGAACAAAAAGCCCAAGCAGAGGCATCTAGAGGATCTCAGCCACATAAACACGTTGATGGAGAACACAAGAAGCTCAAAGGGCTTTCTCTTAGACTGCTTCTCCTCTATGCCTTACTGCTCTCCATCCACTCTGGGCAGCTGGCCAGAGATGGGACCTCAGCACACAGGCTGTGGAGCATAAAGGAAAATTGGAGCATTTAAATTTTTTGTGATCACAGGCTTCCCACGAAAAATGTGACATTTGGAAAGAAATTCCCATTCCTATGGCATTGTAAAGATGAGGAACCACAGTGCTCCTCACTCCTCTGAAAGAAGAAGAATTACACTGTGAGGCTCAGCCTGACTTCTCACTTGTCTTACTCTGGGGCTCACAGTAAAGTTTTCAACTCTAACTGAAACTTTAAACTGTAAAACTTAAGGTTTCGCTTATGAACCACCAACAATGTTTGCATGCCATGGCCGATATAACGTGATAACAAAGCGTGTTTTAGTGACAGATAATCAAGAATGCGTGTCCTGCTTTTTTCTTCACAGAACATTATCAGATGAGTGTGCTAGAATCTGCTCCAATTAGCTCTACAGTGGGGAGAGTGTTTGCCAAGGACTTGGATGAAGGAATCAATGCAGAGATGAAGTACACCATCGTGGATGGAGATGGGGCAGAGGCTTTTGATATTAATACGGACCCAAATTTCCAAGTTGGCATCATAACTGTGAAGAAGGTAATCCGATTTCTTTTCCAAATCATTTTCAAGACCACTTTGCATGTAAAATGCTTGTGGAGGGTGTCTGCACATTAGGATATGTTTTATTTCAAGTCTTCTGATAAAACCTTTTCCTGAGACCAATGAGATGGCTCAGCAACAAAATTTAGAACTTCCCACAAAAGCCTGACAACACAAAACCAACTTTTCTGGGAAAAAATCAGCTCCCAAAAGCTTTCCTCTTGACTGACCTCCAAATTGCAACATGGCATGGGCACAACTGAATTCAGACACATTTTCACACACACACACACACACACACACACACACACACACACACACACACACGGCGGGGAGAGGTTGAGGAAGTGGGGGATGAGGGAGGGAGGGAGAATTTAAAATTAATTCTTCCTAATTAACTTTAAAACACCTCTTATGGCTTGGGATTACATGCAAAAATGCTGGCTGTGGCATTATTTTATAGAAAGGATTATTAAAAACATATTACAAATAAGCCACTTCTATTTAGGCACTTAAAAACTACTTTAGCAAAAAAAAAAACTGATTTAGCTTCATGCTCAAATATTGTTAATGACTTAATCAATATGTGAATCCCACATCTTTACATCAGTTTACCATAAATAGTAAAGCAAGCTATAATGTTATTATGAATAAGTAAATAATATATAACAATTTAAAATTAATTCTTGAAGGCTCATAAATGCAAATGAAACTTGAAAATTTTCCTTAAACATAAATTTTCTTTGTTCCATCCTAAGGTTCTTTCTTTTTTTTTCTGATTTCTTTTTTTACTTTTATGAATGTCTATGATTTACATGTCATGTACCAAAATACCTCCCCTCCCCTCCCCCAGTAAAATAAAACAGACAAACAAAAAAGTCTTGTCACAGAAGCTATAGTGTATCACTCTGTATAGCCTTTTGTCCACATATGTTTACTTCCAAACGTTCACTGCTATGAGTCATGCATGGGTCTGGTTTGAGGTCTACAATATTGTTACCGGATCCTCACTGGGGCTGTTGTTGGATATCCCACTGTTGCCATGTGTCAAGGAGATTCTTAATATTTGAATCTGCAGGTCTGGTCCCTTCATGTACCAGCAGGTCGTACATGAGATAGATGTTGGGGTGAGGTTCACTTAGAGCCCTGGATCAGGACCCGCTCCCTTGTCCTCAGGGCAGGGCCAGCTCACCTGCTCCCATGTCATCAGGGGAAGGCAAATGTTCATTCTTTTTGTGTGCCATAAAGCATATATGGATAAGTTCAGTAAATAAAAAGACAAAATTGTCCTATTTTAATTTTTATGTGTGTGCAACATATGTATATATGTATGTATGTGTGTATGCACATGTTTATACACATGCATGTTTGTGCAGAGGCATGGAGAGGAAAAAGGCTGGCAAGCAAGCCTCAGAAATCATCCAGCCTTGCCTCCTTAGCACAGGGGCTATAGGCCTGCATTTGTGCCTGGCTTTGCATGGGTGCTTGGGATCCAACTCAGATCTTCATGCTTGTGTGGCAAGCACGTTACTAGCTAAGCCACCTCCTAAGCCCAACTAACCAGATCAGTGGATAAAGCATGAGAAACAGAATTCCTCAGACTCCACTGAAAAAATGGGTAGTTGTGGCAGTCTCTCTGTAATCCCAGCATGAGATTAAAAAAAAATAAGGCACAGGGTCCTGGGGATCCAGGTTCAGTGAGAGACCCTACCTCAATAACTATAGAAGAGAACAAAGGCACAGGTTGCCAACTTTGGGGCTACACACACACACACACACACACACACACACACACACACACACACACACGTATATACATACGCATTCATACCACACATACAAATAAATTGAATCTAACACCCTACAAATGAACATCTAATTTAAAACATTGCTTTGCCTCAACCTCACCCTGCCACCTGCCTGGGAACCTTGCCTAAGCAGCTGTTCATACAGAGTAGCCATGGTAAGGCTCCTCGATCCATCCTACCACTTGCCCTGGGATCCTTCCCAAGCAGCCATGCACGTAGCCACTGGTGACTCTGCCCCACACTCCCATGCTGTCTGTGGTGAGATCTCCTGGCCCTAATCCTGTCTACTCAGAGTCCTTATACAAGCTGCCATATAGAAGACTTCTGGTAGTAAGCTGCCTCACCCTTACACTACCATCCACTTGCCTGGAACATCACAAACAGCCCCATTTGTACGGCTGATAGGACCCCAGCAACCCTGGTAGCCACTAAACTGGAAACACTCTCTACTTCTTAGTTCACTAAATGACACAAAGTCTTCAAAGGACTGAGCTTCATAAACCTCCTACCTGATCCAAAGCCAGCCAAGTTTGGATCACAGCAAAAATATACCACAGCAAAGGAATGGAAATATGACAAATTCCTCCAACCAGAAATCCTCACAGCCAACAAACAATGACCTTGAAACAGTGCAAGATGGTTAAGATTGATTTATGAATTTGCAAACACATTTATATAATTGAAACACTACAATTTATAATTTTTGAAAGTTAACAATATATAACTTTATAAGATGACTAAAATAATATTAATTTATTACATGGAAAAGAATTAAAAGCATCTTCCTACTATATGTTTTGCTTCCATTAAACAATAACACATCACTATCACTAGACGATATCCAAAGTTTTGAATAATTACTGTTTCTTGAATGCAATAGTAGCTCATTCAAAAAATTAACCAATAATAAAATGGGACCTTTAGAATACTTAATACTTAAATTAAAATATATTTTAAAACATTCGAAATAATAAAACTTTAGTGACTTATTGTTATTATATAGGTTAAATAGTGTTACAAGCATTCATTTTTTAAAAACATATTTATTAATACCACAATTTGAGCAAACATAAAATTTCTTTTTTCACATCTCTTATCTGGAAAATATTAGACATTGCAAGCCAGAAACTTGTCTCTCCATATCATTATCCAAACTCTATCCATGTTCAATCAAAACATACATCAATTTTTCTTAGGCTGTTTAGATTCCTTTTCTGAACTATGAGCTGCCAGAAAATATAATTAAGAGCAAGTCCAATATGTTGGGTAGATGGACTAGTCACATGTAATAAATATTTTAAAGGCTATTGACTGTTCAATCCATATGTCTGGAACAACTCCCAGATGTCTGACCCACACCTATCATCTTCCTTTGTAATTAATAATGTCATATAAATTGAAACAAAAGTTTTCCTTTTGATGTATTTCTCTTAGGTCTATTATTTATCTAAAAAGCACATAGTTCCCAAAAAGAGGAATTAAGTTGATTGAAAGAATTGGGTCTTCATACAACCACAGTGATTGCTACACAGGACCATATGTCATTTTAGCTTTTAAGTAATCAGTCAATTGATTTTCAGTCTCTTAAATGCTTGAAATATGCCTTGAAATATGTAATTTTCAGAATGTTCTTTGTTCTATAGTTGCATGATCCTGTATCATTTTCTAGTCTTCAGCTTAGATTCCATCTGCCAGAGGGCAATAAGTAATTGTAGACAGTCCGTTCTCCTCTTATGTGGGTCACAGAACACAAAAACTCTAATAGGCCATGAATTACAACTCCTACAATTATTTTATATACCACTTAAAAATTTCCAACTTTACGTGATTCAATGCCTTATTTATAATGATTTGAAGAGCTCATAGAGACACAGCTGGACATACTTGCCTCACCTGTCTCAGACTCACCCTCTGCTGGTGTACCAGTACCCTTCCACTTTTACAATCTTTCAGAAGCCATTTTAGATAGCAATAAATTCTAGTATGTGCAGTACCACCCACACTGCAAAACTGAACTCAAGTACAACACTAATGCCTTTGACTAGATGCGACTTGCAGGGGCACTACCAACTGGAGCTTATCACCTGCTAAGTACACAACAATTGTAGTGTGGCATCAATTAGAAAAAACTGTACTCCCAAAGTTTAGAATGCAGTAGAACTGCCACCCCTCAAAAAACTGGTTAACATCAAACCCTTATACACCATCACATAAATGGTAACACGTAGAAACTTGTGTCACTATTTAATGAAATACTATTTTCTTGCTACATTTTGGCTGTTTTGTCTTGTAAAATCCCAAATGAGCCCTTGCTTTTGACCTTGAATCTGAAGAAGAATATACAAAGAAGTTTTGTAATAAAAACTTGTCCTCACTACATGGGTGCTGTGAACAGAACATAGATCCTCTGACAAGGCAGCAATTACTCTTAACCACTGAACCATCTCTCTAGTTTACCAATTTTATATTCTGTACTACGGAACCATAATAGACAAAACTGATTTCTTATGCTTAAGCTCTGGTCATTTGGGGCCACCATCTTAGCTGGCACCATACAGCTACGCCACTTCAGTCTTGTCTTCTGAGCTTTCTAAGTCTTTGAAGTTATTTGTTGAACAGGATTTTAAAATGAAGATCACAGGGATCATGTATATAAACTAAAGAAACAAAGTTTGCTGTTGCATAGTGTGCCAAGAATTCTTCGGAGGTACTTAACATATTTCCTTAGAAATAATCACCGTTGCTTTGAAAGTCAAAAAGAAAATGAGTCTATCACTTTTTATCCAGCTTACTGAACGATTGGTTTCACTATGAAGTTTTGGTACATTTCCGTATATCTACAGCTCTCTCATATTCACTCGCCTCCATCCTTCCCCATTCCTCCTCCACTCTCACTAGTCCCATTCCTCTCTTAAAATGGCTGCTCTCAAAAAATATTTTTAAGAAAAAAACAAAAAACAAAATTGTAAGCTAATCTCATGGACATCTTAGGACAGAACACAAACTTGATCTTAAGTCTCCAACATCTTTCCAAAAGAAAAAGTGCCTCTGAACACAAGGTCACAGCATCTTTGTCTTCCTTGGACAGATGATTATGAGGAAACACAATTTCTCTTCTATGATGGACAGATCTGGGCCCAGGGGTCCTGCTCAAACTATGGCACCAGCCAAGGACAATACGTGCAGTAAACTTCAAACCCCTACCCAGATCTAGCCAATGGACAGGACATGCTCCACAGTTGAGTAGAGAGTGGGCTCTGACTTTCACACAAACTCTGGTGCCCCATATTTGACCATGTCCCCTGGATGGGGACACCTGTTGGCACTCAGAGGAAGAATAGCAGGTTACTAAGAAGAGACTTGATACCCTATGAGCATATACAGGGGGAGGAAATCCCTCTCAGTCACAGTCATAAGGGAGGGGAGTAAGGGGAAAATGGGAGGGAGGGAGGAATGGGAGTATACAAGGGATGGGATAACAATTTAGATGTAATATGAATAAATTAATAAAATATTAAAAAATAGTAGGGTGGGACAACAAAGGTTTCCCAAACATTGGCTCCAAGTATAGTTAAGTAAAGTTAAACAAATTAAAACTGAGTCTTCCAGACATAATCCTTCCTTTTCACCTCTGACTGAATCTGGTGTTATCACCAAGAACAAGACAAAGTGTCCCTTTTATTTTTCTCTTTTTTACTGTTTCAGTGAATTTGTGGGTTCTCAGCTAATCATTGGTACTGGATGTCCTTTTGACTCAGGACATGTATGCTACTGGCTAACCATTTCTCTTCTCCTTCCCTTTCAGCCCCTGAGTTTTGAAAGCAAGAAAAGCTACACCCTGAAGGTGGAAGGAGCCAATTCTCATTTGGAAATGCGATTTCTGAACCTTGGCCCATTTCAGGACACGACGACAGTGCACATCAGTGTGGAGGACGTGGATGAGCCCCCTGTGTTTGCACCTGGATTTTATTTTGTGGAGGTGCCTGAGGATGTGACAATTGGAACAACCATACAGATCATTTCAGCGAAAGACCCAGATGTAACCAACAATTCAATCAGGTTCTACCATAAATTTCATGTTTTCCTTATATCCTGAAAGTTTTCCTTATCTTTTATGTAATATTCTTGCATTTTCACCCTTGTTTCTTCCTTCTTAAATCTCATCTGTGGAAAATTTTCTCTGAGTTTTCTTGTAGTTGTTCTTGTTGTTAAAATAACATGGCAACATCATGTACCTAGAAAGGTAAATGTCATTATATCTTAAACTCACTTTCATTTAGTTCAGATATGCACATAGACACACTGATAATCCTTAATTGTGGCTCCATGAACACTTGGGACTGTATCAGTCCTTACTCATTTTAGGGTCTGTCTTGGGCATTGAACTTCCTAATGCCAGGATATCTGGTCTTCACCAACAAAATGCTAATATCATCCTCCAAGCTTTAACAACATAAACTGGGCCCAGCTACTGCTAAATGTCCTGGGGATACGACGCAAACAACCCAAGAGCAGACCCACCAACACAAAACAACCGCAGTCATACACAGATGTCAAAATCTTCAAAATCCCTCCACTTTTCAAAGTCTATTAGTCTTTTAAAGTCAGCATGCATAGTAACGGGTTTTGTTGTGGCACTCTTCTACCTTCATAGTTTATTCGTATTCACCCCTTCCCTAATGCCCTTCACTCCACTTGTTTGTTCCCTTTCTTCCCCCACAATCAGCCACCCTTCTTGCTTTCATATCACAGGGATTCCACTATCCCATTTCCCCTCCCTTGAAATAGGTCCACTTTGTGTTTTCATGTCAAGCGTGCATGCACACACACACACACACACACACACACACACACACACACACACACACACTTAAATCTCAATCCTATACATCCAAGGAGACACGATGAGTTTGGTTTGTCCGGTTTATTAGCATAGCGTGAACTCCTCCTCCATCTGCTTTCCTGAAAATGCCACGGTTCTCTTTTTCTTCGTGAATGAATAAAATTCCACTGTGTATATTTGCCTACTCACATGTGAATAGATGTCTAGGCTGGCCCCACGACTTAGCTAGTATGAACAGAACATCAATAAACCTGGTTGTGCAGGTATCTCTGTTGCTTGTTGATTTGGATTCCTCTGGGGAAATACCTAGAATAGATACAGATAGGTCACACAATAGTTCTATTTTTGGTTTTGGAGGAACCTCCCCACTGACTTCCATAGTAGCTGCAGCAGAGTAGATTTGCACCAGTAATGTCTAAGGGGTCTCTTTTCCTTGGATGCTCACCATCACTTTTTGTTTTCTAGAGATGAAATGCAATCTCAAAGTAGTTATAATTTGCTTTCCCTGATGGCTAAGAGTATTGAACACATTTTCAAATTGTTATTGCTCACTTTTATTTCATTTTGTGAGAACAGTCAGTTCAGTTTATTAGCCCATTTCTCAACTTGGGTGATTTGTAGGGAGCTCTGATGTTTAATTTTTATGGATCTGTATTTTCTAGAGATTGATCTCCTATTGATAAATGGTGGGAACAGACTTCTTTCCTTCCATAGACTCTCTATTCTCCATTGTTTCTTTGCCTTGAAGAAGCTTCTTATCTTCATGTAATCATATCTGTCAGTTCTCAGAATTATATCCTGTATTGTTTGATTTGTTATTATGTCTATATCTTTAAATGAACCACCTATATTTTCCACTGGCAGTTTCAAGATTTCAGGCCCTCTGTTAACGTTTTTGATCCATTTGGAGCTGATTTTTGTAAAGGGTTAGAGACATGACTCTAGTTTCATCATTCAGTGTGTGTAGATATTCAGTTTTTTCTCAGCATCATTTATTAAAGAGCTTGTTTCTTTTTCAGTATGTGATTTTTTGAGAACTTTGCAAAACATTAGGTGAATACATCTGTTCGGGTTTGTTTCTGGATTCTATTTTCTACTGGGCTGGTCTACATGTCTGTTTTTGTGCCAGGACTATGATTATTCTGTTACTAATTCTCATTAGTATAATTTGACATCAGGAGTTGTGATACCTCCAACACTGCACTTTGGAATTGCTTTGGCTATTGAGGAGTCTTACTTTCTTTTATTAGCATATGTTATACATAATTATGTAACAATGGGCTTCAATGTGACATTTTCATAGATGGATACAATGCATTTTTATCATACTCACTTCCTATTACCCTCTTTTGTCCCGCTCCCATTCACACTGACCCTCCTCATCATCACAATTAGTCCTCTTCTTCTTTCATGTCTTTGGGGATTTTTGGTTGCTTGGATGGCTAGTTGGTTGATGTTAGAGATGTTCTCTGGGTTGGGAGTACCCAGTGAGTTTTATGAGGGTTGCCTACAGGAACATGGGTGCAGGGCTATTTACTGTAGCATGCACATCTTTCTAGTGGCTATACCTCTGAAGAAAATGTTTCTCTTTCCCCCTGAAATCATTAACTGCTCATAGATTTGTAGAGAAAGTGTGGCCCAGAAGCCCTCCCACTTCCACGGCAATATGTAAGGGGATCTAATCTTCTTCAGCTAATCACAGCTGCTGTGACTCAAACATGCATTAGCTATGCCGTGCTTAGAGGACAACATTCCTCAACCCTCCATCGCTTCGTCCAGCTCTTAAGTTCTTCCTGTCCCCTTCTTTCAAGATGTTCCAGAAGCATTGGCATGCACAGACAGATGCTTTCTTGCAGAATGTTCAACAATCACTTAGTCTCATCTCTTTGGCCTGCTAGGAGCCTCTATAGTGGCCACAGCAGCTGACAGCAGCACCAATCTATGAGCATAAACATTTGCTTCCATATGAATTTGAAGGTTGGTTTTTCTAGCTTTGTGAAGAATGTAATCAGGAATTTGATGGGGATAACAGTAAATTTTGGATCTCTGTAATGTGGCCACTTTTTACAAAACTAAGTCTACCAAACTGAGTACATTTTTCATCTTCTAGTGTCTTCTTCAGTTTCCTAATTCACTATTTCAAAGTTTTCATTGTAAAGATCTTTAATTTCTCCTAGGTTGATTTTAGCCCCAGCTATTTTAAGTGGTGGTGAATGGAACTTTCCTTTGTTTTCTTCCTCAGAAAATGTATTATTACTTGTGTATAGAAAGACGACTTTGATTTCTGAAACTTAAAAATCACTCAGGAGTAAATATATTCATTGTACATTCCTTCAAGTTTTATTAGCCTTTACCATCTTCACATTTAAGACAAATGGAACAGACGAAGCTGTGATAGCACATACCTGTAATAACAGCATTTGGAAGACAGAGATAATCTCACGTGTGAGGCCAGCCTGAGCTACATAGTGAGTTCCAGGACAGCCAGAGCTATACAGCTACAGAGTGGCACCCTGTATATACAGTGAGCCTCTGATCTCAAACAAATAAACAATAAAACAAACAAAGTAGGAAAATATCATACAACATATTTGTCATACCGTATATCTCTTTATATTATAGAAAAAAACAGACACAGAAACGCCTCCTCAGGTCAGTGGCTTTGATGGCATACAGAGTGGCCAGAGAGCCCTCTACACTACACACAGTCCTACATCTCTGTCACTCCAAGGTATGTTTTGCTATTGAAGATTCTACCCAGGATGATCCCCATCAAGCCCGGAGAATTATTCTTACAACCTTGGCTTTTTCGAGTCAACTCTGGAGGCAAAGTGTAAACAGCTGGTAGACAGGCGGACACCTTAGCCTTCCACAGCTACTGCCAAGCTTCTGAAGCCAGATTCACAAGCGATTAGAATTCCAAGGCTGTTTGAGGCCATCTGTCACAGTAATTGTTGAAAGCCACACAGTAAAATGAATCTGGATCCTTAGTACAGATAAAACATTTTAAACGCACCCCCATTTATCAAATGCATTTTCTGTCACCTGGCTGCTTCCTCATCGGGTGCCATTTGTACTTAAGGAAAATGTGCTTTTAGGGTTTAACGAGAATGGTTTTCTCCAGGGGATAACTGCACCAAAGGGAAATCTGCTCCCTCTGACTAACACATTCCATGTCCAAGCATCAAAATGGCTAAAAGTATTTCTACTTTAAAAAAAAAAAAACAAACAACAAATTTTCCTAAATTGTAAAAACTTTATGAATTTACATTTCAACTTTAAGCTTTTTGTTATAAGACAACAGAAGTGAAACCATAATGTACCCACAGCAAAGCAAAAATGAAACAGATGTAGCACAAATTTCTATTTTCAGAAAAACATGATTATATAATTTGTTATCATGACTTGCTAATTATCTATCTATTATTTTGTGACATAGTAGTTAGTTTGCATGTCAAAGGAGGTAATGTGGGCCTAGTGTAGAGGATAAAACCTCATGGCAGAGACAAATAAAACAAGCACATAATAAATAAAAGGAGATCTAAGTTCTAAATTAGAATATGGACTGGACAATACATTTTCATATCATCTCCTAGATTTTGACTTGTTACCTCTATGCGATAATCACTGGAAATAAGATCTGATTAGGAGTCACACTGATGAATAACAAACAAGTCAAAGAGACTGAATGCAATCACATACACACACAAACACACACGTATACCATGTGCATGCACACACACCTTACATGGTGTGTCTGGGATTCTGTATTGCAACTATTATCTCAAAACATCTCAGTGGTGGGGAGTGGGGTGGGGTGGGGTGAGGAGTCCTCATAATTCAAGATTCACTCATGACATCAGCAAACATGAGACAGACAAGATGAAGAAATTTCTCTGACTAACAGAAAATGCCATTTCAGATGGGCCCTTTGAAGACATCCATCAGCATAAAAGGAGTTTTAAGGGAGCCCATGGCTGTTCCAAAGAGCCTAGACAAGATGAACACAGGAGCACATAGACTGAAGCTAGAAAAGTTCTGCTGTTCTGGAGCAAAACTCTGCAGTCCTGGGTAGGAAACTGCCAAGAACAGGGTTCCAGACCTAGAAGTCTGAAGACAGGGAATCACATACACAATTTCCCCTCTGATTTTTTTGTGAGAAATAATAGAGTTCACATTGGTAGATATAAAAGTCATGACTCTGTGCCATCCCAAAGCAACACAGAATGGCCTCTCTGTCCACAAAGAACATCAAGAGCCCTAGACGCTCAAAGATCTCAAGAGGAAAAGTGTTGAAAAGTCAACTGTGTGGCTTTTACTTACTAAACCATTAGGACTTGCTTTCTCATATTATAGTTCCCGAAGCTGTCCATGTTACCCTCATTTTTATATAAAAGTTAATGTGAGGAGCTGGAGAGATGGTTCAGCAGTTAAGAGCCCCTGATGGTCAATCACGAGCACCGGCATTCAGGCCTGATCACACATATAACTATCTGTGAGCAGTCTGCAAATGCCTGTTAACTCCAGTACCCAATGGATCAGAAACCCTCTTTGGAGCTCTATAGGAGCACCGCTTTGCACACCTGCACAAAAATGTTAACATGCACTCACACAGACCAACAGACAAAAAATATTATTAATAAAATTTTAAAATTAAATTTTGTATTTAAATAATTTGTATATTACGTCACATAATGAACTCATACATTTTTATAAATAATGATATGGATTTTTAAAAATAAAATGCATACTAAATAGCTTCCTATATCACCCAAAGTTAAAATACTATAAATTAAAGCCATTTGACATTTTTAAAAGATTATTAGGACTGCACTGGTCATTATTAACTGGTAGGGTACCAAATATTGTTAATTTGGTGATTTGCATATAAAAACTTCATTACTTAGATTTTCATCCTTGATAAATATTCAAACAAAATTTCACAAGGATGATGAGCCATTTAGCAACTAAAAGTACTGTCTGCTGGTATGGAACGAGCCTGCTGCGTTTCTGTGTCTTCCTGAAGTGTGTGAATCCAGCAAGCATACTCATGACACAGAATGTCTTCACCCAAGCCGACAAATGGCAGTTCTGTCTGCTCAAGGCGGCTTTGCATATGTGTGCTAAGCACATTCTGCTCATATTAGGTAAGAACGTAACAATTGGAGACAGGACAACCACCTATAGGAATCCCTACTAGGTCCCAATGTCCTCGTTTTCCATCTGTATCTGTACTTTCAATTTGTTCTCCCGTGCCCTGGCAATTGGCCCATTCAGAGAAATGAGGGCCATTATTCCCTCACTGTAGCCTAGCTTGGGAAATTGAAGAGGGATTCTACTTGATGAGAGAAGCTCCCTAAGGCAGGCTCCTGCTGTGTCAACCAGGCAGTGCTGTCAGGGGTCCTGTCACTTGGTTATTCCTATCACCCCATCCCCCACACCATCTGTGACATTTGCCATGGAGGGGCTAGGTTTCTGGTTCGTGAGGGCTACCCCCCACCCAGCAAGACATCTACAGCCTGCACATCCTCCATCCGGTTTCTGCTCTGCTGCCCAAATGTGGGGCTTTTCTCGTGTCTCAGAGCTAAGATTATACTGTCATTAGCCAACCAGTACTTCTATTTCCTAAAAGAAAATTCAACTTTTAAAGGAGCTTTAAAGCTAAATCACAGGTATGCCCAGAAAAAATACTGCACTCCAGCTTGTTTTAAATGAATTTTGTTAAGTACACAAGTGTTTACACGATGTAGCCAATCAGCAGCACAGGCTTCATGTGGGACCCTAGTAAGGGGAGCAGGGTCTGTCTCTGACATGGACTTTACTGCCTGCTTTTTGATCACTTCCCCCTGGCAGGGCTGCATTACCAGGCCACAGGAGACAAGGAGGCACTCAGTCCTGATGCAACTTGTGGGTTAATGAGGGTCTCCTTTTCTGAAGAGCAGGGGAGGGCGAAGGGAAGGAGGGTGGGACCCACAGGAGAGGAAGAAGGGGCTACAATTGGGATGTAAAGTGAATAAATAAATAAATTATTTTTTAAAAGAAAAAAGTTAGCAATTTGTTATCATATCTAATTTTGAAGAAGTAAAGCTGTTTTCCTGGGCAGTCTTCTACAATCCATATGTCAATAAGGCACTGGTAGGTGTGGCTAAGGTGCCAGACACTACAGCTGGACTGCCTAGATTTGTTTCCCAGTAGTATGACCTTAGATAAGTGACTTAACCTCTTAAGCCTACAGATTTTCTTATCTGTAAAGCAGAAATGCTAATAATGCCTACCAACGGTGTTATTTTGAGTATAGGTGACTCACCACATTTGGTGTAGTAAGCCGAGTCTGGCAAATAATAAACGTTTGTTAAACAGGCTCTTAGGTGAGAGGTTAATTGGCTTCTGTAAATTCCCTAAGATTTACGAAGTCATTACTGAAGTTACTCCATCTTAATTTACAACTGAAATTACTCCAACTTCTCTGGCTCTTACTCATCAACTGCCTCTTTAAATCCTAACTCTAAGTGGTAATCTTGAATCTCTAAAGAAATGTATACATTTGGTGAAAAACATTTCATATACATACATATCTACAGATAGATAGATAGATAGATAGATAGATAGATGATAGATAGATAGATAGACAGATAGATTATAGATAGAAACTTTACATCAATATTTACCCTTACTACCTGTGTTAATTTGGCATGCATATATCCCATTCTATTTCATTTTCTTTCAGTATTAATCACAATCAACTATACTAATTTCATAGCTCACCAAGAGGCAATATGCAAATCACTGCACCTAAGGAAGTTATTACTAGCAAAGTCAGTTTCGGGGGGGGGGAGCTTCACTGGCTAAGAATGCACACTCCTCTTGAAGAGGACCCAAAGATCGCTCCAAACACTCACACCAGGTGGCTTACAACTGCTGTTAACTCCAGCTCCAGGAGATTCAATGTCTTCTCCTAGCCTTGGCAGGAAGCTTTCACATGCACACAAACCCACAAAGACACACACACACACACACACACACACACACACACACACACACACACACACACACACACACACACATAATTCAAGTTAAATTCTTAGGGAAACTGCAGTTTCTTCATCTCAACAACTTTAAGACAAAACCTGCAATTTTGTCAATTTTATTAAAATCTGAATTATGGCCTAAAATTTCTCTGGCCTCTATCTAATGATCTGTAAGAACAGTAAGAACAGCTGTAACTCCACATAGATTATTTTAAATCTTAGTTGAAAGTCACTTAACATCCCTAAACTTCAGTGTGCTTATCTGATAGTTAGGATAACTCTCCAAAGATTTGAAAATGTTAGGATAAGTAAGTTATACATGTTAATTGTTAGTTGATCAATTCATGGTCATTTCAATTACTAGTCTATTTATATAACAAGAATATGTATCCTAGGTTTAACAGATAAATATGATTCTACAGACAGATAAGATAAAATAGATAAGGTCTTCAAAAATCTCAGAGACCTACAGAATATGGCACTTAAAGATATTTCACTATTTAAAAGATTCACTGACAATAAAACAGGTTAACTCTTGGCAACACCCAGCCTACCTCAAAGAAGATGATGAGCATCAAAGAACCTCCTTAGGGAGATGGCTTCAAATATGGCAAACCAGCCACTGAGCAAAATGTCCTCATTCCAGCCATGGAAAAAATTCTGCCTACAAATGGGCAAGCTTGGATACAGACAGAGTCGATGGTCAAAGTCTGCTGAGACAGGGTAAGCAAGTCCTCAATAGTTCCTGCTTCACAAATATATCTGTCAGATATACTGGGCCAAAATACTGAAGATGATGCTCCAACGTTATAGAGAGTTTTAGGTGACTATTCATGTAGCAAACTCTCTCTGTCATTTTTTCATTTTGGAAGTTGCTAACATGCACTTCCACTTTACTAAGTTTTTATTCCTTCTCAAGTCTCTGATGGAGTTGAAGACCAGACAGTTTCATTTTTTTTACAACTAAGCTTATTTGTTTAGGGATTCAGATGTTTTTAGGACTAGATAGATGTTTTAAGTTGATAGAGATGAGATATGATATTGATTTACATTGAGAATTTTAGACTTACCAAGATAGGAAAGATTTTTTTCTTTTTTAAAATATATTTTATTAATTTATTCACATTACATCTCAATTGTTATCCCATTCCTTGTATCCTCCCATCCCTCCTTCCCTCCCATTTTCCCTTTACTCCCTTCCCCTGTGACTGTGACTGAGGGGGACCTCTTCCCCCTGTATATGCTAATAGAGTATCAAGTCTTTTCTTGGTAGCCTGCTATCCTTCCTCTGAGTGCCACCAGGGCTCCCCATCCAGGGGACATGGTCAAATATGGGGCACCAGAGTTTGTGTGGAAGTCAGTCCCCACTCTCCACTCAACTGTGGATAATGTCCTGTCCATTGGCTAGATCTTGGTAGGGGTTTAAAGTTTACTGCACGTATTGTTCTTGGATGGTGCCATAATTTGAGCAGGACCCCTGGTCCCAGATCCGCCCGTCATAATGTTCTTGTAGGATTCTAGGACCCTCTGGATCCTTCTATTTCCCCATTCTCCCATGCTTCTCTCACCTAGAGTCCTAGTAGGATGTCCTCCCCTCTGTCCCAGTTTCCTGATAAGTGAAGACATTCATGGGACATGCCCCTTGGGCTAGTGTCCAGATATAAGTGAGTATATACCATTTGAGTCTTTCTGCTTCTGAGTTAACTCACTCATTATGATCATTTCTAGTTCAATCCATTTGTCCACAAATTTTGGAAATTCCTTGTTTTTAATAGCTAAGTAGTATTCCATAGTGTAACAGTACCACCTAAGTGTCCCTCAGTAGAATAGATAAAGATGTTTTTTTCAAAGTTGCCAAATACAAATTGCCAACACTATGAATGTAACATTAATATAATTCTTGATTTTTTGTGGTTCTTCTTGCTATATGTAGTTTCTTTTCTATATATGTGTAATAATATATATTTTTTAAATATGTGTATTAAACATATCACAAGGTGACTACTGTTAAAACACACACCAGCAATGACAATCATTGGCCTTTGGAGAACAGGATACTTCTGTATTTTGAACACTAGATCTTTGTTCCTTCCCCTATTCTTGGCATTAGCTTTCATCTTTTATTGTTTCCGTTGCTGTGCAGAATATTCAGTTTGATGCAATTTAATTTATTTGCTTTTTCTGTTTCTGCCTCTGTGCCTTTAGGGTCATATCCAAGACATCACACCCCAGACCAATGTTATATAAAAGTCTTCTAGTAAATTTAGTTTCAGGTCTTAAGTTCTCTACTTCATTTGATTATTGTGAAATAGGGCCACATAAGCATTATTCTGTATATGGACAGCCAATTTTCCAAGTACCAGTCATCAAAGAGTGCTCTTTCACCCCAATATGCACTCTTGTTGTCTTTAATAAAAACCCAGTGAATTGTAACCATAAATATATGTGAAGGAGTCCCTGCAGGTGTCCAAGCAGAGAAACAAACTGTGAATAGATGAGAATTAAAAACTCACCTCAGATTGACTTCTCAACCTGGGTCAAGACTTCAGAGAGTCTGATATCAAACAGTTCACTGTTGCTGTATTTAAAAGAGTACAACTTGGAGGAAAGTTTCCTGTTCTAATACAATCTGCACTGCATAAGGAAATGTAATTACATCAAAACTCAACTCAGGGTACATGCAATTTCTTTCAAGAAGATGAGTTCTAGAAATAGGCTGCCTGTGCTAGCTTAAGGGCCTAGGGAACACTCTGGCCCAGTGTTCATCATACAATGATGTAAATGTCATTTGGACTACTAACCACCTCTGGTCCTGGTTGTAGGAGCTTGATATGGTCTGGCCCAACAGATACTGCAGATAACCAGACTACTAATTACCCACTTTAATTCCCAGCTTTCTGGAAAAATAGGTTACATGTCTACCCTTTAAAAAAACAATCCTGGGTACTTAATATTGCTGGGTTCCTTGGAGATCTGTGGGCACAAGGACCTTTGTGCTCCCAATATACATGCATTTATTTTCAGTACAGCTTAAGGCCACAATGAGATGGAATGAGATGGTCATTGTATCTAACCAATTAGAACGGTCATTTACCAAAAAATGAAAAATAAGAAAGGGCATCCAAAAAAGGGAAACTTTGTACCTTGTGGGTGGGGATATAAGTTAGCACAGCCATTTTTAAAAAGTGTGGCGATTACTCAAAATACTAGAACTATCATATGTTCCAGCCATCCTATTTCTGGGCATATAGCCAAAGGATTACAATCAGTATGTAGAAGAAGCATCTTCATTTCCATGTTAACTGCCACATTATTCACAAAGCCAAGATATGGAAACAACCTAAGTGCTCATCAACAGATGAATGGATTTTTTAATGTGGTATTTCATACATACACAAGAGAATACCACTCAGCCTTTAAAAAGAATGAAACTCTCTCATTTGCAGCAATACAGATGAATCTAGAGAACATTATACTGTTTGAAATAAGCCAGGAACAGAAAGGGAAATGCCTCATGATCTTACTTAAATGTGGGAACTAAAAAGTTAAACCAATAAAAGAGAGAAAATGGTGGTTATCATAGGCTAAGGCCAGTAAGGCTGATGGAGAGAGGAAATTTTTGGCCAGGGGAAACAGAGTTCCCAGCTAGAAAGGAAAATCTAGGTGTCTATTGTACAGATGGTAACTAGTTAATTATGTGCTGTATATTTCAAAACTGCAGAAAATGGATTATAAATGTTTTGCCATGAAGAAATGTATGTAAGATAAAATGTATGTCTATTAGTCAGGTTTTTAATTCCACCAGAATATATATATATATATATATATATATATATATATATATATATATTAAATTCCGTGTGTGTGTATGTGTGTGTGTGTGTGTGTGTGTGTGTAGACAGGGAGAGAGAGAGAGAGAGAGAGAGAGAGAGAGAGAGAGAGAGAGAGAGAGAGAGAGATTATATTGCAAAATACATAATTTCTCAAAAAAATAGCAAATTGCTAACCTTTACCAAGAAGTACATGAGACTCTCAATGATGTCCCTCAATCACGTCTAATTACAAAAATCCATTATTTTTAAACATCCTGACACATGAGCTTTCCTCCATCTCCCAAGATGAGGAACAGATGAGATGATACAGGTGAACAGAGGGAAACAGGTTGCCAGATCAGACTGGACAAGAATTACAGATCTTATTCATAACCAGGTTCACTGAAGAGTCACGAGACAGAGCAACAGCAGAGTGAGCCGTGTAATCCATCCTTTGCAGAGGCTTAAAGCTGTCTGGCACATGTGCCTGTAAGCACCATTCTTTTCCTACATAAAATGCACATTGCTCCAGACTGATTCACATGACGGAAACAACAAATAAGGTTTGTGGCCTGAACAAAAAAATGTCCTTTGCTTTACAGAACATCGTCTTACAATGCTCTACACATCTTGAAGGTGATATGATAGTTTCCAGCAGACTATCCCCCATAAATGCACAAAACTCTGTTTTATTTACAACCGGCAACCTAAATAGACCTACTTATCCTGAGAAAAGCATCCTATACGAGGAATCTTCAGCTAGTAAATTCCGTGTCAGTCAGGAGTTGAATCATTACATGTTTATGATGAGGAAGACCTGTAGCAAAGCTTTCCTTCCCAACAGTGATACCAATTCTAAGATGCAGAACCATGAGACTATGGCTTTGCTCTTTTTCAAGTTTCAGATTAGCATTTGAGAATTTAGCTGAATTTCAAACACATATAAATAGAGGCTAATATTGAGGGTGTTCCAAAATCCTTGTTTTAAGCTTCAAATAGCATAAATTGATTTTTATATAAATTAAAAGTGCCATAAGTTTCTCAATGCTCTGTTTATTTCACTTTTAAAATGCTTGAAATAGTAAAAAAAAAAAGTTCTTTTGTTTCTTTTAAGCATGATAAATCCAAAATGTTCTACATATTCACAACTTAGAGGCGACTGAGCCATCTCTACCATCATGTATATAATCACTTCTTTCATGTGCTATGTTCTCATGTTTATCCAGGTGAAAATCAGTACATGATCAATATCTTTACAGATACTCCATTGACAGAAGCAGCGATCCTGGGAGATTTTTCTATGTTGACATTACCACAGGTGCTCTAATGACTGCAAGACCACTAGACAGAGAAGAGTTTTCGTGGCATAATATAACTGTCCTTGCTATGGAAATGAGTAAGTAATATAATTCATTGGTCTCCACACAGTTATAAAATGTAAAGGTATAGAAAGTGAAAGTTTCTAGACCTTGTAACAAACTATTTTCCAAAGGATGAAGTGAGTTAGTTATATGCTATATAAATACGTGATTATGTGATTTAGTCTATAGTTAATTTTTTGGTTGGGATACATCATTAATTGAGTTCAGATTTTTTATCTGTGTCAGTTAGGAGTTGAGTCATTACATGTTTATGACTGGGAAGGTCTGGACTCAATAATTTCTTTCTAACAGTGATACCTATTCAAAGAAGCAGAACTATGAAACTATAGCTTTGCCCTGCTTCAATTTCAGATTAGCTAGGAAACTATCTTAGAATTTCCTTTACTGTGTTGGGCATGACTGGTTCTTTGCCTGTTGGTGTATTTTTAAAACGTATTATTATTTTGAGTTACTTAAGTCTCTTTCTCCCTTCATCACCCCAATCCCTTCTAACACTCCAATACTGGGTGGGACATAAAGAAGGTTATAGTGGGGAGAGGGGGCATACTTTTCCTTAGCTACTTCCTGCTGTTCAGGGTCACTGGGTTCCTTGGGGCAAGTCTAATCCTCATTTCAAGCAATCTCCAACTTCTTCTGCATGAACAGCAATGGGAAGCAGGAAAAACACCAGCATCCTTCTTTCTCTGAGCCTCCAATATCTTTCTCCATCTGGCTCTTATCCCCCTGGCAAAGACCACGCTCGCACATGAGACACTTCACAGCTGACAGATAGCACGTACCCTCTCAGGAGGCAACTATCAGCTGTGGACAAACTGAAGCAATCCCATATCTGGGATCAAAACAAAAACGTGTTTACATATAAACCAAAACTTCCACAGAAAACTCCCAGTTCACCTCTGCTCATTTATTCATCTCACAATACTTATCCTTTCCTGACCTCTTGTGTTTATGACTGTTTCTTTCTCCCATGTGTAATATTCATTGAAGAATCTTCTGCAATATGGGCTTAGTGGTCCAGAACTGTTTTGGTTTATGTTCACTATGCTCATTTCAATTAGTTTTAAACAGTAAATTTGTTGAATATGAGTAATTTCAGTTGGCAGCTATTTAGTTTCAATGATTACTTGAAAATAATCACTCCATGTTTTCATAGCTCTTGGAGTCTCTAATGAAGAGTCTGATGTTATTCTGATAGATTTGCCCTTTTTAGTTGGTGTTTCCCTCTTACATACTTTACTGTTGTGCAGTCTTACTTAGCATTGTAACTATGATGACAGGATCTTTTCTGGACATGGCTACTCAGTGTTCAGAATGTCAGTTATGCTTAGATGTTGATTTCTTGGAATACTATGCTATAATTTTATTGACTAGGTTCCCTAAACCTTTAGATTATATCTCAGCTACTTTTATGCTATAAATTACTATGGTTGTTCTCTTCTCTATGTCTCAGGCTTCTTAAAAGTGGTGGTTGTATTCATCTATTCCATTACTAATACCTAACTACAGTATTTATTCAACTTCATTTCCAGTCCTTGATACTCTTTCTTCTTCTTAACCTAGTTTACTGGTGATGCTTTTCAGAGTGTTGTTTACATATTGTTTTCATTTACAAAAGTTGTTTGGTGTTTTTTTTTTCATCAAAATATCAATTTTCTTGATAGATTTCCGTACTTTCTTATCCAGGTTCTGAACTATCTTCCTTATCTCATTAGTCTACTTGTTTGTATCCTCTTGCAAATCATCAGTCAAATGAATTCTTTGTTTGGCATTTTAATCATTTCAATATTGTTAGATTCACTTATTAATATGATATGATCTTTGGCAGAGACATTCTACCTACCTTTTCATGTTTGTGTTTCAATTTTGTGATTTGTACATCTGTTAGTATAGTTATCTTTTCCTTTTTGTTATTGGGTTTGGAAAGCAGTCTTTTCCTGAGGTCTCAATTCCAATATCACTCAACAGAGGAAAACATAGGCCACTTTAACAATACTGAGACTACATCAAAACAGATACAAAAAAATACTCTTAAAAATGGTTATAGCCAACTGCTTTATCACTGATGACCACAGATGAGCAACTGAAAAAATAATGTAAAGTAATCTATAAGTTTAGAACATAGTTTGGATAACAAGATGGCTTGACCAGTAAAGACATTTACCACAAAAGCCAGAGTTTGATCTCTGGAATCCACATGAAGATGGAAGAAGATAAATGAGTCCACAAAGTTGTTCTCTGACTTTCACATGCAATACCATGCATAGCACATGTGCATTATACACACACTATGCATATGCGCACGCACACACATACAGAGAGAGAGAGAGAGAGAGAGAGAGAGAGAGAGAGAGAGAGAGAGAGAGAAGTATACATGTGTTTTCATTAATTAGATAAAAATAATAAAAGAAGTAAAGGAGTATGAGGGGGGAAATGAATTAGTAAGGTTCAATAAAAGAACAGAGGAAAGAGTGTTAAGAAAAGATACAAAGCAAGGCATAATTAAAATAGTATTGTACAATAAAATTTGTAGGGATGGAGAGTTGGTTCAATGGTTAAGAACACTTGTTGCTCTTGTAAAGGATCCAGGATCCATTCCAGGACCCACATGATGGCTCATATCCATCTCTAACTTGATTCCCAAAGGATCTGACAACCTCTTCCGACCTCTACAGGAGCCAGGCACACACATAATACACTTAAATCCAAGCAAAACACCCATAAACATAATAAACCTTATAAAAGAAAATTATGAAAAACAAGATAGCATTACAAGAGAAATGAAAATCATAAAAGCTTCTTTTAAAATGAAAAACAATGGGCTGGTGAAAGAGCTCAGCAGTTAACGTGCTCATGAGGTTAATGACCAGTGTAACTGCAACCCACATGAAGGTGAAAGGACAGAACCAACTCCACACATGGGCAGTGAGTAGATGCCTACTCACCCCATACATGAAAATGTTGCGACTAAAATAAACCAATCAAAGACTAAAAATGTAGCCAAAAGAAGAAGAGCCCAGGAGTGAAGAAGGAAGAGGAGGAGGAGGAATAGAAGGAGGAGATGAAGGAGAACAGAATGGGGAGGAAGAAGAGAACAAGAAGAAGAACATGAGATGGTTTTGGTTTGCTTTTTTTTTTATATAGCAAAGTACTGAAGCAGCTTGTCCCACACTCCTCTAATTTTTAAGTCTGTCAGATGGAAGAGTCCTCAGCTGGAATTTCTTATCCTTCCTGCAGTTCACACTGCTGTTGAGTACGAACCCATGACATCTCAGTTATCCCAGAGAGTGCTGTATTGTGTTAAGAATATTCCTTCTTTGTGTACCTGGAAGCACAACTGACTGCGTGCACTTTGCTTTGCAGTCTGTGGGCCAGAAAGGTTCTTACTCTGGAGATCTATCGCTCCTCCTCCCTGTAGGGCCACAGCTAACGATGCCTTCCTTATTTTTGTTGCACAGCCCATCTGCAGCTGTTTGTTGTCTATGTACTGGAGTTTCTAACACACTCCCTGTCTTTCTCCCTTCGTTAGTCTCGTTCTTCATTCATGGTATCACATAGATACCATGTGATATCTTATTATTCTTTTTTAAATTAATTTATTCTGATTATATCTCAATTGCTATCCCCTCGCTTGTATCTTCCCATTCCTGCCTCCCTCTCTCTTTTAACCTATTCCCCTCCCCTAGGGCTCATCCTGGTAGCCTGCTTATCTTTTCTTTGAGTGCCATCAGGCCTCCC
Source organism: Acomys minous (assembly GCF_964271855.1). Lineage (NCBI taxonomy): Eukaryota > Metazoa > Chordata > Mammalia > Rodentia > Muridae > Acomys > Acomys minous. The sequence goes on from NC_140483.1 coordinate 81,035,434, forward strand.
CACCAATGGGGAGTAGTCAAATATGGGGCGCCAGAGTCCACACAACTGTGAAGAATGTCCTGTCCATGGGCCAGATCTGAATAGGGGTTCAATGTTTTGTTCTTGGTTGGTGCAGTAGTTTGAGTAGATACCCCCTCGGTCCAGATCCACCAGTCATGGTATTCTTCTTATAGATTTCTAAGACCCTCTGGATCCTTCTATTTCCCCATTCTCCCATACTTCTCTCACCTACAGTCCTAATAAGAAGTCCCTGCATCTATCCCAATCTCCTGGTAAGTGAAGACTTCCATGGGACATCCCTTTGGGGCTAGTGTCCAGTTATAAGTGAGTATACACTATGTGAGTCTTTCTTGATCTGGATTAACTCACTCAAGATGATCACTGCTAGTTCCATCCATTTGCCCACAAATTTCAGGATTTCTTTGTTTTTAATAGCTGGATAGCATTTCATAGTATATTGAATGGCTGAGAAACACTTAAAGAAATGCTCAATATCCTTAATCATTAGAGAAATGCAAATCAAAATGACTCTGAGATTCCATCTTACACCCATCAGAATGGCTAAGATCAAAAACTCAAGAGACAGCATGTACTGGAGAGGATGTGGAGAAAGGGGAACACTCCTTCATTGCTGGTGGGAGTGCAAACTTGTACAACCACCTTGGAAATCAATCTGGTGCTTTCTCCAAAAACTGAGAATAGGGCTTCCTCGAGTTCCAGCCATACCACTCCTCAGAATATACCCAAAAGATGTCCCACCATACACAAGGATATATGCTCAACCATGTTCATAGCAGCCTTATTAGTAATAGCTAGAACCTAGAAACAACCTAGATGTCCCTCAGTTGAAGAATGGATAAAGAAACTGTGGTACATTTACACTATAGATACATCTTCTAACTCACCACCTTTCCCACAAAATAGCCTAATCCAGACAGAATTATTTGGGGAGATAGGACAGTGAAATATAATTTTTTTGAGAAAGAAAAAAAATGATCCTGAAGAAAAATGTACTCTTGAATTTGGTGAAGTTTCCCACATTTCTGACTTGTGATTGCTGTTGTCTGCATGGTAGAGACCTCACAGGGATAACAGGCAGGCAAGACGGAGTCTTTGGACTTGTTTCCAGGAAGCAATCCCAAGCCAAAGGCACAAAAATACACATTTGTTTCCTCATGAATGTCCATGGCTCTCGCCCTAACCAAAGCTGTAGCTTAGGAATGAGTTTAATCCTGTAACATCCTTTTAAAGTCCCTAGGTAGAAATAAATGTGCAATGTTTTATGTACCCCCATGCATAACTTGAAACTGTTCAGAAACTTAGTCAAAGAATTCATTCCTCTATCTATGTATCTCCCAGTGTTCCACAAGCACACCTCCTAATCAGAATGGACTATTAGGAATCCCAGAATATAAAATTGACTTTTAATTCTGTAACCCAAAGTGTGAAGCAAGTGGGAGGCAAACTTGGCTTTTGTAGCACTTGCTCCCTGCCAAGTATTGCCTGCATAATCCCTGGTGGCAAGTCCATCCCCAGAAGATGCTTCCTTCTGCCCCAGTTTGTGCATGGCCATACTCTCAACAGGGAACACACACCTTAGGATCATGTTATAATTTCCACAAATTTTGTCCATTCCTTGACAAACCAGCTTGACAAAGCTGTCGTTCTGCCTTACTGAGCTCTTACCATCAATGTTGCTTATGATCTCTTTAGACAATCCCTCCCAAGTGGGAAGTGTGACCGTCACAATCAAAGTCTTAGATGTGAATGACAATGCTCCAGAGTTTCCCAGATTCTATGAAGCTTTTATCTGCGAGAATGCCAAAGCTGGACAGGTAAGGTGATCAACGTGGTAAGCCCCAGACTGACAGAGGTAATGGTTAGATAACTGTCTTAGAGAAGATTGCTATCACTGTGATAAACCTCCATGACCAAAAGTAATTCAGGGAGGAAAGGCTTCAGTTTATCCTATACTTTGCAGGAAATAGTTCATTACTGAGGTAAATCAAGGCAGTAACTAAAACAGCAGAGGAACCAGGAGTTTGGAGCTAATGCAGAGCCGCTTGCTTACTGGCTTACTCTTCATGGCTGACTCGACCTTATACAACCCAGGACCACCTCCTTGGGGGTTCACTATCAACAGCATGGAGGGATCTCCTTTATCAATCATTAATCAAGAAAATACTCCACAGACTTGACTGTAGGCCAATCTTGTGGAAGCGTTTTCTCAAATGGCTGTTCCTATTCCCAAATAACTTCATCTCATATCAAGTTGGCCTAAAACCAACCAACACAATGACAGAATTCATAATCAACAACACGTCCACACCAGAAAGTATGGAGTAGAAAACAGAATCTCCAATTTCTATGCTAAGAAGACCACTTGGAACCCAAATTACATTTTGTTGTCTGAGTAGTCCTGCAACAGTTCTTGATTCACAGAGTAAATACCCTGGTTATGGAAATAATCACAGTTCCCAAAACCTCCAGAAACATTTAAAGGTATGTTTCTAAACATAACTTTGTATTGCAAATTGCAAATGGCTTGACTGAGAAACATCAAGAACCTCATGTTCAGTGGCCATATATTAATGTTTTGTCAGGCACTACACACCTTCTACATGTCCTCCCTTCTGTTCCTTACATATTTCCTTTCTTCAATGGGAGTCGTATGGTCCGTATTACAGCATATACTGTGGCACTATATGTTCTGGTAGAACATATGGATCAGGATCATTTTAATGTAGAAATCAGAGGGTTGAGAAGTCCACGTCTGACTACAATGAAGCTTTGCTCTCATTTCTACCACTTAGCTGGAGCATCACCCCAGCATCTTCTGCACAAAGCTGTGTCTCTAGGACCAACACTTACTTGAGCTCTTTCAACATCCTTAGCCCAACATGTATTTGTCTTCTATCCAAAGGAAGTGACTTTGCTTCTGAAAGTCAAGGAGCTCACAGTGATTCAAATCTAAACTGACTTCAACACTGATTCTTACATTTTGCTGCAATAGCCCACATCACTCTTAAAAGCTTTTTTCCAAGTCTAAGGTAATTGTGCTTCCATATGCATTAAATTTCTAGTCTAAGAAGGCCTAAGATATTATCCACTAATAACAATTACAATAAAAGCTTTGCTGAACAAGGCAGGATCCATGGTAATAGCTGAAGAGAACCACGTTAACAGGCCTGCAGTTTTGTAGCTTATGGAACACACGAGACAAGGTCAGAGAGAAGACACAATACAGCAGGTTACTGTGTTGAGAGGATGAGTTCTTATGGGTGGGTAGGGACTTTAAAGTTCAGCTAAGGTGTCTTTGGCTTTTAAAATGGTTTTTTCTACTATGCTTTTTGATTATTATATGTAATATAGCTATTTTGTATTACTATAAAATGTGAATTAATATATTTATATCATGACAAAAGAGGCTAAATGTAGTTATGCATTTAGAGAATGCTAAGTAGCACAATGAAGGACGCTCCCTCTTCTATCAAAACACAGCACTTTCTGTCTTGAGGGTGCTGAGACAGAAGCTACACTATGACAAAAATAATAACATCTAACTGCCACTCCTGTTTTTGTATCCACATGTGTCTTCTACTTCTAAGCACATTTCCACTGGTCCTTTGTCAAAGTCTTTAAGATACGATTTATCTGTGACTTGGAGTTAGGGGACATTGTCACAAGCCTGGCCCATTTATCATCTTCAGCCCAAGCTATGGCTAACCCTAGCCTACGAAATGGGCTCTGACTTGGAAGGTCTTCAGAAGCTCACAGCTAAGGCCACGGCATTGTTACCTGAGCCATCAGGCCTTCTTGTACTTGTCTGGCACTGTGGCCATCCTCAACTCTGCCAAGTGTGTGTGCATATTCTATCCTTACCCATAGTGACTGCAGGCCATACAACAGTGAACTACATGCCTGATGATTAGAGATGGAAGAATGAAGAGCACTGAGCAAAGTGGGGCTGAGAAAGTCGTGAGAATGGAGGCCATTACATCCGGTCAGGGTGCTCCCCTGTGAACCCCACCACACTGTCTACCTAACCCTTCAAAGTCCCATCCTACCAAGACACACACACTTTTCCAATCTATCTTTACATTTTTTTTTTTACTATATTATCTATTCAAAACATTCCCTAGGAAACATTTCATCTCTTTACATTTGACAATCAAAATAAAAAAGTACAGGACTTGCCTCCCCACAGAGCCCTTGGCTGTGAGTCAGAACTATATGTGACTATCTCCACTGCTCCTCTGACTTGTTACTACCCCTTTCCATCCACTTTTAGATTCAACAGTTAGGTATTCCTCAGGCTTACCCTGAGATGGAGCTCCATATAAGATTTTTTTGAGACCTAGAAAAATGAAAGATAGAAAGATTAAGTAAAAAAAACAAAACAAAACAAAACAAAAAAAACTAACTGTGAGAAAGATCAATTAAATTAACATCCTTACAAAGTTCTAGAATAAGAGCTTCCCTAAGTTTAAGTAAGGCCTTTATACCTCCCTGCCCTCATCCATCACTGGCTGCAGGTTGCCCTGAAAGGATGTGATACACACGGGTGAGGTGTCTTTCTCCAATGACAGGGATCCCTGAAGAGACAGGCAGGCAAAGAGCAGAGCAGCAAGCCCTCGGATGTCTGAACAGTGTGCAGAAGGCCCTTCTTGGGAGGCCCCTAATCTCCAGCATGTTGAGAAACTCTTAAAAGCCTACCTGTGCCCTCAAGTTGAACTTGGTAAAGTCATTTCTTTCCTGGAAGAAAAACACCATTTCCAGAAGAAATGGCAAGTTTATAAGGCCAGACCCAAGTTGACTAGGACCATCCATGCCACTGGATATTACAGCAAACACCAATGGAACCAGCTAATCAAATCTCTGTCCTTAACCCATCCTACCGCAGCCTACAACTAATGTTCCAACTGTCTGTTTCATTCTGCTTTCTTTAATGATTTTCCTGTCAATTTCCATAGCTTTCACAATTTTTGAAGTGCATTGTGGGAAAGACAACTTGGCCAAAGGAATCAAAGGGAGATCCCTCTTGCTCTCCCTGTCACAAAGCTCCATTTTTTATTTTATTTTTCCCAACTGAGCTGAACACTCACGACTCTGACGATGCTTTGCTTCCCACCCTGGCAATCTTAAGCTCTACACGTTTTCTAACTCCTTCCTCCGGACAAAACATGACTGCTCTGCAACCCATGTTCCTTGAATCCACATTCCATAGCTTAACACTGCCCGGTTCATTTGTCTTCTAGGCAGTGATTATTCTTTTTTTTTTAAGACAGGGTTTCTTTGTATAGCCTTGGCTGTCCTGGACTCCCTTCTCCCTTTGTAGACCAGGCTGGCCTCGAACTCACAGCGATCTTCCACCTGCCTCTGCCTCCCAAGTGCTGGGATTCTTAAACAAGGGCTTATCCAAGATAATAACTTAGCCATAAACTTCTCACATAATGACAGGATACAGGATTGGGTGAGAGGAAAAAACTGGGGATACAGAGGACATTGTGACACTCTGTGGTTCCTTCACTATCTTCTCTTTCCAACATGTACTCTTTAAAGTACATGGCAAGATGTAGGAATACAATGCATCTGAAGCAATTAGGCAACATTTATCCTTCATCTATCAACATTTTCAAAATCAAGAATATGCTTAATTAATCCTAAGCTATGTGGTGGCATAGAGGGTTTCCAGCTTAGTTTCAGGACATCTCAGTGAGTGAATAACTTACTATTGAACTCAAGGTCTAGGGTTTCACTAGATGTTGCTTCTCTGTTGTCGCCAACTCACCCTGAACTCATGCCCCTCTCTCAGCTGATCCAGACAGTGAGTGCCGTGGATCAAGATGACCCTCACAATGGTCAGCATTTCTACTACAGTTTGGCTCCTGAGGCTGCAAACAACCCCAACTTCACTGTCAGGGACAACCAAGGTAATCAGGTGGCTATGGGCTATGTGTGTTTTCCTACTGCTTAGGCTGGACTTTGTGAGTTACCGCACCATATGAACAGTATCAAGTCTCCAGACAGTTTTAATAGCAGGGAAGACATTAATGCTAATTTTACTCCCCAAAGTTTTGTAACACAGCATCAAAGACAAAGAGTGCCCTCTGCTGTCTCTAAAGCTTTCACTCCTCGGTCAGTTGACAAACATTTACTGATGTTTGGTGTGTGAAAGACACTATTCAAGGCACAGTGGTAAATGTTCTTCTTTTAGTCAAACACAGAGCAACCGCGTTTACATGTTCTGTAAAGACAGAAACAGCCTAAGATAAAAAGTACCCTAGCAAAAGCAAAGGAACCTGAAGGAACATTTCATTTATTTTTAGTAGTTAAAGCCGTGTTTTTAAAACATTATTATTACACACACACACACACACACACACACACACACACACACACACACTAGATTAGCTATAGCAAGAAGAACCATGACACAATCAGGAATATATAAATGTTACATTCTTAGTGTTTTGGCCATTTGTATTTGACAGCCTGGAAGAAAACATCTTTCTTATCTTAGTGCACCTAAAATTCTGAATGTAAATCAATCAACATTTCTAATCAAAGATTTAAAAACAAAAAACAAAAACAAACAAACAAAAAAGGTGGCAGAGTAAAAAGCCTTCACAATGAAAAAGGCAAGGCTAAGTCAAAGGGTAATAACAAATATAACAAAATAATAATAATAAATAAAAATAAGGGTAGAAAGGTGCAAACATAAGAACACAATAGTACTCATAAAATTCAAACTTTTTTCTATGGAGACAACATCTGGCAAAAATAATCTTCGCGGGCCTCAAATGCACACTCCTTCTGCCGAAGCCTCCCGAGTGCAGAGACTATAGTTATCTGCAATCACGCCTGCTTCAAACAGCTTTATAATGTAGAAAAACCTACTCGGACGGTGTTTCCACTGCAAAAAAGTGCTTGTTCTGTACTACATCTCAGCTGGAAGTTGACATCTAGGACCTTTCCAGCAAGCATTCATTGGCAGAGTGTTTCACAGACTTCCATATTCTTGGGGCTCAAATAAGGAAAAAAGGAGCCTTTCATTCTCCAGCCTGATAAACTTCAAAGAAAGGTCAGAACAATTGAAACCGACCATTTAGCTGTCAGATTAATTCCCTTGTTAATTCTGAAGCCAACTGACTTGGGAGCCTTCACTTCTCAGGGCTGCGACAGTCACCTTAAGGGTGGCTTCCTAACAAAGCGCAGCAAAATGTCAGCCCCAGGCATTTCTCAAATATCATTTTCAAGATTTAAAATATTGCTACAACCTCATAAAATAAGCATTCTTCAGCCTTTTAATTGTAATAAAATGTCTATGGAAATAATGTTTACAATTAAATATCCTGAGATTGTTGTGTGTTTATGTGTGTATGTACTATGTATGGGTATGTATGAGTCCACATGGGGAGTGTGTGTGTGTGTGTGTGTGTGTGTGTGTGTGTGTGTGTGTGTGTCAGAGGTTGGCATTTGGTATTTCCCTTTTGTCTATTATTTTTAATGATGTGTGTGCACATATGAGTACAGTGCCTGGGCGGGGGGCGGGGGGCGGGGTGGAGGGCAAGGGCATGGGATGCCCTGAAGCTGAGTGGACGCTGAGTGGCTTTCTCCAAGAGCTCATAGCCCTAGGGTGAGAAGAGTTGGGCATTACGGCTTTTCTTCAAATTTTTATCTAGGTGTCACTCTTTTCATTCATACTTGCAGAACACACAGGCAAAATAACATGCAGTAAAAAAGATGCAAAATTTTTAAAGGTGACTTTGGGCACCTGTTTATGAAAGCAGTGTCACATAAAAATTGGCAAATAGACAAGACTCTAACAAAATGAGGTGACTCATCTCTTGAAAGGTTTCCCAAAACAGAAGCCAGTGCACCTTCAGCAGAAAGTATGAATTCTTGGTCTCCAGATGTCAATTTATCACACAGGTATTTTTTCCTATGATTTACTAAAAATAGACCCACTTCCAATACGGTGTGCCCATCATCCTGTGTCCCCACCTTTTGGATACAGTAAAGCCATTTTAGTCCAGGTTGGGAGAGGACTGTGGATCAAACTCTGACCTTGCACATGCTAGCATGCTACCACTGAGCAATATCCCCACTCCATCCCTTCCTCTTCTGTATCTTTTTGTTTGACTTTTAGATACCAGACCTCACTATGTAAACCCCTGGATTAGAACTTAAAACGCAGACTTTTGGTAGCCTCTGTCTCCCACGTGATGGGATTACAAGGGCATACATACCACAAACCATCCTGTCCAGCTTTTTTTTTTTTTTTTTTTTGCCTCAAAACCTGAAATGGATTCTAAGTACAGAATAGTTTAAAGGTTCAAAATCATTTTATCATCTTTGCTGTATGTTGTTTTTATAATGTATGTTTTTATATGTTTTAAAGTATGATTCTTATAGTCCCATTAACAGATGCAAATGACATGAGATCAGAGAGTAAGAAAGCATTAGGAATGAGAAAAGGAGCTCCTGTCCCCTCTGAGAGAGAGCCAACAAACCTGGGCACAGGGGATCCTGTGGAGACTGATGCACCAAACAAGGACCATGCAACAAGAGGACCTAGGCTCCCTGCTCAGATGTAGCCAATAGGCAATTCAGTCTCCACATGGTCCCCTAGTAATGGGAGCAGGGGTTGTCCCTACCGTGGACCCTGTTGCCTGCTCTCTGATCACTTTATCCTGCCAGGGTGCCTTACCAGGACACAGAGGAAGAGGTTGCAAGCAGTCCTGATGCGACTTGATATGCGAGGGTCAGTTGTTAGGAAAGAAGGGTTCCCCATCTCTGAGGACTAGAGCATGGGAATTGGGGGAGGGGTGGAAGAGGAGGGTTGTGAGTGGAAGGAGATGAGAGACTGGGCTGTGATAGACATGTAAAGTGAATAAAATTTTAAAAATAAATTTACATTTTTAAAAAGAGTAGGAAAAGGGATGGGGCTATAGCTCAGTGGTAGAGTACATCTTTTATATAAAAGACCTTAAGCTTCAGACCCAACACTACATAACAGACTGGTACTAGAAATTGTTGCTATAACTTCTTGTTCTGGCACATGCACGTGCACACATACATGAACACAGACACAGACACACACACACACACACACACACAGAGAGAGAGAGAGAGAGAGAGAGAGAGAGAGAGAGAGAGACAGATAGACAGACAGACAGACACAGAGAGAGAGAGAGAGAGAGAGAGAGAGAGAGAGAGAGAGAGAGAGAGACAGAGACAGAGACAGAGACAGAGACAGAGACAGAGAGACAGAGAGAGAGAGAGAGAGAGAGAGAGAGAGAGAGAGAGAGTTACCTTAGAAATAAGTACTCTTGCCAAAAAAAGTTACTAAAGCAATAACTATCACCTTTAACAAAAACATCTCAGGGATGCCTCTATTTTCCTTTATCGTTCTTTCTTAGGTATGTATTAGAGGTTGAAAAGAAAGAAGGGGGAATATAGAAATATATAGAGATGATAGGACAAAAAGTATATTAGTAAATCTACTCCTCAATTTAAGGCCTTAACTGTTACTCACAAGTAAGGTTGTTTTTAATCCATTGGTATACAATTTTATATATTGATGTAAAATAATTTTTTAGATACTTTGGTATAGAATTCAAATTTAAGATTATTCTTCATACACTATGAAATATATATATATTTCTACTCTAATATGAGGTATTGTACCCATACAATTCAATTATAACACAAGGTTTACTTCCAATATGTTGAAAGTGTTATTGCAGGCTGTTAAAGATAGTAATGCAAGTTATTTGTTAGTTGAACAAGTCATGCTCATATCAATTATTAGTTTATTTTATCACAATAATATACACCCTAGATTTTTCAGATAGATATGATTCTATAGATAGATAAGGTAAAATAGATAAAGTCTTCAAAAACCCCAGAGACCTCCAGAATATGGCATTTGAACATTTTTTCAATTTTTAAATAATTTATTCAGATTATATCCGGATTGTTATCCTCTCACTTGTATTCCCCCGCCCTAGACCTGCGACAGAAGGAGACCTCCTCCCCACATTATGATCACAGCCTATCAGGTCTTATCCAGATAGCCTGCTTTCCCTTCCTCTGAGTGCCACCAGGGCTCCTGGATGCTCTGGGTCCTTCTATCTTCCCATTATTCTATACCCCTCTCACATGGAGTCCCAGATGATTTCATTATCTTAAAGATTCTCTGACAATGAGACAGGTTGACTCCTGGCAACACCCACCCTACCTCAAAGAAAATGATGAGCATCAAAGAACCTCCTTATGGAGATGGCTTCAAATGTAGCAAACTAGCCACTGAGCAAAACATTCTCATTTCAGCCACAGACAGAATTATACCTAAAAATGGGCAAACTTGCATGCAGAGTTGACAGCCAAACTCTACCAAGACAGGGCAAGTAAGTTCTCAATAGCTCCTGCCACACAAACATGTCTGTCAGAAATATTGGGCCAGAAGGCTGAAGATGATGCTCCACAGTTATACAGAGTTTTGCATGATTGTTCAGACAGCAAACTGTCTCTGACATTTTTTTTTTCATTTTGTAAGCTGCTAACCTGCACTTCCTGTTTACTCAGTTAATTAATTTTTACTCCTTCTCAAGTCTCTGATGGGGTTGAAGGCCAGATAGTTTAGTTTCACAATTAAGCTTAGTTGTTTAGAGGTTAAGATGTGTTTAGGTCCAGATAGATGTTTTTAATTCGATAGATATTGGTTTACATTCAGAATTTTAGTCACCAATATAGGAAAGATGTTTTCTTTAAGGTTGCAAATACAAATAGGCAAAACACTATGGATGTAACATTTATATAATTTTTTTTTTGTTTCATGGTTCTTCTTGCTGTATATGGTTTATTGTATAATATAAATGTTTATGTAAAAAGTAATTAAATATGTAATAAAATGAAATAAAATAAAAATAAAACATATCAAATGGCTAACATAGGCCAGTCCCAGCAGGGCCAGACTCAGGCATGTAACATAAAGTTCTGGGTAGGGTTTTTATTGTGTTTTGTTGTTTTTATTGTTGTTTCTGCTGTTGCTGCTGCTGCTGCTGCTGCTGCTGCTGCTGCTGCTGCTGCTGCTTGAGCTGTATGTCAGCCTTTCTTAAAATTCTCATGATCTAGGTTAAATTAAAAATAAATACATGTTTCATTTAGAAAAATTTTGATTTTTGAAAAAACAAAATTACAAAGGATAATTAACAGTAGATAGCTATTAAGTCTAGTGGGGGAGACAGAGGATGGGTTGTATGTTAAGTGGGTAAATAAATTAATAAATCAGCCTAATAACTGACTGCTGTCATTTTTCACTAACATGAAAATGAACCTGTGTCAAAACAGGAAAAATTTATAATTACTTGAACAAGCTTGACCACTGTCTTAGGGCTTTTTTTGGTTTTTTTGTTTTGTTTGGTTTTTGGATTTTGGTTTTTCGAGACAGTTTCTCTGTGTAGCCTTGGCTGTCCTGGACTCTCTTTGTAAACCAGGCTGGCCTCGAACTCACAGTGATCCACCTACCTCTGCCTCCTGAGTGCTGGGATTAAAGGCATGTGCCACCACACCGAGCCTGTCCTAGGGTTTCTACTGCTGTGATAAAACACCATAATCAAAACCACTTGGTGAAAAAGACTTTGTTTCATCTACAACTCTCAGGTCACTCCATCACTGAGGGAAATCAGAGCAGGAACTCAATCTAGGGCCCTAGAGACAAGAACACAGAGGACTACTACTCACTGGCTTGACCTTTATGGCTGGCTTAGCCTGCTTTCCTATGGCACCCAGAATCACCAGCCCAGAGGTGTCACTGCCTACAGTGAGCTCTGCCCTTCTACTGAAATGATCAATCAAGAAAATGCACCACAGGCCAATCTGCTGCGAGCATTTTCTCAGTTAAAGTTTTCTCTGCCAAAATGAGCCTAGCTTGTGTAAAGCAGACACAAAACCAGCTAAGACACCACTAATGCTATGAAACTAAGTAAGCAGTTGTATGACACCACGAAAGGAGTACATGCTTTAGGGTCTGAGAAACCAGAGTTCAAATGGCAGCTTCACGACACCCTTAGTTTCTATGAAGAGACTGTAATTAAACTGGACTTTATTTAACTCTCTCGCATGTAAAGGGGTCAAATCACTCAGTATCACAACAGATTGCAGTGAAGATTAAATGAGAAACAGCATGTACAAAATACAAAACCCGGTACTTGAGTACAAACGAAGCCAATCCCCTCCACAGTACCAGGGAGGCCAGGAAGCGGAAATGAAGGATAATGCATTCGAGAGGCTTGAGTGGCACCTCAAAGTCATCCAGCGTTCTCAGCTGTGCTCCAGAGTGGCCCCTCAAAGTCATCCAGCGCTCTCAGCTGTGCTCCAGAGTGGCCCCTCAAAGTCATCCAGCGCTCTCAGCTGTGCTCCAGGCAGCATGGTTACTGCCTTGTTTCAAGGCAAGAGAACAAGGAAAGGCAGACACCAACTCATTTTGTATCAATTAAGGAAAATTATTTTACTTTGCTCAACTTTAAAAAAGTAGGAAAGCGGCCGGGCGTGGTGGCACACGCCTTTAATCCCAGCACTCGGGAGGCAAAGGCAGGCGGATTGCTGTGAGTTTGAGGCCAGCCTGGTCTACAAAGCGAGTCCAGGACAGCCAAGGCTACACAGAGAAACCCTGTCTTGAAAAACCAAAAAATAAAAAAATAAAAAAATTTTTAAAAAGGAGGAAAGTAAGATCCTTTATAATATTCAAGAAGGGAAGGAGAACCAGAAATATTTATGATCACTGGCCATGTTTGCTTTAAGCTTTTAGAAATTGTGTAAAATCTAGTCCATGTGAAACACACCCAGAAAATACTGTTAGTGGTATTAACTTTTTGTCGGTTTTGGCCATATTTTGGTTGGTTGGTTCTTTAATAGGACCTCACTATGCAGCCCTGGCTAGTCTGGAACTTTCTGCAGCTCTCCTGGCCTCAGCCATGTGCGATCATATCCGGATTGGTTAGGGCTTTATGAGTTACTTCCTATGTCTCTGGCCACCTCTCTATAATTGTTCTAACTGTTCCTCTGCTGACATGACCACAACGTTGCGAAAATTTATCTGCTTTGTAACTCAAAGCCATTCCAGGTAGCTTAAACATAAACCTAACAATTCTTAAATCGGAAATTATATAGTATTTCCCAAATACCAGCATCATTCCACCAGCCCATACAGAGAGCTTTGAGAAACACATCTAACCACTTAGCTAAAGAAGGATTGTGTTGTGGTACAGAGAAGTATTTAGTCGGGTATAATATGAAGTTCAAATAGAAACAGGAGGATGATCTTCTAATGTTCTAATTACAAAGGACTGTCTAAGATGGTGGGGAGGAGGCAGGGAGATGGCTTAGTCAGTAGATGCTGACTGCACAGCACCAGGAACTGAGTTCAAGCCCAAGCACACTTGTAAAAGCCAGGGGTGGAGGTGCCTGTCTCCAAGCGGAACTCTGAGCAGAAGGAAACAGGTGGATTTCCAAAGCTCATTGGCTAGTCTATCCAAATTGGAGAGGTCCCAGTTCAGTGAAAGACTCTGTCTCACAAAAATAAAGTGGGGAACAAGGAAAAGCACCCCTGCATCAACCTCTGACCTCCCCACACATGTGAACATACATGAACACACAAACAAACTTAAAATAGCCCACACAAAAGATGATGGGTTGCCTACATGCCCTGAGCTGATCATTACACAATAAATAAATAAATAAATAAATAAACAAACAAACAGAAACATCGAACTATATGTCAAAAAGGAAAATAATTATCTCTTAGTTCTTAGTTTTTAAATGGAAAATATATCAAATTCTCATTTTTCAAATGTGAAGAAAAATAGCAACATTTCCATGGCTCAAAGAGGACTCAGCAGTTAAGAGCGCTTGCTGCTTTTCCAGGGCACCTAGGTTCAATCCCCAGCACTCACATGACAGCTTCCTGTAACCCTAGTTCCTGGGTATCCAACACCCTTTTCTGGCCTCTGCAGGCACCAGGCATTCAAGTGGTGTAGGAATATTCATGCAGGCAAAATATCTATATGCATAAAATAAAAATTAATAATTAAAAAAATAGAGCTCACCAAATTTGTATTAACTGCCTAAGGTCAGCCCACAGGTCAGGAGAAGTTACAAGCTGTGTCACATAACCAGGGGTTCAAATAAGTTTCTAAAGACAAGCAGGTTCTTCCAGAGTTGGTAACGCGAAGTGAAAGGCATAAAGGAAAATAGGAAAAGACATGAATTCCAGCCAGAATTATAAAATAAGCAATCTCGTACAGCCACGTGTGCTCCTCGGCTTTCCTTTCCTGGGGGCAGAGAGCAGCACAGGGCCTTGGCAAGCTGCTGAGCAGGAACAAACAGGGCCCACAAATCACCAAAGACCGTTCAATCCTGTCAAGTTTTCCCAGGGAACTTCTGTTAGATCTGAAGGCTGACAGTTTGCCTTGGGCACTTTATGTCACGAAGGGTAAGAAGACAGACTCTCACAAAAGGGCCTCTCTCCCAGGCCTCAGGGTTTTGCTTGAGAGCAAGTGGAAAATCCTGATTGTTCAAATCTAAGTGCTGAGCCAAACCGTCTTGCCACAGCGGCAGCTGCACACACCTTCCAACCTCTCTCCTTCCTCCACCTGTCCCCTGCCTCCCTGCCTCCTTCAATTCAAAAGATTAATTAAACTACTGGCAGTTCCATTTCCTCTTCTTTACTGTTTTTTTTTTTTTAATCCCCAAATGCTTTACTCCTTTAGATAACACTGCTCGGATTCTAACCAGGAGGTCCGGCTTCCGACAGCAGGAGCAGAGCGTCTTCTATCTTCCCGTCCTCATCGCAGACAGTGGGCAGCCAGTCCTCAGCAGTACCGCCACACTCACCATCCAAGTGTGCACCTGTAATGAGGACGGTGACGTCATGTCCTGCAGCCCGGAGGCCTACATGCTCCCGGTCAGTTTGAGCCGGGGTGCCCTCATCGCCATCCTGGCCTGCATCTTTGTCCTCTTAGGTGAGTTGGTGGCTACTTGAGGTGGGGGGCGGGGCGTGATCCACACACTTTTAGACATAAGCAGTTAACCCCCTATCTCAGATACTCAGAACTGGTCTTTTCCCCCGAAGCTTACTTCAAAAGGATGGTAGAGTGAAGCTTGAGAAAAGTGCAGAAGTTGAAGACAGTCCCTTTCCTTAAGGCCTCTCTGACAAGATTAAAGCACATAAGTTTATGAAGCACCCGTTGTAGATCTGAAAACCATACCGGGTGCTGAGATTAATAAGACAGGTACACCGTGGCCTTCATAGTTTACCTCAGATGATACAAGTTCATATTGACATGATAGAACCAAAATCCCATGAGAGAGGATATGCTAGTTACTTGGTCACATCATTTCAGACAAGTAGCAGCTAAATCACAGAGGTTGAGCAACAGGCTGAAATGTCAGAAGCAGAGCCAGGACTGACGTGCAGACAGGTCACCTTTCCTCCGTGGTGCTCTTCTGGCTGCTCACGCCAAGACACTACACACAGCTAAGTGTTACCAGAAAAGAGACACAAGGTGTGTATCCTGAGAAGACAGGGGCTGGGAATAGGTGCTGCTGCAACACTGCAAATCAGCGGGCCAACAAAGCCATCGCTGAAAAGTAGAACTCTGGGTGGAAACCTGAAAGAAGTGAGAATTAACCACATGGAATTCTGGGAAATAAACTGTTTATGGTATTAGAAGCCCCCTTAGGCATTGTGGTCATCTAACAAACAGAGGTGAGTAAGCAGGAGTTATTCGGGAGAAAAGAGGCTATTGGGAGAGTACTACGGGTGATTCTTCCCTCTTCTTCCAGCCCCAACTCTCTTGTGCAGAAAGGCTTCAGTGCAGTTGTTTTCTAAGCAGATGCTCAAAATCAAATCTTCTCTCGAACACCAGAAACTATCTGCACTGTGTCTCACCTCCTCTCTGCTCACTGAGCTAGCCCAGGGCACACATGTCATGCTTAGGGAGAAGCGAATGTAAGAGACAATATTATTCAATATAAATGAAACTCACAGCCGCTATGTGGATAGACTGTAATT
The DNA here is from genome assembly GCF_964271855.1 of Acomys minous. Classification (NCBI taxonomy): domain Eukaryota; kingdom Metazoa; phylum Chordata; class Mammalia; order Rodentia; family Muridae; genus Acomys; species Acomys minous. The sequence goes on from NC_140483.1 coordinate 81,051,515, forward strand.
CCAGCACTGAGGAGGCTAAATGAGACGAGACTGAGGCTGTCCCAGTCCACAGAACAGGTTCTAGACCTGCCTAGAAATCCTTGCCTACATAACCAGACCATTTCTCAAAAACAAACAAATAAATCAGTAGATAATAAGAGAAAGTGGAATTTCAGCAACTTTATACAGGGAAAATATCTAAAGCACTAGGAAGTTAAATTAAAATATACTTGCATATATCTATCTAAACACCAAAAGACTGAGATACACCAGAGACTGTGTAAAACGTCAGGCAACATTGCACTGACTTTCTACATAGACTTTTGTAATAGACTTGTCAAAAATACACTTTAAGATATAACATGACCTTTGACTGTATTTTCAGTGTTCTGTCTTACTTCATGAGAAAGGAACATAGATAACCTTCCAAAGACAGTTGTTATGGACAAGTAAAATCCACCTGCAGTCCCTGAAGTGTCCATAAGGTGGCACTAGGAGACCTTGAATGCAGAACAAGAAACACTTGCTTTTTCCCTTTTAAGTAACCTGCTCCTAGGACAAATTTCCAGGCTGGTGATCCCTACTTCTTTCCTTGGAAAATGCTGTAAGTTTATTCTGGTCCACAAAGAGCCAGAATTACAGAAATTCTGACTTAAAAAAACTGGCTAAGAATGCAGTGGAAGCGATAATTTAGTTTGGAAACTAAGACCCCTCTTTTAAATTGCCTGGAATAAGATGTCTTCAGAAACTAAGGTAAACATGAGTGTCATTAAAATCCCACTAGTTTCACACTTGCCTACTTCTAAGAGGGCACAACCCAGATTAAATACAATTCACACAACTGTAATATTTACACTACAGTTGATTTGTACGTACACACACACACACACACACACACACACACACACATAGACAAGTAGACAATTAAACATGTTCATTTCAGTAATATTTACTTTGGGTCAGAGAGAAAAGGCTTTTGTCACATACCCAGTTCCTGGAGAACCTACAGAATATGCCGAATAAGCCTTCCAGGACTAATGTTCTTCTCTCTGAAGCCAGACATTCTTCATCTGAATAGAACTATTTCCCCAAAATATGATTTTAAGGCATAAGCTAATGCTCATTATTTATAGCATATTTTATGTAAATAAAGCAGGCATCAGGCTTCCCCTTTCAGGAGATGACTAGCTCTACACACTGCCTAATTCTACACATGCACGAAAACTCTCTCCAGCAGATCTCACAGTCTTTGATGGCTTTTGCTTTTTATTAAAAATATTTTTCTCATATAATATAGTCTGATTATGGTTTCCCTTCCCTCTACTCTTCCCAGTTACTCCTCACCTCTGTCTACACTCATTCAGATCCACTTCTTTCTGTCTCACATTAGAAAATAGGTTCAGGAGATAATAATAAAATATAGTCAGCTAAAAACAAAAATAAACTGTAGTAAAGATAAAACAAACAGAAGGACAAGAAATCAAAGAAAACACACACACACACACACGCAGAGACACAGTTAGTTCCACACTGAGGAAACCCATCAAAACACAAAATGGTAGCCATAATTTAAACTTAAATGACCTGTATGTAGGGTAAAGACTGAAAGAGAATTAAAAAAAAAGAAAATAAATAAATCATTAAAAATAAAAAGTCCTGACATGATGTTATGAAACAAGAAGCCGCATAGATGGTGTTGAGTTCATTTTTTGTTAGCCATCTACTGCTGAGCATGTGGTCTACCCATTATGCTGGTTCATTTCCCCCAGTGAAATTCCCTTACAGAAAACAAAATTTTCATTTGTAAGTGGCTATCGATTGCAGATAATTTCTGTGTTAAAGATGAGGGCATGTGTCCACTTCTTCTGGTTCAGTCCCATGCTATCTGTTTCGTGAATTCATATAAACTTTGATCATACTGATTTGGAGAGATTTGTTTTCTTGGTGTTCTGCATCCCTTTTGGCTCATACACTCTTTCTGCCTATCCCTCCTGAGAGTTCTTTGAGCCCTAATGGGAGAAATTTGATGGAGAGATCCCATCTAAGGATGGATGCTCTATGGTCTCCCATTCTCTGTATACTGTCTGGTGTGGGTCTTTGTTCTGCTGCCGGATGAAGCTTCTCTGATGATGGCTGAGGAAGGCTGTGGGTCTGAGCACAGTAGAATGTCATTAGTTGCTTTATTGCTATGATCTATTGCAGAACAGTAGTATTTGGTTTTACCCTAGACCTCTGGGCTATGTAGTCTCATGTTCTTGATTACCAAAGCAGTGTCAGGTTTGGGTTTCATCTCATGGAGTGGATCTTAAATAAGATATTGATTGGTTATTTCCACAAGTTTTATGCTACCATTGCACTATGATATCTTGCAGGAAGAACGCAATTGTAGATTGATGGGTTTGTAGCTGGGTTGGTGTTTACTTTTCTCCTTTGGTAGCATGCAGAGTACCTTCATGTACCAAAGACATTAACACATAAGGGTGAACGCTCTAGGTAGGCACCAATGTCTGTGAAGAATTGTGTTGAAGCTTTGATGGAGACTGCACAGAATCTGTAGATTGCTTTGGGTCAGTGGCCGTTTTTACTATATTAATTCTACTGATCCATGAGCAGAAGGTCTTTCTATCTTTTTCAGTATCTTCCCTCAATATCGTAATATTTTTATCATACAAGTCTTTCACTTGTTTGGCTAGAGTTTGTGGTTCTCCTCTTCCCTGAGGGGGGGGGGGGAGGCTGATGTCTACCAGCCCACTGAGACAAGAGGAGCAGAAGAGGAGGCATAGGGCTTGGAAAACCATAAGCACAATGGAGATCACACACACTCCGGCAACCACTCCAGGAATTAGTTCAACTTTACTCAGGCAGAACAAAGGCTATATAGCCCTTGAAGAATGGGTGAGGCGCTTCCAAGCTTGGTGTGCTTAAGTGGTTGAAACCAGGCACTTTTAGGATGCTTGTTTTGCATTTGGTAGCATGCTCCTATCATATGATAACTGAATTGTCCTATAGGCACAGGGAGGGGAGAGCTCACAGGGAGCTGTGTCAAGGGCATATATCAAATGTAGCTAGGGGCATCTGTGTCTAAAGACACTCTCCAGATGAAGTCAGGCAGAGAGCCCTGCTTGGAAGAGGGAGTCCTGCACCTAACACTGAGCTCAGAATGGCTATCCAGACCTGGAGGTCTGGGACCTCAAACAGCAGGGTCCTTCTAAAAGAGTTACTCCAAGATATTTTATATTATTTGAGCTTATTGTGAAGGTTTTTGTTTCTTTGATTTCTTTCTCAGTCTACTTGTCATTTGTGTATAGAAAGATTACTAATTTTTGTGAATTAATTTTGTATCCAGCTACTTTGCTGGTGGAATTTTTAGGGTCACTTACGTATATTATCATATCATTTGCAAACAAAGACTTTGCCTTCTTCCATTCTAATTTGTATCCCCCCTGATCTCCTTCCGTTGTCTCATTGCTCAAGTTAAGACATCAAGTTCTATCTTAAATAGGTCTGGAGAAAGTAGACAACTTAGTGTAGATTTCAGTGGAATTGTTTTGAGTTTCTCTCCATTTACTTTTATGTGAGCTGTGGGATAGCTGAAAACCTCCTTTATTATGATGTATGTTTCTTGTATCCCTAATTATACCAGGTCATTTTTATCATGAAGGGGCACTTGATTTTTGTTGCAGGCTTTTTCTGCCTCTAACGAGATGATCACATATTTTTTGTCTCTCAGTTTGTTTATATGATGGGTTGCTTTATGTATTCTGAGCCATCTCTGCATCTCTAAGATAAAGTCAACTTGATCATGATGAATGATCTTTTTGATGTGTTCTTGAATTCAGTTTGCAACTATTTTATTGAGAATGTCTACATCTGTGTTCATAAAGGATTGAGCTATAATTCTGTGGTGTTCATGTGGCTTGAGAATGAGAGCAACTATGGCCTTGTAAAACAAATTAGGCAATGCTCCTTCTATGCAATAAATTCAGGAGTATTGGCTTTAGCTCTTTATTAAAAATCTGCTAGAAGTCTACATTAAAACCAACTGACCTTGAGCTTCTTTTGGTTGGGAGGCTTTTAGATACTGTTTTTTATTTCACTATGGGTTATAGGTCTATTTAAATTGTTTATTTGATCTTCACTTTAGTAAGTGATATATATCAAGAAAATTATCCATTTCTTCTATATTTTCCAATTTTTTGAAGTACAGGTTTTTGAGGTATGTTCTTGTAATTTTATAGATTTTCCCCAGGGTATATTGTTATGTCTCTCATTTCATCTCCAATATTGTTAATTTAGTTCTTTTCTGTGCCCTTTATAAACTTTGTTTCATTGATTCTATATAAGGTTTTTTCCCAGTATTTTCTTGATTTTGGCTCTGAGTTTTATTATTTCTTGCCCTCTTCTCCTTTTGGGTGTAGTTTCATCTTTTTGTTCTAGAGATTTCAAGTGTGTTGTTAAATCACTAGTATGAGATCTTTCCACTTGTTTGTTAATGTAAGCACTTATTACTATGAACTTTCCTCTTTTAACTGGCTCCAATGTGTACTATAATCTGGGTATGTTATATATTCATTTTCATTCAATTATAGTTTTTAATTTCTTCCTTGGTTACTGACATGACCCATTTTTCATTCAACCATGAGTTTTTTCACTTCATGTGTTTGTAAGATTTCTGTTATTGTTGATATCCAGTTTCGATCCATGGTGGTAAGATAGGATGCAAAATCTTATCTCAATTTTTTTCCTATCTCTTGAGATTTCTTATAGCCAATATTGAAAAGAGTTCCTTCTGCTACTGAGAAGGTATATTACTTTGTGTTTGGGTAAGTTTTTCTGTAAATATGTTAGATCACTTTGGCTTAAGGTATCAGTTACCTCCAGCATACCTCTGTTCAGTTTTTGTCTGGATGACCTGTCCAGTGACTACAGTTGGGAACTAAAGTCTCCCATTGTCAGTCCGTGAGGATCAACATGTGATTTAAGCTGTAATAGTGTTTCTTTTATGAATTGGGTACCCTTGTGTTTGGTGCATAGATGTTAAGAATTGCAATGTCTGCTTGGTGGATTCTTCTTTGACTAATATATAGTATTCTTCCCTATTTTTCTGATTATTCTTGAAGCTTATTTTGTCAGATATTAAATGTCTAGACTAGCACACATCTTAAGGTCCATTTTCTTGAATTATCTTTTTCATCCATTTACCCTGAGGTGATATCAATCGCTGATGTTAAGGTGTGTTTCTGGAAGCAGAACAAAGGATCCTATTTTCAAATCCATGGTTAATCTGGGTCTTTTTATTGAGGAATTGAGACCATTGATGTCGAGAGTTATCAATGAGCCTTGTTCGTTGATTCCTGTTATTTTGTTGTGAGGTGTGTGTGTGTGTGTGTGTGTGTGTGTGTGTGTGTGTGTGTGTGTGTCCCCTATTTATTTGCTGGTCTGGGATTACTTAATCCTTGTGTTTTCTTGGGTGTTAGTCTGTTCATGTTGAAGTTTTCTTTTTCGTACTTATGTGGGACTAGATTTGCAGATAGATAATGCTTAAATGTGGTTTTATTGTGAAATGTTTTGTTTTCTATATTTGTTGTGATTAAAAGTTTTGCTGGATATAGTGGCTGGGGCTGGCATCTGTGGTCTCTTTACTTTTTAGAGCATCTTTCCAGATTGTAGAATCTTCAAGATTTCAGAATCTCCACTGAAAAGTTGGGTGTTATCCTAATATCTCTGCCTTTATAAGTTACTTGGTCTTTCTCTCTTTCAGCTTTTAACATTATTTTTCTGTTCTATACATTTTGTGTTTTGATTATGTACTCAGAGAAATTTCATTTCTTGTTCAGTTTATTTTGTGTTCTGTATGGTTCTTGCACTTTGATAGGCATCTTCCTCTCTAGATTAGGGAAAACTTGTTGAAAATATTTTCTGTGCCTCTGTTTCATCTCTTTCCTCTATTTCTATTATTCTTAGATTTGGTCTTTTCATAGTGTACCATATTTCCTGGATGTTTTGTGTCAGATTTTTTTTTTAAGATTTAAGATTGTCTTTGACTGAGTCATCCATTTCTTCCATCTTCAGTGCCTCAGAGGTTCCTGCTTAAGTTCCTACATTTGTCATTTCCAGATTTCCCTCAGTTTGTGTTTTCTTTATAGCGTTTATTTCCACTTTCGGGTCTAAAACTATTTGCTTCCACTGTTTGTGCTTTTATAGATTTCTTTAAGGTATTTATTCATTTTCTCTTTAAGGATCATATTCATAAAGGCTACGTTAAGGTCCTTGTCATGCTTCAGCTATAGATCTCTCTTGGCCCTACTGTAGAGTAGGATTGCCGGGCACCTGTGGAGACATATTGTCCTGGATGTGACTGTGTTTTTGCAATGAGGTCTAGGCATCTAGGTTTGGGATTGTTTTAATTCTAGGTGCTGATGTGTGGTCTTTTTTATTGAGTGGGTGTTTTGTTCCTTGGTTTCTGACACCCCCTCTGTTTTCCAGGGGGGTTGTATTAGTTGTGTTGCCTCATAGGGAATTGTTCTGGGATCTTGACATGTGTGGCCACTGGGGATTCCAGGTAAAATGTGTTTCTAGGTATTAGGAATGGGCATGGGCTAGGAGGATGGGGCCTAGATGCTCCACAAGCAGGAGGAAATCAGGGTATTCCCCTAGGATTTGTTTAGTACCCTGGGCCAGGACAGTGAGTGAGCAGAGGCTGCAAGCAGTCTGCTATTGAGTAGGGGATGAGACTACAAAATCAGACTTGGAGGAGGAGACTGAAGATCTGGGAGCTTGCCTACCTGATTAGCTGGCCTACTTGCTTCCCTGGCAGGCTTGCCTGGAGCTTTCCCAGAGACTGCCTGCTTGAGTTGGACGTTGGGATAAAGCAAGAGAAAGGGGAGGAAGGGTGGAGAGAAAGGCCTGTGTGACCCATTGGAGATGGAGAAAGGGAAGAAAGGGAGGCCACAGCTGGTGAAGTGCTGCATAGTAAAGGTGAGACTAGAGGTTTGGATATGGAGAAGCGGAGGGAGAGGTTCTGAAGTCAGACTACCTGCTTCCCTGGCAGGAGTGGTCTGTGGGCTCCACCTGAGTTAGTAGCAGAGCAGAATAGGAGGCTGCAGCAGGTGGCCTTCTTCAGAGCTGGGGATGAGACTGGGGGACTGGTTCTGGAGGGGAGGCAGGAGAAGTGAAAATCCAGTTAGGCTTTGGCTTTCCTGGTTTGAGTTATTTTTGGTTTTTAAGACGGTGTCTTGCTATGTAGCCTTTACAAGCCTCAAACTCCCAAACTCCTATGTGATCCTCCAGGCTCAGACAACCACTTAACTAAAAGTATACACACACATAAAGCCCAGTCACTTTAAAACTTTTCCCATTTTCTTTCCTAGCATCTTCTAAAATCCCATCACTACCACTTTAAGGTCACATGACCTGTGTGGCTTCCTTCTTAGTATTTCCAGCAGAAATCAGCAGCCTTTCCTCTGTGCTTTATTAGCACAGATGTGGCCCAAAGACAGCCTTCATCACTGTCTGGTTTGTATTAACATTAATCTCATTTATTTTGCTACTAGATAGGACAAGTTCATGTTATAAATGCTATTTGTTTCTTCATTGTTTAGCATAGAACACTATAAAATATGCGTTTAATGTTAACTGTATCTCACAAATATGAATGTTCACTTAGCAACCAATTTTTCTGTTATTTTAAATATAAATCATGCTTCAGTCTTTCACATCAGGTCCCAAATCAACGCCTTAAAATCCTATTAGTTTTTTCTCCTGAAATCCCACAGTTCTTGTCCAAACCTTATATTTTACACATATAAAAAACATTCAAGAAGAGGTGTTCAAGAAAACATTCACTTCTCCTCCCTCCCCTCCAGATCCAATCCCCCAGTCTCATCCCCAGCTCTGTAGAAGACCACCTGCTGCAGCCTCCCATTCTTCTCTGCTCCTAACTCATGTGGAGCCCACAGACTGTTCCAGCTAGGAAGTCAGTCAGTCTTACTGCAGAAACTCTCCCTCCTCTTCCCCAAATCCAATCCTCCATCATTATTTTCTGTGTATGCATTTTGTAACTAAGTAAGTACATTCACAGAAATATTAGGTATCAGCATCATTAACTGCAATTTGTACCCATCAAAACTTTAAATCTGTTGTTGTGAGCTTTCTTGGTCAATCTGTAACCTCTTACTGCACAGATGACAATACCACCACCACCACCACCACCCCCCTTGAGGACACTGGGCTTTATTTTGCAGTGCTGTCAAACGGCCACTGTTTACCAACTGTAACAAAGCACACCAGGGAAAAATCAATAACAGTTGTATAGCTGAAACCTCAACACACTTCCTGGAAAATGTTTTCAGTTACAAAGATAAACAGTTCAATGGGATTATCTCTTTCTCTGTGTCCTTTAAACCCCAGTGAACACACCTAGTGAAAAAATGTATTTGTTGGGATAAAATGTTATCCAAACCTTCAAGGGCACATCTAACAATGTGGCACTACTTTTAACTATGTAAAATGTCACTGCTTATTCCCTCCCTCCTGTGAAAACCCTTGGCTCCAGAAATTACAAATACTCCTCTAATAAAGGTCTTTTTTTTTTTTTTGAGAAATCTGAGAGTTCTAGACCTGAAGGGCCACTGATTTATGCTTTTAAAAATATTTTATTAATTTTTTGAGAATTTCATACAGTGTATCCTAATCATACCCACCTCTCTAAAATTCTCTTGGATCCACCCACATCCCAACCCCCAACTTTGAGTCTCTTTTCAAATAATGAAAGAAAAACAACAGACCAACACTCCAATTTGTACATCCAGATAGTCCCGAGTGTCGAGTTAACCAATGGATTGAAGTTGACCTACCAGGAGCCAAACTCTTGAAAAAACTCCAGAAACTATCCGTAGCTCCATAGTTCCTCAGTTAGTTTGGAGTCTGGTAAACCCCTTCTTCCCACAATGCTCTTAGTTTTTGAAGGAGTCATAAAAACCAATTTCTTTAGCTCTCCCTCACCTTAAGTGTCTACATTCACTATGTGTCCATATATGGTTGTATTTATAGTAGAATCCTGTTAAGATGCTAATGCAAGAAAGGAGGATAATTCCACCTAGAGAGATTTTTAGGTTATAGCAAATGTATAGTAAACTCATTACTCTCTAAGCAGAAAGCATGATCTGATCTTCTACCACAGGTCACTGTGCTTTCTGTCATCTTAATGGGGTTCCATAATGGGTGTGTCTACATACAATTTCAAACAGCAAGATTCTATGAAGCTGGACCGTTTCTGATGAATCTACTTAAGAAATATAAAGCTTCGTTTACCCACAGAGCTCTAAACGTAACAACGCGGGAGTGAAGATCAGGCCGACCAGAACTGTTTAATTCCCTGGGGGTTGATATACCCAAGGCAGACCTGGCGCCACTCTGAACCCCTTTTGTCCCTTGCTTACACTATGAACCCCACCTTGTTGTCCCCTTGCTTAATAAAGTGTTTGCTGTCCTTTGTCTTCCTGGCAGTGTTGGTGCTCCTCATCCTGTCCATGAGGCGGCACCGGAAACAGCCCTACATCATCGACGACGACGAGAACATCCACGAGAACATCGTGCGCTACGACGATGAGGGAGGAGGCGAAGAGGACACAGAGGCCTTCGACATCGCGGCCATGTGGAACCCGCGGGAGGCCCAGGCAGGCGCCACCAAGACGCGGCAGGACATGCTCCCCGAGATCGAGAGCCTCTCGCGCTACGTGCCTCAGACGTGCGCGGTCAGCAGCACGGTGCACAGCTACGTGCTGGCCAAGCTCTATGAGGCGGACATGGACCTGTGGGCCCCGCCCTTCGACTCCCTGCAGACCTACATGTTTGAGGGGGAGGGCTCCGTGGCCGGCTCACTCAGCTCCCTGCAGTCAGCCACCTCGGACTCAGAGCAGAATTTCGACTTCCTCACGGACTGGGGGCCCCGCTTCCGGAAACTCGCAGAACTCTACGGGGCGTCGGAGGGGCCTGCGCCCTTGTGGTGACAGAAGCCAAGAGGCTAACTGTGCATCCAAATTCAGACGTTCTCAAAGGCTGCTTCTCGCACATGAGGTGTGGCCATCACAGGAGCAATATTGTTCTGGACAGTGAGGATGGGAGTGAGTGGACCGAGCAGAGCTCTCTCTGGATCAGCTTTACTTGGTTAGACTAAATTAAATAATAAGAAGGAAACCCAGGAAGAAGAAGGCAGAATCTCCGATTACCTTTTTAATCTTTTCTTTCTTTCTTTCTTTCTTTCTTTCTTTCTTTTCTTCTTCTTCTTCTTCTTCTTCTTCTTCTTCTTCTTCTTCTTCTTCTTTTATAATTCACCAGTGTCTTTGTCACTTTGCCACCACAAAAACCTACAGTGTTAAGTACAGAAATGGTAGGTAAAGGCAGGGAACAAGTCCTATTCTAGAATCTGTTTTTACCTTAATTTCCATTTCAGATTTTTTTCTGCATCATCAGAACTCACTGAAAAATTATTCCTCAGTGAAATTATCCTACTTCTTCCAAGATGGATGGTATTTCTTTTAACCCTTTTGAAACAAGGTTAACTTTGACTCAGCCTTGCATGAGGGATGGGTGGGAAGGGTGGGAGAAGGAAGAGACATTGATTTGTGCTCAAGTCTGACAGCTGAACCACGAATCGGCATTACAAATGATCCAGTGCCAATGAGTTAGAGTGCTCTGTTCTCCTCTCAGCTCTTTATGCCCCACAGAAGCCAGAAGGAACCAGGAAAGCTGCCTCTTTTGCACTGTAGATGTCTCTTCCATGTGCCAAATGTGGAGATTAGATACAACAAATGAAAGCCAAATAAAAAGAAGTATCTGATAAAAGCATGGGTTAGAGGGCTTTCCTAATCTGTGTAAAGTCAATCCAAGGGATGTTTACATACTGTAGATAACCTACTTGAACAAAATCAGTATTATAGAGAGACATGGATGTAAGAGAATTACATGTAAAAGTTTTGTATATTTGTTAATAATTTTGTTAATAAATATGATGTACTACATCTCGGTACCTTAGGACTTCTTTTAATAAAAGCTAAATAGAAGGAAAGGTGTACTGTAAGTTTGTTTCGTTGCTGGACATGGATCTTTATCATCCTGATTAACCCAGGATTGCTAGGATTTGTCCATAATACAGAAGCAGTGTCAGAGAAACATGAGGGTGTGTGCTCTATTTTGATAACTGAAAGAGGCTAATGATATGGGTCAAACTTAATTTTTAATGACAATTTCATTTTTCTAGATCTGGAAGTAGGCAACAGACCATTTAATATTAATGTCACAATCATGAATTTGACTTATATTTTTAGTTTTGTAGGGGGGGGGACTATGACAACAAAGAGGTAGGATATTGTGATGTTTTCTATTTTATTTTCAATTCAAATACAAAGCATATCCATTGTAAAAGAGCTCACAGTTAGCTGTGACTTTATTTTATTTATTTTCCCTATATTAGATATTTAACAAGTATTTAGTCAAAATAGTTGGAAGAGATCTCTGCCTTTGACATCATATTACTGAAGAATTACTACACAGTTATCATTAAAACTGAGGGCAATTGTGAATAAAAGCATCTTCTGAGAATCTGGATCATAGCACTGGCTGCCAGAATTTACCATGGATCAGAATCAAATGGAGATTCATTACACTATCTCACTTACAGGATTTCTGAATCAGTAGATGTGGAGCAATTTGCCACTGAAACAACTTACTAGGTAATATTGATACAGCTGGGGCAGGGAGTTTGAGAACATCTGATCTCCTCCCCCTCTTTCTCCTCCTCCTCCTCCTCCTCCTCCTCCTCCTCCTCCTCCTTCTTCTTCTTCTCTCTCTCTCTCTCTCTCTCTCTCTCTCTCTCTCTCTGTCTCTCTCTCTGTCTCTCTCTCTCTCTGTCTCTCTCTCTCTCTCTCTCTCTCTCTCTGTCTCTCTCTCTGTCTCTCTCTCTGTCTCTCTCTCTCTCTCTCTCTCTCTCTCTCTCTCTCTCTCTCTCTCTTTCTCTCTCTCCTCTCTCTCCTCCACTCCCCTTCCTCTCCTTCTTCCTCCTTCCTCTCCCTTTCTCTATCTGGAAGATTTATATTATCATCCCACTTGAGGTCTACCCTCACCATACTGGTGTTGGTAATTTCTTCTAATAATACAAATCATTTTTCAGAAATGTGCAAGAATTGTGGTTAAAGATTTAAGAAGGCAGATAAGGGTCTTGCAGCCGGTGAGATGTGATTCCATGCACATTGCACACTACACTAACAGCCTAAGTCTCATCTGTAGCTTTTTTTATAGATGATCATTTACCGTCCATGAAAGGCAAGCAGCTCTCACTGAGCCTCCTTGAGGATTAAATGCAATATGAATAAATGCATTTAACAAAACAAGAGGAAAAAAAACAGAAACATGTCCCCAAACTGTATTCTACAGCATCCTGGTTGTGTGAAGACAGGCAAATTAATCTCAATAATAGCCTTCCTTTCTTCCACAAGATCTGAGGATAATTTGGCAACAATTTTGCTTTATTTGCTTGCTTTACAACTGGCCACAACAGTTATCTTAACCACAGGAGTCTCTCATGCGCCACATCCTGCAAAGGCAGTCCCCATAGTACTGGGTGTGAAGTGACTGAGCAGTTCTCTGTGTCTCCTAGTTCCCAGGAGGATGTTTAATAGTGTAATACGGGAAGTTTAAGGGAAACCTGTAATACATACAAGAAATGATCTATGAATTTTGAAAGCAATTCAGATGTATAAAAATCAGCACAATTGATTAAAGGTAGACCTTGGTATCAGAGTGCTCAGTATATTAAAATAGCATTGGAACACTTGCTAACAGAAGTCACACCACATAAACTGTTCTCATTATGGGTCAGTTCACTAGGAAATTCATTGTTGTTTCCCTAATAATTAAATGGAATTTAAGACATCACTATAGGTGTCTGCCAAGATTACAAAATCTTCTGTTTGAGTCTTAAGAAGATTCTCCTTAGACAACAGACAAAATTAGGCTAAAAGTCCCTCTATTAAAATTATATACAATGGCATACATGTCTCATAATTCAACCTAGACTTTTCAAGGCTAGTTTATAGTGTAAATGAATACCATGTACAGTGACATTGTCTGTAATCCCTGTTTGGAGGAACAGAGAAAAGGATCCCTATGAGTTGTGAGCCCAGCAGTCTTCCCCATCCTGTGAGCTCCAGGCTTCAGCTCCAGTGGGAGAATCTGTCTCTGAAAACTAAAACAACTAGAAAACATTTAATGTCATCATCCTCCCTCCTTCACACACAGGGGGCGTGGGGGAGGCATTTGTTCTCACATAAACTTGCTCTCATATACAAACACATGTAGATACAAAATAAACTAAAAAATAAAAACAAAGTATAATTAACACTACCAACCCAGAACACTATATTTCATAAATTTTTTTTTCTGGGACAGAAAATTGACAAACCCTGCCACATTTCTTTGCCCATGCTCTTGCCTGTAAGGATGATCAGATGGCTGGAGTTAGGATGAAGGAGTTTCTTCCACTCAGGTATTTTAGCTGTATACACACCTTCCTTATGCTCATGATACCGAGGGCTCTACCTCCTGTTCCAGCATTCTGCAGATCACTTCTCTATATTGTCTGCTCTCAAAATCTAGTACAACCACCCACAGAATCTTATCTATTTCTCTATCATTGCCATATCTTAGTCCTACTCTACCATTTCCATTTCTCCCTCTTGTTTCCTGTTGCCCATTTGACTTACCATTGCTACACATAAAAACAAATGAAAAAACAGTGACATTTAATAATAACCATTTTGCTGTGCTCAAAGTTTCTATGGGATCAGAAAAACATCCTGTCTGTTGTGCAGTGTCTGGGGTCTCTACTGGGGAGACTCCATTGAAAGGGGTGATTCACACCTGGGACTGAACTCATAGAAATACTTGCTTAAACACATTATTGGCTATCAGCTGGGGTCAGATGGATTGACTGAAAAATCCAGACTACTTCATCTGATGCTTGGACTTCTTCACAGCATGGAGACCGAAATCACCAAAAGGACATCACACACACACACACACACACACACACACACACACACACACACACACACACACAAACATGCAGAAGGTGACTATCACTGATGAGAATGCAGAGTCACAAATCACTCTTCACTGATGAAGGAAGTGGACTCCACTTTTCATAGGAAGTACCAGAGTTCTGGCTATATCAAAGGAAGAAATGGCGATGGATTAGTTAGGAGAAAACACCAGCTGCTGTATCGTCTTTACCATTTTTCTGCCATGCCTCTTCTCCTACCCAGGAATCACTTTTCCTTTTCCTTCAGCATTTCCTTTCTGTTTTCTTCTCACCTCCTCCCTGTAGGTTACATTCCTATTCTATAGATAAGTTACTCTCCGTTGAAATTCAGCCTTATCTTTAACACACAATGATTTCAGAAGTAAAGGAACATTCCACTGAACACCACCTAGGGAAATATTTGACATATGACAGGAGTGCTAGCTAGTTCCATGTCAACTTAACACAAGCTAGAGTCACCAGAAAGGACAGAACTTCAATGCAGAAAATGCTTCCATAAGATCCAGCTGTAGGAAATTTTCTTAGTGCCTGATTGGGGGAGAGCCCTCCCATTTTTAGTGGTACCATCCCCAGGCAGGTGGTCCTGTGTTCTATCTATAAGAAAACAGACTGAGCAATACATGAGGTACAAGCCAGTAGGCAGCTCCCCACCATGGCCTCTGGATCAGCATCTGCCTCCAGGTTCCTGCTCTATTTGACTTCCTGTCCTGACTTCCTTTGATGATGAATTGTGATGTGGAAGTGTAAGCCAAATAAACCATTTCCTCCCCAACTTGTTTGGTCATGATGTTTCATCATAGCAAAAGTATCCCTAACTAAGACCAACATATCACTGACACAGCAACCTGCCCAAGTTTACCTATACAGTATAATGAATTGTATATGTTTATAAACCAGTGAACAATAAGGGTGGTGGCTGTATTTGTCTTGTGGAATGTTTTCTCATATGCCGTTATAATACCTACCCTCTTCAAGCCCAATAACTCATTATAGACTTTATGCCACCATGTATTAATTTATGCTTTCTAGATTTCTACATGAATGGAATAAAACAACATTTTTCCTTGACCAGAATTCCTTCCATCAGCAAACACTTTAATCAATGCCATTGCATTGATAACTCACTATGTTATGCCATTTAATAATATTCCATTGTATATACCTACCACAGCTTTTTTTTTCACTTATGAACAGATGTTTGATCTGTTTATAGTTTGAAATAATAAGCAAAGCTGCTATGTGAGTCTTTCCATGGGCATATTTGTAAAAACCCAGAATCGGAATGGTTGGATCACATGTTAAGTATACACTTAAAAACAAATTTACACACTTAAAATGTGTTTTTCAAAGTTACTTGACCATTTTATCATTCCCACCAGCCTCCCTGAGTGTTGGGATTACAGATGTGTGCCACCACGCCCAGCTTAGATTATTGTATTGTTATTGAGTGATTAAATTTCCTTATTATTTCTAGAAACAACAATTAGATACGTGTTTTGTATAGATGATTAAAAAGTAGAGGAAGGAAGGAGGAAAGGAAGAGGAAAAGAAAAGGACAAAGGAGAAAAAGACAACAGAGAGGAGACTGGAAGAGGAAGGAAATAGGGAAGAAAACCACTATCGTTCAGCACTGCATTGTTTCTGAGACCAGTTGTGGTTAACCTGTACACACACACACCCAAGATATGCTCGTAGTCCAATCTCCAGGGCTTCTGAACTTACTTGGAAAGAAAGAGTTTTATTTACAGAAGTAATCAAGTTAAAATGTGGTCCCACTAGATTCAGATGGATCCCCATCCTGTGCATCTATACCAGGTTCGTGGTTTGAATCCTGAGACAGAGACACAAGGAGAAGGACATATGAGAATGGGGCTATATTGGAGCGATGTCTCTATAAGCCAAGGGATTCCAAGGGTTGGTGACAACCTTGTTGAGAGAGAGGCAGAGAATCCATCCGAACACCAGAAAACAAACAAACAAACAAACAAACAAACAATCAAAACAACAACCTCTGTCAACAAATTGATTTCTAAATTCTGGCCTCAAGTTCTACGACATAATAAAATTATTTTGTTACAAGTAAGCCAGGTTGTTTCAGCTTCCCTAGGATATAAACTTAAATGATACATGTATAAATGTATACAGCACATTTTAAAATCCATTGTAACATTAAAAAGGCAAGAAGTCCTTCCTGTGTTTTTGTCACTTTGAATCTTTAGCAGAGGTACACACATGCACACAGCAGCTCACCTATTAATTAACCGGTATGTGCATTTTGTAGAATTTTTTTCTCTCAGCCCTGACATATGGCTTAAGGGGCCTCTGAACATGCCACTACAATCTGGCAGGACGCAGGTGGCAGCAGTCCTCTGCAGCTGACTTGGCAGTGTTTGAGCAGCTTTCTCACTGTTGCAGGCAGGGGATAGGGCAGAATGAACCACCAGATGGCTGAAGCAACCATTTCATTCATGTGATTCTGCTGTTATGGGCCATGCAGGCATCACAGAGAGTGGAGAAAGGACATCATGCTTGCTGGAAGCAGTACTAATGTCCGTTGGTACTCAGGTACAGCCGAAGGGCTGTGTTCAGAGGTTCACCATACTCTGCTCAACTGGCTCCCGTGTGCCAGGCCAGGCACTTCACCTTTGCCTGCCGTGACTCTCACTAATCAGAGAACTCCAATGTGAAATGGAAGAGTTAACGTTCAGAGCCTGAACGTTTCTTTCGGTCTCACAGTTAGCATTCATTCCCTTGCTACCCTGGTAGCCTGATGTAATCCTTGGCTGTTTTCCTGCTTGGCCCATATGCAATGAAATCAGCTTATTCTAATCACTATTCATCACTAAGCTATTGTAGGGTGCCAGTGGTCTAGCCTGGAGCTTGCAGAATTAGACTCGCCAACCTCAGAACACAGCACGTGCCCCCTTCTGATGCTGACAGGTGGGTTTTATGATGGTTGGTGCACAATGCAACTCTTTAAGAAGTTTCATCTGCACATGGACACTGGCTACACTCAGGAACCTCAGGGGGTCTCATGAGCCTATCTAGGCTGATATTTCTTCCCCTTAGCTGCATGGTTTAGGGGAGACAATGCAGAAGGAGGTTGACAGCTATTGAGCACATGTAATAGATATTATATGGGTGTGTGGTACTAGTTGCTTTTACACACTTTATCATGTTAAAATGAGTGAGATGCCTCGGAGGATTAAACATGCTTGCCACACAAGCCTAATGACCGAAGGTTAGACCCAGGATCCCACAGTGGCCGGAGAGAAGCAACTTTGGAAATTAGTTCTCTGACCTCGACACATTCACAAGAATGAGCATGAGCAGGGCACACACACACACACACACACACACACACACACACACACACACACAGAGAGAGAGAGAGAGGGGGGGGGAGGAATCAGAAGCAACATGTGAAGCACTTGCCTTGGAAGCCAGACTACTTGCCCTGGTTATTGATACTCTTTTCATACTTTTAACTATGAAGGACGACACATAGACTTTAGCACAGCAGATACAGGTAAGGACCCTTGCCACGGGTCATATGAGAAACAGGTAACCATGCTTGCCATGTTCCATTTTTATGTCTTCTCCTGGACACACCTTTGTCCAGGTTAGCTTTGACTGTGAGCCTAGAGTCACTTGAGAAGATAAGGATTACTCAGATGAGACTGGCCTGTGGGCATGTCTGAGGTAAACTGACTTGGTGGCCAGTTGATGTAGGAGGAACCAGACCCCAGTGGGCAGGCAGCACCGTTACTTGAGCAGGTGATAGTCCTGAGCTATATATGCATGCTAGCTAAGCATCAGCCTGAGGTGAAGCTAGCAAGTAGGGTAAGGTTCCTCTGTTCTTCGCTTTAAGTTATTGCTTGAGTTACTTCCCAGACTCCCCTCAGGGATGGACTGTGTCCTAGAAATGTAAGCCCAACAAACCATACCTCCCATACGTTGCTTTGGGTCAGAGTGTTTTATCACGGCCACAGAAGGGAACTAGAACAACTGTGTAGAGAGTATTTTTAAAGGGAAGCCATCAAACAGGGCTTTGTTAAGACCTTATATAACCCTAGACAGCCTCATCTTGAAAGAACAGAAAGCTATTTTAGAAGGCACCAGAATACTGCCACATTACAGTACACCCATCCATACAAACAGGATACAAATGCTCTGTAAACTCAAGAGCATTTGCTACATCCAGCTCCTACATGGATGTGAGCATATGCCATGAGTGTCTCAAGCACATTTGCCAAACGATTACTTATGGGGCTTGGCAGAGAACTCTTCATCAGGGGTGTTTTGTCATGGTCTCTCTGACAGCTCCAACTGTGACACTGAGCAGGTAAAGTGAATAATAACATATCCAACTTGGAAGGTCAATTCCTGCTCATATTTCTAATTATTACACACACCATCACCAAGGAGCTCCCTGTAGGAGCTTCTTGCTGTGAAAGTAGAATGTTCATTACTCAAGAGTTGGTCTTTCACTTTGGAAATCCATAATAGTCCTGTACAAGGAGAAATCCCAAGACTGCTACTAAATTTTCAAAGAAAAGAAGACAAGGGTGATTCTTGTTTCGTTTACTTGACTTCTGTAACAGGAAGCTGGTGTTTCTCCTCCTGTCATTTCAATGTCATCCACACTGTTAGAGCCCACCAGATGATCTTGAGACTCCACTAAAATAGAACATTATTAACATTTGTCCATTAGTATCACCTTGATGTGTTTCTCTTCTGACAAGATGCTTTCCTCTGGGAGAAAATAAAACAATGAGATTTTCTTGTCTACAAGAAGAATATTGAGGTGGTATAAATAGAAACTCCTAGCAGAAAGGTCTCCATAGTATCTCCCTAGCAAAGCACAGACTAGAGATTTAAAGGCCTATATTGGAAAAATGGAATCGTCTACATGAGATTCTAATTTCTTGTTAAATGAATAAACTAGATAGATAACAAGCTTAAATAAGTAATTTTTATATTCTCTACATTAACTAGTATACTTGAGAGCCTACCTTATTTAATACTTATTTAATACTGTTAAATGAGCCTAACTTATTTAATATTGTTCTTAAGATTATTCAAGGCATGAACATATACCTTTGGTATTCCACTCTAAGATGCTGTTTGTAAGTAGTATTATGTATTTGACCATGTTCTAAAGGTTTGATCAACACTGTATTCAGTTGTTTGGTCATTGCTCCATATGATAGGTGAAAATTCTTCGCCCAAGTGTTAAAGAGTGGTAAAGCCAATATACAACCATTCTAAACTAAAACATGCACAAATGAAGAAGTGACAGGAGGTATTAGGCATGTTTTCAAATGTCCCAATACTCCTCTAATGGACTTCATATTTACACCAGCACAAAGCTTACGTTAAATACAGCTTCATTTCCAAATGTACTCAGGTTTAAGTGAGGAATAAAAGGTGAGCATTTATAAAAGAGGAAAGATATTTGCTTATTCTTTTGGCCATGTGAGAGCACAGCAATAAAACAGTTGTGTGTATGCCAGGAGAAATGCCCCCATTGAGAACCTAGTCTACCAGTCTCTGATCTTAGGATTCCTAGGACCTGACTGAAAACAATGTTGGCTTGCTTAAGTACCCCAGTCTATGGTATTTCATAAGGTAGTCCAAAGTGATTAAGTCATCCTTCTCTCAGGTATGACTTCACTTCTCCATCCATTCATAGGTGAGCATTGTCATCTAAATCTATTTAGCTAATAAAAATGCATGTGAGCCTTAAGAACCAATGTAGAATATGACATGTTCTCTTCTCTCTCACTACAGTGACCTGTAAAATCTGTGAGAGGGTGGAGTCTCCTTCTGCTTGGATCCCTGGGGTATGGAGCCTGAGATAAAGAATGGCAAACATTGGATGACAGAGTCATCAACTTTTATAATACTAACCCACAGAGCTTTCAGAATTACCTGTTACCTTAGTGTAACATAGCTTATCCTGACGAATGCAACAACTGTTAACTTCTCAGGAGGAGGCTAATGTGTATGACTTGAAGAGACAGAATATATCTACCAATGTAGAGTGTTGCACCACTGTGCTGTTTCTCCCATGCAAAAGAATGAATTAGATTCATTAATTCACCTTCTTCCGGTTTTCTTCAAATTTAACAGCATAAGTATTTGAAATTGGAGACATAAAGCAGCATTGTAGTCTTTGGTCCTTCGCTAACTACTAAAAACATATTCATCCACCAAACTCCATCTCTTGAAGCTTTCTGGTCCAGAGCTCTCTAGCTTTTGGAGCTTTCATGTATGGATTTCATATCCTATGTGGAAATCAGTACATTTCCTCTTGTTGTGATTCACTGTGCCTGAATGTTTAAAGTTCTCTATCCTTTGGACACAATATGTTCAGCACCCTAAAAAAAATCATGGAAGTGTATTCAAATGCTTATCATTATTCTATGACAGATACCTGCCTTTGACTACCTGTTTTCATCAGGTTATCAAGAGGAACAGATCCACAGTATGGAAAAAATGACATACAGACACATGCGCGTGCATACACACACACACAAGTAAACTGGAAATTGATGACCTCTGGTCACTCTGTCCACAAGGCAGGGTACCTCAGTAGTTCCAATCAAAAGCTCAAATCCCAGGAAGTTCTTGGAGAGGCTGTGGTTTCTATTCCATGAAGACAGCTTGGAGTTAGGCAGATTGTTACATTTTCAATGGATGGACTATATACTGCTCTTTATGATCAGAAAAAAAAGGTGTCCTCAAATATTGTGAAAATAGCAAGTAAAAGTAAAGCACGTCCAATTCGTAGTATAGAACACTGCCACTGCTTTCCTCTGAAATAATTAGATCTCTTCTTCTACCCTGCTTCAGCTATTTGGTGCCTTTCTTAGCCTGAACGAGAGGAAACAATAAGAAAACTATTTGGTGCCTCTTTGCCTCCTTCATGGGAATATGTTCCATCACTTCTTCACTATCCTGTGCTGCTTATTTTGTTCCCAGTTGTGGCCTATTTTATAGACTGTTAGGATGAAGTATTTCCTTCCAAAATTTGTATCCTTTCCAGAACTTCGGAATGGGAACTTAATTATAAATAAGGTTACTGAAGAGACAACTAGTTAAGGTGAGGTCATATTGTAATAGCATAGACCTTCAACACAGCATTTACATTTCTAAAAAGAAGAGAAGAGAGCTAGAAATCTACATCAGGCACTGAGGGGAAATGGCTGTGTCATAGAGATAGAAAGAATATAGTTAAATAGCTACAGGCCAAAAAAAATGCCAAGAATTACCTGCATCCTCCCAAAGTTAAGAATGAGGCACATACAGATGCCACTTCTATACCACCATAAAGGAATTAACTCTACAAACACTTTAACTTTGGTCTTCTGGCTTCTAGGTTGTGAGCTTTTAAAAGCAGCTTTGTTTCAGCCAGAAACCAAAGCAGTGGTTTCGCGCTGTATTCTTTCTATCATTCCTTACCCTGCCTGCTAATTATGAAATAATAAACTGAGACATTTTCATAGTCAGTCAGAATCATTGTATCCACACATGGGAACCAACCATTTCATGGTACTTCAGTGCTTATATCATGGCAACCAAAGGACCAGTAACCACAACTGTGGTTGGAATATTGAAATAATAGAAGACCATCAATCACAGAGGAGATGATGAGAAATGTGCGGCTCAAAAGGCAAAAGTAAAGAGTGAGGCTCCATGAAGCAATAGCCATGTCAGTAGTTAATGTATATGCAGAATACATTGCTCAGCTTTAGCTGTTTTTCTTTTATCTTGATATAGGGTTTTTCAGAGTAGCCCTGGCTATCCTGGACTCACTATCTAGACCAGGCTGGCCTGGAACTCAGAGATCTACCTGCCTCTGTCTCCTGAGTGCTTGGACTAAACAACTGTGCCACCACACCCAGCCCTAGCTGTTAATGTTTATTCATTTGTTTTTCATTTGAATGAGTTGGCTCATGGGTCAGATATCTGGCAGACAACACACATACACACACACACACACACACACACACACACACACACACACACACACACACACACATACCACTAGATTAGAAGCCAGAGAGGATCCAAAAATATCAGAGTATAAGAGGTCTTATCTCAGACCTGTGAAAAGATAGATCCTTCCACCTCAGGAATAACAGTACAGAGCTTCTTAAAATAAGAATGAAACCCAGTTCAACTGCAAGATGGAACTAGACATTGCAAAGTGTTTTTGGGAAAAGGATAGAAGAGAACAGGAAAAAGGCTATTTTGCCAATGAGTTATTGCCATAATGGGAGAGGGGAAGCCACCTAGGAAGATGACATATGATGCTAGTATCAATAACACTGTCATGAACGGGACAAGAAAGAAGGAAGTTTGGATAATAATGAGAAGAAAAGTGGATTCTGACACCGAGGAATCTGAATGTCTAAACTGAAAACTAATAAATGATTAAAGAGAGAGCCAAAGCCCATGTCTTGATGCCTGAAACTGTCCCAGTGCTGACTGTATCCCAGCATTCAGGTTACCATTCTGGAAAAGAGTTACCAGAAACAGGTAAAAGCTGGATTAAAACATAAATGAATAAAGCCAAAGGATTTCTGTGTACTTTCAGCATTTCAAATTATTCCAAATTAGCTGAGTACAGTGGTATACACCTTTAATCCCAGCTACTTGAGAGACAGGGGCAAGTGGATCGATATACATACAAGGCCAGTCTGCTCTTTGTAATGAGATTTGGGACAGCCATACTCTGTCACAAAGAAGAAAACCAAATAAATAAACAATAAAAATAAAATATTCTAAAGCTGAATATTCTTCATCTATACCTTATTGTCCTCAACTATACATCATATAACAGAAGACACTGTAATCTATGTTATAGGTATCAGCCAGCACGCAGCAGATAGTGGCTTAAGCAACAATTTTTTCTTTTCTCTCATAATCATGAACTCCTGTGGTGTTTTTGTGATTGGGTTCTATCAGACTAGCAGTCCTTCATTCCCCTGGGCTTTCTCAATAGGTCCAATAGGTCACAAGTTAGCAAGGGCAGCTTCTGGATTCTGGCCTCATAGTGTATTCGAAAGCAGAGAGCTGTGGAAAAGGCTAGAAGGTCTTCAGAGCATCATTTTAACTAGGAAATGAAGATCTTTCCTGAGGGATCCCAGTAAACTGTTTATATATCCTTACCACAGTTCTACAGTCAGACAAGGTAATGAACCCACATTCCTTAAAATCAACAAAACCCCCTAGCTAAAATGGCTTCTTTTCACTTGTTTCTTCTTATGATGGGAGAAGGAGGAGGACAAGGTCACTGTGTTAGGAACGAGGGAGACTTGAACTTGTACTTTTTAGTTAATCCAATGGTACATTGAATGCTACTACATCAGTACAAACCCATTAAGACCCGTTAAGACCAGGTGAAGCCAAAGGACATGGGTCATCTACAAAAGAACATGGAGCTTCTAATCGAGAGAAAGGCATTCACCTCAGGTAGGTATGCTCTACAAATTCCGAAGCAGGAAGCAGCCTTCCCAGAGGCTCCTCTGAAACCGTTAAGAAATTATAATTAGACTTTGTTGTTCCACTAAGCCTCTCATCCCAGGAGCTCAGGGCACTTCCCTGCATCGTCTCATCAATCTTCACGCCATTCAAGGCAGCTGGCGTCTATTGTCATCTTTATTTTCAGGATGAAGGAACGGAGATGTGGATACAGGTTAATGACTTGCCTGGATGTCATATGCTCAATGAGTCAGCACCAGCTGGGGATGAGATCAAAACCTACTCACTGAGGACCCTGGGAAGATGTTTGGAGGTTATTTACATAGCCAGAGAGCATGAGCGCTGGCAAGGTGGCTTAATGCAAGGAAGTCGGAGCTCTAGCACAAGACGGGGGAAGCAACAGAACTCTGACTCATGCCATGCAGGAAGCTTGGGCAAGACTCCTAACACTGACCATTTTCTTTACCTAAAACCTAGGGGAATGATGTGGACCCATCTAATTCACTGAGTATTCTAAAGACAAATGTGTTTTGTTTTGTTTTGTTTTTTCAAATTAAGCCACATAAAATGGGTCATTCTGTAAAGTCCAAGTCAGTGTCAGACATTGTTGTCAGATAGGTTGGTTGAATCAGTAATTACAGTGAAACTTCTGCTGGGGGCTGAAAAAATCACAGTCCTAAAAAGCAGCCAGACAATTATACAGAGATTGTCCTGGATGACCAAGGTTCCTTTTTGTCATTAAGTGTGTGAAGAACACATTGCAGCACTAATTATGTAGAAAGTGCTTTGGAAGTTGAGGGATAAGAAGGCTCCGATCCCAGTCCTCCAGAAAACAAAGTCAGTTTCAGGAACAGACAAAGCAGCATTTTGTTCTCCAGTGAGATAAAAAGGAACAAACTCTGTGGTACATAATGAGGCGCACAGGATGCCTGTATCACCAGCAATCAGATGCTAGGAGGAAGCCTTGTGGATGCTTCCAGTGTGATAGGAAAGGGGAATCTAGCTGAGAGTAATGTTGTCATGAATAACTGGAAGCTGAGTGTGTTAAGATTAGTATTGATGGAGGGACAGGTGCATGAATACTGCCTGTAGACATTCTACTGAAAATTTGTTCAGCAGGGAGTGTGTGTGTGTGTGTGTGTGTGTGTGTGTGTGTGTGTGTGTGTTCCAGTGTGTGTGTTCCAGTGTGTGTGTTTGTGTTTTCATTACTGTGCTCCCTAAACAGCACTTAAAGCCATTAACTGTGGTCAGAGAGCCATAATTAACTCTTGCTACAAGGTCACAGAGAATCAGCAGTCTCGAGCTGTCATCTCTCCACAGGGCTGTTGCGTGCAGCCATCTTGTCTCTCAGGCAGGTGCTCACTGTGCGGCAGGCAGAAGACAGCATGCTTAAAGCACTCCCAGCAGTGAACTATGTTATCCTTTCCAGACTGTGCTACTTCCTACTTGTCACTGCTACTTAAAGGAGTATGCTGATGTCTATTCCTAAAGGTTCCTTTAGGCAAGAAACTGGGGTTAAAGGCACAGAGATGCAATGTGCATGAACAGAAGGAAAGAACAAATTGTAAGGATCTAGAAGAGCCCAGTGGTACCCAGTCCTACCTGAGTACAAATGTTAATGGTGGAACATGAGCTTGTGGTTGCTCAGGTTGTCATGGAATTAGGGCTCCCAACAAGGAGAAAGGATTGAGACATGTACTATTTGGAGGCCAAATAGAAAAGTAAGGATGAATTAAAAACAACTTCCAAACAGCCACAAACTTCAGCCATGAAGAATAGCACACACACGCTCGCACGTGTGCACACACACACACACACACACACACACACACACACACACACACACACACACACACACCCCAATTTGAGACTGACAGTTAAGTCAGGGCTGGGCTAGGAGCAGAAATTTTTCTACAGCTAACTTTCAACTGTCAGCTATGATTTTTCTTTCTCCTTACCTTCCCCCTGGATTCCACATCCCACATACACACGAATGTTAGACCTGTTTAAAGTATGAGCCACAGTAAGACAGATTTACATGATGGTATACAATATGTACCACCATCTCTATTTTAATACACAACATAATCAAAGCAATGTTGCTTAATGCATCAATACTCCACTATATTAAAAAAATTACCCTGTAATTTGTATTCTATTCTATTTCTTTTTGAAAGATTCAAATTGAATTTTTCTAAGTTGATTTTTGACCCAGTAATGGCTTGGGGGCAGGACTAGACTAAGACAATATGAAAAGGAGAATTCTCAGAGCTAGAATGTCCATGTTCCTTAACATCAGCATGGAAAATGTGAGAAGGAGGGGAAGAGAGGAAAACAGAGGGAAGGAAGAAGAGGGAGACATGGGAGGGAGAGGAGTCCTGTGGTTCCACCGTAACCTAAGGCATAGACAGGACATCAAATGGAGCATGAACTCAAAAGTTAAAGAACAGGAATGAAATATGACTTCTACAACCGACTTGCTCAGCTCAAATTGTTGTGTTTTGGGAGGACATTATAGTAGAGTTGAAGACAGTTATCCAAAATTAAAAATAAGACCACTTTCTCTGGGTACTCACAAGATAAAGAGTCCTGAATACAAGTTGGGTGGGTCAACACCGTGAAAGCCCATGACAAGCGCAACACAGAGGGACTAGAAGGCTGGGTAAAGAGAAATTACATGTTCAACCTGATAAAGATAACACAAAGAATTCTGGGCTAGAGAGGGACAGACCTCCCACAGTAGACGAGGGAAGACCTCCACATTAGTAGTAATGGTCTCTGCATCAGAGATGAAGACCTTTCCCCATGGAGTGTGCTGACAGAGCATGTTAGAAGAGGCTGGCAGCACAGAAATCTGGAAAAGGAAAGCTCCCTAACACATCTTCCTTTGTCTCAGCATCCATGCCCTTCCTTCTGCAGACAGATAAGATAAGGTAATAGACCAGAACACCAGAAGTGGTCCAGTTGCTTTACTTCCTACAAGGCAAATTGTTTTCAGAGGAAACATTTCACTTCTGGGGCAGTCAGTCCTGCTTCTGCCATACAAGGTTCTGTCTCCTCCTTGGTGTCCACAGGAAGGGAGAGCCTCAGTCCTCCTGCTCCTGCTAAGCTGGTGGAGCCTCCAATGCCTGCAGCCCAGATGCTCTAAGCATATGCTGGGAGAAACACATTCCACTCTCAATGTTTTCTCTGTTTAAAAAAAAGCCACAGTAGATATTTAGAAAGCAACAACCTCCCTCTCATCCACTATGGGCACTGGGCTCAAGGATTCCTATCAAATTGTCAGAGAGCAGTGTTGTAGTGCATCCTGCAAGACCTCAGGTTCTTCACGGGATGGAAAAGTTTTCCCTGATTATCCCATCTCTTGCCCCAGGGTAGCTGTACATATAACCCACTGGCATCTCAAGACAGCACACTACCCAGAGTAACTCCTTGGTGTACAACAGATACTGAAAAAGGACACCAGGGTTTCCAAATCTGAGGCAGTACCAGAAAGGAATCAACCACATTTATTTATTCTTGTTTTGACAATTGCTTGTTAAAATAGCTAAAGGGATGAAATTGTTTGGGCTGGCTCAGCATGATCATAGAATTCCTAAACCATACCAAATGAGCTGCTGGTCAGAGTCCCTTTGTTCTCTCCACACCTTCCTGCAAACATGCACACCCACTGCCAGCCTGTATTATTTGTCTTCAATGAGATGGAAGGAAAGTATTTAAGATAAGGTAGGTTAAACTGGCAGGAGCCTTCTACCAAAACCAGTGCTCAGAACTAATAGATGATTGTTTTGCATGTGTGTTTTGACCCAAAAGTAATTGATTCCCATGAGTTTGGTTTGGTCAATTGAGTGGTTTAAAGGGTCATAAACTTTGAGATGAGCAAGGCCTGTCACTTTATGTTAAAAAAAAAAAGTCAGATAGTTCTTACATAATCTGAGAGATATTTGAACCAAAATCTTATAAATTGTCTAAGAAAAGTATTCATGTCATCTCATGTCTAAACCATAGTGTAGGTATCCACTGTGTGGTTAAATGAAGGGATTGTAACCACGGACAACCCCTTGCCAACTGGAGAGTGTTAAGTTAGAACCACCAACCTAATTCTTTCCTCTTTTCTCACTCCAGTTATCAGTGTTTGAGATAATTTAGGGACATGGATGACTTTTAGTACACACACCAAAGAAAACCTCTGTATTCCCCCCTCCCCAGAAGAGTACCATGGATCAAGTCCAAAGAGTGTAATTGTTTTCATCTGTGAACATTGAATGATTCTTTCCACCTTTGGCAATGTCTCTCTCAAAACATTTGTCTGGATCCTATGGATGTGGTGAAAAATAAATCATGTATTTTCTATAGTGGTTCTACCCTGTCCCTAAGATTTATGTTTCCAAAGTCACTCCACTGCCACCCATATCAAATAAATTTGAATATAAAAAATTTGAGAAATAGCTGTAAATCTTGATATATTTCTATAATCCTAACTACTCAGAAAGGTGAGATAGGAATGTGCAAGATGACAGCATGTCTATTCTAAGGTATGGGTAAACAGAAGCCTTTTATTGCAGATATGAGGGAGAGAGAACAACCAGAGGAATCTGGAAAAGTCCAGAGCAGAGAGACAATGTAGTAGGATGAACATGGCTAGCAGACTGGACCAAGCCATAGGAGAAACAAGAACAGAACAGAAGGACAGCAGGGGAGAGCTAAAGATGGAGACAAGAGAGGACAAAAGACAACACATAGCTGAAGCATCAGGGTTATAAGGAGACGATATGTACCTGGAGGGAGGGAAACTCCTGAACTGGAGAAAGTTGGGGTGGGGGAGGGCAAAGAAGAGCAGAGAAGAGCCAGAATGCCATCATGGACTATGAAATGTGCAACAGGTACTTGTGACACTGAGGGAGCCTGGAGGCTATCATGGGTTTTTGGTATGTTAATAGACACTACAAAGAGACTTCTGACCCTTTGGTAGAGAGTAATGGGCTTCACTGTAAAATGTAAAGTTCTTTTTCTATGCTTTCCCTTGTTCTGAATAATGATATGAAGACCTATTGTACTTATTAAAAGCTTTAGGCACTATATCTGCGCATACTCAGCTATTCTAACCTGATAATGATGACTTGGCCTACTTCCTAGCAACATGGTCGATTAATTGTCTTTCCCAGTCTTGTCCTGGCACCTCCTTCTTCACTCATGTTCAGATGGTGATTCGCCCCTCCTCTGATCCCTACCTGAGACTCTGGGGATCACTGAGATGGGAAGTCCTGCCTTATCCTCTGCTCAGCTATTGGTTGTTCAGCTCTTGATTTAACCAATCAGAAAGTGATGAAGAACAATTTTTACAGCATACCAAGACAGTAGATACTTCATAATAAATAATAACAATACCAAAGTCCCAATTGTAATCAGATCTCTGCTGGCACAGAAATAAGCCTTTGAGTACACAGTACACAAAACATCCTCCAACAATTCACAAGTTTCTAAGGAATGCTGCCATTTGTCTAACTGCCAGAATTTAGGGAAATGGAGATTCATTTGGACCTGACAAGGAAGATAATGAGTTTAGGTCAGCTTGACCAACATAGATCTTGTCTCAAAACTAGATAGATAGATGACAGATGGATAGATAGATAGATAGATAGATAGATAGATAGATAGATAGATAGATACAGACAGACAGACAGACAGACAGACAGACAGACAGACAGACATAGATGAGGAAAGATTAGAAGATAAGATTTATGTAAGGAAATATTAGTCACTGAGCTGGTTGTAGCTTAAAGGTAGAGGGATTTCTACCACGTGTAGGGCCCTGATTTGTGCACCTATGTCACACCAAAAAGAGGGCTTAATTTTAAATATTGGCTTAGACAGATGATAATGCCTATCTCTTTGGCAAGCATTAGTTTAGATGTTAATGTATTTTGCAGAGGTGAATAGCACCTACAGTCAAGTGATTTTTGAGTAAAGGTTCAGTTCTGTACTGTTGATATGGCTTGTCTAATCAGGTAAAGGCCTCAACAGAAAAGACTGACTTTTCTGAAGAAGAGATTTTGCCTTAGAAATACATCTCTCTGAGTTTCTAGCAGTCTGGTCTGCTCTACAGAGTTCATATCTGCTGGACTCTGCAATGGTTTAAACTGGTGCTTTAAGCTAATTCTGTGCCTGAATGTGATCTTGATTTTGTTTCTATCAGAACCTGATACAATTTTCAAGTGAATGTTTCACTTTTGTGTTTCCTAGATTAAAGCAATGATGAAATGGCTTATATAAGATTAGATACAACACAAGACTTATATTTGTGTTTGGATATCCATTTGTGCTCCAACAGGCCTTGTGCCTCACTGGAAATTGATCTGAACAACACTTATGGCTCACTGCTCTTGGCCTGAAGGGAGCCAATGGCTGTCTGATGATAACATCATCTGACTTTGAAAAGATGTTTTCTGCTTGCTTTTATTCTTCCAAGAGGCTTTTGCATAAGGGGCATAGTCTTTCCTTCCCTCTAATTCTTTCTTTCCTTGTTCCTTCTCCCTCTTCTTCTCTCTCCCCCTCTCCAATGTCCTATCTCTTTCCTCTTGGCAGAGGACACCACTCCACAGAGGTGGTAGTACTAGCAGCTGCCTGATATTCAAAGGAAATGAACATGACTCCTGCTAATGCCATTGGCCTAACTGGATGCCCATCCTCAAAGCCTGCATTGACCATTGACTTCCTTTTCAATGAACTAATGCATTATTTGAGTTGTCTGCCAGTTTGGCCCTTACTTCTTAGCTGCAGCCAAATAACCAAGTTTCCATGCCCTCGGTTTCTTACCTATATACAAACACAGCAGAGTGAGGGGACCTGACTCCTCAAACTCTGACTATCTGAATTGTACTCTTATGTGCTGGCACTAAACCACTGCATTATTTGTCAATTAGTGTTCAGGGATGCCATTATTGCAATGTATTTCTAAATATATCATCTATTTTAGAGCTTGAGAATTTCAATTCCATAAAGTATTGACTCTATTCGTGTTGTCCAAGCTGGCTTTGCATCCTGGCTCAAGTGATCCTCCAGCCTCAGCCTCCCAAGCTGCCAAGATATAAAATATAATATGTCGTCATTTTTTAAGTGCAATGAACTACTCTTATCAAAATTATCTTAGTAGTTTTCATGTAGTTTTTTGGTATATGAAATGCTCTAACAAATTAATAATAAGTAGAAAATCAGCCTAGCATTAAAATGAGGAAAGAATAACATCAGAGAGCATAGCTGACATGAATGAAACCTAAACCTATGAAGAGAAGAGCTGTTCATTCTCACCCAGCCTGAGAGACGCTGTGATGGATTGCCTGAAATGTCCCCACAGGATCATGTGTTTGAACAGTCAGTTCCCAGCTGGTGATGCTGTTTTGGGTGGTGGAAACTTTGTGACTCAGTCCCTAGTTGCCACATGTATACTAGTAGGAATAAACCTCTTCAGGGCTGTAGTCCCATCTCAATTCCCATATTTCTTTGTCACTGGTCTGCCTACCATGACAAGAAGAAGCAGCCTTATGATCACATCTTCATGGAGAGGACTCTTAGCACTCCTCCCAGCCATGATAGATGGAAAGAATGAGCCCAAACAAACGCCTACTAAGTCACCATCGTTGGATATCTTGTTATAGCAACAGAAGTGACAGATACAACTGCAAATTGAAGTGGCAGATTGGCACATATAAAATTGATAATTTATCAAAAAGCTTAAAGACTCTATTGATAAAGATACAATAAAATGACTGTTTTAATCTATAATGAGAATTATCACCATATAATTATATGACTTGCAAGTTCAGTATTTGAAAACAAATATGTATCATACAAAAGTGGCTGAAGTATCACACACTTCTACAACTGAATTAATATTTATCTTTTCAAGAATTGAAGAAGTAGAACGGGATGATCATCTCAGCCTACATGGGATACTAAAAACAAAGGGCATATATTTGCTGACATGTAAACAAATATTTATTTCTTCTGAAGTGAGGAAGAACAAAGCACTAGCAAATTTGTTACCTGGTTTTGACATGTTGTCAAATAGAAAAGGCCTTCTGTGTCTTTACATGGTAAAAGGGACTCCCTATTTCTTTGGAGTCTCAGAAAAACACTCATCTAAGCCATGAAGCCAAGGCCTCAATCTAATTACCTCCCTCAAAGTTTAAGATGCTGAACTATCATATTGAGGAGTAGAATCTCAACATACTGATTTGAGGAGAAAGGATGGGACTATAGCACACACTGAATTGGATGTTAAATCAGAATGGAAAGGGGAAGGATGAACTCTGACTGTATACTATATTTTTCTAAAGGAATGTCTAATCATAAGTTTGTACAGAGAAAACTAAGAAGGCTTATGACAAAAGCAAGAATTATGCTTAGGTTAGGGGTCATAATAGGGAGCTGCAAGGTAGGACTAAGAAAGAGGCTCAGTTTTTCACTAAATACCTTTAAATTCTCTGACCTAGAAGAATATGTCAGTTGTTTTGAAAATTAAAAAAAGAAAAGCTTGAGGGGGAGTAAAGCTATTATTACAAACACATTTTGTAATTTGCTATAATTTGTTTTCAGTAACTCAAGCTAAATTACCAGGCTTATGCTTTGGATAAGTGATGATTAATGGTCAGATGTGAAACAATGACTTGGTACATTTATTCTCATTTCCCTTTATGTCTAAATAAGGGCAGTACAAAATGGATTTTGAATTAAGAGCTAGAAATCAATCTTATCTATAACAATTTAAAAGCTGGTTTGTTGGGCACTTGACTCTCTATGCATTGTACCCCTAAAGTGCCTCATGTAGATGTCTTCTCACCCAGTGTTTTACCACATTTTTCATCCCCACATCACAAGTAGTTTCTGAGAGCCCAGCCCAGAAAAAATCAAGCACAAACATTACCTTCCTGATCTCAGAATTTTTCACCATTGTCATTATTCAAGCCATACGGAAAAGGCAATGATGCCATCAATAAACTGAGAGCTTGGGCTCTTTAAATTCATAAGGCACAACCGAGGTACCCACTGTTGCCACTTGGGAAAATAAAACAATGGCAATTCATGGGCAGCTTTTGGTCCACAAGAAACAGTTTTAAAATTAGCCTTGGGGATTTCAAAGTGCTTCAATAAATGTTTGCTCGGGAAGAAAAATAAGAAAGAAGGGAGGGAAAGAAAAATAAAGGGACCAGCTGACAAAATAATCCAGGGGAAACAACCTATGAATCTGAGATTGACACATTCACTCATTATTCATCCATCTACTCGTCTAACAAATGTAGGGCAAGGTGTTGGGAGCATAGCTCAGTGATAAAGTGCTTACCCAGCATTCCAAGGCTTAATCTTAAACCAGGTTTAATGTTCAGCACTCAAAGAGGGAAGGGGAAGAGGAAGAGAAGGAGGATTAGGCACACTATAAATTACGCAATGTGCAGCAAGTGGGAGTTGTATTAGAAATAAGAGAAAGACAAAGGTATGAAGATGAATGGATGAAGGTGCTATTTCGGTTAAGTGGTAGGGCAAAGGGATGCTACTGCTATTTTTGGGTGGGTGGTGGGGCAGATATCTTTAAAGAGAGCACATTTGAGCAGAAATATCAAGTGAGCCATTCAGCTGCCTGAAAGAACTTCCTAAGCAGAAGCAAGAACTGTGGCAACCAAAGTCCAATCATGGAAATGTACTTGGAAAGTTTTTTTTAAAAAATCAAGAGGCAAAGAGGAGAGAATGTCCTCATGGAGTTTAGAAAAACATAGCTGAGAAACAATGTCAGCATTTCTCTCAGAAAACACACCCAACAGTTATATAATTCCACAAAAACAGTCCTAGGTCTCTAGAGCAAAAATAATCTTATTTATAGAGAAGACAGGAGTCCACTCATATGGTAGATGGTGTCAGTAATACTGACCAATGGCTATCTGTCCAAGAAATACTTTCTGGGCTGGAGGTATAGGTCAATGGTTATCAATACGTCAACATAAGTACATAAGACCCTAGGTTCAATCCTCATGTGCAAAATAAGAAGCAAAATAAGAAAGAAGAGAAGAGAGGGGAGGGGAGAATAGGGGAGGGGAAGGGAGGGGAAAGAGATATATTGGTCCATATCCAATAATCCATGGATTTCTTGTTTGGGGAAATCCATACTTGTTTTGGGAGCCCATATTTTGAGTTGAACCTTAAAAGTGGAAAATACCTTGGAGAGAAAGTACAGAGAGTTGAATTCACAACAAGATATAAATAATAATTCATTAATATTGGTGTGGGCAGTATAGGTTTTCAGAGGACAGACATTGAAAATTAAAACACATTGAGTGCAAAAGCTGAGAGCGTCTGCATCCAGATCCAGCTCTCAGACAGCACCAAGCAGAAATAGCCTTTCTCCCAGGAGAGAATGGTGTCTCTGTTATGCTACCACAGCTTGTTAGAAATGTCCCTTTGGGACTGTTTCTCACTTTGGAGTCCTGTTATGTACTCAGCCAGCACTGTTTCTATCTGAATTTGGTTTTCTGTGGAATACCCAGGAAGGGAATAGCATTAGCAAATAGTTGTGCTCAGTAATAACATGGTAAATTAATACATTGACTGTTTATGTAATTCTAACTCTGATGAATTTTGCAGATGAAATTGAGCCAAAGACACAAATCTGGAATGGTCTAATGAATAGAAGAAAGTATGGCTGAACTGTAACTCTGTGAACCTTTTGCTTAAAACTCACTCTCATAAGCCCTTTCTACTTCTGATAATTTTTAAAAAAGTATATTTCCTAAATATGGACCATGGAAGGAAGAAGAATCCATTTATTCTACAAAAGATGTGGTTAAGTGGATACTCCAGGCTAGGTGCAGGGCTTCTAAGGAGGACTATCTTGTCTACCAATTGCACAGAGTAGGACCAAGCTGCCCAGTGGGTTAATGTTCAGATTCAAGATCTTAAATTGCCATTGTTTTAGTTTTTTCAAAGGAAACCTGATCGTTGAGCACTATTGTTAGATCCTGGATTCTGGAGCTTTGGCTGCAGAGCTTTGGACTACACAGGAAAGACTCTCGGTATTTTCAAGTCCAAAGAAAAGGACAGATGGCTCGGTGGGTAAAGGTACATCCTGCCAAGATTATAGAACTGAATTCAGTCCTCAGGGCTCACATGATAGAAGAAGAGAAATGACTCTTACAAGCTGTTGTCTGCTCTCCATTTGTACTCTGTGTCATGTGTGTGCACAAACCCATGCACACTTATACACATAGTAATAAACCTGGAATTGGGGGGGGGGAGTGGAAGGAAGGAGGAATGGGGAAAATAAAAGAGATACAGAAAATGAAGCTTCAGGATGGGAGTCTCAGGCAAGGAAGGATAGCCAGTGCTAAGCCGGTGGTTTGAGTCCAGACGCAGGGTCAGATGCTCAGACCGGAAGGCAGGGTCTAAACATGACACCATTGATGCCAGTACTCTTGTGAACCCAGCTGATCTGGCAATATCCATAGTTCCCAATGAGAGATGGGGTGTAGAGGGAGGAGGAAGAGGGCGGGTGGACAAGATGGAAGAAAGGAAGGATAGAGGGAGAAGGAGGAGAGAGAGAGAGAGAGAGAGAGAGAGAGAGAGAGAGAGAGAGAGAGAGAGAGAGAGAGAATGTAAAGAATGCAGACCCCTGAGAATCATGCTTTAGACCCTCAGACCAGTCACCTGTTCCACCTCCCGTGCAATGGTATGCCACCGCCTGTGCCAGCTCCCCTCCTCCAAGTTTCACCACACAGCACATTGCTGAAAGCCACCGACACCAGCTCAAACTAACCTGAGCAAAAGAAAAGTTATTGGATGGACGCTAGGAAGCATGTACACACCACTGGAACTACAGACCCAGGCTTGTTGAGTGGTCAGGAGCCCTGTGAGACTGTGGAGCAGGAAGCATGGCTTGAGGAAGGAGCTACTGGCTCTGTTTCTATCTAATACTGAAGGCCATGGCAACAAGGACGCCGAGCATGGGAGTGGAGGGTGTCATTTTCCACTGCCCCTGCAATTTGCATCAATTACTGCAGATCTACAACCTCTAGCTAAAATAGGACTCATCCCAGCTGGTGAGGGCCAGGGAGGACTCTCCAACTTTGTGTGGACAGAGAAATCTACATTCCTTCCCCTCCACCCTCTTTCTCCAGCTCCAACAAGACTCATGTTATGGGAGGAAGCAAGCAGATAGGCTTTAAGACAGTCATTAATAACACTCAGATGACAGTGGATACTATAAGTGAGAGAGGGCAACAAAAAGAAGCAAGGAATAGACTCAGCAGACAGTGGATTTCAAAACACATGCACTTTATAAAGTCTATTTGAATATTGTCATACATAGCTTAAAAGTGGATGTATGTTCTGAAACTGCTATAAAGTGATTTGTCATTGTACAAACGTCACAGAGTGCACTTAATCTAAAATGAATGCAGCCTCACCAGGTGATCTGGGGGACCCCCACCTTACACATGGTTACTTCACTGCGATGTGACGCATGAAGCACATAATGATGCTGCAATAAAGAGATGATGCTGGCTTTGAGTATAATTCTGACAGTAACTCACACCTTATTAGTTACGAGAGACACCTCTGTGGGTAATCAAGCAAAAACTAAGACAGTCCTACTTCCTTTGAAAGTAGTATAGAGACATTTTGAGAACTAGGCTTTCAAAATCAGAAAGTATAAATCAAACACATCTAATGTTAACTGTGACTGGCTAGACGCGAGTTTGGTTTTTAATATAAAAGGCATAGTTTATGGTACATGAGTGCCTATTTTATAATCCACATACACAGGGCAGATACACCTATTTTATTATCTCAAATATAATTTTACAACTCATATGATTATAAATGTTTATTGATATTGTGGCTTTACACATATTTTATTTTCTTCATGGTCTCTAATTACCATGAAGCAAGAACCTAACATCCAAGGCATTTAATGATTGACCCGTCCTGTGCCATAATTAGTTTTACAGCATACTTTCTGGAGCACAAAGCAAAACTAAGGCCTGACTATGCTTTCTATAAAACTTGACTTACTAAAAAAGAAAGCAAAGCAGAGCGCGGGGCTAGCTTTTCCTTGAACCTATGATTTTATACAATTATACATTTTTTCTGCGGTCCATACTTTCAAAGTGACACATGTTGTCTGTGTTGGGAGCTATGATGACCAGCATGAGGAAGAACAGGAGTAGGAGAAGAATGGGGAGGGAGAGGAAGTCTACTACTCACCTAGGCTAATGGCTTCCTCCAAAGATGTCTGCTAGTGAGTGTTCAGAACTGGCCTTTCTCCAATGTGGCTCAGTCATCTCTCCTACCCCCAAGTGCCTTCGTAGGCAGAGTTAGCTAGGAGCTTGCTCATCTATTTAGTTCCCACCTGGCCTTTGAGATGATATGATGAGAGATAAAATCCTAAAACATAAATCAAACTCATATAAAATCATGGTTTTTGTTTTTCACAAATTCAATAGTCTAAAAGTCTACCTTATGGATTGGCTAAATGGCATTATTCTGGGATTCTTCAGTAGAAGTCCCAGCCTCCCCTCCTAATGTGACTGTGTTTAGATGCGGTCACACCTTTTAAGAAGTAATTAAGTTAAATGAGGGTAATCATGTAGTAGACATAGCTCTGTGTGTGTGTGTGTGTGTGTGTGTGTGTGTGTGTGTGTGTGTGTGTGTGTATGGAGAGAGAGAGAGAGAGAGAGAGAGAGAGAGAGAGAGAGAGAGAGAGAGAGACAGACAGACAGACAGACAGACAGACAGACAGACAGACAGACACAGACAGACAGACAGACAGACAGAGACAGAGACAGAGAGGACTTCCATAGGAGTTCACTAAGGCAGATGACCCACCCTGAATAAGGGTGACATTACCCTATGTGACTGAGTGAACAGTTTGGGGAGAAGGAAGAAACTCTACTTTCTGTCACCATGAAAGCAAATCTACTGCATTGTCTCCCTGCCATGATGGTGTGTACTTCAAATAGTGGGTCAAAATAAACCCCTCCTTTCTTATTTTGCTTTCCTCGGGTGCTTTGTTACAGCAGTGAGAAAAGAAACAATACTAGGGGCAACTTCTAGAGGCTGCTCATATTCCCTGGTTTGGGGTCACCTTCCCTAGTCAGCAGAACCAACGAAGTTACATCTTTCTGAAGCTGTTCCTTTTATCACCTTCCACTCTGACATCACGGGGATAGGTCCATTGCTTCCAATGGCTTCTGATGTCAGTGGATTCATATTCTAACTCCAATTTTTGTTTTAATATCTCTTTCATATACTTTCAGGCATCAGAGGAGTGTAGAGTTCTGCTCTCCACAGGATATTACTCAGAAAAATTTAAAGCTTAGTATGATAAAAGTTTATTTCTCCCTGACATAAAATCTACTATGACTCAAGTGCTCTTTCCTTGGTGCCTCTCCCCACATACTGGCTTAGTAATCTAGCTCTTTTCCACCATA
Source organism: Acomys minous (assembly GCF_964271855.1). Taxonomy (NCBI): domain Eukaryota; kingdom Metazoa; phylum Chordata; class Mammalia; order Rodentia; family Muridae; genus Acomys; species Acomys minous. The sequence continues at coordinate 81,089,558 of NC_140483.1, forward strand.
ATTGGGTGACTTCCATGATTAGAAAATGTTTATATTCATTACTATAAAGAAGAAGAAAAAAAGCAATACTTTTCTTATCACAATGTGACCAAATAACAAACAAAACAAAAAACACACAAAAATGTAAATGATAAAGTATTTATTCTGCTTCATGTTTCATAGGAATTCTGTCCTTCATGGTGGGGGAAGCACAGCTGCAGAAACCAGCTTAGTCCTTGGTGCCAACCACAAAGCAGAGAAAGGACAATGTCGGTGTTCTACTTGCTTGCTTTCTTTTCTATCTCAGCCCAGCCCATGGAAGGCTATCATCCTCATCCATAAAAGGGGTTGGAAGTCTTGAAAAACAAGTTCACAGACTCCCAGAGGGAATCACCAGTTAATTCATGTTGTCAATGAAATCTAACCATCAGAAGTGTCAGGAGATCTGCTGGGAACAGGCCTAGAAATGAAAAATGTTGTCATCGACCTAATCTCTATTGGTTAGCACCCAGTCACAAAGAAAGAATCCAACTGCAAGGGGACTAGGATGTGTAGTCTTCCTGTGTGCTCTCAAGACACATCTAAAACTGTGGATTTGGCCGGGCATGGTGGCGCACGCCTTTAATCCCAGCACTCGGGAGGCAGAAGCAGGTGGATCGCTGTGAGTTCGAGGCCAGCCTGGTCTACAAAGTGAGTCCAGGATGGCCAAGGCTACACAGAGAAACCCTGTCTCAAAAAACCAAAAAAAAAACAAAAACAAAACAAAACAAAAAAAAACAAAAAAAAAACTGTGGATTTGATAAATTTAAATGGTTTCTGCCATCAAGTCAGAACATAGTTGGAGAAAAATCATCTCCTTGGGGAAGAGAAGATATTTGCAAAACCAGCCCTGTCTGAGGTTAGTCAAGTTTCCTAAGTCAAGTTTTTGCTTCCCTCTGCCAAATGTATCACCACCTATGGACTCAGCCTCAGTCTAGTATGTAGGCAGCCTCTGATGTCCAGCATAGTCATGTTCATTACTGGTCTGTTTCTGACTGTGTGATGGCTGTTCTTGGACTATATCTGGAATAAACTACCATCCAGAAATGAAGGGCAGCCCTCTGAGAGATGTTTCTGCTTGGTTTGAAGTGCATGAATCTGCCTCTAGTCTGGATGTTTGAGGTAGAAAGACATGATTCTGATTCTGATCTGGATTTTGGGGGTAGGAAGGCACATCTTTACTCTGGGCTATGCCTTTTGCTGGAAGTCTATATAAGGACAGAAAAGAGGGAAGCTCTTAGTCTTTGCCTGCTTGTCCTCGACTTGCTAACTCCTCCATTCCTTCTCTGGCATTGGAGCCTACTTCTCCAGTAGTTCAGCATGTACAGAAGACCAGCTGAGACACACAGCCTTGTGGGGATGAGCAACTACTAGATTCTTAGACTCTCTGTTCATAACCATCCACTGTTGGATTAGCAACAACAAGGGGAGGGGGGTTGATTCATTCCATAAGTTTTGTGCCTCTAGCAAACCCTGATTAATACAGACTAAATATCCCAATTCTGACAGTGACTTTCATAATCTAAAAGTCTGTTACATCATGTTTTGAGCCTCCTTTGCCTAATCAGATGCTTTATGTCTAGAACCTTGGCTTATCCTTAACAACATTTTGAAATAAGACCAGAAACCAAGCTCCCAGCCCTTGTCTAAAAGTTTGTTGCACTGGCCATGCCTGAGAGTCAGACCTCTTCCTCAGGCTCTGGGTCTAGATATCCACCTCCATAGATCTCCACCTTGCATTCTATAGGACTGAGCCTGCGACCTTCCCTACACAAAGTCACTTCTCCAAAGAGTCTATCTAATGACTTGTGCTAGCCTACACCTTGGACATCCCTTTCACTCCTTCCTTCTTCTTTCTATTTGTGGTGGTTTGGATGAGGCCCGCCCACTGCCCCCTCCCCCTCCCCATAGACTTGTGTATTTCATTACTTTTCCCCAGTGGATGTCTTATTTGGAAAGACTATGAAACCTTTAGGTAAGAAACTTTGCTGGAGGAAGTAGTCACTAGAGTTAGCCTTTGAAGGTTGAAGGCCTTGCCTTACATCTCATTCTCTCTCTGTCTCTCTGTCTCTGTCTCTGTCTCTGTCCCTGTCCCTGTCTCTGTGTCTGTCTCTCTCTGTCTCTCTGTCTCTCTCTGTCTCTCTCCCTCTGTCTCTCTCTCTCTGTCTGTCTCTCTCTCTCTCTCTCTCTCTCTCTCTCTCTCTCTCTCTCTCTCTCTCTCTGTCTCTCCCTCTCTCTCTGTCTCTCCCTCTCCACATCTCTGTTTCCTGAGGATAGATGAAAAGTTGATCAATCATCCAGCTCCTGTGGCCATGCCATGCCTTCTCTGTGATAATGGACTCTGTCCCTCTGGAACTTCAAGCTAAAATAAACCTTTTCTTTCCTACATTGCTTGTGTCATGGTACTTTATCACAGCAGCAGAAAAGTAACTAATTCAACTCCTGTAATTTGGACCTTGTTAATGTATAAAATGGTGTAAATGTATATAACATACAGTGTACCATCTTGTGACTTTATCTCTGGGATAGTTTCTTGAATCTATCTTCTCTGCATGACAACAATCCTAGAAATTCAGGGCACAAGTGTTCCTTTCCTAGACCACTTGTACACCCATATTCATAGCACTATTGAAGCCAGCCAAGATTACAAAATGAGTTCCAGACCAGCCCAAACTGCTCAATGAGATGCTTTATTAACTAACAAACAACCACACACACTAAGAGGAAGAGAGACAGTTTACAGATACTATGGTAGTTTGAATGTAGTTGGCCTCCATAGGCCCACAAGGAGTGTCACTATTAGGATGTGTAGTCTTGTTAGAGAAGGTGTGGCCTTGCTGAAGGAAGAGGCCCATTGTGAGAGTCTGCTTTGAGGTCTTGAGGTCCCATGCACTCAAGGTATGCCCAACATGGCACACAGTCTCCTGCTGCGTGGAGATCAAGTTGTAGAATTTTCAGCTCCTTCTTCAGCACCATGTATGCTGGCATGTTGCCATGCTTCTTGCCATAATGACAATGTATTACACCTCTGAAACTGTAGGCCACCCCCAGTTAAATGCTTTCCTTTATAAGAGTTGCTATGGTCATGGTGTCTCTCCACAGCAATAGAAACCCTAACTAAGACAGACAGACGATAGATAGATAGATAGATAGATAGATAGATAGATAGATAGATAGATGAGTATTTAGGGAAAGGTAAGTGGTTTCTTGATGGTACCCACTTTTTAACACTGAAGACCTAAAGATAAGTTTAGCTCCTGTCTATAACATGAAGTTTTATCTTCTTATATTTAAAAAAGGAAGACTTAGGCATACAGAAGGACTCAGAAAAGCATCGGCCAGGAGAAGCTGCTAGCCGGCTTCACTCAAGTGCTCTGTGGCTCTGTGGATCAGCTGTGGAGGAAAAGGAAAGCCCATGTACTTCAACTATGACTGCCTTGTAAGTGTGCTTTTTATTAGGCAGCAGTCCATTAAATTAGATTTAATTAAAGTTGATTTGATTGATGAACTAAGGCTTCATAGACTTCCAAAGATAACACAGTTTTATATCATTGATCCAAAAAAAAGCCCCCTCACTTTTTGGCAACTATGTGGCAAAATGATTTATTTCCTCAGTAAAACCTAGCAATACTATCGATCTAAAGAAACGTCACTTCAGTCATTCCTATGTGGCCGAGGTTCTTAACTGTTATGAAATCAGCTGCTCACTGGCTGACACATTGCAAATTGAAACTACACACACAAATCACATGGCTGAGCTTGAAAAACCAAACCTGTTTTTATTTCACTGTGGAAACTAGAAATGGGAAACTATTCTGCCAGGGTAATCACATGGAAAAAATTTTAAATGCAAAACACTCCTCCTTTCAAAAAATAATGAATGGCATAAATCATGCCTCAGCTGACTGTCACACTGTGAGTTTCCTGTGTGCTGCGCACAGGAAGAAGCGGGATTAGGTTAGTAATGGCATTCTCCTCAACACTTCAAGGAAATTAATTTAGCTCCTCATGTCTGAGCAAATGCTTTGAAAATATTAACTGCCTGATGCTTATCACCAAAAAGCATTTCCTTTGCTCTTGTTTGCACGCGGGCTCTGCTAAGCACTTTCTGAGCAATTCCAATTGATGGACTATAGCATCCAGAAATGCAGTTTTGCTATTAAAAAGTCAACTTGGAACTTGTTTATTTAAGTGTTGAGCAGAAGTGACTTATTATTTGTAAATTGGGTTATTACCGGTTATAAAAATGCAAGAAGGTCTTATTCACACAAAGGATACATCTCACCAGATACTGTACAATTTGAACTTGAATAATTCAAGGATGAGTGCCTCAAGGGAATAAATATATAACTAGACAGATGTATGCGCAGAGCACATTTACACGTTCCACCATGTTCCCATTTTAAAGCCACAGCATTAGATCTGACATTTCACAGCATGTCACCTCCCATGTTAACTATACCAGGTTACACTGTGGCTGTCTGCCTTCCCCTTAACATCATATCACATGTAGCTCTCAGTCTGGGACTCTGTTTTTCCATGTGAACACTTGCATGGCTACTTTATGTACATTTGAATGTCATTGTTATGGCAGGTGAAAATAGTTCGTGCGATAATAACAACAATATCATAACAGTCACCACTTTACTTGCAGGGAGTCCCTATGATATGCAGAAGATCAGGGTTTGGAGAATCCTGCAAAGCCAGGTGGCATTTCTTTTCCCTTGCTGAGACAATGTGCCTGATGTCTTTGTTTCATGGCCTGTGGCTGTGATAAAATACCTTGACAAAAGCAATTTAGGGGAGAAAGGGTTTCTATTAGCTCACAACTCCAGGTTTCTGTCCACCATAGCAAGGAAGTCACATGGTAACAACTTGAGAAAATTGTTAGCAAGACATTCACAGTTAGGAGCAGTGAACAATGAATCAATGCATGTATCCTGCTCAGCCTACTTTCTCCTTATTTATATCATCCAGGACCCAAACCTAGGGAATCGTGCCATCCGTGTCCAGGCCAGATCTTCCCTTACTAAGCAAAGCAATCAAGAAAACCCCAACACACTTACCACAGGTTAACCTAACTTAGACATTCTGTTTCCAAGTGGTCACAGTTACAGAGCACACACCATCATAGCTGGGTACATTGCACCTGTGGTAAGAAAGCAGAGAGATATGAATGCAAGTGATTAGCTTGTTGAATTCTTTATATGAAATTCAGGGCCTGTGCTAGTTGGTTTTTGCTAACTTGACACAAACTAGGGCTATCTGAGGAAAGAAATTTCAAATAAAAAACCTCCATCATATTGCCCATAGGTAAGTCAATGGAGTCAAAATGGAAAGCATTTTCTTTCTTTCTTTCTTTCTTTCTTTCTTTCTTTCTTTCTTTCTTGCATTATATCTGAGGGTGACTTAAACAATATTATGTAATTTTTCTTTTTTTAATTATTAGTATTTTTTATTTTTTATATATACATTTATATTATTACACATATATACAATAAACTGCCTACAGCAAGAAGAACCATGAAACAACCATGAATTATATAAATGTTACATTCATAGTGTTTTGGCTATTTGTATTTGACATCCTTGAAGAAAACATCTTTCCTATCCTGTTGAACCTAAAATTTTGAATTCAAATCAGTATCTATCATATCTAGTGATTATCAACTTAAAACATCTATCTAGACCTAAAAACATCCAAACAAAAACCCCTAAACAACTAATCTCAATTATAAAACTAAACTAACTGGTCTTCGACCCCATCAGAGACTTGAGAAGGAATAAAATTAATTACCTGAATATGCACAGGAGTGCAGTTAGCAACTTCCCAAATGAGAAGATAACAGACACAGTTTGTTGCATGAACAGTCACCCAAAACTCTCTATAATGTTGGAACATCATTTTCAGTCTTCTGGCCCAATATATATGACAGACATATTTGTGAGGCAGGAACTATTAAGGACTTGCTTACACTGTCTTGGGAGAATTTAGCTGTAGACTCTGCCTGCATCCAAGCTTGCCCATTTTTAGGCAGAATTCTGTCTGTGGTAGAAATGAGGACATTATGCCCTGTGGCTGGTTTGCCATATTTGAAATCATCTGCATAAGGAAGTTATTTGATGATTATCATCTTCTTTGAGATAGGCTGGGTGTTGCCAGAAGTTAACATGTCTCATTGTCAATGAATATTTAAAATAATAAAAATTTAAATGCCATATTCTGTAGGTCTCTGAGAGTTTTGAAGACCTTATATAATTGTTTTACCTTATCTTTCTATAGAATCATATCTATTTGTTGCACCTAGGATGTATATTCTTGAGATAAAATAGACTAGTAATTGAAATGACCATGATTTGGTCAACTGACAATTAACTTGTATAACTTACTTACCCTAAACACCTGCAATAGGACTTTCAAAGTATTAAAAGTAAACCTCATATTATACTTGAATTGTTTGGGCACAATACTGCATATTAGAGTAGAAATATATACAAGATGTGTGAAGAATAATCTTAAATTTGAATTCTATACCAATGTATCTAAAATTAAACTTATTTTGCATCTATATACAAAATTCTATAGCAGTGAATTGAAAATAATTTTGTAAGTAACAATTAAGGCACTAAGTTGAGGAGTAGATTCAATAATCTACTTTTTATCCTATCCTCCCTATATTTTCTATATTCCCCCTTCTTTCTTTCAATCCCTATCTCCAAACCTAAGAATGAAAGATAAAAAGAGAGAAAGAAATCCTGAGTCCAAGCTAGTTTTCTCTCTAAATAAGACCAATAATAACAACCAACTCCCACTGAAGATAAACATCTATCGCCCAAGAAAGCAACCAAAAACCTGCCCCCCTTAAGGGCAATGGGGCGTTGTTCTCTTAAAGTTTCTTCCAGCTGGGTTGGGATGAATAACAGCTTTGTAGGGGCCCAAATAAAACTGGGGGAAATGGTTAAACAATCTAGGAATAGCATTTTTTGTCCAGTTTCTAAATGTTGAGAAATTACAGATATATATTTTTCTGTTCATGCAAAGAACAGAGAGCCAGCCTTAATTGTTCTGTGCATCACACATGCCTTATAAATTTGTAATTTTAGGACTATGTAATGCTTGTGAGAAATTATATGTTTTCAGAACAAAAGAACCACATACTGATGCTGGATCACACATGATAGGATTGATTCTTCTTAGCATTCTGGACACTGACATCCTGCATCCTTCACGTTCTAGCCCCAAGTGCTTCAATTGCTACTCTTCATCAGAACAGGATAGGTTTGAAGAAAGCTACCAATCCTAATTGGGCCAGCATTTCAGACTGTCTTACACAGGAGGCATTTTCCTAATTAATGATTGATGTAGGGGGACCAGCCCACTGGAAATGGTGCCCCTGGCATGCAGTCCTGGGTTCTATAAGTAAGCACTCTAGTAAGCAATGTTCCTTCAAGAAGTCGCCTTCATTTCCTGCCTCCAAGTTCCTGCCTTGCTCCCCTCAATGGTGGATAATGATCTGGTCATGTAAGACTAGTAAATCTTTTCTTTCCCAAGTTGCTCTGGGTCACAGTGTCTTCATCACAGAAAGAGAAAACAAACTAAAACAGGATTCTAGCCTATGGGATGGTGCAAGCCTCACTTAAGGTATGACATGTCTGCCCAGTCTGGAAACTCCCTGCAGACTCCCCATAGGTTTGCCTCCTAGGTACTCCCACCCTGCTATGTTGGCCATCACAAGTTACAGTGGCAACGCTGCTATAAAAAACTGCAACCAAGGGTTACATGATTCATCCATCCCCCACCTTAGGAATTATGTTACTCTTAACTATATGTTCTTAACTTTTTATTGATTCTTCATGAAATTCACATCATGCACCCTAATCTCACTCGTCTCCCAGTCCTTCCATATCTGTTATTCACTCTAGCAAATGCTTCCCCAAAAGAAAACAACAAAATTTTAGAAAATGAAAATTGAAAACGAAACAAAAACCATTTTGCCATGGAAGCTGTGGTGTCATTGGGTCTAGCTCTCCAACATGCCACAGCCTGTGAGGGTTTGGGGCAGCTCAGCTTAGTCCTCAGACATCAACATCACCCCAGGTAGCAGTCCAGACCACAGATGTCTGCAGGCCTTTAGTTATAACATGGGCACAGGACACAGACACAGACCCTGGCTGTGGCAGGGCCCTTGGCAGAAACATGGCCCAGACCTCACCATGGCCTCAGGTGGCAGCACAGGCTACTTTCATCAGGCTCTTCTCACTGCTGTAGCATCTCCAGTTCTGCCTCTCGTTACACTGCCCACACCTCTCATTTCTCTTTCTTTCCCATCTCTCCACCATGTACTTGCTCATACTAGTGGTGCTCACCCCACCCTGTGACATCAACAATATAGTTTAATGTGGTAGGCTATCATCAGTTTCATATCTACACATGAAGGTTTTGCTGTTCGTGTGAATACACTGAAATTTTAAATGTGGCTATTCCAAATGTGTGCAAATGTTGGTCATTTTCACACTTAATCTAGTTGTGGCCTCTTAGTAGACATGGTCAACTAACAACTAATCTCAGTGTGGATTCCCTTTGGCTACCATATCCATCTATGCTGTAAGGTCCAGTTATGGCTTCTGTAGCTATGATTGTTGTTAGCCACCTCAACTTGTTTCTTGGCCCCATTTTCTTCCTTCCAAAAGCAAAGCTTTAGTTTTGTTCTAGCCATCCATTCTTCTTTCATGAGACTTGAATAAAGATGATTCCACTTCTAGCTCCTGGAGGGGCTCAGGAGAATCCAGAAATAATATTCATACTCTCATCTCAGTCTGATACCAGCTTAGCCGTGGATGGGCACAAGACCCATGCCCATCTGTTTTTATATAATGTGAGGTCTGGTTGTAGTCAGAAATAAGGAAAACAATGACAACATAGATGACAATTGCCCTTCTTCTGTGGGTATGGTTATTTTTTAATATAATGCATGGAATCATTACATTATATCTTTATGTAACCGGAAGATAAAACAATACTCACAAGGCAAAAGCAACTCAGAGGAATCTAAAGCTCAAGTTCCTTCCAGACTCTTCAGATCATGAGGCCACTGGCTTATCGTTAAGGCGGTGTAAATCTTCCATCTTTCTAACTGGACACATGGGAACGGATTATGCTCTAATTTTCCTCAAAGTGATTCGATGGGCACAAAGATCAAAGTGTAGACTATCCCCAAGATCTCAGTGATGTAAGCACCACATCTTCTCTTCAAAACAAAACAAAGAAATTCTTTCCTAAAACACATATTGGGATAAAAGTATATGAAAAGCCAGGCATAGTGATGCATACTTTTAATCCCAGCACTCAGGAGGCAGAGGCAGGCAGATTGATGCACATCTGAGGCCAACCTGGTGTACAAAGGGAGTCCAGGACAGCCAAGGCTACACAGAGAAACCCTGTCTCAAAATTTTTTTCAAGAGAGAATATATGAAGAATAGAAAATCTCTGAACTAAAAAAGTACACACATGAGAGAAGAAACATTAGACTTTATAGAATAAACATGGGAAATTCAGACACTAGCCCAACAGAGATGTCCCCTGAAAGTCTTCACTTAGCCAGAGATTGGGATAGATACTTCCTGTTGGGACTCTAGGTGAGAGAGGTAAGGAAGAAAGGAGAAATAGAAAGATGCAGAGGGTCCTAGAAACCTACAGGAAGACCATTAAGACTGGTGGATCTCGACACAAGTGGGTCAGCTCAAATTATTGTACTAACCTGTGGGCCCTTGTCTGCAGGTGGATGAGACACTCCCTCTCAGACTTAGGTGAGTGGACCCTCCTGCTGATAACAACCCACCAGACCCAAATGTGTTAAAAAGATAGTTCCTTGTAGACACTAACCCACAAAAAGGAATCAAAAGCTGGCTCTTTGAAGAAAAACATATCAAAGGTACCCTGGAAACAAGACCCAGGAAGTGTCCTGGGAGTGTCTCTTGCTATTCAAGTACCCTTAGTCTAAAAACCCAGGGGCTGGAAGGTTTGGCAGTGCACTCCCCATTTATCTCCTGTAGCTCTCTCTTCTTGTCTTTCTTTTATCATTAAGCTTAGTGAATTAAAATTCAGTTTTCTGACTCTTGACTGTTTTTATTTTAATCAAGTGTGGTCTGGCCTTTCACAAGCCAGAGGCTCCCTTCTCCCTCTAGAAGGGTCATAGATTTCTATTGTCTCAACCTAGCTGAGGATGGCTGCCCTACGCTCCCTCCCTGCCCAGAAGGCCTTCATCATGACCAGTTCTCAGGATGGAGCCTTCTTGAGCTAGCCTCCAGAAAGCTGAAGAAAACTCTGTGACCAGTTTCTCAGCTCAGCCTCCTAGAGAAAGGAACTCACACCAACCAAGGACAATGCATGCAGTAAACCTAGGATCCCTATCCAGATCTAGCTAATGGGCATCACATTCTCCACAATTGTGTAGAGAGCAGGGACTGACTCAGACATGAACTCTGGAGTCGCCTATTTGACCACTTCCCCTTGGTGGGGAGACCTGATGACACTCAGAGGCTACCAGGAAGAGACCTGATAGGCTATGATATTTTAGTGGGGGACAAGGTCCCTTTCTGTCACAGACCTAGGGTAGAGGAATAGGGTGAAAAAGACAGGGAACAGGAAGATATAAGTGAGGAGATAACAAATTAGATGTAATCTGAATAAATTACTCAAATAAATTTTTAAATTAAAAAAAAATCCTTGATATGTCCATGGCACAGCGAGAGTCTTTGAACATATAAATTTGAATTGAAACAACATATAGCAAGAGAACTCTTTAAAAGTTTATACAAAAAACAATAACAGAAAGTTAAGATGTTTAAGTAGTGTTAAAGAGGGATTTGTAAAAGTAAAAAATAATAGAATAATTATGAAAATTCATGGAAATTATGTATTAAAGAGGGAAAATAAAGATAGTGTTATAGCTGCACCCAGTCCTCCGTGTATTTGTTATGGCTTCCAGTTTACTGTTTTATGGGATTCCAAAGTGAGTCTCTGTCTCTTCTCTTAGGATCTTTTCTTTCTGTTTATTTGTTTCGTCCAATTATAATGTGTTAACTTTTGTTTTTATCGTGTTATATTATGTTAAAATTTCTTATAAATCTGTTTGTTTTCTATTGAGAAACAGAAAAGGATTGGCTTCAGGTGGCAGTGGGGAGGAGCTGAGAAGAGCAGAGAGAGGTGCAATCATAGTGACCATATATTATATGAGAAAAACATCTATTTTCAGTAAAAGGGAGGGGAAAAAGATAGTGCTGCAGAACTGCTACTCAGTCATTGGTTTTCCACAATGGAGATGTGACATAGTGAATGAATGCCCCACAGTTCCCTACCTGTGTTACCCCTTTTGTGAAAGGCTAGAAGACAAGCTAATTCTCCATGCTTTTTTCACTCACAGATAATTGGTCTTTCCACTACTGATGGTTCCAAATTCCTCTTTGCTCATTGAGCTTAAAATCCATCCTGTTCCATAAAACCCTAAGGCATTTCTTCTGAATCTCAAACAGGTACTGCCTTATTCTGGCCCTGGGCCTTTCTAAGGGCACTAGATATGTGATAAATTACATTTCCCCAGCTGTAAGATACTGAGATCCAGGAGCACTGATGTTTCTTCTTTCCTTGAGTCCTTTAGAACTAATAGTACTTGACAAGGGAGAGATGCAAAGAGGTCTACAGGGCTGGGATTGGGGTCTTAAACTTGACTGTATGTAATATTCCCCACACCAACAAAAAGGATATATTAGACCCATGTTGATTTATTCTATATAGACCTAGCCTGGAGGTATATACATCATGGTGACTTATTAAAATACAGACGCCAGAGGGTAACAAGCCTAAAACTTATTCTACAGAGAGTAAAGATCACTGAAAGTCCATCTTCTGACAGCACCTTCCCCTTCACATATCTTAGAGAAGGAATATAGTCAGTCTCCTTCATCCATACCTCTGTCACTACTTTGCAATAGAGAAGATTTAAGTGTCCCATGAAGCCAGTGATTTGAGGTCTCTAAGTTATGTAAGCCTTCTCATGTACCATGCTTTTGGGTGGAGGTAAGTCTCAAAGAAACTATCACAGTAACTTTCAAAAGAAAGACTACTAGTCCAAGGGGTATGTCCCGTGAAAAACTGTACCTACCAGGATAGTGGGTAAGAGGGGAGGACATCCTATTGAGACTTTAGGTGTGAGAAGCCTGGGAAAAAGAGGAAATAGAAGGATCCAGCGGGTCCTGGAAAACTACAGGCAAGTCTGGGCCCTGGGGTCCTCCACAAACTATGGCAACAGCCAAGGAAAAAATAGGCAGTAAACCTCGAACCCCTACCCAGACTAGCCGATGGACAGGACATTCTCCACTGTTGAGTGGAGAAGGAGATCTAACTTTCACACAAACTCTGGTGCCCCATATTTGAACATGTCCCTTGGATGGAGATGCCTGGTGGCACTCAGAGGAAAGATAATAGGTCACCAAGGAGAGACTTGATACTGTATGAGCATATACAGGGGGAGGAGGTCCCCCTCAGACACAGACTTAGGGGAGGGGAGGGGAGTAGGGGGGAAGTGGGAGGAAGGGAGGAATGGGAGGATACATGGGATGGGCTAACAACTGAGATGTAATATGAATAAATTAATTTTAAAAAATAAAAATTAAAAAAAAGAAAAAAAAGAAAAAATAAATTTCAGTTTTGCCAAAAAAAAAAGAAAGAAAGAAAGAAAGAAAGAAAGAAAGAAAGAAAGAAAGAATAATACCATAAAGGCATTTGAGGTCTTCCATGCTTCAGGAGTAAATTCTTCCTGGTCCACAACTTGCCCAGAGGCCACATTGGCACCAAGGACCCCAGTTAAGACCCTGCCCTATGGCTGCCAATTCCACTTAAAACATATCCAACTGCCATAAACTGCACTCTTCCACCTGGCCTCCATATTCTGGCCCACAACTTTGGAAGAAGACTTCTGCTTCATGGTAGCCAAGCTAAGTTTAGTGACCCCAGAGTCAACATTGTCACTTAAAACCACAGAAGTTATACAGGCGGCCACAAAACACCAGTAGTGACATCCTACTGAATCTTAAAACTCTCCAGTCACCAAAACTCAAGGTCACTCAGGCAAAATACCAGAAATAAAACAGAAACCAAGAGGAAAAAAGTCCAAAAACACCCATCTAACAAAGATGAACTTGGAAATTGGCACCTTAACCTATATTAACCCTAAAACCCACAAGACTAGAGGCTAATGTAAAAACACAATCAACAACAGCCAGGGCAGTATGGCACCACCAAGCTCAGCTATCATAGTACAACAAGCCGTAGCTATTCCAAGACAGATGAAGCAAAAATAAACAAACAAAAAACCCAAACCAAACAAACAAACAAAACCAATGACTTTAAATCCAATTTTAGGTATATGATAGAGGTTTTTAAAAAGGATATTAATAAATTTGTTAAAGAAATACAAGAAAATACAAAGTGAAAGAAATGAATAAAAACTATTCAAGGATTTCCAGAATGGCACCGAGCACTGAGGACCATGTCCAGGAGCCAGAGTAAATGAGTCAGGTAGTTGGACTGATTTCTTAACCAAGTACACCAAGCTCTCTCCCGACTGCAGCGGGAGAACTTCTAAGTTTGAAGGAAACAAAATTCGGAAAACCTACGCTCCACCAAACATGGGAAGAGATGGAAAAAAGCACAGAACCTCTGGGGAACAGATCATCCATCCATGGCCGCAGCAGGGGCGGTGGCTGTGGCAGTGGGCAGCAAGGAATGGTGAAGAGCTGATCACAGAGGTGATCGGCATGGTGTCTAAATGTGGTGGGCAGTGGCAGGTGATTGACAGGGGCTGCAATACCAGGCACCTTGGCTCAGCAGGAAGCTGAAAACAGCTGGGAGCAACCAAGGTAAGCAGTGGCTACCAGCAGGACAGCTCAGTGGAGCAAAGCAGGTGAGAGAACCAGCGGGCCACTTTCCAAAACACAGTCCTGGGGGCTTCCCAGTCTAAACAAATAAGAAAGATAAAACGAAAGCCCTCTCACCCCCTCCCCAACCTGGCTCATTTTCCCAAGGGGCTGGGAATCGCAAACTCTGAGCACACTGCACTCTTTAGGGATCTGGAGATGAGTGGCCCTCCTGCAGAACAAAGGATTAACATAGAGGCCACACAGCATCTGCCAGCCAAACCACAAGTCTTCTATGTGGTTGACTTCTCAGAGGAGAACAAAAAGGCAGAGGAGCCCTATAAAAACCACTGATCCTAGGTAGCAGATCTTAGACGAATATACACACTGGAAGACAGAGTCTGAAAAGCCAGAATAGTAAGCAGCTGCCTCTCAAACGTACTCATACCTGTGGCTACCAGCTCAGAAAGCCCAAGCCCTCTCAGCAGATGCTTTTAAAGGAAAGAATAAGAGGTCAAATAACAAAAACCAGGACATTATGGCTCCACCAGAAAGCCCAGAAGCCAACAGATACACTAATACATTGGAATCACAGAAAAATTACCTCAAAACTATACTTATACCATTATTTGAAAACTATAAAGAGGAAATGAATAGATCCTTCCAAGAACTCCAGGAAAATACAAACAAATGAATAGAAGCCATCCAGGAGAAACAAGAAACCACAAGCAAACAGGTGAAGGAATTAAATAAAACTGTTCAAGACATAAAACAGAATTAGGCAAAATTTTAAAAAATCACAAATTGAGAAAGAAACGCAAAATGGAACAATTAAAAAAGGAAGCAGGAATCCAACAGAAAAGAATAACTAACAGAATTCAACATATGGAGGAGAGAATCTCAAGGGCTGAAGATATAATAGAAGAAATTGATACATCTCTCAAAGAAAATATTAAAAGAGAAAAGTTGGTGACACAAAGCATCCAAGAAATCAAGGACACCATGAGAAGGCATAATCTCAGGATTATAGGAGTAGATGAAAAGGAAGATGGCAAAGTCCCAAGGATCAGAAAATGTCTTCAATCAAATCATAAAAGAAAATTTCCTCAATCTACAGAAAGACATACTCTTGAACATACAAGAGGCTTACAGAACACCAAATATGTTAGACCAGAAAAAAAAATCTCCCACCACATAATAATCAAAACACTAAATCTGTAGAATAAAGAAAAGATATTAAAAGTAGCAAGGTAAAAAGGCCAAATAATATATAAGGCAGACCCATCAGAATTACACCTGACTTTTCAACAGAGACCATGAAAACCAGAAGGGCCTGGACTGAGGACATGCAGATGCTAAGAGACCACAGATGCCAACCCAGACTATTATATCCAGCAAAAACTTACAATCACCACTATGGAGAAAACAAAATATTCCATGACAAAATCAAATTTAAACAGTATACAAACGCCAATCCAGCTCTACAGGAAATAGAAGGAAAACATCGTGGCAACAAGGTCAACTACACCCAAGAGAATGCAGTTTACAGATAATCACACATCAGCAAAACCAAAACAGACACTGCCACACACAATCACCACGAACTCCACAATAAAAGGATCCAATAACCATTGGTCACTAATATATCTCAACATGAATGGTCTCAACTTCCCAGTAAAAAGACACAGGCTAACAAAATGGATGCAACAATAATATCTATCAATATGCTGCATTCAAGAAACACATCTCAACAACAAAGATAGGCATTATCTGAGAGTAAAGGGCTGGAAAAAAAATTTCCAGCCAAATGGACTCAGGAAGCAAGTGGGAGTAACCATTCTTATATCTGATAAAGTAGACTTTTAGTTAAAATTGATCAAGAAAGAGCAAGTAGGACACTTTTTTCTAATCAAAGGAAAAATCTACCAAAAGGACATCACCATGCTAAATATCTATGCCTCAAATATTAGGACACCTGCATTTGTAAAAGAAATACTTTTAAAGTTTAAATCACTCATTGATCCCAATACAATAATAGTGGGAGACCTCAAGACACCACTATCACCAATGGACAGATCCTCAAGGAAGAAATTAAATAGAGAAATAATCAAGCTAACAGAGGTCATGAATCAAATGGACCTAACATATGTCCTACCTTCTTCTCTGCATCACACAGAACCATCTCCAAAATAGACCATATAATTGGTCACAAAACAAGCCTCAATAGATACAGAAAATATAAAATAATATCCTACATCTTATCAGACCACCATGTCCTAAAGCTGAGCATCAACAACAATAGAATTAACAAAAAGCCTATAAACACATGGAAACTGAACAATGTCCTACTCAGTGACAACTGGGTCAGGGAAGAAATAAAGAAAGAAATTAAGAATTCCTACAAGTCAGTGAAAATGAAGGCACAACATATCCAAACCTTTGGGACACAATGAAGGCAGTGCTAAGAGGAAATTTCATAGCACTAGGTACCTTCATAAAGAAATTGGAGACATTACATACAAGCAACTTAATGGAACATCTGAAAACTCTAGAAAAAAAAGCAGGCATACCCAACAGCAGTAGGTGGCTGGATCAAACTCAGGGCTGAAATCAATACATTAGAAACAAAAGAACCAATTCAAATAATCAACAAAACCAAGAGCTGATTCTTTGAGAAAATCAACAAGATAGACAAACCCTTAGCCAAACTGACTAAAATGCAAAGGGAGAGTACCCAAACTAACAAAATCAGAAATGAAAAGGAAGAAGTAACAATGGATACTAAGGAAATCCAAAGAATCATTAGGTTTTACTTCAAAAGCCTATATGGCACAAAATTTGAAAATCAAAAGGAGATGGACAATTTCCTTGATAAACTCCACTTTACAAAGTTGAATACAGATGGGACAAACAAATTAACCAGTTCTATCTCATCTAAGGAAATAAAAGCAGTCATCAAAAGTCTTCCAACCAAAAATAAGCCTGGGCTAGATGGATTCAGCACAGAATTCTACCAGACCTTCAAAGAAAAACTAATACCAATACTCCTCAAACTATTATATATACAGTAGAAACAGAAGGAACACTACCAAACTCATTCTATGAAGCTACAGTCACCTTAATACCTAAGCAACACAACAAAGACCCAACAAAGAAAGAGATTTTTAGACAAATTTCCCTCATGAATATAGACACAAAAATACTCAATAAAATTCTGGCAAACAAAATCCAAGATTATATAAAAAAAATCTCATCCATCATGACCAAGTAGTCTTCACTCCAGGAATGCAGGGGTGGGTCAATATAAGGAAATCCATCAATGTAATCAACTGTATAAACAAAATGAAGGGGAAAAACACATGATCATCTCCTTAAATGCAGAAAAAGCATTAGATAAAATCCACCACCCTTTCATGTTAAAAGTGTTAGTGAGATTGGGGATACAAGGCACATATCTAAACATAGTAAAGGCAATATACAGCAAGCCTATAGCCAACATCAAGCTAAATGGGGAGAAACTTAAGTCAATCCCACTGACATCAAGGACACGACAAGGCTGCCCACTCTCGCCCTTTCTCTGCAATAAAGTACTGGAAGTCCTAGCTAGAGCAATAAGATACCTAAAAGAGATCAAGGGGATACATATAGGAAAGGAAGAAGTTAACGTTTCCCTATTTGCAGATGATATGATAATATATATCAGTGGCCCTCAAAATTCTACCAAAGAACTCCTACAGCTGATAAACAACTTCAGCAAAGCAGCAGGATACAAAATTAACACACAAAAAGCCCTCCTATATACAGATGACAAAAGGGTAGAGAAAGAAATTAGGGAAACCATTCCCTTCACAATAGCCTCAAACAATATAAAATATCTGGCTATACATCTAACCAAGCAAGTGAAAGACCTATATGAAAATAATTTCAAGTCTCTGCAGAAGGAAATTGAAGAGGATATCAGAAAATAGAAAGATGTCTCATGCTCGTGTATTGGGAGAATCAACATAGTAAAAATGGCCATTCTACCAAAAGCAATCTACAGATTCAATGCAATCCTTATCAAAATACCAACATAATATTTTACAGAACTGGAAAGGTCAATTCTCAATTCATACAGAAAAATAAAAAACCCAGGATAGCTAAAGCAATCCTATACAATAAAAGAGCTGCTAGAGGCATTGTCATCCCTGATCTCAAGCTGCACTATACAGAGCAACAGTAATAAAGACAGCATGGTACTGGCATAGATATTTGCCAGTGGAATCAAATTGAAGACCCAGATATACATCCACACACTTGTGGTCATTTGAATTCTGACAAAGAAGCCAAAACCATACAATGGAAAAAAGACAGCATCTTTAACAAATGGTGCTAGTCCAACTGGATGTCTACCTGTAAAAAAAAAAAAAAAAAAAAAGGAAATAGATCCATATTTATCACCATATACAAAACTAGAGTACAAGTGCATTAAAGAGCTCAACATAAAACCAGAAACACTGAATCTGTTAGAAGAAAAGGTGGGTAAGACCCTAGAACTCATTGGCACAGGAGACAACTTCCTGAACAGAACACCAGCAGCTCAGGATCTAAGATCAACAATTAATAAATGGGACCTCATGAGGCTGAGAAGCTTCAGAAAGGCAGAGGACACTGTCAACAGAACAAAGTGACAATCCACAGATTGGGAAAAGATCTTTACCAACCCTAAATCTGACAAAGGACTAATATCTAAAATATATAAAGAACTCAAGAAATTAAACACCACCACACCAAATAATCCAATTAAAAAATGGGGTACAGAACTGAACACTGAATTCTCAATAGAGGAATATCAAATGGCTGAGAAACACTAAAAGAAATGCTCAACATCCCTAATCATCAGAGAAATGAAAATCAAAACAACCTTGAGATTCCATCTCACACCTATCCAAATGGCAAAGATCAATAACTTGAATGACAACACATGCTGGTGAGGATGTGACAAAAGAGGGGCACTCCTCTACTGCTGATGGGAGTGCAAACTTGTTCAAGCACTCTGGAAAGGAATGTGGCGCTTTTTCAGAAAATTGGGAGTAACTCTACCCCAAGACCCAGCTATACCACTCCTGGGCATATACCCAAAAGATGCCCCACCATATAACTGTTCATAGCAGCCTTATTCACAATAGATAGAACCTGGAAACAACTGAGATGTACCTCAACTGAAGAATGGATAAAAAAAACCATGGTACATCTACACAATGGGATACTATTCAGCTATTAAAAACAAGGAAATCTTGGATTTTGCAGGCAAATGGATGGAATTAGAAATGATCACACTAAGTGAGATAACCCAGACCAAAAAAGACACGCATGGTATATATTCACTTATATGTGGATTTTAACCCAACATAGATGACCTCACAGAGACTCCACCCAGCAGGGAATAGAGACAGTTACAGAGATTCGAAACTGGATACTGGGTGTAGTGTGGCCCTGCCAGGCCACAGAGGAAGAGGTCCTATATAGTACAGGGGACACTAGATAAACTAAGGTCAGACCTTAGGAGGTAGAGGATGATGGCTTCCCTTTCTAAGGACTAATGGAAGGAGGGAAAGGGGATAAAAGAGGGGATGGGATCAGGAGTTAATGAGGGAAGGAGTGGGATCAGGAGGGGATGAGAGAGGAGGCTACAATTGGGATGTAAAGAATTCAAACTGCAGGACAAACAGGTAACTTATATTCTTAATCCCATTACATGGGAATAGCTCTGAGACTGGCAGAGATACGAATGTAAATGCAGAGAGAGGCTTCATTTTGGCCACAGATTTTATGTGACTTATTACTAGAGGCCACTTAGTATGGCACGAAGGAAGATTTGTAGACATCTTATGTCAGCTCATACAATGAGCAAAAAACTGGCTTTAATTATTCTGTGCAGCCCTCACATTTCATACAATTATAATGTTAAAACTGTATAATGCTTGTGAAAAATTATGTTTCCAGAGCAAAAGAACTGGACACTGATGCTGGATCAGACCTGATATGATTCATTCCTCTCAGCATGCTGGGGCTGACATCCTGCATCCTCCTAGCTCCAGCCCCAGATTCCTCTGTTGCTGTTATCGATAAGATTTAGACAGCTTTCCGGACAGCATTATAGAAAGCTTCTGATCCAATTTGGACCATCATTGCACTCTTTTATTAAGCCTGGAATATCCCAAGATTTAGAAACTAGACCACAAATGCAATCCCTGGCTTACTTAATCAATTTCCCAAATTTTTTTGGAATCCTTCCAAGGTATTTTTTGCCCCAATTCAGCCTGAAGAAACCTTAAGAGAACAATATCCCATTCCCTCTAAGGGGGGTTGTGTAGGTTTCTATTTGCTCTCTTGGCCTACAAATGCTTATTTTCATTGGGAAGTGGTCATAAGTCATTATTGTTCTTATACAGAGAAAAAAACTAGGCGGAACTCAGGGACATATCTCTTTTCCTCTACCTTTCATCCATAGGTAAGGAGATAGGAGCTGAGAAGAAAGAAAGGGAGACATAGGAACATAAAGGGAGGATAGTACAAAAGGTAGATGACTGAACCTACTCCATAACTCAAGGCCTGAATTGCTACTCATAATGAAGGTTATGTCTAAGTCATTGGTATAGAATTTAGTATATTGATACAAAACATGGGCATGTAAAATACTTGTCAGATTCTAGCACAAGAATATATATCCTAAGTCTAACAGATAGATTTGACTTTATCAATATATGAGGTAAGATAGCTAGATAAGGTCTTCAAAATCCTCGGAAACACACAAAATACGGCATTTAAAGATGTTTTTTAAATCCTAAAGTTTTTATGACAGCAAGACAAGTTAACTCATAACCACACCCAGCCGACCTCAAAGAGCTTCCTTATGGAGATGGCTTCAAATGTGACAAGCCAGTCAGTGGGTAAAATGTCCTTGTTCCTGACACAAACAGATTTCTGCCCAAAAATGGGCAGCTAAGATGCAGGGTGCACTCTGCCTAGACAGGGTAAGCAAGTTCTTAATAGTTCCTGCCTTGCAAATAAATCTGTCAGACATATTGGCCCAGAAGCCCGAAGATGAGGCTCCAATGTTAAAGAGAGTGTTGGGTGACTGTTCAGGCAGTAAACTGCCTCAGTCAATTGATTCATTGCTCTGGAGTTAGCACCTCCAGAGTGCTAACTGCTGGAGGTTAGCACTCAGGAACTTAAGTTTTATTCCTTCTCAAGTATCTGAGGGGTGTTGAATGCCAGATAGTTTAGTTTTACAGTCACATTTAGTTGATTAGAGGATAAGATCTTTTTAGATCAAGATAAAAGAGTTAAGTTATTAGAGTTGAGATAGGATAGATATTGAATTTCATTCAGAAATTTAGACCCAACAGGACAGGAAAGATGTTTACTTCAAGTTTGACAAATACAAATAGTCAAACCACTATGAATGTAACATTTATAGAACTCATAATTGTCACATGTTGTGTGTAGTTTGTTTTATACCTTTGTAATAAAATAAATGTATATGAAAAAGAGTACAAATACTCCAGAAAAAAAGATTTGTAAACAAAAGATGGTAAAAATTAAAAAAAAAAAACTGTTCAGGACCTGAAAACAAAAATAGAAGAAACAGAAGCAAAACAGAAACTAAGGACTTGCAGAGACGGAGAATCTAGGTGAGTGAAGAACTATAGACTCAGGCATCACCAAAAAAGTATAAGAGACAGAAGAGAGAATAGCAAGCATAGAGGATGATAGAAGAAATTGACACATTGACTAAAAAAAAAAATGTTAAATCTAAAAAGTTCCCAACAAAAACTATGCAGAAGATCTGAGACATTATGAAAAGATGAAACCTAAGAATAATAGATATAGAAGAAGAAGACTTCCTACACAAAGAGCCAGAAAATATTTTCAACAAAATCATAGAAGAAAAATTTCCTAAGCAAAAAAAAAAAAAAAGATGCCTATAAATGTATAAGAAGCTTACAGGACACCAAATACATTGGACAAGAAAAGAAAATCCCCTCACCTCATGACAATCAAAACACTAAATATAAAACAAAGAAAGAATATTAAAATTTGCAGGGGAAATAATATAAGTAAGATATGAAGGCAGACCTACCATAATTGCACTTGGCTTTTCAACAGAAACTCTAAAAGCCAGAAGGGCATAAGAGGATGACTTGCAGACTCTAAGAGACCATAGATGTCAGCATAGACTACTAACTCAGCTAAACTCTCTATCATCATAGATGGAGAAAACAAGATATTCTATGAAAAAATGAAATTTAAATGATGTCTATCAATAAATCCAGCCCTACAGAACATACTAGAAGAAAAATTCCCACCCAAGGAGATTAACTATACCTAATATAATACAGGAAATAAATAATTTCACACCAGCAAAACCAAAAAAAGGGAACACACACACACACACACACACACACACACACACACACACAAACACCACCACCACCACCACCAAAAGACAGAAATTATCTATCATTGGTCATTAGTATCTCTCAACTTCAATGAACTCAATTCCTCAATTTAAAAGTATTTATGGGCTAACAGAATAGATGTGAACATAGGATCCATCATTCTGCTGAATACAAGAAACAAACCTCAACATGAAAGATAGACATTACCTCAGAGTAAAGGGTTAGAAAAAGATTGTCCAACCAAGTGGACACAAGAAGCAAATTAGTGTAGCCTTCTAATATCTAATAAAATAGACTTTTAACCAAAATTAATCAAAAGAAAAAAGGAAGGAGACTTTACAATCTTCAAAGAAAAATTATAACATGACATCTTAATTCTGAACATCTACACCTCAAATGCAAGGATGCACACATTTGTAAAATAAATATTACTAAGGCTTAAACTACACATCAAACCCAACACATTATTAATGGTAGATTTCAATACCCCACTCTTACCAGTGGACAGGTCATCCAGACATAAACTAAACAGAGAAATAATGGAACAAACAGATGTTATGCATCAAGTGGATCTAACAGATATCTACAGAAAATTTTCCTAAATATAAAAGAATATACTTTCTTCTCAGTACCTCATAGAACCTTCTTCAAAATTAACAATATACTCAGTCACAAAGCAAGCCTCAACAGATACAAGAAAATTGAAATAATCCCTTGAATCTTATCAGATCACTATGAATTAAGCTGGACTTCAACACCAGCAAAAACAGCAGAAAGTCTACAAATTTGTAGAAACTGAACAACTCTCTACTCAAATAAAATAAAGGCCTTCTAGAGTTCAATAAAAATGAATGCACAACATATCCAAACTTAAGGGACACAATGAAAGCAGGTTTAAGAGAGAAGTTCATAGCACTAAATGCCTTCATAAGGAAATGGAAGAGATCTCATACTAGCAATTTAACAGTACACCTGAAAGCTCTAGAGAAACAACACCACCAACAACAAGAAAATCAAACACGCCCAAGAGGAGTAGCCAGCAGAAAATAATCAAACGAGCTGAAATCAATAAAATAAAAACAGAGAACAGTACAAAGGATCCGTGATATCAAGATTTAATTCTTTGAGAAAATCAAAAAACTAGACAAATTTATCAGAACTAACTAAAAGACCTAGATATTAACAAATTAACAAAATCAGAAATTTAAAAGGGAACATAACAACAGACACCAAAGAAATTCCAAGAATTAGATTTTACTTCAAAAGTCTGTACTGCATAAAATTGGAAATGCAAAAAAATGAATAATTTTCTTAATAGCCACCAGTTACCAAAACTAAATTAAAATCAGATAAATAATCTAAATAGACCGAAACCCCCTAAGGAAATAGAAGCAGTCATTACAAGTTTCCCAACTCAAAAATAGCCCAGGGCCAGATGATTTTAGAACAGAATTACAACAGACTTTCCAAGAAGAGTTATTATCAATACTACTCAAATTATTCCACAAAATAAAAGCAGAAGGAACACTGCTGAATTCATTTTAGGAGGCTGCAGTCACCCTGATACCTAAACCATGCAAAGACTCAACAGAAAAAGAGATTTTCAGACCAATTTTCCTCGTGAACATTGATACAAAAATAATCAATAAAATATCTGCAAATTGAATTCAAGAACAGACAAAAAAACATCATCTATCATGATTAAGTAGGCTTCATCCTGGGAATGCAGGGTGGTTCAACATACAAAAACCCATCAATGTAATCCATCATATAAAAAATCTGAAAGAAAAAAACATAATCATCTCATTAGATGCTGAAAAAGCTTTTAACAAAATCCAACAGCTCTTCATGATAAAAGTCTTGGATAGATCAGGGATAAGAGGCACATAGCAAAGCACAATAAAGGCTATATACAGCAAGCTGAAAGTCAACATTAATTTAAGTGGAGAAAAACCTTAAAGCAATTCCACTAAAGTCAGGGAAAAGACTGTCCACTCTCTCTGTAACATTCAATATAGTACTTGAAGTTTTAGCTAGAGCAATAAAACAACTAAAGGAGATGAAGGAGATACAAATTGGACAGGAAGAATCAAAGTATTACTCTACACAGATGATACATTAGTACTTATAAATGACATCAAAAATTCTGCCAGGGAACTCCTACAGCTGATAAACACCTTCAGCAATGATGTTGGATTCAAAATTAACACCAGTAGCCTTCCTATGTACATATGATAAACAGGCTAAGAAAGAAATTAGGGAAACTACACCCTTCACAATAGTCACTAATAATATAACATATCTTGGTGTAACTCGAAACAAGCAAGTAAAGGTTCTGTATGACAAGAACAAATTTTTGAATGAAGAAATTGAAGAAGATATCAGAAGATGGAAAGATGTCCAATGCTCATTGATGGGTAGGATTAACATAGTAAAAATGGCCAACATACCAGAACAAATTGAAGGATTCAATACAATCCCCTTCAAAATTCCAACACAAGTGTTTACAAACGCTGAAAGAACAATACTGAACTGCATATGGAAAAACAACCAAAAAAAATAAAAACCCAGGATATTCAGAACTATCCTGTACAATAAAAGAACTTCGACAGGTATCACAATAACCAATTTAAAGTTGAACTGCAGAGAAATGGTAATAATAAAAATCTCATAGTACTGGTGTAAAAACAGAGAGGATGATTGGAAGAATTGAATTAAAGACCCAGATATAAACTCACACTTCTATGGACACTTGCTTTTTTACAAAGAAGCCAAAATTCTACAGTGGGGGAAAAAGCAGCATCTTCAACAAATGGTACTGGTCTAGAAGAATATAAATAAATCCATATCTAACACGCCACACAAAACTCAAGTCCAAGTAGATCAAAGACCTAACGATAAAACCAGATACAATAAACCTGACAGAAGAGAAAATGGAGAATAGTCTAGAATGCTTTGGAACAGAACACAACTTCCTGACTTGAACACTAATAGCTCAGGCACTAAGATCAGCAGTAAATAAATAGGACCCTCATGAATCTGAAAAGCTTCTGCAAGGCAGAACAAAGAACAAAACAGCAGCCTTGAGAATAGGGAAAGATCTTCATAAACCTCACATGTGAGAGAGAGAGAGAGAGAGAGAGAGAGAGAGAGAGAGAGAGAGAGAGAGCGCTGATATCCAAAATACATAAAGAACTCAAGAAACTAGACATCAGCAAACCAAATAACTCAATTAAAAAACAGGGTAAAGATCCAAACCAAGAATTCTCAACAGAGGAATTCTCTAACAGCCAAGAAGCTCTTAAAGAAATGCTCAACATCCTTAGTCACCAGGGAAACGTAACTCATAACAATTCTGAGATTCCATGTTGCACCTGTCAGAATGGCTGAGATCAAAATCTCAAGTAACAGTTCATTCTGGTGAGGATGTGGAGCAAGGAGAATACTTCTTCATTGACAGTGGGAGTGCAAACTTGTACAACCACTGTGGAAACCAATCTGGAGATTTCTATGGAAATTGAGAATAGGTCTACCTCAAGATCCAGCTATATTACTCCTGGAAATATACCCAAAGTATGTTCAACCATTCCACAAGGACACTTGATCAACTGTGTTCATAACAGCTTTATTCATTATAGCCAGAAACCACAAACAATCTAGATGACTCTCAACATAGGAATAGGTAAACAAAATGTAGTGTATTTACACAATGAAATATTACTCAGCTATTAAAGACAATGACATTATAAAATGTGTAGGCAGATGGGTGAAACTAGAAAAGATAATCCTAAGTGAGGTAACCCAGACCCAGAAAGACAAACATGATACGCATTCACTTATAAATGTATATTAGCTGTAAAATAAAGGATAACCATGTTACAATCCACAGACCCAAAGAAGCTAATTAACAAGGAGGGTGCCAAGGGGATTAATGAATCTCACTGAGACGGGGAAATAGAACAGACATCATGGGTGGGCAGGGGCAAGAACTAGCCAGGGCTTGGAATGGAAACAGGAGGGATCCGGTTAGTAAAAGATGGAGCAGGAGACCACTGTAATGGCTTGTGGATGAAGGATTGTCTCTGGGACAAGTGAAGTGGCCATCTCCTATAGCCAGGCAAGTCTTCTAATGGAAGGATTGGAACACAATCCAACCACAAACCTTTGGCCTACAAATCGTCCTAGCTACAAGATATGCAGGAGTAAAGATGGAGCAAAAATTGAGAGTAGCCAGTCAATGACTGGTCCAGCTTGAGGCCTATGTAATGAGAGAGAGATCACCCCTGACACTGTTAATGATATTCTGCTATACTTGTAGACAGGAGCTTAGCATAACTGTCATCAAAAGGATTCACCCAGCAACTGATGAAAACTGATGCAGAGACCCAGAGCTAAACATTATGCAGGGCTTGGGGAATCCTTCAGAAGAAGGAGAGGAAAAATTGTTGGAGCCAGAGGGGTCAGGGACGCCATTAGAAAACTTATAGAATCAAATAACCTTAGCCCATAGGGGCACATAGAGAAAATAGCCAACCAGGAGCCTGCACGGGACTGACCTAGGCCCTCTGCATATACAGAACAATTGTGTAGCTTGGTCTTCGTATGGAGCTCCTAACAGGGAAAAGGGGCTGTCTCTGACTCTGTTGCCTGCTATTGGGACTCCTTCCTCTAACTGGGCTGCCTTGCCTAGCCTCAATAAGAGAAGATGCACATAGTCTTACTATAACTTGATATATCAATGTTGTTTGATATCCATGTGAGGCCTCTCCTTTTCTGAAGTGAAAGGGAGGAAGAGTGGATGGTGGTGGAGAGGTGGGATAAGAAGGGGAGGGGAATCTGCAGTCATGTCAGGCTATAAATTAATTAAAATATGAATTTTTGAAAAGCATAAAGGGCAAATAACTCATTATTTTTCAATCATCAAAGAATCTTTCTAAAATAACTTAGTGTCCTTCATTTCATGGACCTTTGCTTTTCACCATCACTCATTTCACATACTTTTATGCCACTTTAAGAAAAATCTTATTCCAAGATTTTTGCTTATAATTATAGCATACAATTCTCAAAAGCAAATGCAGTGGATGATTTCTAGCCCAGAGTTTATATATCATCCTGGCTGGTAAACACTCAAACTCTTCCAGAACATCCTCATTTTAAACACTCTCCAAACATAGAGAGCATTCATTTGTTAATACTCCATCCCTATACTCTTGAATTGGCCATAATTTTCATTCCCAGAACATCCAGCAGTTAAGAACAATAGCCTGATTCTCACCAGACTTTCTTCCTAAATAAATAACTTGGTAGAGGAAAATTGGGTGAAAGGAAACAAAATAGCAAATAAACGTATGGGGAAAAAATCAGACAATGAAAAGTACTGAGGAAATAATGATGACTAATATAACACTAGAGATCAAATTAACATTTGGGTAGAAAGCAAAGAAATGAATAAACATGTGTCATAGATATGTGGGCGGAAAAACGTATTACAGCGAATATCAGATGCTAGGATCATGAGCACGGTGTGCTTACTTATACTATTGGGAGGATAGTGAGGACAGGACATGCAGTGTCTCCCAGCTGGAGAGTGCACTGACAGATGTCATCAGAGGAAGAAGAAATGCTGTAGAGTAAGGTAAGGTCGCTGGAAGATAGTGAGTGTTATTCTGAGAGATAAAGGAAGCTTGAGATGATTTTGAATAGATGAGGGAACATTACATTTAAATTTTACAGAGATCACTCTGGCTTCTGTGTTAAGGGTAAGTTATGATGGAACAAAGGCAGAAGCTGGGGTGTTGGTTAGGAAACTGGGAAACAAGGCATAGTAGACATGATGGCAACATGGACCAGGTTAATAGTAGAGGAGATAGTGAGAAATGGTTTGATTATATCTGAAGTCAGTTCCAAGAGGATGTCTAATGGCTGTACATGGAGTAGGGAAGTGAGAGGAGAATAAAGATTCTGTTTTAAATTGGTGTTGATGGGTGGGTATGTAAATAGTTGGACAAGGGGAGAGTCTGCCAGAGGAGTTCCTTCATATTCTTTATACAATATCATTCTTGCCAGACTTTCTCATTTCTATACAACAAGCCTGTTTTCAGGATCTTTTTTTTTTAATAAAGGAACGTCCATGACATGACATTATGGGAGATTAAACATTCAAAGATGCAGGAAGAAAAAGATTTTTTTGTTTTGTTTTTGTTTGCTTTCCTGACAACTGAAGGAAAAGATTGAATTTTTAAAGACGAGGACAGCTGTGGCAGGAGGAGATTTGAGAGAAAGCAAGAGGGTGAGAATCAGGAGCCTAGTTTTAGACACATTCCTTTTTAAAAACACCTAGTAGCTTTCTGTTTGGGCAAGCTGTTGTTCAGTCACAGCCCACCTCGAAACTCGATAATTTGTAAGACACAAAAAGTGAAATCCATAAGAGAGAAAAATGAAACGGAGCGAGAAATCAAAATGGTAACCTAATGGCATGAAAGGAAGAGAGCCAATCCCACTCCTTGCCAGCTGCTGCACTAAGTGAAGGCCCTGACCTTCACCAGGGCAAAGTGGGAGAGCTGGACCCGGTGGTGTGAACTCAGGAGAGCTGCCAGGCTGACCAACTCAGGCACCAGGCAGGCTCAGACCCAGAGCTTTGAGTTGGCCCACTCCAACATCTAGGCCATCTAGGCCATCTATGTCCTGCTGTGGCATGGGAACGGGCAGGTCCTGTAGAACTACAGGTTCTCCGTGATACAGGGCACCAGCAGAATATCTGAGAGGAGTTCCCATGAGAATCCGATATTGATAATGTAGTAAAAGCCAGAGGCTTCAAACCAGACCAATTGCAAATGAACATTTGCAATTACAACAGTTTGGGAACATGACACACAGCAGCTTCCACAGCAAGGTTTGTTTTTGTTTTCTTTTGCAGGGACTTTACAAGGGTGGAAGGAAAATATAAAGAGATGTGGAGGTGAATAGGATTTGGGTGCATGATGTGAAATTCACAAAGAATCAGTAAAAGGTTTTTTTAAAGATAACCTAGAAAACAGGAGATAGAAAAAATAAAAGGACATCCAATAACTTATGTCCAGAATCTATAAGAATTATCAAACCTCAACAATATGAAGATAAATCATGCAATTTTAAATGAGAAAAATTGTGACTTGGGTATTCACAAAAAGAAGAGAAAGAAATGCTCAATAATCAGCTAAAAGACAATCAATACCAATAAAGTCCTAAAGGAAATGAAAAATGTAATGATGCAATGCCCCTTCCTAAGCATTACAAAAGTTGAAGTAAAACAGACTGGTAATGCCAAGTTTATGTACTACACCCTGATTAGTACATTTTTAAGATATGCAATTTATACTAACTAAGCATAAATATACACATGAACACATATGCTTATGGGCCTAGAGCACTTCATTTTGAAGTGTCCTGTCTCATATAAAAGTTATGTTTAATAAATTTATATGCTTTAATCTTGTGTGTCTGTCTTTTGTTATATTGACTTCAGCTACAAACAATGGACAAGGACATTTCTTTCTCTTTACAGCACTCTGAATCCTGCCTTCCCTTAATGGTCAAAGACAGTGCTGACAAAGCTCAAGTTCAACAGGAGAGTGGCATGGATTAGAGGAGCAGCGACAGAGAATGTAAAGTCACATGACAAAGACTCTGGGCATAGTGTGGCCTACATTAAAATGCCAGTGGCAGCTGAAAATGCATTTTTGTGCTGAAGATTTAAAGGTTTCCATTGTCAGAATAAGAGAGGGTCTGAATCTTTAGGGCTGGGGAAGTTGTGAGAAAACGGCTGTTCGTACAGACTAGGAAGAGATGGGCATAGTGACACTCATCTATAATGCCAACAATCAGATAGAGCCAGAACAATTGTGAGCTTAAGGCTACACAGAGCCACATAGCAAGATGGCAAGACACTGTACCTTGAGTGAGAGAGAAAAGAGCTGAGAGAAAGAAAGGGAGGAGAGTCAGGGCTGAACACTGAGTAAGAGCATAATAACATAAGTGGATCCAAGCCTGGGGTGCGGCGAGCACAGTCAAGAGAGAACAGCCTTGTAGAAGACAAGCTAAGAAAGTGTTTAAGAGTGGAAGGATGATACATTATAAAATAAAATACTTGTCATTGCTGCCTGCTTCTGCTCATACAGTCAATTGACTACTGGGTAGATCTATCGTAAACTCAGATGCAGATAGAAAGTAAAACGAAACCCTGCCCTGGGACGCATGCCCATCCTACTGAAAGACACATAATGAACCAATTAAAATTGCCTGTGCTGACCCTGATGACATTTTTTCTACATTCATTCCTTTATATATGCTGGGGTTATTTTCAACATTAGCAAGATATATCGTTTAACTGTGTGTATAACAGGTTTTGGGGGAGCCTATTTCTGCCATATACCATTCTAAGTGAAGAGGCTAAAATAAAATAAGTAGGTTCCAGCTGTTGTAAAATTTTAATTTTAGAAAAAAAGAAGTACATCACAAATTCACATACATGTTAATTGGCAAGAAAGCAAAAAGTGTGTGTGTGTGTGTGTGTGTGTGTGTGTGTGTGTGTGTGTGTGTGCATTCCTGTGGATGTACATGTTTATGCATGTGCGTGGAATCCAGAGGTTGAAATTGGGTGTCTCCTTCTATTACTCTCTGCCTCAATTTTTCAATAGGGTCTCTCACTGAGCCTGGAGCTCTTCAACTTGGCCAGAGTAACTGTCATTGAGCCTTAGGAAATGTCCGATTTCCTCATCCACAATGCTAAGACTGTAGCTGCTAAACCCAGCTTTTATGCGGGTGCTGGAGATCAAGCTCAGACCCTCATTCCTGTGTAAGGGCAAGTACTTTACCAACTGAACCCCCTTTCCAGCCCAGTAAAAGAATTTCTCATAGTGGCAAGTGTTGCATTATTAGTAAAGCAAAGTGACAACTCAAGGGTGACTAGGTGCAGCATTTTTGACTGTGTAGTTAGGAAAGCTTTTCTGAGAAGGTGTTAGTTGACTCAGCTAAATCACACAACTTGATCAAAGCCTTCAAAGATGTCATTGATGTTCCACAGTATTATTGCCTGTGATCCACCTCACAGAAGCCTTGCAATATAATAGAAGAACAGGGATGCCAAGAGAAGCATACTAGATTTAACAGTTAGATCATGGAATCTCAAATGTGGTTTCCATTGACCCTAAAAGAAAACTGGGTTCCGTCAATGCTATTCAAAAACCACAATGTTCTTTGACTCAACAACTGTATCTTCTTTATGGCAGGAAGAGAAGATATTAAATTCCCTAGAAGGGAAATTCATGATGGGCCTAGGGCACCCTTGAGTGGCCATGACTCTCCATTTCTGCTGTCACAAACATGAAAGGAGGTGCCAGGTAATATGTGCACTTTAGCTCCCCCAACCCATCAGCAAACTCACAGAGAAGCAACTGTTATTGGAATGAAGATACTGGCTTAGAGGGATGAATTCACCCAAGGTCATCCAGTTAGTGACAGAAGCAGAACATAAGCCCACCGCTCCTTGCAAAGCCCAAGCTAGCATCTTCCACTAAATGGCACTGCCAGGAAACCACACTGAATACGGGGAAATAGAAACTATCGGCAGCTGTAGGATAGAACTAACCCATTTGTAAAATTACTTTAAGGTGAAAAACAGGGCTGTGAACATGGTGATACTGTGCTGGATTTTTAGCAACAGGCAATGAGAACAGCATAGAGTGCTGAAGGAAAGAGGAACAGTACACATATCCACAATAACGGCAAGAAAAGTGTTAGGAAACTGACAAGAAATGAAGGGAATGTCCTTGCCTTCTCCCTGGGAAAACCCATCTTGGAAGATATGGGGGGAGGGAAAACACGACTAAAAAGGAAAGCTGATTTTTAATAGAAAAAGAGCCGTGGGAGGGAACTGTCCAATTCTCTTACAAAGCAGTGTAACATAGGAAAATGTTAGAATGAAGGAGAAAATAAACTTAATAATCATAAGAAAGGAAGGGTGGTTAACTAACAGGGGGGATAAGGACGGCATGCAGATACTATTTATCAGCTTTCCCCATATTCCTGTGGCTTTGTTTGTGCCCATCTGTCAGCTTGATCTTTTCCAGGTATCTGCTGTTTCATCTACAGCCCATTAATTTATTGAAAATATTACTTGAACAGGATTCTTTTCTAGTTGTATTGTTTTAAACTGTTGGAGGGTATGTGAGGATGATTTGTTTGTTTGCCTGTTAGTTTTTCCATTTGGCAAATGATGGCTATCCCAAGTTCAGAAACCCTTTCCAATTCATAATGAAAAGCTAAACTGGATTGTTTTTCATTCAGAAGCATAGCCATCAGTGTTTGCAAGCCAATTTTGCCAAATGCATTTGTACACACATCCCTCTTCCTCTTGGAGAGAAAAATCTAACCTGAAGCATTCTTCAAACAGAGCAGTCAACTGCAATATTATATTTCTTTGCCTCAGCAAAGTGCACAGCTAAATGGATCGTTCTTATTAGGAACACATATAGGTTAGATTTAAAAAATAACCCACGAGGTGCAAATAGCTGATGCACTCAGACTATAGTCATCCTTTTCTTGAAAATGACAACAAAGAGCCTTTCTGTCAAGTCAGTCTGAGGCCTATAGCCAGTAGCCACCAAAGGAAGACAATTTTCACATTTTTAATGCTACCTAATGTTTTTTAATCTGCAGTCCCTTGTAGAAGCAATTCCGTGAAAGCCTGAGGCCTTTAGTTGGATTTCTTCTCCTTCTCAAAACTGCACTCACGGAGCAGACAGGCCACCCAAATCATGCACTTGTCAAACCAGCTCTGGTCCCAAGAGGGATTTCTGAGGCTTCACTTGAAGGAATGCCACGCTGGCTGGCTGGCTGAGATGTGAGCTGCCTGCTATTGCTCCTTCATTTGCCAGGAAGTCTGGGAGAGAGAGAGAGTTCTATACCACCTGAAGGGCACAAATACCAGCGTCTTGCCATGCACAGCAACTCTTTACCCCCACCTCCAGTTCACTTGCTGGCATTCTGTTGTGAAGACAGATGGGAGGAGATGGGGAGAGGGAAAGGAAGCTTTAGGAGCCTGAAAGCAAAGACTTCAGTGAGGAAAAGAAGGATTCTGAGGCTGAAATATGGGAGAATAAGCAATTCCTTCCCATGAAATTACTTAAGACTAGGGAAAACCAAACCGTGTAGCAAAGAGAAGCTTTCCTTAACATCCTGCCTGCCCTGCTCATCACCTCCTTGGTGCAGCTGTGCCTGATGGCACCAGCTCCCTTTCCCAGACATTACCTTGCTTGCTACAGCAGAAACCTCTTGATTTAAAGTCTGTATCACCACCCCTTAAAGATTTCCTTTTTGCCTGATACTCAAGATAGTGAAAACCTGACCCCAACATTTCCTGTTCTTCTCTGTAAGGCTGTAAGGTTCCCTGGTGACTCATGGACACCCCATCTTCCACCATTTTCTCAAAGAAAGCAGGTTCTCCTGAGAACATTGAAAAGCATCTTTAAGGCCCATGCATGAGAGCTATATAACTAGAGATAGACACTCAACCAGCACACAGATTCTATCCCAAAGCACCCTATCAAGGATAAAATATGCCACTCTAAAATATGCCTCTGCAGTTCAAGGATTATCCTAATCTGATTATCTTGAAAAGCTGCAGACATAGGAGAATTTCTTGTAATGGAAACCTTCTATTGTACAGTATGTCCTTACTGAGGGACAGATGACTAAATCACTGAAGTCTCTCGTCAATACTGAAGGTTGAAGGATTCTAATAACAAAGTTTGTACTTGTTCAAAAGCTTTTCCTGGAATAACATCCATAGCCATCTTCCCTTAAAGCATTTGATCCAGTTGAGTATGCCATTTATGCCTGAGCTCAAAACTATCCCTGTAAAATATAATCATTTGCTCTAGGTATCTCAAAAAACACATAAAGTGAACATGTTAATAAATTTCTGTATGCTTTTTTTTCCCCCTTTAAAATGTTCTTTCATCATAAAAAAAAAACTTTTAAGTTGCAGAATAGAGGACCTGGAGGGGTCAGGAGGTCCACAGGGAGACCAGTGAAGCTAACAAATCTGGGCAGCAGAGGAGGCTGCTGCAGAGACTGATGCACCAACCGAGGACCATGCATGGTGTGAACCTAGACCCTCTGCTCTGATGTACTAGATAGGCAGAACAGTCTCCTTGTGGGTCCCATAATATGACGAGTAGGGACTTCTTCTGACGTGGACTCTGGTCCCCACACATTGATCACTTCCCCCTGGTGGGGCAGCCTTGCCAGGCCACAGAGGAAGTGGATATAGGTAGCCCAGATGAAATTTGATAGGCTGAAGTCAGATGTTAAGAGATGAGGGCTTTCTGAGGACTAGGGAAGTGAGGGAGGGAGTGTGATGAAGGGAGGGCCCAGGAGTCAATGAGGAGGGGGCTACAATTGGGATGTAAAGTGAGCAAATTAAAATTATAAATAAATAAATAAATATAAAAAACAATAAGAAAAAATAGACCCCAGAAAGAATCGAGAAGCTGGGGAAAGGAGGTGGTAGGAGAGGGTTAACCAAAAGTAAGGATGTATGGAAAGGCTTGTGGAAGCCCACTACTTTATAAGCTAATTTACAAATACAAGTTTTAGAAAGATTTTTGAGTGGAGGTACCTTGCATGAATGTATAGCATGCCCACAAGCCAGTAAGCCAGTTCCTGCCCTGACTTCCTGCTGGTGTCTCTATAACCCTCACAGGGGCAGTAACAGTCCTTGGGAGGCAAGAAGGCAGTTCAGATCAACTTGTCTCAGTAGCCAGTATTGGATAAAACTTCAGGAGCCTGAGCCCAACTGGATTATTTTAGGCATTTTTAAAGTACAGAACAATTTGTTGAAAAGTGTTTGGATGATAATTATCTCAATCCAACATCCACGACAAAGCTTATATAAATCTCTTTGAGGGACAAAGTAATACAGATCAGACATGGCTTCATCAAAATTCTTTGTAAAGTCTGTAAAGATGGATTCTACAGATTGACTAAGGAAAGTAAACTTACTGTAAGGGTCTAAGGAAGGGTCCAGTGCTAAAATGGTCTCTGACCACACAAATAACAAAAACGTCACCAGGCTAGCAAGCACAGATGCTCCAGCTTTCTGGGCAGACTACAGGTACTGCATCCCTTCCCTTGAAGAAAGAACACTGTGTGCTTAACACTCCAAGTTCCCCTAGTGCGTACCTGTAAACACAAAGACCTCTGTGCCTTTTACAGCTTTCTTCAGCGATGAACTATTATCTTCAAGTGTAAGATGAAAGAAACACTTTTCTTCTCAAATTGCTTTTGGTCATGGTATCTTATTACAGCAATAGAAAACTCATACAATTCCCGATGGACTTCAAGAAGGCTTATAGCTAACTTAGCTAACTAGTTACCTAACCTTTGTAAGCCTCTAACAAAGGGAATCCTCTCACTCTAGCCCGGGGGTGGAATGACAGCTCATGATCTACTGCTGGGACCATGAATGTTCTCCTGCCCACAGATCTCCAGGGAAGACAGGAATGTTAAGCATGCAGAATTATCCTCTCAAAATAAAGGTCTTCCATCCAGAAGGCTGGGGACTGGATTAGCAACCTGGTGGTCTGAGTTATTTGTTGGGCCAACTCATAGCAAACTATCACAACCAGAACTGGAGGTGGCTAGTAATCTAAATGGCCCTGTCAGATAGGGGCTCCCTGAGCGTCCACAGCCTGGACCAGTGTGACTAATCACCAAAATGATCTCTATGCTATTTTTATGGCTGAGACCATACCACGTCTTTCCCTAGGCCCTTAAGCTAATTCATGTAGCCTATCTCTAGAACCCATCTTCTTGGAAGAAATTACATGTACTCTGAGTTGGTTTTTATGTAATTATGCCTCCTTGAGCACCAAGAATTGTATTATACCAGTAAGCTATTTTTCCCAGATTATACTGGGTTTAAATACGCTTGTAATAAACTTCCTGGCATCCGACTCCTAAAATTAGACTGAGTCTGAAAAAGTCAAACAGAACTGAATGTTCGTTCTTACCTCTTCATGGATTGTTTCACCCATCGTGACACCTGAAGAGATTCCTCAAGCTACACCAGAAAATATCATTACCAGCATGAGAAATTTCTTGTATTTGCAAGAAGCTGTATTTACCTGGAAAATTTCACATCTATGTTTCTTACCTCAAAACAATGTAAAGAAATCTTGAGCTGAAGAAGTAGCTAACAACATTTACTCTGTGCCACCTGCATTAATTTGGTATATTTTTATGGCGTAAAAGTATGGCCATCAGAAGCACTTTCCCAGTCATGAGGGAAGCACAGATATTTACTAGCCATAACTTTAGTGATTAAAAAATAGATTCTGGATGAGATACTGAAGCAACAAATTACTGATCTGTCCATTCTGCTTTACCAAGGGTTATATTTAAAACACCTTTTCTAACCTGGTAGTACAAGGTACCTGAAGTACCCAGTTCTCTCCAAGGACAAAATGAGAGTTTAGTTCATAACTCTTAATTGCTCTTATTTTTAATTCTAAAATTGCTAAGGAACTGAAGGTCTAAATTGCCTGATGCTCGGCTAAAAGGCTGTGAGACAAGAATTGGTGAAAGGAAATGGTTGGTTCTGTTTTCCTTGAGGAAAACGGAAGAGCGTGCTCTCTCTCCATCATCTCCTCCCCTAAGGAATCAGGGACTGCAAAGGGATTTTATGGGGGTAGAAGTGCATGCAAATGATGCTCCGGGAGAACAGAACTTGGAAAATGTATGTATGTTTTTAACATTAGTCCACTAGATTGGTTTACGTGATCCGGCCCTCTCAGCACACTGAAGGGTCTGCAAGCCTGGCAGCTCATCATTTCAGCCTGCATGTTTCACCGATTCCATTTGGTGCTGAAGGCCTGGAAGAGCCCTTGAGAATGACTGGTCTTCAGACCCTGTTTTAAAGCTGAAGAAGCTGTAGTCTTGTCTCAGTGGAGAATCTAAGCAAGCACAGGAACATGTACACAGAATGCGTTCAACAGGAAGCAGAGGCGTGCTGGATTGTTCTTTCCTCAGGAACGCTTCATATCCTGGCCACTCACTTGCAGGCAAGGCTTTCCCACCCTGCAGGATGGTCAACTTTCTGAAAATACCTCACAGACCCACCCAGTGTGACTCTTATTAGATCCAAGATCCTGTTAGGTTGACAATCAAAATTAACTATAACAAAGGGTTACAGTAAGAAAATAGACAGGAAACTTGTACTGGGTGGGGTCTTTCTGGTTAGACGGAAACCCTTATTGAAAGTCCATCCAAATCCAGATTCCTGGAGCCAGCATCTGCATTTCCTTTCCAGACAAATGCATTATTGTTAGCTCTTGCCTGTTCTTTTAGGACACTGGTCAATGAAAAGTGATATCCATCAGCCAGAGAAAGAAATTTCCACCCACCCCTCCCCAAAAAAACAAAAAAACAGGCCATGTGCCCTACTTCAGTGCTCCCCCACCTCTGACAGAGAGCTAAAATGTCATGTTGTACAGCCCCTACTATGGTCCTCTTGAGTGCATGACTCCTCCACGCCAGCCCTCTATTATTTCTTTTCCTTCTAGACCTCCCCACGATCGTGTTGTGCCCTTGGTGGCTATCTTTCTTATTTTTAATTTTAACTATATGTCTTAGTCAGGGTTTCTAGTGCTATGATGAACAGCATATGTCCAAATGCAAGTTGGAGAGAAAAGGGCATATTTTGCTTGTATTTCTATAGCACAGAAAGCAGTCAGGGCAGGAATGCAGGAAGGGCAGGAGGCTGGAAGCATTTGCTGGTGCAGGGACTGCATCTGTTTCCATCAGTTACTGGATGAAGCCTCTCTGACAATGAGGCCAGGCGCCAATCTATGAGTACAGCAGAGTATCATTAGAAATAATTTCATGATTTTTTGGCCAGTCCATCCTGTTTGGTTCTATCCTAAGTCTCTGGACTCTCCAATCTCTGGCTCCTGACCCCTTCTCCCCAAGCAGTATCAGGTATTGGCTCCCTTTCATGGCATGGGTCTAGGATGGACCCAGCCATTGGTTGGCCACTCCCACAATTTCTGTGCCACCTTTACCCCCAGCACATCTTGTAGGCAGGACAAATTGCAGGTTGAAGGTTTTGTGGCAAGGTTGGTGTCCCACTCCTTCACTGGAAGTCTTGCCTAACTATAGGAGATAACTGGGTAGGCTTCATATGCCCCTTTCGTAGGAGTCTTAGCTAGGGAGTTTCATTTACTAGGTTTCTACCTTGTCACCGGATGCCCCCCAATTTCAATACTTTCTCCTTCCATCTTCCACCAAGCTGATCCCTCCTGGTTTTGTCCTGACTCTACCCCAGTTCACCCACAATACCTATTCTATTTCTTCTTCTCAAGGAGATTCATGTACCGCCCACACCCCTTGAACCATTTTTGTTAATTAGATTCTCTGGGTCTAAAGAGACCCATACCCACTATAGTATGGTTATCCTTTTCTTTACAGCTAATATCCACTTATAATGAGTATGTACCATGCTGTCTTTCTGAATTTTTTTTCTAGCTCAGGGGTAGCACCACCCAGAATGAGCTGGGATCTCCCCCATTAATCACTAAAAGAGTGCTTATAGGTGTGCCTACAGCCCATCTTATGAAAGCATCTTCTCAAATGGATTCTTCTCTTCAGCCTGTGTCAAGTTGACATAAAACAGCCAACACACTATACCTCTTTTTTTTCTTTTTGAGACAGGGTTACTCTGTGTAGCACCACCTGTCATAGAACTCTCTGTGTAAACAAGGCTGGCCTTAAACTCAGAGATCCACCTGCCTCTGTCTCTTGCCACGATCTCTGGTCCAACACTGTATCTTTTAATGACACTTTCTCCAGGTTTTACAGGGAAGTTTCAATGGTTTGAATGTGAATGTTTCTCATAGTCTAGGACATTTTGAAGTCTTGGTTCCTACTTGGTGGCACTCTTTGGGGAGGTTTAAAAGGTGTGGTCTTGCTCAAGGAAGCATGTCACTAGAGGCAAGTTTTGATAGCTGAAGGTCTACTTCCCTTCTTCCAGCTTGCTTTTTCTGCTTCACATTTACAATGCTACATGCTCTGAACTTCCTGCTCTGATTCCTGGCCATGATGGATTCAGATACTTCTGGAACTGGAAGCTCAAATAAACTTCTTCTTTGTCTATAAGTTGCCTTGTCCATGGTGATTTAACACAGCAACAGAAGAATCCCTAATACAGAAGCCTGTCTTTCCCTTTAAGACCCTCTTTTGGGAGCCTTTCATCATGGCTCCTGCGGTTGTGAGTCCTATGGTTTTCCTCAGAAAGCTAACTTTTGAGGAGTAATTTTGTGTGGACACATCTCCTGAACCAACTCACCTGTCAGTTATTTTTCTCTTCTTTCAAACAAGTACTTTCCTGCAAATCAATTCTCCTGGAATTGAGCAGAGTATCATACACAAAGAATGGACTGTTGAAACATTAGAGCACAGATAAGGGTAGGAGAAAACACAAAAGGTACAGCCTTCCTCAGTTATAGTCCACATGACAATCTTTCATCTCTTTTCCATGAGAAGTTGGGAAGTTTTGGAGCTGACTGGGAACAGAGCTGGGTGTTTGGAATAGAAGATATTGACTTAATGAGACCCATGCAGGTCCAGGAAGAAGCTGAAGATGAGCAGAGATATCTTCCTCTGGGGAAAACACCACAGTGGATGTCAACCTCCTAAAACTAGCTGGCTGAGGCCATAGAAAGGGATTCTTTTCAGTAGAGAGGATGAGGAAGAAGTAGAGGGCAAAGCTGAGTGAACAGGAGGAGAGTGCAGTT
This sequence comes from Acomys minous, assembly GCF_964271855.1. Lineage (NCBI taxonomy): Eukaryota > Metazoa > Chordata > Mammalia > Rodentia > Muridae > Acomys > Acomys minous. The sequence goes on from NC_140483.1 coordinate 81,129,765, forward strand.
TCAAATAGACTTCTGTAACAGACTCAGCTAGTTATGCCAATGGGCTGGGCAGAGGTGGTTAGTTTTATAGACAGAGAACAGTTGTAGGAGGGAGTCAGGTTGTAAGACAGATACAAGTCAGAAGACTAGAAACATAATTGATAAGTTAATATCATGCTACTTCAGGTTTCCTTTTTATGAGTGAATAAGTAGGTCAAAACTAAACCAACCAAACAAACAAACAAAACTCTTTATTATCCTGTTGGTTAAAGCTGCCCTATTTGGGAAATCTCAGAAAGTCAGATTAATTAACTATGCACATGACTTTAAGAATACAGCTAAAAAATAAAAATATACATTTTCTCTAGAAAACCAAGACCATCCTTGACAATGGCATCAAAAGATTAAGAGCATGTGTCAAATCTTGTAGACTCAGCTGTCTTCAATAATTCAGTTTGGTAAACCTGTATCAATCATATACTGTGTACAAGTGTCTAGAGTTGTCATTTGTGGGAGCATGAAGATGAAAAAGACACAGTACCTACACCAAAAGTACCTTTTCCTTTCTCATCCATTAAGGTATTCCCACTCCCAATAACACCTGTATTGGTAAGAATAAAACTATGTGCTGCATACTGTTGTATGAATTGAATTCTATAGTTAACATGCTAATGTATAAATTAGAGAATAAAGGAAATAATGATTACATTTATCCTAAGAAACTAATCTTTATTGATTCACATCTCTTTTCCCAATATACTACCACCTCTTAATTTCTTTTGTAGCTTTTCAAATATTTGTAATTTTGCCTCCGTTTCATTCAAATATCCATTTCCCCCTCTACCTTATTAAACAAAAGGAAGAGAATGAGGCCATTGAAACGGCTGCTGAAAGGATGGGTTCCTCTGTGCCATAGGTAACTACTTATTAGAGTGGTCACCTCATGTTGAACATTGAAACCCTCACACCAAAAAAGCTAAACATGCTGGAGACAATGAAGTCTAATGCTTCCAGTAGAATGGTTTGAATTTAAATCAGCAGCCAAACAGAGATAATTGTCCAGAGGAGACTTATTAGAAGGACTAAGAGCAGAAGGAACAGCAGGGCCCTTTCTTTGATGCCCTAGAGTGTTTTGTCCACTGCAACCAACTAGTCAAAAAAAGACATGTCCATTTGAGATAATATTCTAGAATAATTATAGATATTTTAGGAAATACGTTACCCTAAAAATGCCATTTTAGCAAAAGAATTATTTTGAGTAAAGGAAATGGAGAGACATGCACAGAAAAAGCATTTTACCTCTCCCTGATTGCCTAAAATTAAATGGAAACCATCCTTTTTTGCACAGTATTCATAGATAAAATTTACATGTGTGTCTCCTTAGGAAAAGAGAGCTACATTGACGAACTCTCATCATCCCAGAAGCTATTATCAGCATAGCAAGACAAGGCTTATTTACCTGCTATTTCTCCTTTTCACTGTACTATAACATCTCATTCTTTTATTTGCTTAATCTAAGATGGTATGTAGACTTGAATCATCTGATCACCTCCTTGAAGTATATTTACCTTCATGAATTCCTATACATACATATATATTAAGACTTCTATCCACTGAGATTAATGTTTTCTCAGTTTGATTTATGGGCTGCAGGCACTGAACCTATGATAGCAATGATATGGTGGGTGATAAGAAAGAACTTTCCTATGAGTCAGGATCTTATCCTAAAGGGGTATCGGATGAAAGAATAGAAGGCTGAATTAGGGATGGTTTGTAAAGGAGATGTGTGATCATAGACTGTAGAGACACCTTCTTACAGGTGAAGGCTTATGGTTAAATGGTACATACCTGATCCCAACCACCCTCACAAGACCTAGTCTTGTAAATCTCCAAAGATCATGGTTTTCTTGGCCTCTACCTTGTCATAACATACATTTAATTCCTGATGTATACAGTGGACAGGCTACAAAAATAACTACTGCCTTGAGGCTCTCTTGCTGATCACCAGGCTCATATAAATGAAGGTATATAGATGGCAGCTGACTGTTGAGGAAGGAAAAGGTCAGATGATAGTAACTAGGGCATGTGATATACAATTTTTCACTGCACAGAATTTCTGAGAACAATAATTTATATGTAGAAAGTCTTTATTTTGGCTTTTACTGTGAAAGACTTCAGTCCATGTTTAAGTCAGCTGGATGTGTTGTTTTGGGACCTGCAGTGAAGCTGAACACCTTGGATAAGCATGGGGAAGCAGAGCTATTTGTCTTATAGCAAATAGGAAGGAAAGATGAGGCAGGAAGGGACTAGAGCAAGAAACTCCCTTCAAAGGCACACACATCCCCATGTCTCCTTCTTTCACCCAGGCCTTAGCTTCCAAAGTCTCCACACCTCCAGTATTTTCATTCTAAATATTTGAGTGGGTTAAACCATTGATTATACCATGTCACTTCAGATCTCAGTTCAAGGGCAGTCTGAGTCATATAGCAAGGCATTGTATAAAAAAGAAAGAAGAAAAAGGACTGAAGTGATGCCTCAGAGGTTAAGAATCCTTGCTGTTCTTCCAGAGAACTTGCATTTTTGTCCCCAAATACCCACACAGTTGCTTATAGCCATCCACATTCTATGTCCTGAATTCTAGGCATCTGCACCTTCTTCTGACTTCCTCCAGTAAGCACATGCAGACATGCAAGGCAAACGCTCACCCACAAAAACTAAATAAGTCTTTTTTAAAAAAAATAAAGAAAGAAGAAAGAAGGGGAAAGAAAGAGAGAAGAGGAAGAAAAGGGAATGAGATGAGGGAGGGAGAGGAAGAGAAGGAGAATGACCTTCAAAGTGGACTTGATGGAATAGTCTTTGAAATAGGGTGTTACTAGTGCAAAGATCAGCTTTCACCTATAAGAATGTCCTCTTTTCTCCTAAAGATCAAGGATCGTACTTTATTGATGTTTGTGGTTGTTTCTCCCACACCCCAACTTAAGTACATTGTGTTTATGCCTATTTCAAAATAACACAGCTGGAATCTGGGGAGTTGGGAATTAAACTGGGAAAACTACAACACAACACAAGAAAAAATATATGATGTACCATGTGCACAGGTATATCACACACAACAATAATAGAAAAGGAGAGGCAGGTAAAGGTTTCTATGGGAAGAACAAATTTAACTTTTATCAAAGACAAATGAGTTTTTAGAAGAATAAATAGGAGATAAAGTTTGCGATAATGTTTTAAACCCTTGTTTGTTGGGTTTGGTGTGTGTGTGTGTGTGTGTGTGTGTTGTTGTTGTTGTTGTTGTTGTTATTGTTTTATTTTGTTTTGTTTGTGCTTGCTGCTGGGAGTTTAAATCCATGGCTTCACACTTGCTGAACCTATGCTCTACCACTTATCCCTATTCCCCAACTGAGTGATACTATTTCTTTGGTTGTAGGGATGGGAGAAATCCCTGAATGTGTGGTATTGACTTGAGAACAGCTATGCCATGGACTCTCACTCTGACCTAAAGGGAAATGCCAAAGCCTTCTCATTTGCATCATGTGTAGCTGTTGATAGTGTGGGCAGGAAATGTCTGCCACCGCTTTCTCTCCCCGCTCCCACATATTTGTGGCCTGAAGACTTTCCTCCTACAATGACTGATCCTACTCAGATGATCTAAACCTGTCCCCTTGTTTATCTATAATAGCCGTGCCTCCTTGCTCACCTATATGCAATAACTCTGTCTCTTTGTTCAGTTCTATGTAGTAACCACACAGAGCTTCTGGAGCACTGAGGCTTCTCCAACCAAGAGTCTAGAAGCCTAACACTAGCTGTTTCTGCATGTCCACTCACCATTTCTTCATTCCCTTGCAGCCCCCATTCATGTCCTAGGTCCTAAGGCTGAGCAAGGACGAGGCAGGTGGTACACTGATGAACATATTTTCAGTCCTATTTAGAGACACAGCACTTACTGACACAGACACAGCAAGAGGGGAGTTCTAAGAGGTGTACTCTTGCTCTACCTCCTCCCAAGACCAGCCTTGAGGAGGGAAAAGGTGGCAGGCTCATCTTCTGTAGGCTCTAGTGTTAAAGTAGATAAAGGACATTGAAAATGATTCCTTCTTCATTAATTAAATCTCAATATCATCAACGAAAATCTATTCCATACCAACCTTGAGCATTGTAGGTTCCCCGGTAATCAATGAATGAAAACTAAACTAAGTGAAACACTATATAAAAATAGTACCTAATGGAGAAAAACTAAAGAAAATGCTTGCAAGACCAGTCACTGAAAGATTTAACTTTTAAAGGAGGTTTTATATTTTGAATTCTATTTGGCCATGCTGTGAAAATTCATGTCTTTTAAAATTCACCTAGAAGAATCAACTCTAAACTGGCTGGTGGATTGTTGCCAAAACGTTTTCCCTCGAGGAAAGACATAAAAAAAACTCTATTTTCTGTAACATCCCAATGATAAACCAAGGTACAGTTCCACTAAAGTTTGCCTAGGAAACCAATGAGTTTATTACGCTTGCTTACATAACAGTGGGTCAGAGGAGAACGAGTATGTTGAAGTAGCCACATTGTAAGATCTGTACCCCCCAGAAATGATAGGTTCCCATGGCTACAAAGATAGAACCTCCTTCCCTCTTTTTCCCCACTTATATACTTTAACCCCAACCAGAGACCCCAAAGCCACTTGCAATTAAGACAGATTTGGGATGGGTGGGGGATATTCAAGTGAGAATTTTGGTTTAGTTCCAAGCTCCCTCCAAGAAGAAACTTCAGCAGACAATGAGCCCTACTTATGATCTTTGGTGAGCCCTGCTGGACTGCTGAAGAAGGTGGCTGGGAAAAAAGTCCTCTACAACAGTGACCAAAATGGCAACAACACTGCCTCTCATGTGTTTCTTTTGTGAAACCAGAGGTTTTCTATATTTTGTATTGTTTTGCTTTGAAAATCAACTGGAACTAGTAAGTCAAACTTGATGAATAGTAATTATGAGAACAGAATAAAGGATTTAGGAAATACTACCTTTACGGTTTATTAGTTTCTTCTAGTATATTTAGTAACCTGCTTAGTATTATGCTTTCTGCTTGATACTTCCCCTATAGGTTCATGAGTTTGAACACCTGATCTCTGTTTTCTGATCATTCAAGATAAGACCAAGCTGCAAAGCAAGCTCCTGCCACCATTCTTTTCCCATCAAGATGGACTGGCATCCCCTGAAACCTTGAGCCAAGATAAAAATCTTCCTCAGTTTACTTCAGCTGGGTATTCTGTCCCAGCAAAGATACAGCTGGGATGGCTTCATTCACACTCAGAATTACCTGGAAGGTATGGCTTTCCCAAAGACAAGCATTCCAGTCATGGAACTTTTCTATTTCTACCTTCTTTACTGACTTTATTGGGAACCCATTCTATCCTCCCACTCCAAATGACCTAAGCAGGGGAGCAGCAGAACAGCACAGGATTTGGAGACAGTTCCTGGAAGCTCACGATAGCTGGCTGTCCAGCCAGAGTTTTATCCAGACTGTTATAAGCCAGAGTGTGACACCTTCAAATATGTCCCTTAGGCTAGGGATTATTTTGAGCTGATTACTCAGAGAATCTGCAAGGACAGGAGAATCAGAACACATGTTGCTTGGGGGAGAAAAATTCATATCTATAAGAACAACTGCATTTGTCATGAAGGTTCTCACTCTGTATCAGGAGTGACTTTAAATGATTGGACTCATCAGTAGATGAGGATCTAATAAACCCTCAGTGAAAACATTTTTACCCCGTTTCTCCTGAATACTTCTCCATCATTGGCCTTATACCCTTTTCTCTTTGTTTCAGTTAAAAAACAATATTGAACTTGAACTCAAAGCTATTCCTCTTCTCCTTCACATCCCCCCCCCCTTATATCTCCTGTGTGTTCATGGATTATCCATGTAAACAGACTTCTGTTTAGTTTTCTTTCCCTAATCTGTCTTTTGATGTGGAGGTAACTGTGAAGGACTGTAGTTTTTCTTCTTTATGCTCTCCATTGTTTCAAGTTCCCCACAGATCACCCAAATAAGAGGCCATCAGTAGGAATATGAAAAAGATGACATACATCTCTCCACCTTCTCTCTAGGTACTAGAAAGATGTAGGAACTAACAGAAGTAGTTGGTATTATAAGTATTGGGAATTTTTTTATTAATTTATTCATATTACATCTCAGTTGTTAGCCCATCCCATGTATCCTCCCATTCCTCCCTTCCTCCCACTTCCCCCCTACTCCCCTCCCCTCCCCTAAGTCTGTGTCTGAGGGGGACCTCCTCCCCCTGTATATGCTCATACAGTATCAAGTCTCTCCTTGGTGACCTATTATCTTTCCTCTGAGTGCCACCAGGCATCTCCATCCAAGGGACATGTTCAAATATGGGGCACCAGAGTTTGTGTGAAAGTTAGATCTCCTTCTCCACTCAACAGTGGAGAATGTCCATTGGCTAGTCCGGGTAGGGGTTCAAGATTTACTGCCTATTTTTTCCTTGGCCGTTGCCACAGTTTGCGGAGGACCCCAGGGCCCAGACTCGCCTGTAGCTTTCCAGGACCCACTGGATCCTTCTATTTCCTCTTTCTCCCAGGCTTCTCACACCTAAAGTTTCAATAGGATGTCCTCCCTTCTTACCCACTATCCTGGTAGGTACAGTTTTTCATGGGGACGTACACCTTGGACTAGTGTCTCGATATAAGTGAGTATATACCATTTAGCTCTTTTTGCTTCTGTGTGAACTCACTCATTATGACAATTTCTAGTTCAATCCATTTTAGGGAGCTTATTTAAATGGATGGTCTGTCTGGGAGCTGCATTTAATCTGAAAGCTCTGATGCACCAACGAAAAGGCAAGCAGGGGAACCAGAGGCTGTGTGTACAATGGGACTAGACCTGCTTATGTGGAACACTTCTAATCATCTCCATTCACACAGACCACCCCAAGATTTAAGTAGAAGAATCCAGAGGGTCCTAGAAACCTACCAGAAGAACATTATGAAATGCAGATTTGGGCCCAGGGGTCCTGCTCAAACTATGGCACCAGCCAAGGACAATATAGGCCATAAACTTCAAACCCCTACCCAGATCTAGCCAATGGACAGGACATTCTCCACAGTTGAGTGGAGAGTGGGGACTGACTTTCACACGTACTCAGGTGCCTCATATTTGACCACGTCCCCTGGATGGGGAGACCTGGTGGCACTCAGAGGAAGGATAGTAGGCTACCAAGAAGAGATTTGACACCCTATGAGCATATACAGGGGGAGGAAGTGCAGCAGACCTTTGTTTTAAGCTGCCAGGGTTTTGCTTTGGGTCGGGAGAGTAACAAAGACACCTACCATCTTGGAAAGCCATCATCTTTATTATCTAGTAATGGCCCCTTGAAGCTGACCTTTACTACTTTGTAGGTTCTTTATTTTCCCACCCTTTATTCCCCCAGTTTCACACATCCCCCTCCATCACTATATAGAAGAGAAAGAAGGATAGAGGGGATAGAGAGATGGAGATTCTCGAATATAATTTCTTTACTTTTGTTTCTTCTATGGGCACAACTATTAACAAATCACAACCCCCTGAATGACCAACAACCACCGAACCCATCAGGGCTCTAGCATTTATATACTTTCTGAAAAATTCCCAGAATTCCAAGCATCACCCAACTGCAGAAGCTACCTGCAGCTGGCAAAACTATGCCTCTGCTACAGCATGAGGGAAATCTTAGCTGCTGTGAAGCAGCCCCATATTCTCACATCTGGGATTAAAACGAAAACATATTCTTATACTATTTCTGTGGTTTTAAAAGAAAGCAAAACTCCAGAATTCTCACCACATCCCCTCCCCTTACTATCTACCTATTAGGAAATCTGCCAATTAGGAATTCTTAGTCCCCTAATCCCTCTCCAGAGATTGCCTTTGGTTGCAGAGAGCTACCTTGTTCATGGTTCTACATCTTACTACGTTAGTCTTTGCTGAAGGTCATACAGCACACAAGGCAGCTGTATTCTAAGAGTGACTCACGCTGGATTATGAGCGCCCATGCCTCTTACTACTCCTGGGAAAGCTCTAGGCATGACACCACAGCCCAGCTCCTCTCCTTTCCTTCTTCTGCTGTTTTCCCATTGGCACTAACTATGAAACTGCTTCCAAACAGATTCCGTGTGCTGCTCTCCACACCAAAGAGCACTTCCTGTGGAACCCAGTCTACCAGTTTCTACACAGGGAGCTGAGATGCTACATAGAATCACTGCACCCAGGAAGAAGCAATCTGCCAGTGACCTAGAGAAGGGTGTGGGGACAGATGACTGAGCAGTCCTGAGGATGAGCAAGGATGAGAGGTGGTGGGGGACAGGGGAAGGCAAAAGATTCTTAGACCCTGCCACTTTCCCCTAAACCTGTTCTCGGGCTTTTCTTGGGAATGAAGACAACTTGATGCACTCAGAAGGTTAAGTATCTTCTATGTGTGGCTTCCTCTTAGCTCAGATACTCACTTTATGTCTTATCTTTTGTTTTTTTGTTTTTTGTTTTTTGTTTTTTGTTTTTTTTTTCTCCTTTATTAATTTATTCTTGTTACATCTCAATGGTTATCCCATCCCTTGTATCCTCCCATTCTTCCCTCCCTCCCACTTTCCCCTTATTCCCCTCCCCTATGACTGTTCCTGAGGGGGATTACCTCCCCCTGTATATGTTCATAGGGTATCAAGTCTCTTCTTGGTAACCTGCTGTCCTTCCTCTGAGTGCCACCAGGTCTCCCCCTCCAGGGGACATGGTCAAAGGTGAGGCACCAGAGTATGTGAGAAAGTCATATCCCACTCTCCACTCAACTGTGGAGAGTGTTCTATCCATTGGCTAGATCTGGGTAGGGGTTTAAGGTTTACCGCCTGTATTGTCCTTGGCTGGTGCCTTAGTTTGAGCGGGACCCCTCAAACTAAATCTGCCTATCATAATGTTCTACTTGTAGGTTTCTAGGACCCTCTGGATCCTTCATGTCTTATCTTTAAATTAAAAAATTTTAGTCCATAAAAAGAGTTTTCTATGGCCAGCATAAAATCTCAGGCCATATCCAACCGTGTACACATTTGTCATTCAGAAGAGATGAGATGGCAACTGCCAAAATCTAAAATAAAAGCAAGGTGCCTCAACCAAGGCCTCTCTTGGAGGAATCACATCCAAATCATATGATTGCACTGGGCCTGAACGCCTCATCCCTTGCATGAGCACGTTCACTATGACACTGGAAGGTGTTTTATAGGCTTGGGCTTGCAAAGTCAATATTGAAAAGTCTGTTTGTTAATTTCCCCTACATATCCAGTCACTCAACTGAATGTTAATGTCTGCATGTAGTTTTCTGCCACAGGAGGCCAGCTTTCCACAGAAGTGTTAAGTAGGGGAAAACTACTACCTTTCAAAACCTATGAGTTTTGTGTGAGATTAAAGTTTCAGCATAGAAGAGGATAGACTGATGTTAACCAATCGCTGAGAATAGGTTCAAGACTTTCCATTCCCAGTTTACAAGGGACTTGTCCCTGGAAGGCTCTGTCTCCCTTCAAGTGCCTCTCTGGAGATGCTGTAAAATAGCCTTTGCTGAAGCCGGCTACCCCAGAGTGCTGCTACTGCAAATGTTGTGACCTTAATTCCTGCCTCCTATTCTTCAAAACCACTAATTGAGTTCATAGCCGCACTGCAAGTGTGACTTAACTTTCTGTTTTACTGCTTGCTCAGGCACCACATACACAAAAAATAATGGTAGTTACAATTAACTCAGAACCAGCTATATAATGTGCCCATCAGCCCATGATGGGTAAAGTTCAATTAAAAAGTGAAGTTATTAGCAGAGTAAGTTTTGGACATACTTTGGTCATAGATTATTTGACAGGACACAAACATTATCTAATGCCACCAAAGCACAGATCACTTTATTTTAAGAGAATTTCACAGACAAAAGACTAGACAGCTCCATATATGCAGTTCTATGATTAGTCACTAGGCTAGAGTGTAGAAACATAGAAAGTATTGTAGCAATAAACCACAACAGAAAACAGATAGTGAAACAATACTGGAAGAATAAGGAGACATTACAGAAATCTGAGCAAAGTGAACACAAGGTTGCTGGAAACCTTAGGACTTATGCTTAACACGTGGTAGCACTTAGCACTCTTGGATGGTTATCATCAAAAATATAGACAGAAGCAAATTAGGGCAGAGTTGTGGCAAATCTGGACCCTTGCACACCACTAGTGAGTATGTAGAATGCTTCAGCCATGTTGGGAAACAGTCCAGTTGTTCTATTGATGATATATAAACTCAAGACAATTCAAGGCATATGTCTGCACAAAAACATGTAAACCAATGTTTAGATCAGAATATTTATAATGGCTAAAAATGTGTAAGTAACCTAAATTCCCACTGATTGATGTCTGGATAAGCAATATGTAGTATATCCATACGATGAAGCATTATTCAAACTTTGAAAGGAAGGTTCCAATACAATTAGAGTTTATAATGTATAAATCTTGAAGACAGCAAAGTGAAACAAGCCAGACACATAGACACACACACACACACACACACACACACACACACACTTCACTTCAGGTACCATGAGATATAGCTCGCTGATAACGTGCAGGGTTGTCATATTAAAAGTCCTTTAGTTAATCCTCAGCTCAAAGAAAATCTCAAACTTTGTATGATTTCTTCTAGATAAAAGCTCAAGGATAGGCTCAGGAGACAGCTTATTGGGTAAAGCCCTTGACTTGAAAGCATAAGAGCTGGAGCTAAGAGCTCCAGAACATAAAATTCAGTGAACCTGGTAGTCCACTGCAATCCCAGCATGCAGTGCGAGGCATATGCCAGAGCTCAGGGCAAGTTGGTAGTCAAACTAGCACGGGACTCAGCCTCAATATACAAGATGGAGAGTAACTGTAGAAGTTATTCAGTGTCTCATACCTACACACACGCATGTGAACAGACATGTACACACACACAAGTATGTCACACATATATACACATATTTTTGAAGCCTAGAATAAGAAAATGTGTAAACAAAATTAGTGGTTGCCAAAAGCTGAAACTCAGGAGCATGAAAAGTAACTGATAACAAGTACAGGATTTCTTAGGGGTGTGTGTTATAAAAACAGTCTGGAATTAGACCATGGTGGTGTCACAATCTTGTGCCTACACTAAAAACCAAATAAATAAATAAATAAATAAATAAATAAATAAATAAAAATACCCCCAAAAGAAACCTCTACTGTGTATTCCTCACTTAGAAAGAGTGGATTTTGTGACACATGTATTACATCTCAATTTTAGAGGCCTTCTCAAAGTAAATTAAGTAAGTAAATGAGAATTTGAGCTATACAGATTGTAACATAAATAAAGCAATAGAGGCCCATTGGCAGCTAAAAATAGGGATATTGTAACTACTTGGCTGCTCTTAAGTCATTCCAAAGGCCCTTTACCACAGCTTGCTTATTTAGTTAGAACGACTACAGCCTTCATTATGGGCACAATACTTAACTATCTATCTAGATATATGTATGTATATATATGTAATCTTGAAACTACATATATACTTTATACACACATAGTTATATATATTATATACACATAAATACATGTATTTTATTTTAGTTTCTAAGTGATTTTATAAATGATCTTCACAATAACTCATGAGCAATCAGTCCTTTGTGATTTTTATTATATAAAAAGTTTTAAATGACCAAAATAGTTTAAAACTATTATTTGTTATGATTTAGTGATACAAATACCACTTTTGTACATGTCTTGGATACAGGTGCACAGGCTCTCCCTTCTCCAGCAGCACTCCACTGCTCCTGGCCAAGGTGCAGTCATGACCCATGGATCTAAAGAAGGCCAGGAGAACTTCAGCCAGAGCTTGTCTCTATGCCTGAGCAGAAATGTGGCTGCTCATGTACTGAGGAGGCCATGGTCAGAGAGTTCTCAGAGGCCTCAGGAGCATCTTAGTTTAAGGAGCCCTTGGCCAGCCCTGTGCCTGTTCGAGGCAAGGCCAAAGAAAAAGTCAAATCTGGCCACATATAAAGAAGCATGCATGGCCCCTCCTCTGCAGGCCTGTTCTGCACAATGCCAGCATAGGAAGAGTCAGGATTTCCCCGCCCAGTCTGGCAATAAATATCTAGTTGTTCCAGTCTGATCTCAAGTTTTCCCATATCTAATACTTATGTCAACTGGCTCATCTAGGATCACTTTGTTGAAGGATGCTAAGGGAGGATAGAAAGGCTTTATATATGTATTAAGTACTAAAATATATACATAATTAAAATGCATCATTATATATACATATATAATTTGAGTGCAGAAATGATGTGAAGTCATGGCATATGAATGGAGTTCAGAGGACAGTTTGCAAAAGTTGGTTCTCTCCTTCCAGGTCCTAGAGGTAGAGCCTGTGTTGCCATACTTTTATCTGTCGAGCTGTCCCACCAGACCACTTGGGAGAATATATCAAATCATGCAGTCACTCATCCCCCTCTTCGAAGACTAGTCCTCATAAATTAAAAAAATGAAATACATATCTAAACTCTTCAAAATACTGCATTTTATCATATTTTTTAAAATTAAAATATAATTTTAGTTTTAGTTGACATCCATTCATTGTATGCAGCACATGATGTTTAGATCATGGTAACTTGGATGCTTAGGGTGGGGAACATTCAAAGTCCTTTTTTATACTACTCAGCTATTAAAAACAAGGAAATCCTGAAATTTTCAGACAAATGGATGGAACTAGAAATGATCATAATGAGTGAGTTAACCCAGAAGCAGAAAGACTCAAATAGTATATACTCACTTATAATTGGACATTAGCCCAAAAGACATGTCCCATGAAAGACCTCATTTACCAGGAAATTGGGATAGATGAGAGCACACCCTATTGGGACTCTAGGTGAGAGAAGCATGGGAGAATGGGGAAATAGAAGGATCCAGAGGGTCCTAGAAACCTACAAGAAGAACATTATGATGGGCAGATCTGGGCCCAGGGGTTCTGATCAAACTACTGCACCAACCAAGGACAGTACATGCAGTAAACATGATATCTCTTCCCAGATCTAGCCAATGGACAGGACATTCTCCACAGTAGAGTGGAGAGTGGGGACTGACTCCGACACAAACTGTGGTGTCCTATATTTGACCACGTCCCCTTGATGGGGAGGCCTGGTGGCACTCAGAGGAAGGACAGCAGGCTACCAAGAAAAGACTTGATACCCTATGAGCATATACAGGGGGAGGAGATTCCTCTCAGTCACTGACATAGGGGAGGGGAATAGGGTCAGAGAGAGGGAGGGAGGAATGGGAGGATACAAGGTATGAGATAACAATTGAGATGTAATCTGAATAAATTAATTAAATAAATAAAATAATAAAACAAAGTCCTTTCTTGGGTGTTTTGGGATGTATAATGTTGTCGACCTTGCTTACCTACTGCACTCAGAACACTGGAGGCTCTTTCTTCAACCTAGTTCCATCTCTGCATCCTGTCTCCACCATCTCTGCTTCCTGTCTCGCTGACAGTCTTCTCAGTCTCTGGCAATGCCATTTCTATACTTCTGCAAGAACAACAGTTCAGCTCTCACGTGCAAAGAAGATGCAGTATGTGCTTTCCTGTGCCTAATTTATTTTATATAACATCATGTTCTCCAGTCTCATCGATGTTTCCACAAGTGTGGACTCCATCCTCTTATAACGGCTAACAAACACATCATTGTAGACATGCACTGTGCTTTTTAAAGTGAAGGTGTGACAAATTAAGCAGTTTATTCAAGAAAAAAAAGCATGAATTTTGACACTTTTGGAAAACAGAACAGCTTCAGAGAGCCCCATTTCCTGATATAGGCAAGCAGCATCTTAAACAGAGATGGAAAAGGTAATATACTGAAGCAATTTGGTTCCAGCTCCGTGCTTGCCATATTTGGGTGTGGTCTGATCAGCTGGAGCCTGTAAGCATCTGAGAATCAAATCCTGTGATTGGCTGAAACTCAGCTAGTTACACACACAAACTCTCTCTCTCTCTCTCTCTCTCTCTCTCTCTCTCTCTCTCTCTCTCTCTCACACACACACACACACACACACACACACACACACACACACACGTGAGCTCATGCACACAAATTAGGCTTTTAATTTGTCTGCTGAACCAAATGCAATTCATTACATAAAAACTCAGGGTAGACAGGCACCTCAATCTAAATTCAGTTTAATTTAATAGTTGCATATATATTACATTATATATATATATATATTGTTGATAGAATATTAAGTAATTAAAAGTTGCAGGCATCTAGAGAATTTTGAGTAACCAAGTAAAAATAATCATACATTATTTCCTAGGTCAAAAGTGTCACTTATGACATCAACAGCAGCTGCTATTTGTACATTGTGCCTGCTCACCCAGACAGTGGACATGCTGAACCTCTTCTGGCTCTGAAAGTGGCAGGATTTGTACAGTATGTATTGTTCACATGAACTCTCTTTCTTCCTTTAAATTATGATAGATGCTCACACTGTGTTGAGCTTCAGAAACTTGAAAATGGGAGGCACGCAGGAAGGGTCCTCAGAGAGAGCTCAGGAATCAGACAGCCTACATTTGAATTGTGATTCTCACCCAGCCCAGATGAGTTGCCACCCCTCTGCCTTACTCTCCTCATCTGTAAAATATGCTCATAATTTATAAGGTTATGTTGCTAGTAAAATGAATACTTAAAACTGTATCTAGAACATGGTGAAAGCATACTAAATACTACATATACAATGTCAATATAATACAGCTGTGGTATAATTCTGAGTTGGTGAAACTTCTCTTGTGATGGCAAAATATCTGACCATATACTTACAGGAGGAAATAATTATTTGGCTCACATTTTCAAAGGTTTCAATCGATGTTGGCAGAAACAGGGTTGGTGAAGACTATCTCACACCACAGTGGTGAGAAAGGGGATGGTATAAACTCTATAGGGGGTATAGAACTTAGACTATGCTTCTACTCACAGGCTTTCTTCCTCCTCCTCTAGCATTTTCTATCCTTCTCTTTCTCCAAGGAGTCCTGGGTTCAGAATAAACATTCTTGGAACTTTTCCCAATGAGCCTCTCTGGGTCCCCTCTAATGCTTCTTAGCCTGTGTACGGTGTCAGCCATATTCAAATGGGGTCTTCTGACCAGGGTTAATCTAGACTAGACATATCATGATGGACTCACCCAGAGATGCACTATACCCACCTCCTGGGCATTTGCTACTCTCATCAGGTCTCATCAGTCAAGGTGAGGTCCGTGCTGTGCCAGGCAATAAAATGTCTACCTGAAAACAGACACAGATCTTGCTCTTGGGCATTTACCAGAGCTAAGATGAACACTCTCTAGTTCATTAGATAGAGATCAGAGGGAATTCCTCCCCGAGCACAGACTGTTTGGCTTCCCCGATGCCAATCAGGCACCCTGTCAGGATTTCAGCCAGAGAGATATGAATTTTATTGAGAGTCCTGTGTTATTATTTGGAGTCCCACTGTGTTTTCAGCTCTTTGCACATCCTACTGTCCAAAGCCTTTGCCTCCTTCCCTATGCTAGGATGGCCCTGCAATTCAGATCTTCCATCTTGGAAACACAAGAGGGCAGTAGTGGCTCTTAGGCTTAAAAGTGATGGAGCTCTGGAAAACAGGGGAAATAGAAATGGTAGAGACTGAGGAAGGAAGGAGTGGAAAGAAAGAAGACAAAGAAGGAAGAAAAAGACACAAGACACATGTCACGAAAAGAGCCAAGAGCAAACTGTAATGGTCTTTGTTCCTTCCCCATCAGAGAGGTGTGGAATTAATTCACCTAAGTAAGTACATTCTTGGAGAAAGGTGTACAGTATACATTGGAGGGAGGAGGAACCTTAAAGGTAAAAGTTTTGGCTTAGAGGCTGAGACGCTAAGTACCCTAAATGCTCAAACACCAAGTCTCCCCTTCTCAGGCCATTTAGGGGCCAAACTAACTTCTGATGTGCCCTTTGCCCTGGAACCAGAACGGCACCTCTCCTGCGTGAAGCAGTCTTCATCTACCCTAGCCTGAGGTTTCCTCTTTCAGCCAGATGCCGTGAGCTTGCCAGATGACACACCCTGCCCAGCCCCAAGCAAGCCCACGATCCACTTTCCTTCCACAAGATTTACAACCAGGAACTAGATTACAAGGTAACAAAAATAAGCAGAGAGCAGTTACCCAGATAAGCGTGTTCTTTTACAGCCTGGTATCTGACTTCCAGCTCCTATTTTCTTTTCCAAACTGAGTTGGATTGAATGGTTTGCCACACACACCCCTTCTCTCTGATAGAGCAAAGGTAGCTAAATTTATGAGATTGCCAAGGCCTGAAGAGAATGCTGAATTGGAGAATTCTCTGTGCTACAACTGAGAGAATACTGGTGTTACTGAACTTGGGGAGTACACTCTTAAGCCCCAAAAAGTCAAGTTCAGCCACTGGTCCTTGAGAAAGCAATTAAAATGACAGAATCAATAGTGGAAAGCAGAAAAAGGAGACTTATTCCATGGGATCACACTGGGAAGAGGGACAAAGAGATCCATTGACCGCCCCCCCCCTCAGTCCATCATTAGGGTCCTGAAGTGAGATCAAAGTAGATAAAGAGCATGGATATGCTCATCTAAGTAGGCCTGGCCAATGGGTGGTGTTTTCCACCATCTTCTGGACTTCAGTCTCACCCTGTGAGGTGGTCTAACAGCTTGTTAGAACCATATGAAATCTCTTTTCCAAGAGACAAGCTCCCAACTGCTAGTGTCCATTGTTTCAGCAGTCCAATACTTACATCGAGGAACACAAATGTCTCTTTAGAACATCTCCCTTTCATCCAGGCCAGCTCCACTAGAACTAGAAGTAAGTCTTGGTGACTCAGCGTGAAGTTAGACATGCCTCCTCCTCACCTTCCAATCTGAGACTGTGGAAAGCTCTGCCAGGTGGGGCTGCTCCAAAGGCAAGATTTGGAACTCATTGTGGTGCCTGTTTTGTGTCTAGGGGGAATTACATCTGGAGGACCATTACCAAGGGGTCACTGGGTAGGAGACGTCAGTCTCCACTTTCTGCTTCCTCACATGAAAAAAGAGGAGAGTAAGGCGGGGTCATGCCTGAGTATTCAAATGGTCACTTTTTAAAGAGTGATAATTGTCAAGTTCAAGAAACCCTTGCTGCCTTCCAAACCCCCCAACAACTGCTCTTTTCTGGAAGATGTTTGTAAGCTATTGCAAAGCAAAGGAGAATTCTTTGCTGTGGGAGAGCCAACATGGCAGTTTGCTAATGACTGCTTAGCATGTCTTAGAGGGACAGAAAGGATGCAATACCTCTGAAGCTGTTAGTAGAATCTCCTCCTTTTATCCAGGGCTTGGATCACAGAGAACATGTTTATCTAAGCCCACCTGAACCTGTAAGTTGTCCCTACCAGTGGCTACTGCTATTTTCATGATAGAATCCAGAGAGTATTGGGGACATTGGGGACATTTTCCCAAGATGGACTCAGTGCCACCTAACCATGCAAAGCAGTAGTCAGAGTTAGTGTGTGGGCCTTTGTTGGCAGTCTACCTTCCTCGGGACTTTGCACCTCACTCAGCCCAGCTTGATACGTTGCCTCTCCTGACTTGGGGAGGGTTATTTAAAGTCTCCCTAAAGGTCACTAAGCCTGCACGATTTCTCACACTTCCTAAAAATTGCAGAGCCCAAATGGTGCAAATTTCAGGCTACAGAGCTTGTCACACTTTCTGTGCCAATCGAGGTGGAATTCACATCAGTGCATAGCAAACAAAGGGCAACTGAGAATCTTCCAGGCTTAAATGTATTAATATATACACATGTGCTATGCTTTCTAATAGCACTGAAGATTGTTAAACCAAGATTAGTTAAAAGCAACACATACATCATGGTTTTATTTCTTTTTCCAAATGACACATTTTCACATTTTGTTTTTGCAATTTTTAAATAGCAAAACACCAAAAGCTGACTTATATACCGAAAACAGGCTCTCTAGAATGAATTAGAAAATAGAGTTTGAATTCCTGAACCTGTTTATCTTTCCCTCTATTTAGTGTTGCTTGTTACTCTAAATCTGAGTAATGATGCTAAAAAAGGAAAAGGGGTGCCCTCCTGAGGGGCCGTGATCACCTGTAAATTTCCACAGCAAGTTGCGCCTTGCATCTCTAAATTTGGTTCTTCTACAGCAAATTGACTTTCATGAAGGTGACTTTGGAGCCAAGTTGTTTTGCAGGTTCACAGAGGTAAATCCTGCCAGCCACTCTGTGCAGCTTGCAGGCTAAGATATCACCTGCAAAACACCACCTTCTGCCACACCCTCTACAATCTTGTCCTCAATGCTGGACACGTACACACACACACACACACACACACACACACACACACACACACACACATGAGTTTAATGAGATTTCCAGCCTCCTTCTCCTAAGTGCAACAAGGTCCTCATTGTCAGTAAACAACGGGATTCATCCCTATGCATACAGGTGAGGAGAAACAGCTCTGAGCTGGTATAGTCAATTGTTCCAAACAGCACTGTAGGCTAAGACTCACACCCAGCTGCTATTAAACTTGACTTTGACAAGAGCTAGTCATTGCATTTATTTTTAAGGCAAGAAAGAAGGGTTCCATTTTTAATGCAAGAAAGAAGTGTTAAAAACAAAACAGGCTTTCCACTCTCTTCCCTGAACTTACAACATTGGTCTCAACCTTCTCTGAGCCCTGGATTTTTAAAGTCTGACAACACACTTTGAGAAATCCCCTCCTCTGTATCAGCTTGGTTCAAACTGGCATTGGAAATGGCAAATGCCAAAGAGAAAGGGGAGTCTGTGTAAGAGTCAGGTAGCTGTCTGAGACAGCTCCACCTTCCCTGGTTTTATCCAGACTTGAAGTTACTCAAAGGTCACAGTTAGAAAAATTACCTGACCATTCCTTCTGCCATGATAGGAGTGTAAGTCCTACTGACAGCTCACATGACTGGCAGCAAAGCTCAGAGCAGTGTGGCCATTCAGTTGAGCTCTGGAAGCACTGACTGAGGCCACGTTTGCACCAGGTATTATATCAGAAGGTGCTACTTAAGCTAGCATGGACCTCTGAGAAAAATGAATTTGCTCTCACTTTCTGAGAAAGCACAAGTTATGGTGTTGCGAAGTCATTTTCTTAGGCACCAGAACAGGGAAGAAAGAGGCATCTAGATTAACATCTGAAAGAAACCAGTGACAGGAAGACTGGCCACCACTTCCTACCATGTTGCCTCTCCTGACTTGGGGAGGGTTATTTAAAGAGGAGAGAAAAGCTCAAAAAGACAGGCACTGTGTAAATGGCCCATAAAAGGTCACAACTGGTGGTCCAGAGTTATTTTGAACCTCTAATCTTTTCTACCTTTCTGGTTCATTTTCATTCTTTAGGGTGCCTTTTTTTTTTCTTAATAAACTTTCATTATTTCTACTGTCATCCATGTATCCTCGGTCCAGTTCATTATGCCAGGACATAAGAACCTGGAAATTCAAGAAGATAGCCTCCAGTCTCCAATCTGCACTGGTCACGTGTATACTTCCTGATACTGTCGGCTTGTCAGGCTCTACACTCTCAAAGAGGTGATCCTCTGTGTTAACTGAGGTGAGGAGACCACACTAAATGTGAGTAGTACTGTTCCACTGTCTGGATATTTCGAACTGCACAAAAAGAGAAAAGAAAGCACACCCCAGCTTTCCCATGCTCTTATCACCTTAGCTTCGCTGTCATGATGGACTACAGCCACAAACTCGGAGCCAAGACAAACCGTTCCTTACCAACGTTGCTTGTCATGGATACGGGTACCTGTCTCAGCAATAAGAAAGCACACCTGCCAATCCTCTTAATTAAAGCTTTGTGTCTTCATGTCTGGCTGATTTGGCTTTCTTTTTTGAGCCAGGGAGGGACAGCAAGAATAGATCTGGGGCTTCTGAAACTATCATTTAATTTGGTTTTTCTCAGCTCTTTAGAAGAAAGTAGGAGAAAGGCCTGAGGGCATGCAAAGATACACTGCTTGAAAGGACTCTTGTCATAGGTAACATAGGTGACTGTGTCACTGGGAAGAAGACACATGCAAAATGGTGACCAGGACACGGCAGAATTGGGTGCTGATGAATTCAGTTCACTAGGGAATTGGTTTCTGGAAGGAGCCAGTTTCATCCATCATTAAGTTTTACTTCCCTATACTGTGCTATCTCATTGCTTTCTCACTCATGATAACTTCCTCTGAAGCCTCATAATACTTCTTTAGGGTGTCCAAACGCATAACATGTAGATTTCCAGGCAGTGTTTTGGAACACTCACTAAACAAGACCCACCCTAGGCATAACCTAGGTAAATAATCAGATAAGTTATACAACACTCAACAAGATCAATATGTTTTCTATACCTAAAGAAAGCAAGAGCATGCCATCAAGGCATGCTTTACAGTTCAAGGTACTGAGGATATTTTTCTTGAAATTTTCAAGTGACAAAAAAGACATAAAAACACTCAGACCTACTGCAAGCATGAAGAACTCAGTCTTAGTAGAAACAGGAAAGGCTCTGATAAACAAACTTGCCTTAACCACATGCAATTAATAAATCTATATGTATATTTTATGTTAATCCAAGGCACAAGGTGTCTGTATCATTTATTTATTTATCTATTTTGACTACAAATGGAACCTAGAGCCACAACCATGTTAAGCACACACAAACTATCTATCATTGAGTATACCTCCAGTCATTATCCTATTTTTATAATATAGTTTATCTAATAAAGTATAATGGATTAACCAAACCAAATCATCCTTATTTTCAGAAGTTTAAGGTTCAGTACTAACTCAGGTTTTTGTTTTCTTTTAATTTTAGTGTTGAAATGTAACCTTGAGTGTGCTGAGGCACTCTGTCATTCCCAGTTTGGGATTAAGTTTTCACACTTGTCATGAATAGAGCTTTTACAAAACAAGACATGAGACTCAAAAGCCATTAAGGGGAAATCTGAACATGTCAGCATATAATGATAATAACAGGCTCAATCAATAAAGTGCTTACCATGAAAGCATAAGGACCAGAGTTTGAATTTTCAGCACCCATGTAAAATACAGGAATGATGGCAAGTCTATAGCCCCAGTGCTGGGCTGTGCGGTCATGGACAAATTTGGGGGCTGGAGGTGAGAGTCACCAAGACAGAAAGATCCCTGGAGCTCAATGGCCAGCCAGCCTAGAAAAATTAACACAGTTCAGTGAGAGGCCCTGTTTTAAAACATAACTGTGAACATTGATGAAAGACACCCAACCTTAGCTCAGGAGTCCATACATACATGAACAAGCATACACACCACACACACACACACACACACACACACACACACACACACAGTAGCTACACCATGGCTGGTTGTAGTGGCACATGTCTATGATTCCCGAACTCAGAGACAATGATCATTACAAGTTTGAGGAAGCCAGTGTTTAGAAGGAAGTAAGACTCTGTCTAAAAAATAAAAATGAGGGTGGGGCATATGATATGTATAAGAGAGAAGCTTCCAAGTTAAAGGCTATACTATTCAAAGACTTTCTATAAACTTAAGAAAGAAAAAGATGAGGACAGGACCAAGGAATTCATATCAGAAATGTAAATGGACCTGAAGAGATAGCTCAACAGTTCAGAGAATTTACTGCTCTTGCAGAAAATCTGAGTCTGGTCCCCAGTACCCATATGCTTGCTTATCACCAGCTGTAACTCCATCTGCAGGGGATCTGACATCTGTCTTTGGCCTCTGAAGACATCTGCAT
The DNA here is from genome assembly GCF_964271855.1 of Acomys minous. NCBI lineage: Eukaryota > Metazoa > Chordata > Mammalia > Rodentia > Muridae > Acomys > Acomys minous. Next base: position 81,151,576 of record NC_140483.1, read on the forward strand.
GCATGTGTAAGTGTGTATATAAACAGATAAGAATATGTATATACACTGAATTTTAAAAATAAATATTTTAGCACTGCTGTCAATGTATCCCACAAATTTGGGTATGTTGTTTCTTCATTTTCATTGAATTTCAGGAAGTCCTTAATTTCTTTCTTTATTTCTTCCCTGATCCAGGTTTTCATTAAGTAGAGAATTGTTTAGTTTCCATGTATGTGTAGGCTTTTTGTTATTTCTGTTGTTGTTGAAGTGCAGCCTAAGACCATGGTGATCTGATAGGCTACTAGGTATTATTTCAATCCTCTTGTATCTGTTGAGGCTTGCTTTGTAACCTACTATGTGATCAATTTTGGAGAACGTTCCATGGGGTGCAGAAAAGAAGGTATATTTCTTTTTGTTTGGGGGAAAGTTTCTGTAGATATCTGTTAGGTCCATTTGATTCATAGCATTGGTTAATGATGTTATTTCTCAGCTTAGTTTCTGTTTCAATGACCCATCCTTCAGTGAGAGTCGGGTGTTGAAGTTTCCCACCATTATGGTGTGGGGATCAATGTGTGGTTTAAGCTTCATTAATAGATCTTTTACAAATGTGCATGCCCTTGTATTGGGAGCAAAGATGTTCAGAATTGTGATGTCATCTTGGTTGACTTTACCTTTGATGAGTATGAAGTGTCCGTCCTCATCCCTTTTGATTAATTTTGGTTGAAAGTTTATTTTGTTAGATATTAAATGGCCTTAAAATATATAGAAAGACATTCATTCTACAAAAGAAATAAAGATCTAAACTACAGTACTTTTTTTGTGTTGGTAAAATTGTATTCATAGAGAAAACTTTCTTTTATACACTGATGTAATAATATAACTGGGGTTATATGTTTTTGTTTTCATTCCAGGTGTGAGATAAGAGGCTGCTTCACAACAAGTGATTCACCTCATGTACTAGCAGGAATGTGGTCTCTGCCAGTAGCAGATAGTTTAATTCTGGGGACTGTGTAGAGGGTATAAATGGGAGAGCTGGAGAGGGCCTCTGGCAGCTGCTGCTGATTTGTTCTGCTGCTGTGTCTACTGTTGTATTTGCTATTCATGGACTGATGGTTTGTTGGTTTGCTGTACTGCTGGATATTCTGATGATAAATATTGGACTTGCTCCAAGAAACTCAATGCTCCAATCAGCAGGAAGTAGTCTATAGAGGAATAGACACTCTTTCCCCTCTCACTTTCTTTCTCTCCTACCTCATTTTCAGGGGTTAGAAGGGATTAGAGCAGAATAAAGATTGGAAAGGAGGTACAGTTATAAGAACCTATTAAATTGGATTTTAAAATATGCCAACAAATTGCTATCATATTTAGGGGTTGTTATTTTCTACATTTGAAGGCATTTTCTCAGTTACCTTTATGTTCACCTAACGGCTTAGCAAATCTACTTCTAGAATTTGATTCTACAATAATGTTTACATACATACACAGTGATACATATTAGAAGGATTCAATAAGTTATGGCACATCTGTTCAATGGCATATAAATATGCTTATTCAGAATATGAATCATCATTATAAATGCTGATATGAAAACTCCTTTTCAGATATAGTATAGTCCTTTTAAATATATTTGTATTCATTCATTGAGAATGTCTTTAATGCATTTTGATCATTTGATCATATTCACCTTCACTCCTCCCCCATCTTCTCCCAGATCCACCTCTTCCTCCCTACCTTATTTTGTGATTTAAGATTTTTTTCCAAAAGTCACCTGTTCCTTCTCAGAATACCACAAAATGTTCTAGGAAATGGCCTTAAAGACCATTACAGGTCTACCAAGTGGTAGTGTGCTTACCTAGCAAGCACAAGGCACCAGGTTTGGTCCTCTGCTCTGGAAAAACAAAACAAACCAAAAACCAAAATCAAAGCACACACACACACAAAAAAAAAAACCCTAACTGGCACAACAATATATTTTTTGTCTTTTATAGGGGCAGGTTTTCAGGAACAGAGGGTGGGTACTATGAAGAGAAGAAATTCCTCTCTACATTCCCCATAGCTCAGTGAGTGATACCTCAAGGAGACTCAATAAATACTGTTACAGAGGATGGGGCGTCACACTTTCTACCCACCAGTTTGAGAGGATAATGTGGCTTTATCATGATTCAAGTTCAATTGGAATCATACTCTCAAGATAAGCTATGAAATACTTCAGTGAAAGAAAAAGTGTAAAGAAACGGAAGCTCTCACTCTTAAGTGTGCCTCTGCCTTCTCCTCACCCTGCAGTCATGTCACTCACATCTGGATAAAAGTCTTCCTGAAATTCCCATCCATCCATCTAAGCAACTATGAAGAACTTAAAATTGAGGAAGGCTCTGGTAATAAAGGGGCCTATAGAGAAGAAAGGAAATAGAAGAGGGGAAGTGAGTTACATGAAAGCAATGTTGGCAGATATTTGGGCTCAATGGGCAATTTCTAGGGTTCCAAATTCCTGTGTCCCTAAACAAGGACTTGAGCAGGGACCCATAATTACAAAAGATGCAGAGACAGGTTGTTAAACAGTATAACATTTTCAAGGAGCAAGAAGCATACCAAACAGGGGGAAAGATTTGCTAGATCAAACAGTCAATCTGTACTGAGGATGGGAGATTTAGATAATATAATGTGGCTTTAGGGGTTGTTTGCATAGCATGGCCTTTTTCAAACCTGCTCTATATGTTATATGTAATGGAACATAGAAATTTATGACTAATATGCCTTGTCAGTATCTGAAATCTCTATCCAATGGAATGTATTTTAATATTATAATGAATCATATGGCAACTTAGGACACTTTATTATGTCTCTAATGCCCACTTCAGTGGTTCCTGTTAGTTTTGGACAGCCTCTGAAGTGTCCTTGTAAACTGTACAGTTGGCACTGAAATGATCTGTGTGACATAATAAGGAAACTTGATTAAGCACTATTTAGCTGGTGCAGAGTCAAACGTCTGGAGTCTGACACCAGGTCAGTTTATTTTAGATGTATTTAAGTACAGTACAATTTTGGGAAAAAAGTTTCTTGGCAGGGATTATCCCTATGCATACCAATCCCATGTGCATGATAAAACCTAAGGCACGGCTTTATAGAAACTCTTGCAAAGTACTTGTAACTTCCACCATGAAAATGGATCTTATAAGTTAAGAGCCTAGGATCTGGTATGGTCTCTAACCAAGATAGAATTGAGGTCAGCAGACTATGAAGGAGATTTACCATCTCTCCTAAGAATGGGTTCTATTGACTGAGAAACAAAATTAAAGGGCTATGAAGGAAGAGTAACATTGTAATAAACATCCTAAGGGATTTGGGTGCAACCTGGCCATACAGATAGCAAAGCTCTCCATGTTATTAACAACATCCACTCCCAGCTTTCTGGATATACATTTCTTTTCACTGAGAGACAACCCTGTGTGATTAACATTGTTGGCATATCCAGTGCTAATCTATAAGTTCTTGTACCCTCTTCAGGCCTCAGGTGTGTGTGTGTATGTGTGTGTGTGTGTTTTCTAGTCTTCAATTTTGACAACTCTTTTGTTGGTGGTGGTGGTGGTGATTGGTTGGTTTTGTTTTGGTATTGTATGGTACTGTTGTAATCTTTGTGTAAACCTTCCTATCTCACTCTTTTGCCTACTCTCCTGAGTCAAAAGCACAAGGATCTTAAAGTGAGTAACCAGAAAGAAATTCCCAGGACACCCACTTGTATTGAAAACCATCCATAGAAAGGCTAGATGGCGTGTCTTTGTCTTTCATCCTGGCAATAGTCATAAAACTTTCTTGAAGATGGCCTCAGACACATCACTCCTATGTGAGGCAGATCTCACACACACATGACAAAAAAAAATGCTCAAAGGAAATCTACCAAATAAGTGACAGCCCACAAATGAGCATCTACCTGCAGTGTTGCTCTGCAGAGGAGTGTCTGATATGCCAAGGAGGCACTCCACTCTTCAGTTGAGTGTGTGTTAACAACAGCTGATACCTGTCAAGGTATTTCTAAATGCCATTATACTAAGTTCTTCATTCATATGAACACCTTCAATGTCTCAGCAGCCTTAGGAGGTCTGAATGAAGTAGGAATCCGTATATTTTCAGAAGTATCTGCTTGGTAGGTAAATAGTGAAGCAAACATGGAACATAGGCTTTTCAAACTCCAGGGTGCATTCAAATCACCTAGCACACTTCTGACGCAGAAGATATGGGTTTGGGGCCTGAGATTCAGACTTTCTAACAAGCTCCCAGGGGATACTTCGGTCTCATAAGATCCAAGAATCCAGGCCTTTTTAGTTATAGATTCAAGTTATTCCACAAGAGATCTGCTGAAAACCTCCCTGGATGTGTTCTGTAAGGAGACAGATTAACCTTTCTGTTTAAGAGAAGAGATTTGGAAAAGAGGCAGTCTCAGTGAGCCTGCTTCATTGTTTTGTAATATGGCAAACTCTTAGTAGGAAAAATAAAAACTGCCAACATGAGCCATCCCCAGAGGCTTCACCCAAGCCATCTGCATCTCATTAAATACCCACTGGAGTTTAGAACTCAAAATGAGGATATGAGTCAAGAAGACAACAGCGGACACCTTGCAAATGTCAGTATTCTAAGGGACAGAGCACAGCCCCTCATGTCATTCTTGTTGTAAAGTAGGGAAAGCAACATAGAAAGGACTCCTAAGGAGAATGACACAGGAGGTCTGAACTGAAAGACCATGGATGCCCCAGAACTAGCTCAATGAACATAGATGATGGGGACAGGAAGGCACAAGGAAGGGTGTGAGAGAAGACCCAGAAGTGAGTGAGAAATTCAAAACATTGCAGGCACACTAGGGACTGAAGAGATGGCTCAGTTGGTAAAGGGCTTGTCAGGCATGCATGAGAACCTGAGTTTAGCTCCTTAACACCTATGTAAAAGCCATGTAACTCAGTGCATGGTCAGGTGTACAATGGAGAGCTTTAGAAGTTACTGACCAGCCAGTGTGGCTAGACAGTGATCTCCAAGTTCAATGAGAGACCTGGCCTCAAACATAAAGTGCAGAGCAACTGAAGAAGACACTTAACATTAACCACCAGTATATCTAAAGGGGCCCGACTTTATTTTTTCAAGCTTGAGTTTCTTTTTTATTTGTCTTTTCTTAAAAAAAATCTATTTTATAGTTTAGTATAATTTACGCACATTACATCCCGATTGTTCCCCCCCTCACTGATATCTTCCCATTCCCACTCTCCATCCCTCTTCTGTCCTATTCCCCTCCCCTAGACTTCTAACAGAGGAGACCTCCTCTAGCTCCAGGTGACCACAAATTATCAGGTCTCAACAGGATAGCCTGCATCCCCTTCCTCTGTGTGCCCACAGGCCACTCCACCAAGGGGATGTGATCTAATTGCAGGCACCAGAGTCCATGTCAGAGGCAGTTCGCGCTCTCCCCTCCACCCCATCGCACCCTGCCCCCATGTGTAGAATGAACTGCCTATCAGCTACCTCTGTTAGGTTCTGTGCATGTATTGTCCTTGGTTGGTGCATTAGTATACACAGGTACTTGGGTTCCAGATCCACAGGCCTTGATGGTCTCCCTGTGGAACTCCTGACTCCTTTAGGTCATTCTAGCCTCTGTCCCTACTCTCCCATACAACTCTTGGTGCTCCATCCAGAGTCCAGCAGTGAGACCCGGCATCTGTCCCGATCCCCAGCTGGGTGGAGTCTCTCACGGGACATCTATTTTGGACTAATATACACTTATAAATGAGTATATACCATGGCTGTCTTTCTGGGTCTGGGTTGCCTCACTCACAATTATCTTTTCTAGTTCCATCCATTTGCCTGCAAATTTCAATACTTCCTTGTTTTTAATAGCTGAATAGTATTCCATTGTGTAAATTCACCACAATTTCTTTATCCATTCCTCAATTGAGGGACATCTAGATTGTTTTCAGATTCTGTGTGTTTCAAATAAAGCTGTTAAAAGAACATATTTAAGCAAATGTCCAATCTTGCAGCCTTGTCTTTTGTATTTCTACCTGCCTCCTCTCCCAGTCAGCCAGAACCCCTGGTCTCCCTCATCCCATTGACGGTCAATTTGCAATACAATAGCCCAGCTGGTGTTCTCTTCCTGTACTTAATCCCTGGGCCCAAATGGCTCCTCTCCAACTATCACAGATGCTTCTATCAGTTGGGTATCAGAGGTGTCTCAATGGGGCAAAGCTCACCAAGATTATCTGTACCTGGGGCCCAGTCATATTCCTTGCACATTTAGGTATGTACCTTGTATCACGGATATCTCCAAGACTTTACACATAAATGGGTGCTAGATTTTTGTCATCTGATGATCATGTGGTTTTCTTTGTTTGTTTGTTTATATGGTGGATTACATTGATGGATTTCCATATATTGAACCACCCCTATGTGCCAGGTATGAAACCTACTTGGTCATGGTGAATGAAATTTTTGATGTGTTCTTGGATTCAGTTTGTGAGTATTTTGTTGGGTATTTTTGCATCAATGTTCATAAGAGAAATTGGTCTGAAATTCTCTTTCTTTGTTGGGTCTTCGTGTGATTTGGATATCCAGGTGACTATGGCCTCATAGAATGAGTTTGGTAATGTTCTATCCATTTATATGTTGTGGAATAGTTTGAAGAGTATTGGTATTTAGCTCTTCTTTGAAGGGAAAATTCTATGCTGATACCATCTGGCCATTTTTTTTTTATGAATGCTTCTATTTCCGTGGGAGTTATGGGACTATTTATTTGTTTACCTGATCTTGATGCAACTTTGGCAAGTGTAATCTATCAAGAAAATAGTCCATTTCATTTTGATTTTCAGAGTTTATGGTGTATAGACTTTTGAAATAAGACCTAATGATTCTTTGGATTCCCTTGGAGTCTGTAGTTATGTCTACCTTTTCATTTCTGATTTTGTTGACTTCAATAGTGTCTCTCTGCCTTTTAGTTAGTTTTGCAATGAGTTTGTCTATCTTGTTCATTTTTTCAAATAACCAGCTCTTGATTTTGTTGACTCTTTGAATTGTTCCCTTTGTTTCTGATTTATTGATTTCAGCCCTGAGTTTGATTATTTCCAGTCATCTACTTCTCTTGGGTGTGTTTGCTTCTTTTCTAGGGCTTCCAGATGTGCTACCAAGTTGCTTGTATGAGGTGTTTCCAATCTCTTTAAGAAGGCACTTACTGTTATGAACTTTCCTCTTAGCATTGCTTTCATTACATCCCATAAGTTTGGGTATGTTGTACCTTCATTTTCATTCAATGTAATGATGTCCCGAACTTATTTCTTATTTCTTCGGTGACCCAGCTATCATTGAATAGAGTATTGTTCAGTTTCCATGTTTGTGTAGGCTTTTTGTTATTTCTATTGTTGTTGAGATCCAGCTTTAGTCCACAATTCTTTGATAGGATATAAGGAATTATTTCAATCTTATTGTATCTGTTGAGGATTGCCTTGTGATCTTCTGTATGGTAAATTTTAAAGAAAGTTCCATGAGATGTTGAGAAGAAGGTATAATCGTTTGTCTTTGGGTGAAAAGTTCTGTAGGTATTCCTTAAGTCCATTTGATTCATGACATCTGTGAGTGTCATTATTTCTATTTAGCCTCTGTTTTGTTGACCTATCCTTTGGTGAAAGGGTGATGTTGAAGTTTCCCGGCTATTAATGTGTGGAGATCTATGTGTGCTTTAAGCTTTATTAATGTTTCTTTTACAGATGTGGGTACAAATGGGTATAGAAATTTACAAATGGGTATAGATGTTCAGAATTGCAGTGGAATCTTAATTGAACTTTCCTTTGATGAGTGTGAAGTGTCCTTCCTCATCTTGTTTGTTTAATTTTGGTTGAAAGTCTATTTCATTATATATTAGAACGGCTACTCCAGTTTGCTGCTTTTGTCTATTAGCTTGAAAGACCTTCTTCTAGCCCTTTACTCTCAGATAATATCTATCTTTGTGGCTGAGGTATGTTTCTTATATTCATCAGAAAGTTGGGTCCTGTTTACACATCTATTCTGTTAGTCTTTGTCTTTTTATTGGAGAATTGAGTCCATTGATATTGAGAGAGATTAACGACCAGTGACTGTTAGATGCTTTTGTTTTGATGTTGGTGTTGGTAGTATGTTTGTTCGCTTGTCTAATTTTTGTTTTGCTAAAGTGAAGATATCTATTTCCTGTGTTTTCCTGGGTGTGGTTAGCCTCTTTGGGTTGGGGTTTTCCTTTTAGTATCTTCTGTGGCACTGGATTTGTGGATAGGTACTGTTATATTAATTTGTTTTTGTCCTTGATATGTTTTCTTCATCTAAAGTTTTGCTTAGTATAGTCATCTGGACTGATATCTGTGGTCTCTTAGAATTTTCAAGACGTCTGCCCAGGCTTTTTTGGCTTTTACGGTCTCTGTTGAAAAGCTGGGTGTTATTCTGATGGGTCTACCATTGTATGTTATTAGACCATTTTCTCTTGTCACTTTTAATATTTTTTAAATTTGTTCTGTATATTTAATGTTCTTATTATTATGTATCAAGAGGATTTCTTTTCTGGTCTACTCTATTATTATTATGTATCAAGAGGATTTCTTTTCTGGTCTACTCTATTTGGTGTTCTATAGGCTTCTTGTATGATTATAGGCATCTCTTTAAATTGAGGGCATTTTCTTGTGCAATTTTGTTGAAGATATTTTCTGGGCCTTGGAGCTAGGAGTTTTTTCTTTCTTCTATTCCTATTACACTTAGGTTTTGTCTTTTCATGATGCCCTTGATTTTCTTGGATGTTTTGTGTCAAGAACTTTTTAGAATTAACATTTTGAGAGATGCATCAACATATTTGATTGTATCTTTTACACTGATATTCTTTCCTCCATCTCTTCCATTTTGTTGGAAATGCTTACCTTATAGTTCCTGTTTTCTTCTCCAAGTTCTTTCCTTCCAGGATTTCCTCAGTTTGTGGTTTATTTGTTTGTTTATTGTCTCCAAGAGCATCAATCTGTTTGACTGTATCTACTTGTATTTCTTTATAGATTTTATTTATTTCCTCCATCATCATCTTTATAATGATAGATTTGAGATCATTTTCTTGTGTTTTAGTTGTGTTGATTGCTAGGTTCTGGGGATGCCATATTGCTTTGGCTTTCATTGTTTGTGTACTTGTGTTGGATTTTAGCCATCTGGCTGCCTCTGGTATTGTGTGGTAGTTTCTGGCACCCTTCACTGGCTATTGAGAGCAGCTCATAGGTGAGTGGCTAGAGGCTGAGTCCCAGTACCTGTGGGGATCAGGACCACCCGTTTGTGGATGAACTGGGTGACTTCAGGTCAGACCCAGAAACTTTCTGTGGAGCAGCCAGTGACCTGAGCTCTTATCCAACTGTGTTCCACACTGTGGTGTTTCCTCTGGGCTAGGAGACTCAGTCACTGTGTTTTGTGGCCCACAGTTCAGTGTGAGACACACTGAGCACAGATGTCAAGTCGGATGCCTTGTGGTGACTTATGTGAAAAAGTATCATCATGACTGGGGTGTGACTCATTTGGTGAAATGTTTGCTTACCGTGTACACAGCCCAGGTGTCATCCTCAGTACTGCATTAAGTTGTGCATGGTGCAACCTGTGCTATATGTCTATAATCCCAGCACTCAGGAGATAGAGGCAGAAGGATCCCAAGCTTAAAGGTAAGACTGAAGCCTGCCCATAGATTAAGATGTTTCCAGAAAGACTACTGAAGAGAAAAGACCCACTGTGAATGTGGTTGGAACCATCCTATGGGCTAAGGTCCCAGACTGAATTAAAATGAGAAAACCACTAAAATTGAAACAGCAGCATTCATCTCTCTGCTTACTGATAGCAGACACAGAGTAACCACCTCACACTCTGTCAACACACTTCAAAAAGCATTCCCTTCAAATGAGAAGCCAAAAAAAACCCTCTTTATTTCTCAAACTGTGTCTTGTCAAATATTTGGTTCTGACTATGTTTGGACATACACTGATCAATGTATTAGATCATATGTTGATCTCAGCTGGCATAGCAGAGATGCTGTGTCAGAGAACAAAACAAATTAAAAAAACATAAAACAAAAGTTTAAAAATAACCCACATAGCTAGTGAAGGATGAAAAGCTGCCAGTGAAAAATAAAACACAGAAGGTGGTGCTAAAGGACTACTCCCCCTCAAAAAAGTAAAATCATGACTCATAAGGATATAAAATGAACACGTGCTACAGATTTTATTTTACTCATAAAGAAGGAGCCAGGCAGATGTTACATCTGATTCAAGGGAGAAGCTGAAAAACAGACACATTTATAGCTCAGGAATATTGAAATGAATGTGCAAATGAAAGCAAATCTAGCTTTCTTCCACAGCAGGGGACACAGCTCAATTGCACCTCTAAGAGGCAGGACAAACTTAGCACATCTATACATAAGAATTATTTTGCATCCTGTCAGTTACATACAATTACAGAGTTGTAAGAAAGCTTCTATGGAATTAGACCACCCAGAGGGCATCCTCTACACGCTGCATGGATTCCCACAGAGAACAAAGTTTCCCTTGCAGCTAAATGAATCTAAGATGTTTTGCCCTCCAGGGTGGTATGCCCTGCCCTGTGGAATGCTATAGGAAGAGAATGCTAAGAGACCAAGGGAGAAAAGAGAAACCAATTGCATCACATTTGCCTAGTGAACTCCTCAGACAGAGGAGGATACATCCTTTTCTGTCAATGATAAAGTGCCCAGACTCAATGGCTTTCATTTTGGAATGAGAACGCCTTGAGTCTTTCCCTGTGCTGAGTCCCACTTGACATTTATTGGGCACCAGTATGCTACAAGCCAGTTTTGCCTGAAAGGGACCTCCAGTGTACCTGCTAAGAATTTGAAGTGAATTTTCTTTTATGAGAAAAGGAGAGATCACCAGTGTGATCACTTTCTCTGCCAAACAACAATGTTCCTCTTCCAAACGATTCAGTATAGGAATTGCTTTCCAAACCAAGGTCCACAGAAGAGGAAGTGTGAAGGGCTGGTTCCCTTTGTCAACTTGTAAGAGGAGTTACATGGATTTATTTTTAACAGGGCAAGAGTCTAGGGGTGTGTGTGTGTGTGTGTGTGTATGTGTGTGTGTGTGTGTGTGTGTGTAGGGGGGATGATGACTCAGTGTGTCAGAGTTCTCGCTGTACAAGCATGAGGACCTGAGTTCAGATCCAGCAACCACATAGCAAGCCAGGCCTGATCTCATGTGCACCTGTAACCCGACTGCCATGGCAAGAGTGAGGGCCATGGAGGTAGGAACTTGTTGACTGCAAAGCTAGACAAAACCAAAAAGAGTTCAGCTCCAAGTTCAGTGTGAGGCCCTGGCTCAGATTCATAAGCTGAGTGGTAAAGAAGACATCTGATCTACCTGGCCTTTACTGTGCACAAATAAGTACATGCACAGACATACATATGCACACATGTATATGCACATGTAACACACACAAGATAGTTTGGCTTATGTCTCACATGGATTCCACTGACTCAAAGTTGAGGTTCCTCTGAATATTTTAGGTCATATGACTCCTAGACAAAAGCTACCATTTTGATAGTACATACTGATATTTGTGAGCAAGCAGTACGGTAAACTATTATTAATTAACTATAAAGTAAGGATCTGTAGAGATTCTGGGTTTCTTAGTCTCTGCACCTGCCTCCTACTTACAATAAGTGACATCTGACCCTCTTGTACAAGCACAGTTAAGAGAGGCTTGAGGTCTTCCGGGTTGCCATGAGTGGTTCTGAGCGATGACTCTGGTCCCACAGACCCAAGTTGTACAGCGACCAGAGTCCAAGGTCTATAAATAAGCCTCACCTTGCTCTGGCCTGTCCCCTCCTTTGAGCCAAGTACAGAGATTAGAACCCTGCTCATTGATGATGCCCTGCTCTGAAGGCAGCTGCCAATCTTGCTGGACTTTGATTTCACCTCTCCCCTTCTTTTCCACCTCTCTCCATCCTATACTCTTCCAGCCCCTGACCTCTGGGCTAGTTCTAGCCACTTACCCCATCCTTGATCCCTCCAAGACTCTGGCCTGCATTCGCTGCACACCTCAGTGGGTCTGTATGGGACAACACACCACATTTCAGCCCAATTCCAGCTGCTGGCTGCCAGGGTGGCCTTGTCCAACCTGCTTCTCTGTACTTAGTTAACTAAACTATGCCTGTCTTCACTGGCAAAATCCAGTTTGTCCTGGGTTGTGTAGTACTGTCTACATTTCTAACAAAACTCAGGTCTTCCTCTTCCATAGATTCAAATACTATGGAAAGGAAACATCAAGAGACATCAAAACCTTTGATCCACTCTTGTTTATCCTTTATTCAGGCCTCTCTGGCAATCAGAACTTTTATTCACCAGAAATCTTGTGTTTCTACTTCTTCTAGTCTAAGAAGCAGTTATCTACCATGTACCTCTAATAGCAAATAGGCTGCTAAATTGACATTTAAACCTGTGCTTTATAAAAATGTATTGTTCTGAAAAACGAATTTTGGAATTAATTCCTAATATTACCTCCTCTGGTATTAAAATCGTTTTCTCAGTCAAGAGTGATAATGCATGCTTCAACACTGGGTAGGCATAGGCAGGTGGGTCTCACCCTGACATATGTAGTGAATTATAGGATAGCTAGGGCTACACTGTGAATCTGACTAAAAAACACATCATTATGAAAGAAGGAAGATGGATGGATGGATAGATAGATAAGTGATTGATAGATAGATAGATAGATAGATAGATAGATAGATAGATAGATAGATAGACATAAATTTAGATAGATGTGTTTATACATGTGGATTTGTATACTTACTGGCTGCTTACTGAACTAAATTTTATTTATCTTGTCTTGGCTCTGCTTGCATAATAATAATAGACTGTGCTTCCTTTATACTTTGTTGTGCATGGCATCTTTTTAAGCGATGTCTATTCACTCCCATTCAATACACCTAACAGTTCTATAAAATTGGCATCAGACTAGACTTAACTATTGAAAGAGACAAAGTAGTTGATCCAGCCTCACAGTTAGTAGTGAGCAGAATGAGGTTTGAACTCACATTTGCTGCCTCTGGGTTGTCTAAATTTCGTCACCGTTGAACCTCAGTCCCAGGCACACAGAGGACCTTTGGCACTTGTGTGTCAAGTAATTGAATCCTCAGCCCCACCTTGTTTAGGATTAAACACTAACTAACACAGGTCTCATAAAGATCTTATATTAGCCTCTGTGCTTTGACTTGAAGAAGCTGTTAATGGTTCATTTAAGATAACATCCACATTAGACATTAGAAATAACCAGTATGAGGGAGATCCACACCTAGCACGCATCTTTTCATTTAATTAAACTACATCATGAATATTAACTGTTACTTGATCAACTGTGGTGACTCAATCTTTTTTAGCTTAGAGGCAGAATATGTGTGTGTGTAATGAAATTGAAGAAAAGAACTTCTTCTTTTAAAGCAACTGAGGGAAAATTGAAAAGAGAAAAAAATCCAAGGGGAAATGCAATAATTTGTAGAATCTTGACCTGGAAGTGATTAAATAAAAATTTTCCTCAAGTGCTAAAAGTGACCTCCCATCAGCTACAAAGATAGTGCAGAAGGTAAAAGCACTTGCTACCAAACTTGGTGACCTGAGTTCAAACCTTGGGACCCACACAGTGAAAGGAAGTGACTGACTTCCACAAGATGTCCTGATGGAAGATACCTAATGGAGACCTATTACACCCTTTTGATAACTACAGAAGCAAACAGAAGGGAGTTATTCCCAAAAACAAGAAAAAGTTATTCTTACCCAAATATCTTGAGTAAACCAATACAGGAGAATCAATCAAACAAAAATTCCCTAGACCGGGAGGAGAAACAACCTCCAGGTCTCAACTTTTTTTGTTGATACTATTGAAGACCGAAGCCAACTGATTCGTGAAAAGGAATTGAGGTTTACAGTGGAATTTGTTTCATGGATCATCACATGTACTATAAACCTATAAATTGTCACTGCCAAAGAATGTGGTTTTAGTCACTTCCAGATTACTTGTTTATAGAAGAGCTAGAGCTAGCGCAAATCCCTCCAGGTGTTTATCCAACTTGAGAAACCACATGAGGGACTTTAGGGTTCTCTAGCCAAGGCCCTGGGATGGAATGGAAAAACCAGCTCAGCTTATTTCTCCCTGAGTGTAAGACAAAGGCATAGTCCAAGGAGAAAGGTCACCTGAAGTGAAATCACTGAGCAGCCAGGACACAAATCAGAGAGGAGAGTCATTTGTTGTCTGTCGCCCTTCCCTCCTCTGATTCCTGTGTCCAATCAATCAGCATGTACTTTCCTTCTCCCATAATGAGAGAACTTGGCTCTCCACCCTCTCTTCTCCGTTGCTCTGTGTTTGCAACAAATACTTAACAGCTCCTTTCTTTAGATTCCCTCACATCAGTTATCCCTTCAGCAGCTAGGGTGACCCTTTAAACCTATGCTCACTCCTTCGCATGGCCTTGTGTGACACTTCTAACAGGAGAGCTCTGAAACGGACAGCCACGTGGCTCCTTCTTGTACCTATCAGCCATTTTCCTTTTCGTTTCCTCAAACAGGACAGTCCCTGAGAGACTTCTAAGAGGAATTTTCCTCTCTTCTCCTTTCCTTTTCTCTTTATTAATTTTTCTTCCTTCTCTGCTTTCTTCCATTATCTATGCTGCTCTCATTTTGTTGTTTTGTTTTATTTTTTTAAATAAGGAATTGCTCAAGACTGCCCTCAGACTCACTGTGCAGCCCAGGCTGGCCTCAAACTCATGCCTATGATCCTGCTTCAAAACTTCTAAGAGTTAGGATGATGACAAGTATGAACCATTAGGCCTGGAATTTTGGAATCTTTCCTTTTTTCTTTTCAGCATATCTCACCTCAAAATCCCTTTATTTAAAATAGCCATTTCCAACTATCCATTTTTAAAATGGGTTTTCATTTAATTTCTTCAAACTATTTATCATAACTTCAAATGCCTGTATTATAAACGCACAAGAATGTGTGCGTATACATGTATGCCCTTACATATGTTTTAAATGTCTGTCCTCTTAAAGTGTAAGTTCTAAGAGGGGGCAAAAATTATGGTTTATTGGTTTGGGATTTTGTTTGTTTGGCTTTTTGGTTTATTATTGTTGATGCTATTGTTGTTGTTTTTGTTGTTGTTATATTATTATTATTATTATTATTATTATTATTATTATTATTATTATTATTACTAGTTTTATTTTGTCTTGCTTTGGATTTTTGAGATAGGATGTCTGTCTGTAACCCTGGCCTGCCTAAAACTCATCAGATGAGACTCAATCTTACAGATATCAAATAGGTCCTAGCAGTAGCCAAAGGAAAGGAATGATAATATTTAACCAGCTGACAATATATGCAGGAAATAACCAGACATAAATTCAGGAAATATTTCCAATGCAAGAATTAGGCCCACAGATATGCTAACAAATATTTTCTTCTAAGAAACCTCAGCAAATGGGAAAGTCCTTCCCGAAGTCCCCAGGTGTCTTGTGTTTCAGAAGCTGTAATTCCTCTCTTCGCACCACAGGAAAATGCGTGGTCTCAAGGGAAAGAAGCCAATTAAGCAGTTGCTTAAGGGTGAAGCCAAAATAATTCAGGACATTTTAATGGAGCCACTGGCTGCTTTTCTTGAAATCTAATAAGGATGTCACTGGAATGGAAACTCAACAGATGGTACCAGTGTCAGGCATAGAATGGAAAGACACACACCTTCTTTCAATTCAGCAGGCCAAGGCTAGGGAGGACACTGCCATCTGATGCTTTAGGGGCAGGCTAAACAGCATCCCTAAGGTCACAGGCAGGCTAGATAAACTGTGTGTACCTGAGGTGCTGTCCCCACACATCTTAATCCAGAGCCTTGGATCTCTTTCACATAATGGAGTTTCACAAGGCAGAGGGGCATTGGCCCATTTCTACTTGGTGGGATATTTTCTATCCACAGTGTTCACTATCGACTGACTTATAGAAAATCCAGCGCTGCCAAGGCTCGTGTGTGTGTGTGTGTGTGTGTGTGTGTGTGTGTGTGTGTAAGAGATAGGACCTATTCAGAATGTGGCATAATAAAAAGCAGCATAAAACTTTTAAAAATGCTCTGATGAGATGTAAAGAAAAATTAAAAATTTAAGCCTCTTAAAATGGAAATGTTGCCAGCATGCCTTGTAACGTGAAGACTCTTGCTCATTAAAAGAAAGGAAAAAAGAGGGAGCTGAGTGCTGTGAGATGAACCACAACCATATGAAGAGTCCTGAGACACAGTCAGATTTCTAAAGTTCAGCTCCAGCTACAGCCGTGGACTCTCCATTCTCACGGCGGCAAGCCTGAGGACACTGTCCTATTGAGGGCCCAGGATTGTCATAAGGTGATTCTGAGACTATCACGGTAATGACTCTAAACAGGTCTTGAAAGATTTCTACAAATGCCTGCTGCACTTAATTTAATCAATTAGGTTTCAACACAAAATGGGGAACAAGAACTACTTACACTAGAGGCAGGGCAACTGTGTAGCAAAAGGCACATATTCCCTTCTCTCACTAGAGTGAGTTGGAAACCCTGGATTGCAGCGTCCCCTTCCCTGGCTGGCTAGCACGTGTCTCACCAAGCCAGAGTAAGTACATTATTGTGTGTTTCTAATCGTTGACATGCTCCTGGCACCACACTCGGACATTCCATAGCATGGGTATCCCTTCCGCCATCATGCGTCAGATCACTGACTGTTTGAGGGCGGAGCCTACGGCATCATCTGATGGAGCCGACGCCCTTCAGCATTGCTTTATCTTGGCCTCTGTTATGCTCTATGCATTCATATCCTTAAGTCAACCAGCCTAGTACTGGACATAGAAAGCTTTGCTCACATTTTCACCTAATTTGATAAAATTGTATAAATTTGCTGCAACATTTGGAGACTCTTAGCACAGCAGCTAAAAAGAAATCTTTTTTTTTTTCCATCCTTCTTTTTTATTATTTCACAATAAGAAAGCAAAAACGTTGCTTCTGAGGTGAGCAGAAATTTCCGTGGCTTTTTTTTTCCCCTCAACGTTTGGTAAGTGGTGTTTCCTGGCAAATATTACACTCTGATGTGATGAAAGAAATGTGAAGCTGTATAGGACCGTGTGGAGACAAACATTTGTTATTATGATTCTAAACAGATCGAAGGGGCCTTCCGGCACCTCTAACCCAGGTGACCTGCAGCTTCTCACATGGTTAAGGCATATACAAACAGAGATATCTCAGTTACGCTGTGCTTTAAGTTTGACCCACTCACTCAATATATATATGACTTCAAAATTCCGATTACTTTACAAATAAGTAAATCTATGAAAATCAGAAATCATGAAACCGATGGCTCTGTGTGGTATTCTTCTTTAATGTGTCTCAATTAATTTAAGCTTTTAAGATAGGAAAGTTGGAAATACATTCAATTGGTCATCAGTGACGTGCAAAGAGAAAAGGCCAAATATCTTGGATAAATTTTACATTGTGATTTATTAGCTTTTTTAAAAAACTGGTTAATAATGTTTAAAAGTTGAGTAGTTGATAGACAGTAGATCCTGTCTTAAGTATTTTTCATGTAGTGATTCAGAGTTTGAACTTGTTACTTACCCAGTTTATGAATGAGAAAACTAAGGTATAAAATATGTGGGAATTTGCTGGAAGCCCCATACCAAATAGCAGAGTGTAGCCTGACACTGTAGTCTAAAATCTACATTGCTTCATATTTGGTAATAGTCATTAAAGAGTTTGTAGAATTATTGCATTGTATGGAGTGCTGTTAATATGATTTTCTTTTGTGTTATTTTATTTTCATGCATGTGTGCATGTGTCTATGTGAGTATTGCAAGGCCAGAAGAGAGTCTGGGAGATACACTTACAGGGACTTGTCAACCCTTGACACTGGAGAAGAGAGTCTGGGAGATACACTTACAGGGACTTATCAACCCTTGACACTGGAGAAGAGGGTCCTGGAAATGATACACTTACAGGGACCTGTCAACCCCTTGATACTGGAGTTACAGGCATGTGAGATGCCCAGTGTAGGTGCTGGGATCTGAATTCTGGTCTTCATGATGGATTGCTGAGTGCTCTTAACCACTCAGCCATCTCTCTGCTTTTAGTTTTATTTTTGAGATAAAATCCCACACATCCTAGGCTGACCTTAGATTCCCTATGTATCTGAGGATGACCTAGAACTTCTGACACTCTAGCCTCTGCCTCCCAAGTACTAATATTACACATGTGTGTACCACCTTGCCCAGTTATGGAGTACTGGGAATCAAATCCAGGGTTTCAAATATGCTAGGAAGGCACTGTACCTGCTAGGTTATACCCCAGCCCAAATTAAGGGGATTTATTTTATTTTCATTTCTACTAAGCTGTACTCCCAGCCAAAATTACTGAAGGTTTTTTACTTCATTTTATTTATGTTTATTGGTGTTGTCTGTCTGTGTACATGTGTGTGGTGCCTACCAACACCCTGGAATTAGGATAACTGGAAATTGTGAGCTACCCAACGTGGCTACTGGGAACTGAACATGAGTCCTCTACAAGAACAGCATGTGCTTTCAACAACTGAGCCCTCTCTTGTGTCTCCAACCCCATGAGCTTTAGTAATGCAAATAACCAGAGTAGGAATATGGCATCAATGAAGTCACCCGGCTTCTCAGAGATGTGCAGCATAAAACGAAGCCTTGCTCTAGAAGAAGCTTGACTTTTGCCCTCTGCATATGTCGAGAGATAATGCTTTTGGGAGTGATATATGCTTAGGGTGAGCCCCACCAAACAGAATTAACCGCTGAGATTGGGGGCTTTGAGTCACTAAAGCATTTATGAGAACTGGAGACTGACGTCCACAGTGTAATGAATCAGCCATGCCTGTATAATAGAGCCCCAATAAAAATCTGGATAGCAAAACTTCACACATGACTTCCTGGTTCTCAGGTGCCAATGCTGAGAAGGCAATCCATTGTGACGTCACAGGACAGCAGCTCTGAACCTTTGGGAGTCCAACAACCCTTTCCTAGGAGTCATATATCAGTTAGCCTGTATATCAGATACTTACATTACAATACATAAGAGTAGCAAAATTATAGTTATGAAGTGGCAATAAAAGTAAATTTATGTTTGTGGTTCACCTCAACACGCAGAACTGTATTAAAGGGCTGCAGCATTAGAAATGGACAGAACATTCTCCACAGTAGAGTGGAGAGTGGGATATTACTTTCTCACATACTCTGGTGCCTCACCTTTGACCATGTCCCCTGGAGGGGGAGACCTGGTGGCACTCAGAGGAAGGACAGCAGGCTACCAAGAAGAGACTTGATACCCTATGAGCATATACAGGGGGAGGAAATCCCCCTCAGGAACAGTCATAGGGGAGGGGAATAAGGGGAAAATGGGAGGGAGGGAAGAATGGGAGGAACAAGGGATGGGATAACCATTGAGATGTAACAAGAATAAATTAATAAAGGAAAAAATAAAAAAATTTTAAAAATTAAAAAAAAAAAGAAATGTTCAGGACCACTGCTGTAGAAAAGGAAATTCTGCATTTGGTTCCTTCCTGGGCTTTATCACTGCGTCAGGCTTACAGGACAGACCTATGATTGGTCCTAAGCCACATGAGATATATATCGCTGAGTTTACAAAGGGAAAATCCCCTCAGCTCTGTATTGTGCTTTAGACTTGTATGCAGGAATTTTCTCCTTGTAAACTGGTATTATAGTTATTATTTATGTTTTTGGCAATGCCAAATGTGGAACCACAGTCTTTATGCATGCTAAGCTCAAATTCTACCACTGAGCTGACAGCCTGATGCCACCAGCCTGACAGCAGGGCCTGGTTTGGTTTGGTTTTCCAGGAAGACTTTACCATCTGTAGCTTCTTAAGTATTGCTTACAGAAATTGAATAATAGCTACAGTCCCAGACACTTATTTATCCTGGAATCCAGTCTATGCTCTTGCTGATGAATGGGGATTTCGCTTACTCTGTGGATTTAAGGTTCAAGTGCCATGTGTGGTCTTCCCACCCACATAATAGCCCTCACCACCTCCTTTTACAGCACGGCTTCCTGGCCCCTGTTCTTTGCTCTCCATGGAGTTCCTTTTCATAGAAATGATGGTGATGGTATCAGCCACTCATCAGGGAGTCTGG
Organism: Acomys minous; assembly: GCF_964271855.1. Classification (NCBI taxonomy): domain Eukaryota; kingdom Metazoa; phylum Chordata; class Mammalia; order Rodentia; family Muridae; genus Acomys; species Acomys minous. The sequence goes on from NC_140483.1 coordinate 81,171,755, forward strand.
CTGAAACTCTGACTAGGATGCCAATCTGTAGTACTCTTGTAGGGGAGAAATATTCAGAGCAGATGTTTACAGGCCTTGGGTTAGGTGAGGTGTGGGGGGAGGATGAGTAGGAGGAATAGCACACCAATAACAATTTACCACATATGTCATGTCTACCCAGAACCTCAGAATGTGACTTCATTAGGAAATAGGGTCTTTGTAGGTTCGAGATAAAGTCATTTTGGATTTGAGTGGGTCCTAAGTCCAATAAAAGTGTCCTTTTTTTTTTTACTTTAAAGTAGTAATTTATTGATTTAAAATTCCTTTTTACTCAGAATAATAACACTATAATTTTTAGGAGAAACAATTTAGTAAAATATGCTTTTACATTAAAAATTTTTATATAGTATTTAAAGATATTGCTGGATACAAACATTTGAACATTTGTTTTGTTTATTGTTTTAAAGAGATGGTAAATATACCTAGAGACACAGAGGGAGAAGCCATGTGTTAAGGAGACTGTGACAGGAACCAGGCAGGTGCTGCCCCCACACAGTAAGGAGTGCCGGTAACCAGCAGAAGCCAGGGAGAGAAGGGATTTGTTCTTTCTGACAGCCTACAGACACTCATCCGTGGTGTCTCACTGCTGATGTTCTGGGCTTCCCCAGGCCTGAAGTTTGTTACATCAATCCTGGGAAAGCAATAGGAGCAACTCCATGTCCCCTCACTTACAGCTGGATCACAACATAGACACCTCTTCTTCAACTTGCTCTTTTCTCCTAGAAAGGAAACATTTCAGGCCAGAGAAGAGTTCTTCCTTGTTTCCACTTTGTAGCATGTGGATCACAGTCAGAGTCCAAGAGCAAAGAGAGCAAAAGAAACGGAGGCTGCTGACCCAGAGAGTAAAACATCCCATTGTGACAAGAGTAGCAGAATGGGCTGGAAAGATGGCAGAGGCCAAGAAGCACTTGCCCACCCACATCATGGGGCTCACAACTGCCTGTAACTCCAGTTACAGAGGATCTCATGCCCTCCTCTAGAACCTGCACTCAGGAGCACGTATGCATGCACAATGAAAAAATGAGTTTTTTCAAGACTCATTTATAGTTTATGCAGTATTCTGCCCACATGTGTGCCTGCACACCAGAAGAGGGCACAAGATCTCATTATATATGGTTGTGAGCCACCGTATGGTTGCTGGGAACTGAACTCAGGATCTTTGGAAGAACAGACAGTGCTCTTAACCTCTGAACCATCTCTCCTGCCCTAAAAATAAGTCTTAAAAAATAAAAGAGTATCAGAAGGGTCTCCTCACAGCTGGTTGACTTGTGGCCTTGAATGAGGAGGTGCAACTGACATTCTTGAGACTTCAATGGCCTCAAGATGGTCTGATTGTCCACTAGATTGTTGGGGCTCCTTAACTAGAAAGGATTAGTTAGCAAACCATAGCCTTGAGACAAAAGAAAGACAATACGGGAAAATGTGAAGACCACTGTGAACCCTGAGCTCCTTGCAAGGACAAATACTTAGACTTTGAATCCACACATTATCAAGGGTTTTGACTGTTGCATAATATTGTGTCTGAAACTGCCTACTTTGCAGTGTAGATAAATATGGCCCAGGAATCCAGACAAAAGACATTCCTTTTAAATGCAAAAGTTCTGTTACCTTGATAGAGCCAATCACTCCTCACTAGTCAGTTCAGCCTCTGAATCTCGGAAAGGGAAAAAAAATGTGTTTCCTTGTCACTTCTGCTCACCCATATGAACATGCAGCGCTTTTTTCAGAAAATTCTCCTGCAAGCCACAGTGACAGAGCTCTGGGTTTCAAAGAGCAATGCTTCCTAGCCTGGAAACTGTTCCCCACAGCATGATGTATTATTTTTTTTTTACCGTCTCACCTTGCATATACTCAACTCAAGGTTACAGAAAGATGTAATTATAAAATATAATCTTCCGATCTTTAGATTGCTTATCAAGGCCGAGAGTCTTGGAGGGGAAAAACCCTCACTGGCTGTTTGCAACTTAGGCAGCTTAGCTTGGACTCATTAGCAATTGGGAGGCAAACAAGGTTACTAAGAGTTCACTTAGGTGCTGGGTCATGGTAAAGTCTTTCTCCTGCCTGGTCCAAGACCTTTAGCCCTTGGTGGCTTCTTGCATCACCACACCACGACTCCCTTTTCACCTAAATCCCTCTATCCACAGCAACTGGTAAGCTAAACAGTTGTTTTATTTATATTCTTTTGCAGCTTAACTAGTTCATGTCCATTTATATACTGTACCTAAAGTATGGTCTGAAGCCATCAACATATTATTTTTTAATTTTATTTTATTAATTTATTCATATTACATCTCAATGGTTATCCTCTCCTTTGTATCCTCCCATTCCTCCCTCCCTCTCATTTTTCCCCTACTCCCCTCCCCTATGACAGTGACTGAGGGGTACCTCCTCCCCCTGTATATGCTCATAGGGTATCAAGTCTCTCTTCCTCTGAGTGCCACCAGGTCTTTATACATATCTTTTCCTATCTTTTTGAGTTAAAATCACCAATAAGAACCTGCTTAAGAATATTGGTATGAAGCTGAGCAAGATCGCCACATGTCTTTATTCCCAGCACTCAGGTAGGCAGAAGCAGGTAGAGCTCTGTGAGTTCGAGGCCAGTCTGGTCTACAAAGAGAGTCCAGGACAGGCAGGGTGACACAGAGAAACCCTGTCTCAGAAAACATATCCCAGCCCTCAGGAGTCAGAGGAAGGTGATTTGTAAGCTGGAAGACAGCCTGGGCAACTTCTAGGGTTACATACAGAGACTCTGTCTTTACTTTAAAAAAGAAGAAGAAGAAGAAGAAGAAGAAGAAGAAGAAGAAGAAGAAGAAGAAGAAGAAGAAGAAGGTTAATGTTGACAAATGTCTCCTAGTAGCCTATGCAAACCTGAAGACTAGGAAACAATATTCATGACTTGGGGGGGGGGCAGGCAGGGAGCTCTCACTATATAGTCTAGGCCAGCTTCTAAGTATTAATTCTGCTTCAGCTTTCTGAGTATTAGATAGCAGAGATGTGAAATAGGCCCCTTAGGGACAAAATTCATATTAACACATCTTTAAGAGTGATACTTCCTTTGGTTATAGATGAATATATTTTAGGAAAGAAGCTAAACACTCCAGGAACGGTTGATACTACCATATTTCTGACATAAATTAAGCATGTCCAGAAGTTTTTCTTTCTGCTATGATTCCTCCTTGGACTGTGATCTGGAACTGAATAGTATATACTTTACGTTAAGCATGCTTGGGAATGTGCCCACCTCCATATAAATAAATATAGCCTTTCATGCAAAATCCTGAGGGCTGTTTATTCTCCGACCATATTGCTTTGAAAATGATTTCCCAGGATCTCCCAGCAAGCAGCAGGTAACACATCTTTCTCCTTGGCTGTCCTTGTTTCTTGGCTGTCCTTGTTTCAGGTTTGGACTCATGCGTGTGGCACAACACCCAACATAAATGAAGGGGTTTTTTTTGTTTTTGTTTTTGTTTTTTTTGTTTTGTTTTAGAAAAGGCATTTCTTTGAAGAGTTCAACTAATGTTTGGAAGTTAAAAAAAAAAAAAACACACAGGCTAAACCAAGAGAAAAACATTAAAATAAATGATAGAACAAAATCATGTGATAGAAAAAAAATACAGTGAGTAAAAACAACCAGTAATTCAAGGTGAGGATAAGGAAAGAGAGAAAGTCTTCATGGTGAGGAGTGGAAGGGGTGGGAATTTGGAATGGAAAATACCAATTACAACTATAGTGGACTGTCCCTATAGTTTATTGTTTTAGGCTTGCTCTTCAAGTCTTTTGGTAAGTATAGATATTTTTGATTTGGGGAGTGTTTATTTGTTTTGTTGTTTGCTGCTGCTGTTTGAGACAAGATCTCTCTGTGTGGCTCAAGCTGTCTCAGCCTCCCTAAACCAAGACTGCAGACGTGCTAACTACTACATCTGGGTTTTGTGGACACAGTTATCGACTAAATGACGACACCCACGCAAACCACGCGACTGGGGCACGAGAAGCCTTGACAGCAGGCTGCGAGCCTAGCCAGTTCTCCCAGGCCTCTCAAAGTGTGCCGCTCGGGTGAAATTCAGAAGCAGCACATTTTTGGTGCAGTTCAAACCTCATTGCAGTTCAGAACTGAACCCAACTTACACAGACTCCTGTGGTTGTCTGGTCGAGACTCCAACATAGGTCATTTAGCAGCCAGCAGCGCCTGCCTGGTGACTAACTCGCTGGTGCTCTGAGAATTAGGTTGGAAGGTATAAATGAATGTCACTCTCTGAACTTCAGGAACACAGCGCACAAAATATGAATCGCTAGCTAAAGATGCTGTGGGCTGCAGTATTTGTCCTGGTCCCAGGGGAGAAAGCAGTGATATATCGAAAAGCAGGGTGTTTCAGAGAGAGCATTACCACCGTGAATTACAACGGGGACACAAATGAGAAAACAGTGAAAGTGACCTTGAGTCCTGTGGCTTAAACTCATTCCCTGTCAGGCTGATAAAGACCGCTGTGGCTTGCGTTACATTGTTCTGTTTAACGGAAAACATTAACAACTTGGTTGTACTTTGAAATCCACGAAGGCATGAGAGTAATGAAGGGGCCAAGAAAAGAGTTAAGTGAATCCTTGCTGGAGACTGTTTTCTTTTCTCTCTCTCTCTCTCTCTCTCTCTCTCTCTCTCTCTCTCTCTCTCTCTCTCTCTCTCTCTCTCTCTCTCTCTCTCTCGTATTTCAGCCCTGGCATTTATCAAATATAAGTCAAAAAAATTTCATCGAAGGGTATTTTTTAAATCCTAGAGCTGTTTCCATTCCTCCAAGGTTGGTAGTTTTAATGCAATGCACTTGAAAAGCTGTCTGCTGAAATGGAAGGTTAAAGGTCGCATCTCCAGACAAGTGACAATGCCTTCCATCCTTAGGCAGTGTGGAGAGGGAGACCACTTTTGCTCAAGGAGGTGGTACTCTTCTACAAACAGAAAGCAGAGAACAAAAATGCTCAGGAAATTACCAAGGTCATGACACAAATAAGTGTTAAATTAACACTCATCACCAGTTTCTTCTAAGGCAGAGCTTAGACACTGTCCAGGAGAGTCTGAGCACAGCTGCCCCTGACCAACAGTGCGAGTGTTCCACACGTGTAAGGAGAAAGTTTGCACACTACTACAACTGTCTCTGACATCAGGCTGAGTCGGCCTGGCCCAAACCTCTCCACCCAGACCTTAAATTTGACCCATGAATTTTTACTTGTTCTGGTTTGAAAGTGGGAAAATGAGCAGAACCCAATGAAATTTCACAAGCAATTTCACAGTGGCTCCTGTGGTTTGCCATGTGCCTCAGAAGACAGCCTCTTCCCTGATCTCTACTGCATGGAGTTCAGTTGTCATACTGAGCGTCTGAGAGGAGCTTGGACAAGGCAAGCAGGTAGTGATCCTTCTGTCACAGTGATGCCACGCTGGAGATAAGGAACTTGAAAGTAGAAAAAGTACTTTGGCTTCAGAGATTTCAACCTCACACTCGCTTGGACCCACAGCTTTGAAGACACACATCACTGTCAGGAGTGTATGGGGAAGTAATGCAACTTTCACTGTGGCTGTTGGGATGAGAAAGGGAGAAAGAAAGGGACCTCTTCAAAAGTAATCTCCACCAACCTCCTTTCTTTCCAGCAGGTCCACCTCTGAACATCTCCACCAGGTCTCAAAAGGAACATTAGGTTGAACAAAATCTGCCTATGCCTTTAAGGGATACTTACGATCCAAACAAGAACAGTAGTCAACCAGTAACTAGGATGGTTCAAAATTAATTCTCATCCCGGCACGGTGTCATAGGCCTGGAATCCCAGCGCCCAGGGAGGCAGAGGCATGTGGATCTCTGTGAGTTCAAAGCCAGCTTGGTCTACAAAGCAAGTCCAGAGCAGCCAAGGCTACACAGAGAAAGTCTGTCTTGGGAAAAAAAATAATTAATTAATTCTCCTCCCTCCCATTCAGGTCATCTCTTTCTTCTTTCAGGGGAATGCAAATTACGGTGTCCAGTCAAGCTGGGAGTAACCACTGTTGGTGTTGTTAGTAATCAGGCAACAATACAATCACCCCTGAAGGTCCTGATGATGGCAGAAAAACAGGCTACAGGACACCCCCCCCCACTGGCAGAACTCAAGCCACCTAAGTCACCTCTGCACCTTCTGTGCATGCCCTCGATAGTTTATAAAGGGAATTCCTCCCATTTCTCTCTCTTTCTCCACGTGTGTCTCTGGAGATGGTCTCTGTATTCCCCTATTAAACCTCTAAGTGGATCTGTGGCGTGGCGTGCTTCCATCCCTCCGAACAGCTTTTAACAGGTGTTGGCTGGTGGAGAATGAACACTTGCCCAGTGTGGCTCCACTTTCACTGAGAATGTTAAGGCGCACTTGTCATGGTTCTGATATGAAAGTGTTTGGCCCACTTTCCAACTGATACAAAGTGCTACTGCTAGAGTTGAGAGGCAATGGATGTGAGTCTCAAAATAAGCCAACGTATCCCCAGACAAGGTGACCTATAGAGATTAATGTCAAAGGTGCCATATTTTAGATAACAGGCAACTTCCAGAGCAACTCACATCAGCTATGATAGTCTTCAGAGGCTGTGAGTCTCCCATTGAGTTGGACTTCGAGAATCTCCAGATGTCAGGCGCTGGGTTGCCCTCAGCTCCCAGGCAATTCTCAAGACAGAATAGACAGTGACCTTTGGTCCGCATCAGATCCGTTGTGGTTACAATCAAACAGAATTCTATGTAAGTATCTTTAATGGGGGGACGGAAATCAAGCTTGATGGCAATTCAACTATCCTCCATTGTCAAATGAGAAAAGGAGAAATTAGGAGGAGATGTACCATATCTCTGATCCAGGAAACTTGCCAGATCTCCAAGAGGTAGAAATCAGGAACCAAGACCAGATTCTTCTTGCTGCTCTGATTCTAAGAAGCTACAGGAACTAAGTGGGACCTGTCATGGCTGCTGTGAGGTTCACAGTAAAACTTCACGCACAAGGACCCTTAAAGTTTTCCTCAAAGCAAAGAATTACTTGAACTAGCATTAGCCAATCTTCCCATAAGCTATAGCTCCCACTGGCTCTCCAGACAATGTGTGTGTGTGTGTGTGTGTGTGTGTGTGTGTGTGTGTGTGTGTGTGTATAGTACTCATCTCCCCTGAATCTGTTGGCTCTAGGCAAACCAGACTGCCCCTGAGCCAAGAAAAAGTGACTATATAGGGACATCATTTTAGGATGCTCACAATCAGAAGGCCTTGGTGCAGACGTGTGCTAACTACACTGATAATGAGTCAGGAAACAAACGTAGAAATAATATACAGATTTTTTTCTACACCTGTTCTAGCTCCCAAATAATAACACAGAGACTTATTACATTTATTAATAAGTTTTTAATAAGTTTTAAAGCACTAAGCTAGGCAGCTATTGATCAACTCTAACCTGATTATACTAGCCAGACTACTTCCCAGGCATGTGCCCCACGCTACTTGCCATCTTAGTCTCACCTCGGCTGCTTCTGGTCCATCTGTCCTCGGGCTGACTCTCTCAGGACAAACTCATGGCTTCTCATCACCTTCCTCTTCTCCTCAACCTTCTCTCTGTCTGCTCCACCTGGAACCCCCTAACTGGGATCAGAAGTCCTATCTCCTCTCCACTCTTGGCCAGCTATAGGCTCATCAGCTTTTTATTAACCAATCAGGTATTACAGAGAATAATTTTTACACAACGTTGAGAAAGGAGAGCCCTCATAGAAATGACAACGCTCAGGTCAGACTGCAACAAGATCTCTGAGCACATAAATCAGTACCTGAATATGCAGGGAATGAGGCCATGCCCCAGTAAGCAAGCAAGCATTTCCTTTACTTGAAAAGGTGAAAGTCTCAAAATGATTTAAACTCTGCTTTTTTGTGTGTACTTAATGATTCAGCCTGCAGCTTCTGCACAGAGCTGGTGGGTCTGTTTTTCTAAACAAAGCAGAGGTTTATGCAAAAATTTAAGTCAACAGTTAACAACTGAGAGTTTTTGTCAGTCTGTGTTCAGGCTGAATAAAAACCTGATTCTTATTTGGATTTAAATCAAGCTCTCTCTACCCTGTTATAGGCAGCTAACTGACTCTTCTGAGACTGTTTTAAAAGATTTATTTATTTATTATGTATACAGATCTCATTATAGATGGTTGTGAGCCAATATGTGGTTGCTTGGAATTGAACTCATGACCCTTGGAAGAGCAGTCAGTACCCTTAACCTCTGAGCCATCTCTCCAGCCCCTTCTGAGACTGTTTTTGATATCTACTTATTAATTGTGGTGCTGCTGTATGTAACGGTTGAAAACCAACCTGAGCTACAGATTTGGGATCTGGTCCTAGAGCACGCCCTTCTGGAAGAATGGCTTTGAACTGCACGGTTAAGAAAAAACTAGAACTTGGATTTGAAAAGAGAAAGTCTATTGACAAGGATCAGAAGCCCATCCTCGCATGGGCTTGAGCTACTAATTTGCACAAAACGAAGACAAGACAGTTTCTTTGAGTCCTGTGGAGCTACAACTGAAAGGTTCCTGTAGGATGTGGGCAAGGTGGCATGCAACAAGACACACATTCATTTTGGCCAAGGATGCTTGTGAAACCCTAGACGTCCCCCATCTAAGATGATAGTCTAGACCCATGGTCCCAACCTGTGAGTCGCAATCCCTTTGACAAACATCTGTCTCCAAAAATATGTTTGATTCATAACAGTAGCAAAATTACAGTTATGAAGCAGCAATGAAAATAAGATTTATGGTTGAGAGTCATTAAAACATGAGGAACTGTAGTAAAGGGCTGCAGCATTAGGAATGTGAGAACCACTGGTCTAGATGGTGAGTGAGCCAGGAGGCCTCTTCTGTCTTGATCAGATGAAGGTTTGGAGGTCACCATCTATGCCTCCTTTGCTTCAACATCTCCATGAGGCTTTTAGGGCAGAATATTCTTCCCAAAGAGGCGATTCTTAGGCCCAACAGAGAATGGAGAAAGAGAAGTGATACTGTGTGTGAGCATGTGTGTGCTGGCACACACACACACACACACACACACACACACACACACACACACACACACGAGAGAGAGAGAGAGAGAGAGAGAGAGAGAGAGAGAGAGAGAGAGACTTTTATATGCAATGGTCTTTTTCTCTCTTTCTCCTAAAGATATATTCTGAGAGGCCTGGTCACTGTCTAAAACTGAAGGTAGTTCTTAGTTCTATGTATGCTATGCTTTCTCTATACGTACAAACCTAGAATAAAGCTTGGTGTATAAATAGACACAGTAAGAAATTAACAACAGTAAATGAATAGAACCATCAGCACCATATGCAGCAACAAAAGCCATTTTAAACTTATGAATTATTTACTGCTGGATTTCTCACATGACCGTTTGTTTGTTTTGTTTTTGATTTGTTTTACCAGAGTTCACTGTAGGTAAATGAATCCATGAAAAACAAAACTGGATAAGGGGAGGGGCTACTGTATATATAATAAAATGTGTACTTAATAGAATTGTATAATTTTACATATGTGAATACCATATATAACTATAAGTATCCTCATATATTTTTCCAAAAAGCCTGATAACCAGAAGGCAACCCACATCAAAGAGCTTTAGACCTCTGCTGTGTTCCCTTATCACTCCAGACCTGGACACTGTACTCTGTGTCTTTAATCTACATCTGAGATATAAACAGAACTTTTCAGAGAAGTAGAAGAGAGGTAGGGTCCCCACTAGTTGAGGAATCCCAGAGAATTACCTCACCTGAATTCTGAAGAGAGAGAAGCCCTGAGTAGGCAAAGGAGATTAGTGTGTGTTTTGCTACCACAAGAGGCAGACATAATGGGAGAATCACAACTGCATCTCACACTGGAGAGGCCCAGGAGACTGCCAGATAAGAACTACAGTCCAACAGGGTCTTTGAGAATCTAGAGAGAAACTAACACATACAAAGGCTTTGAAGAATTTAAGTAAAAGCCTTCATTTCATTTCAGTTTTCTGAGATAGCCAGATAGATTTCCAAAGTGGCTGTACTAGTTTGCATTCCCACCAGCATGTGGTGTCACTTGAATTTTTGATCTTAGCCATTCTGATAGGAGTAAGATGGAATCTCAGAGTTGTTTTGATTTGCATTTCCCTGATGACTAAGGAGCATTTCTTTGTTTCTCAGCCATTTGATATTCCTCTGTTGAGAATTCTCTGTTTAGATCCAAGCCCCATTTCTCAATTGGGTTATTTGGTTTGGTGGTGTTTAATTTCTTGAGTTCTTTATATATTTTGGATATTAGACCTTTTTCAGATATAGGGTTGGTGAAGATCTTTTCCCATTCTGTAGGCTGTCGCTTTGTTCTCTTGACAGTGTCTCCTGCCTTACAGAAGCTTCTCAGCCTCATGAGGTCCCATTTATTAATTGTTGACATTAAGGCCTGGGCCGTTGGTGTTCTGTTCAGGAAGTTGTCTCCTGTGCCAATATGTTCCAAGCTCTTCCCCACTTTTTCTTCTAAGTGACTTAGTGTCTCTGGTTTTATGTTGAGGTCTTTGATCGACTTGGATTTAAGTTTTGTGCAGGGTGACAAATATGGGTCCAGTTGAATTTTTTTACACATAGACATTCAGTTAGACCAGCACCATTTGTTGAAGATGCTATCCTTTTTCCATTGAATGGATTTGGCTTCATTTCAGAACTTAAATACTGAGGCCTGGAGAGATGTCTCAGTAGTTAAGAGCACTGGCTGCTCTTCCAAAGAACCCAGCTTCAATTCCCATCACTCACAAGGTGGGTCACACTGTCTAAAACTCTGGTCCCAGAGGATCTAATGCCCTTTCTGGCCCCTGTAAGCACTGCACACACATCCACAGACAAACCTTTACAGGAAAAACACCATACACATAAAATAAAAATAAAGTGAAACATTTAAAACATGAATAGTAATCTAATTATTGGTTTTTCAAATTCTTTGGTCACAATCATGAATCACCCCAGAAGCCTTGAAAAAATGCATCATCATAGATTAAACAACAAAGAAAAATCCCAAGACAAAACAACCTTGAAAAAAAAAAAAAAAGAAGAACCAGAGGAGGTGCAGAAGAAAAAGAGGAACAGAGGGGAAAGAATTCATAATTAAATGAGGAATGGAGATAAATAAAATAGAGCCCCTTCCAGCCTGAGGAGAGACTTCAGTCAGCAGAGTTTGTGGGTTTAGTGAACTCCAAACAGGACCGAGGGAAATATGACATAGGTCCTGGACAGGACTCTCTGACAGATGCTTCTTTATTCTTCCCAAGCTTCTGTGACTCCTGCCCAGGATGAGGTCCAAGGATTTCATACTTCAGAACCAGGAAACATGGTAAAAGTTCTATTTAGAGAGGTGGAATCACACTCATAGCTAAGTTTGAGCAAATTCACAGTGTCAAGTGAAGGGCTGACAAAGAGGGCTTGCTTGAAGGATTTAAAGGTATCCAAGGTGAGGGATGGCTGCCTCCTCCAACAATGTAATGTTCTCCTCAGGGAAGTGCTTCTGACCCCTCCCCCAACACACACACACACACACACACATACACACACACACACACACACACACACACACACACACACACACACACGGCACAAGGGCAGGAGTAAGGGATGAGAGAAAGGGGACAGAGAGTACAACAACCGCTCTAAGCAATGTTTATCTATTTGGGGAAAACAGATGGGACTGGGATAAACAGCTTCATAGCTTTTTAATTTTTTTCAATGTTCCAACCTTGACTTTGAACTTTGGAAACTAACAGCAAAACAAATTATCTGGCACAACCACTTTCTTCCTATCGTTTGCTTCACACCCTACAGGATACAGAGCCAGACAAGAGCTCTGCAACTCTAGTCTGAGGCGCTACTGAAGCAAAGTTCTAACCAAGCCATGGGTATTTTCACATCTGTATGCTCAGAGACCAACTGTATTTAGGAATAACTACTGCATCTAACCAATACATTTAATAAGGGATCATTTACAGTCAAAATACCCAATCAAAATTTGATGGAAGAACTCACCTGTGAAATGCTACCACAACTTAAATGCAGAGCACTCATCCCCCAACCTTCCTTGGACCTTTGACGGCCCACCCTTCCATTAGTCTCTATGAACATGCATGCTGCTTTCTGTAACTACAGATAAGCCAGCATTTTCTCTCTAAAATCAAACTCACATGGTATATGGATTTTCTTGGACTGATGGAACAAATCAGAACATACTGCATGGACTTAAAAATCTAGAAATATATTCTGTGAAGGCTTGAAGTCTACTGCCATGGCACAGGCAGAACCACACACTCCCTCTGAGGGTTCTAAAGGGAATCTTTGGCTTCTCAACTCCTGATGGCTCTGGGTTGCTTGGCTCATGGCAATGGTGTCCAGGTATCTGCCAATGTTTTCACATGGATTCCTCAGTGTGTCTGTCCATTCGCTTATTAACTTATCAGTCAGCTTAGGGCCCATCCTAAACCCAGGAGAGTGTGGAGAGTGTCGTCTTGGTACATTTTAACTTCATACATCTGAGAAGACGCTATTCTAGTGAGGCCTCATGTATGAGATGCTTGGACTTGGACATGGCTCTATAAGGTTAGGCCATCAAGATGCTCACTACATATGGGTACTGTGATCATTTTTTAGCATGTAAACCAGGCATCTGTGGAATTTCAGTACTCTCCTGCTGGAGGCAGGAGAATCTGGAGTTCGAGGTTAACCTCAGCTGTATCACAAGTTGAGACTGTCTTGAGTTACATAAGACCCTGACTGAAAAACAGGAAAAAAATGCTATTTTTCAAGTTTTTGCCCATTACAAGTTGCCCTGTGATGGATGGATCATGTGAGCACAATAAATGTGTGCATTCACTGTCACGTTCAGTGAGTGCACCCAAATGTATATCTAACTTTACAAAACCTACCAGAAATTCCCCAAGCTGTTGTTTGTAGTCACCTTGCCAGGATAAGGGTAAAGAGTTCTACTTACAAAGAGTTTTGGTGATACTCCCCTATAATGTCAGTATTCTGGAAGCTTAGGCACGAGGATCATAAGTCTGAAAGGTAACCTGGGCTACATAGTAAGTTCTGGCCCAGCAGAATTGGTGACTTAGACTGTCTCAAACAAACAGCAAAAGGGTTCTGATTCTGCTACTCCATCTTCAAAACTTGGCACTTGTATAGTTTTCCCTACCTAAGCTGTGTCAATGAGTGACCAATCAATTGTACCCCATCATGGCTTGTGTTTGCATTTTCCTGATGCCTAATGAGGATAAATAGTTGGGAGGTTACAGTTATTGGTATATTTTACTTTGGAATATATTTGCTTAACTATTTTGCTCACTTTAATCTGCTTGTTTGTTTTATTATTATAAACAATACTTTTTAAGAGTAATTTCTTTTCTAACAAGTATGAACAAAGCTATTTTTAACTTGGTGCTTAGGAAGATGTGCTAAATAGTAAACAAACATGAGCAGAAATCCTGCTGTAAACAGGTCTAGTGACAGCATGAAGAGAAAAACCTTACCTCATGACCAGGAGAACATGTGTCTAGCAACCACTGTGGCATTTAGCCCTCCACAGTCCAATGTAAACCATATAGATCCTTGGACCCCATCTCCTTATTTGTAAAATGATGAGATTGCTCTAAAGTCACTAAGCTTCCAATTGTGGAGATGCAAGTAGTTCTTTTTAGTAATGTTTAAAATACTGACAGAGCCTTCAAAATGTGGCATATTCACTAGTGGTGCCCATGAAGTCTGATGAGAAAAACTGAACAACAGTGAAAGGAACTGCTTAGAGGATTCTTGGAAGAACATTCCGAATGAATAGCTCTGTATCATCACAAGCATCAGCCTGGAGCTACAGCATCCCTCAGACACTGTGACCACAGTCCTAATGATACTGACTGCGCACAAAATCACACCACGTTCTACACAATGTCCCAAGCAGCAGCAGCAAGGAAGAGCACATGAATATGTATGATAAATGCACACTTGATACTTCTATTTCTATAAAATTTTTCCTGTAGCAATCTCTCTGCATTCTTTCACAAATGCTATTGACTTTTAAAAGACATTATTAGTGTTCTCATGAAAGGAAAAATGTTTACACCCAGATGAACTCATAAACAACTAGGAAGTTAATCCTATCAAGTACCTCCTGAGGCCATAAGTAAATTACTTTTCTAAAAGAGACAGTAAGTGTATGTGAGATAAACTTGCTTTCACTTTCATTTTGTCACAAAGTTAACAGTATCAGAAATACAGGGTTGTATTTCTGACTATGGGTGAGGGTTCATACAAGCTAAACCGGTCTGATTGAGACTGTAATTCTAATATAAAGTCAGAACTATACTACTTTAGATGAAAGGCCATTTGTGCAACATCCCTCAGCTTCCATTAACCCAGACTGCCATCTTCAGAACTGCCCAAAAAAATTACAGGATTGAGTATAGACGAGGATGAAACATAAGAAATATTGTTCTGGATCAGTTTGTCACCCATTCATCCTTGAGCCGTGATCATATTAATCAACATCACTTACCTCTTGTGGAACACTCAGCCTCTGGACTGGGAGCCTCCATATTCTAATGGCATAATTTGGCCTTGGTCCTCATCTCAGGTTCAGAACAGCATGGATCCCAGACACAGCATCTGTTCCAGGTCTTCAAAGCAGAATCTAAGAGCCATGCCTAAATACTTCCTCATTAATATCTGAATGTTGTCTTCTCTGCCTTGTTCTGAGGGTCAACATAAGTCTGGAAGTGCTGTTTTTTCATGTCTCTGTCACTATAGTTCTTGGTTTCTTCTAACACTGTGTTATAAAGTGTACAGGAACACAGAAGTGACGAGATTTCACCCAGTACATTAATATCTTACTTTCCTGGTTTCTCACAGGTCTATCCTATGTGCATGTTGCTGTGGGATCTTGGAGTGTGGAGGGTCAAGTATCTACGAATGTTTCAGAGTATATATAAACCCAAGTCTGTCATCCTCACCACCCTCAGATGTAATGCTTTTCCCTTTTGCCACAGTTTTCTTTAAACAAGGTCATTCCCCTCCAGAAATTATTTTGGAATGAGTTTACATACTATTCCACAGGCAGAAAACCTACCGAAAGCAATAAAGTCTGCCAGGTCACTATATATTTCCTTTCTTTTCATACAGAAGGTCTGAATATCCCCTACATGGACATTTAAATTTATCTTCCAAAACCTAGACAGCTGAATGACCTTCAGAAGAAAAGATCTCCCGTCTGTCCTTGGTATTAAAGATCTATTTATAGAGCTAGGACATTCCTTGTCAGATGCAGTACTCTGATTTTCTCTTTTATTTCATTTGTCCCTCTCTTGGATACTCTCCATACCACTTCATCTCCAGATTCAGTGTTGCCACGGACCTAGAATGTTAGAAAGACCTTGGAAGGTTACTTAGGATTTCTACTTTAAGGTAGCCTAACTGAAAGAAATACATCTCTGTTTCCTCCTGGAACACTCCAACATGCAAGCAAGGACATTAAAAATGGTAAGTCTGGAGGAGAGAAAGGAGGATGAAGGTGGAAGCTAATAATAGGTAGAAATAAGTTTCAGAGAATTATACATGGACAGGAATGTATAGCTGTGAAGTGTCAGGGAACTTATGTAGCCAACCAGGGAAGAAGAGCTAGACCAGCGGTGCTGCCCTTACAAAGAAACAGCAGCCGGAAGTGAGTCCTGCAGCCTTGAAAAGCCCAGGAAACTCTCAGAACTCGGAGGCTGCTTGATTACCTTGGTGTGACTGTGGCAAATAGCAGACAAAAGCAAACAGAGACATGGTTAGCTCACTTAGTTTCAGGGCATTTCAGTCCACTATGACCAGGAATATGGCTCATGTACCCTCACACACACACACATGTTTACTCACCACCCTCACACTCACACATATCTACAATAAATAAATAATAGATTAAATATTTTTTAAATCTATTATTGATACAGTCAGTTTGGAGCCATGAGGGACATTCCTCTAATCCCTGCTCTAAGGAAAAAGAAACAGAAACATTGAGGATGGTGAGGCCATGCCTAAAGAAAAGAAAAAGAAGAAAAAGAAGGAGGAGGAGGAAGATGAGGAGGAGGAGGGGGAGAAGAAGAGGAAGAAGAAGAAGAAGAAGAAGAAGAAGAAGAAGAAGAAGAAGAAGAAGAAGAAGAAGAAGAATTGCATATGTAGTATAAATGCTGTGCTGTTTATATATGTAGTCACATAGGTAAAAGAAAAGAGCATACCCATATTAAAAGAAAAGAAGGCCTATCAAAAAGGTTAATTATGACTAAGAACACAAATATAATGGAAGCATTGAGTTATAAGGCAAAAATACCAGAAGTAGGACAAAAACAACCAATAAGCAATAGTGGGAAAGCCGAGAAAACCAGAAATTCTATATAGAATATCTACTCAAATAATTCCAGGGTGCAAAAAGGCTTTGACCTCTAACACTGTAAAAGGGAGAAAAGGTTTCCATTTTTTAAAATCTCAAAAAGAAAAAGAATACCATCAAAGTATTAGTGCTCTGTGTTTCAGTACTGTGGTCTCAAGATTCAGAGGACACACAATGTACAAGGTGATCAATGAAAAACAGGGTATAGTTTATATGAAGTGCCCCACACGCTCTAAGATGAGACCTTGGCTAGTGGCGATACTTTGCCAAGTGCATGGCCCGCCTGAAGAAAGTAGGTCACCACGCAAAGTTGGGAGAAACGTTTCTTATCCCAGCCTCTTCCTGTCATTCCTTCTGCTTCCTATGGACCCTGAAGTGAGCTGCTTCCCTCCATGCTGTTCCCACCACGCCATGACATTCCACCTCATCACCAGCCACAGTAGAACAAAGAGATCATGGACTAAAATCCAGAAATCATGAGGTAATGTAGGTCTTTCCTCCTTTAGACTGCTCTTCTCTGGAATTTTGTCACTGTGACTAGTTGACTAAAAGAGAGAAGGACAGCATCAGGTTTCAGCTCTCTGGAGAACTGGAAGCTTTTTATATTTAAATTTTTATTTTTTAATTTTTTAATTTTAATTTTATTAATTTATTCAGATTACAACTCAATTGTTATCCCATCACTTGTATCCTCCCATTCCTCTCTCCCTCCTGCTTTTACCCTATTCCCCTCCCCTAGGTCTATGACCGAGGGGGACCTCCTCCCCCACTATATGGTCCTTGGCTATCAAGTCTCATCTTGGTATCCTGCTTATTCTTTCTTTGAGTGCCACCAGTGGAGTGGGGACACCAAAGGGAGGTGGTCAAATATGGGGCATCAGAGTTCATGTCAGAGTCAGTCCCCGCTCTCCACATAACTGGAGAATGTCCTGTCCATTGGGTAGATCAGAGTAGGGGTTTGATGTTTACTATTGTATTGTCAGTGCAATAGTTTGAGCAGAACTCCCTGGACCCCGATCCACTCATCATGATGTTCTTCTTGTAGGTTTCTAGGACCCTCTGGGTTCCTCTATTTCCCTATCTCCTACATTTCTCTTACCTAGAGTCTCAGTAGGATGTCCTCACATCTATCTCAATCTCCTGGTAAGTGAAGATTTTCGTGGGACTTGCCTTTTGGGCTAGTGCCCAATTGTAACTGAGTATATGCCATGTGAGTCTTTCTACTTCTGGGTTAAGTCACTCATGATCATTTCTAGTCCCATCCATTTGTCCACAAATTTCAGGATTTCCTTGTTTTTAATAGCTGAGTAGTATTCCATAGTGTAAATGTACCACAGTTTTTTTATCCATTCTTCAACTGAGGGACATTTAGGTTGTTTCTAGGTTCTGGCTATTATGAATAAGGCCGCTATGAACATGGTTGAGCATATGTCCTTGTTGTGTGGTGGAGCATTTTCTGGGTATACTCCTATATTTAAATTTTTAATTCTTCTCTCTTACACCCTGATAGCAGTCTGCTCTCCCTTCCCCAAATCCCACCCCTAAGCCCCCACCTTCCTTCTCCTCATGATGCATCAGTCTCCATTCAGAACAGAGCGCACTTCCCAGGGACGTTAACCAAACTCACATAACAGCTACAGTAAGGGGAGGCACACACTATCACATCAAGGTTGGAAAAGGTAACTCACTAGAGGGCAAAAGAGTCAGGGACAGCTTCTGCTCCCCCGTTAGGACTTCCACAATCCCAAGGAATCCCAGGAATTCAAAAAACCAAGCTACTCAGCCATAACATAGATGCAGAGGACCTAGCTCAGACCCCTACAAGCTCCTTGGTCAGCTAGTTCCTATGAGTCTCAGTCAGTTGATTCTATGTTCTCCTGGTATGTCCCTGAGCCCTCTGGTTCCTCCATCCTTCCTCGCTTCCTCCACAGCACTCCCTTAGCTCTGCCTGATGTCTAATGTTTGCCCGTGGGACTCTGCATCTGATATTATCAGTTATTAGATAAGGTCTCTCTGGGCTCTTTGATGATGATTCAGCTAGACACCAATCCCAGGACAATCTGTAGGTTGAGGGTTTGTGGCTGGGTTGGTGTCCCAATCCCTTTTCTTGAGGCCTTGCTGGTTACAGAAGATGACCGGTTCAGACACCCTGTGACTCATTACTAGAAGTCTTTGCTAGGGTTACTCTCAGAGATTTCATGGAGTTTCCATTGCGCTAAGTTTTCACCTTGTCCCAAAGTGTGCCCCCAATTCCAGTGGTTTCTCCCAGTATTTTCTCCCTTTCTCCCTTCTCTCATCTAATCTCTCCTGTTCCCAGTTGCCAACCCCAATCACCCCCACTCCACCTGTGAAATCTATTCCCCTTTCCCAGGGAGATCCTTGCATTTCCCCTCAAGCCCTCCTTGTATTACTTATCTTCTCTGGATCTGTGGACTATAGCATGATTGTCTTTTACTTTAAAGCTAATATCCACTTATAAGTGAATACATACCATGTTTGTCTTTCTGGGTATGGGTTACCTCACTAGGACGACTCTTTCTAGTTTCATAGATCTGTCTGCAAATTTCATGATGTCATATTTGTTGACAGCTGAGTAATACTCTATTGTGTAAAGGTACCACATTTTCTTTATCTATTCTTTGTTTGAGGGACATCTAGGTTGTTTCCAGTTTCTGTATATTATGAATAAAGCTGCTATGAACATGGTTGACCAAGTGTCTTTGTGATAAGATGGAGTGTCCTTTGGGAATATGCAGAAGAGTGGTATAGCTGGGTCTTGAGTAGATTGATTTCCAGTTTTCAGAGGAACTGCCATATTGATTTCCAAAGTGGCTGTACAAGTTTGCACTCCCACCAGCAGTGGAGGAGTGTTCCTCTTGCTCCGTATCCTCAGCAGCATGAGCTGTCACGTGTGTTTTTGACCTTGGCCATTCTGATGGGTGTAAGAGGGAATCTCAAAGTAGTTTTGCTGTGCATTATTCTGATAGCTAAGGATGATGAACATTTCTCTAAGTGTTCTTTGGCCACTTGAGATTCTTCTGTTAAGAATTCTCTGTTTAGGTTTGTATCTCACTTTAAATTAGATAATTTAGTTTGTTGGTTTCTACTTTTTGAGTTCTTAATATGTTTTGAATATCAGCCCTCTGTCAGAAGTGGAGTTGGTGAAGATATTTTCCCATTATGTGGGCTACTGTTTTGTCCCTTTAAAAGTATTCATTGCTTTACAGAAACTTTTCAGTTTCATAAAGTCCTATTTATTAATTGTTAATCTCAGTGCCTGAGCTCTGTTCAGGAAGTTGTCTCCTGTGCCCATGTGTTCCAGGCTCTTCTGAGAAGTGTGAGCTCTTGAGGAGATGGGGATTAAACACAGGCCAATAGAGAGGAAATCGGAGCAGGGTCAGAGTATTCAATAGTAATGCTGGATACCAGAAAACAGCAAAGGTAGAAAAATCATGAGGAAAAACTGGTTTCAGCATACGGTTCTACATACAGCCACCTGGCCAAATGCATAATTAGTGAGTCCTTGGGGGAAAAGCTGTAGAAGTCTAGTCAAAAATTAAGAACACAGTGTGACAACAACAGAGCAGCAAACCAAGACCAGTGAAGTGACCACATGTTTCCTCAGGAGTCTCATCTGCTGGCCAGTTACCAATCACACATAAAACGAACTCAAAGATACCACCTGTGATGCTTAGTGTGGACAACTTGACAGAATCTGAGATTCCCTGGGAAATAGGAAATAACTTGAGGTAGAAAGACATGGTCACTGTGGGTGGCACCACTCCACCACTGGGATCCCACACTGTATTAATGGGGAAAGGGAGCTGAGTAGACCCAGGGATTATCTGGCTCAGCCTCCTGACTGCGATTGTCCAGTTGCATCAAGGCTCTGTTGCCTTGGCTCCCTTCTAGGATGGACTGAAGTATAAGCTGCATAAAAGCCTCTTCATTTATAGTGTTTTTGTCAGAGAAAGAAACTGAGCCCCCCAGGGGTCCTGCACAAACTATGGCACCAGCCAAGGACAATACATGCAGTAAACATTGAACCCGTATCCAGATTTAGCCCCCTATCCAGATCTAGCCAATGGACAGAACATTCTCCACATTGAGTGGAGAGTGGGGACTGACTTTCACACGAACTCTGGTGCTCCATATTTGACCACGTCCCCTGGATGGGGAGGCCTGGTGGCACTCAGAGGAAGGATAGCAGGCTACCAAGAAGAGACTTGATACCCTATGAGCATATACAGGGGGAGGAGGTCCCCCTCAGTCACAGTCATAGGGGAAGGGAGTAAGGGGAAAATGGGAGGGAGGGAGGAATGGGAGGATACAAGGGATGGGCTAACAATTTAGATGTAATATGAATAAATTTAAAAAAAAAAAAGAAAAGAAACTGAGCCCCTTGCCATGCACCTTTGCTTTGGAGATATGTTCCAGTGGGACAAGGAAATAAGTCAAGAAAGGGTTAAGTAGGATTTGAGCAACAGAAAACAAAGCTTGTGGGGAATATAGTGCAGGAGAAAAAACTATGCACCAACAAAAGCATAACAAATCCAGAGTGGGCCAGGAAGAAGTGCACATCAGAGGCAGGTAGAAGGAGTGTGCAGCATTCATGATGACTGCACACTTCACAGCACCACCTGTCAGGAAGGAGGAGCAGATTCATCTGAAAGGTGACCCTTGAAGTGCTGAATCCAGTACCCACTGCCCTGACTTCTCCTCTAAGTTGATTCATCCACATGATGGAGGAGAGAGAACAAAGCCTCTCCCCATGTGAGTGAACTGGAGGTAAATGGAGGCTTTCCTTCAACTTGTGCATCAGAGATATTTCATAGGAATGTGTTAACATTTTGGTATAAATAATGCTGGCTAACAGTCATGCTTTCTGTGTGCTGCTCATATAGTCCAATCAGACATTTACTGAATATCCACTGGATAGAGAGGAAAACACTTACAAAGCTTAACTGTGTCTGGCATGAATTTTCAAAAATTCACCCCAAGGTATTGAAGTGATTAGAACGATAGTTCTACAAACTTGTCATTTGTGTGAATGTGGTGTTTCCACCCCAGAGTAGAGACTTGCTAATGGCTCTCTAGGGGCCTGATCTATTTCTTTCAAAATTAATAATATATGGGATAACCATTGAGATGTAACAAGAATAAATTAATAAAGGAAAAAAAGATAAAAAAAAAGAAAAGAAAAAAACAAAAAAATAATAATATATATATATTATTCATTACTTTTCATTTTTTGAGACAAGGTCTCACTGTGTAGCCCTGGCTGTACTGAAACTAGCTTTGTAGTACAGGCTGGTCTTGAACTCCTTCCTGGGGATCTTTTTACCTGTGCCCCCCAACTGCTAGATGTTCCACCATACCCAGAAATTTCCTTTTATTATTTTTATAAGTATGAGTGTTTTGCCAGCCATGTGCATGCCTGGAGCCCAGGGAGGTCCAAAGTAGTCATGTGTAATTATTTGAATGAGCTGGGCCCTATAGTCCTGGGCATTTGAATACTTGTTGGTGATGCTCTTTGGGGAGGCTTAGGAGGTATGGGCTCACTGAAGGATGCAGGATACGTGTTACAGCTGGTGGGCCTTGAGTGTTCAGATTCCCACCATTTCTAAATCACACTCTGCCTTCCAGAGACGAGTTCTCAGCTTTCTGCCGCTACTTGTCCTTCCTCAGCCATCATGGACTCTCCTCCTTCTCGAACCCTAAGCCCCAGTACACCCCAGCTTCAACAGCTTCCTGTGGTCGCGGGGACAGAAAAGGAGCTAATACAGAAATAAGATCACAAGAGGCTGGCGTTACAGACAGTTGTGAGCTGCCATGTGGTTCATGGGAACAGAGCACAGGTTCCCTGGGTGAATAGCTGACCCATCACTCCCAGCCCAGCATGGCCTGCTTCTATGAAGGACTAAGACCATCCAGATGAACAAAAGCAATAAGATAAGATTGGACAGCACCATGATCATGGTCTGCACTAAATCGACTGTACCATTTTGACACAGTCACTGGGTTAACTGGGTTACTATAGCGTGATGTGCAGCAGCTGCCCTGCAAGTGGCCATCTCACATTTCCCATGGCCAGAGGTCCCTTGTTCTGCCCTTGATGCTGCTGCATTGAAGAGACAAAGGAAGAAACAAGAGCAGCACTTAAAAGATATAGAGGGAAAGACCTTTCTTTTTTGCTTCAAATTGGAAGGGAGGTGGGGTGCTGAGATATGAAATCATGTTTCTATTTCAAGCCCCGGTGGCTTATTTAGCTTGAGTGCATTAATTTACTGTGGTGGTATCCTGGTTTATCATCCATAGAAAAGTAATTTTAAAAATCTTTGACCTTGTCAGTTTGGGGGTCACTTAAGGCTGGAAGTGGTGGATGTGCTATGTCACCTCCAATTGTCAGGAGCTTTTCTTGCCCTGAGATGATGACCTTGCAGTTTGTCAACAGTCAGTGCTGTGGTTTTCCTCCATGGTAATGCTTTTGGGTTTTGAGTCTCTTGTCCCTGCTTGTGAAATTCATCATATTTCACAGTAAATATTTTAGTTTTTAGGTAGTGTCATGGAAAAAAGGGGAAAAGGGGGGCATTCCTGTGCTTTGGCACATGCATGGAAGTCAGAGGACAGCTTATATAAGTCCATTCATTCTGTTGAACTCTGGGGGCTTGGAGGCTAGTGCCTTTACCCACTGAGGCCCCTTGTCAGCCTTATTTCTACATTTCAGATCACTACAAAAATATGAACCTGTGCTGAAAGTGTTTTACACTCACAGCACTATCTTTTCTCTATAATTGCTCAGCCATCTCCCAGGACACTACTTGAGTTACTAAGCACCAAACCATCTGCCTCTGGGAATGCACATCTTACTTAAGGCCTGGGTATCCATCTTGGGTCTACTGTGTATCCATTTGTGCAGCTCCAAGCCCCTACCACCAATTTCATATACAAGGCCTACCACTACTGCACTGTGTCTGTAATGACAAACTTAGACCGGCTTTGGTTGAAAGTCAGTGTTGGTTGGGGTTCCTGGTGGGGGTTTCTCGTGGGCTCAGAGATTTTATGAGAAAAGTCAGCAGAAATCTTCCTCTATTTCTCCCTGTTTTGAAGCAGGCACCTTGGAAAAGACAACTTTCTGCAAATTACAAAGAAGGTTGTCACCAGAACTTGACCACACAGACTTCTACACCTCAGACTCGCAGCACCTACAGCGGATACAATAAACTTGTCTAACCCACTCAGTTTATGCATTTCTTTATGGCAAGTCCAGTTGACTAGCACAGGACATGTAGGGCATCGACCAGGGACCACATGCTTCAGAACCTATTTGACATGTTTAAATTCTTCAGGAGAGCAACTCTTTAAAAGCTGCTTTTAGATTTTGTAAGTGTACATACTGCCAGCTAAGCATGTTAATTTTGTGTCATTCTACTGTCTCTTCTATCCTTCCATCAATCCCCGTTTTTCTCTTAGGAAACTTCTACTTTCATGTCACATATATCCACACACACACACACACACACACACACACACACACACACACACACACACACACAATTTTATATAGCTATATAAAACCTAGAGACCACAAATGGAAAAAAACATATATTTGCCCTTCTTCGACTGACCTAATTTACTTAGTATGACTATTTTATTTATATCCATTTTCTTATAAATGACATCCCTTCCTTCTTTGTGGCTGAAAGGTTTTCATTATGTATATATAAGCAGCCCAGAATCACCTGACAGGACAAGAGCTAAATCACACCTGCAAAAACTTTTGTTCAGGTATTTTAAGTGAACAACCACTTACTTGTAAACTGCCAGGCTTGGGGTTTGGTATTCAGAAACTAAAATGATCACTTCTCATTTTTCCAGTTTCATGTTGTTAATTCCAAAACCTCCAAAGAGTGAAGTTTGCCATATACATGTGTTTCTATAGACCCTTAGAATCAAATAAGTATATTCTGACTGGTTTTTCTAGACAGGGTCTTTCTATGTAGCACTGGGTGACCTGGAACTTGCTATGCAGACTCACTACTCCTCAAAATCAGAGATCTATCTGCCTTTGTCTCTTAAGTACTAGGATTAAAGGCTTATGTCACCATGCTCGACAAAGGTGATTCCTTTAAGTGAGCTTGTTAGGAGTTGTTAGTCATAATTTTTCTATTGCTTTTTAAAATAAATTTAAAAATTTTAACTTTTACATAATTATTTTTGAAATAATTATAGATTCATAAGTTCTTTGCAAAGATAGCACAGAGTACCCCGTGAACCCATCCATTACACTGTTTCTCCACTGGTTATATCATTTTTTAAGAGAGGGCATTATATATGCTAATCCTTCTGCCTCTACCTCCTCAGTGCTGAAATTATGATGTCTAGTTTGTGCAGTACTGGGAATTGAACCTAGGACCTTGGTCATGCTAGGCAAGCACTCTGGCAATCAAGCTATACAGCCCCATGTTGGCTATCTTACATACGTGCAGCCCTATGTCAGTATCAGAAGGCAGCGTCAATACACTCAGTGAGATTCCAGCTCTATGGCATGTTATCACAGACAGGCTAAGCTTGTCACCACTGAGGTCTGTCCCACTGCTACAAGGATTCCCTTGATTCTGCCCCCTTTATAGTGATATCCATCACACTGTGTCCAACCCCTGGCAATTTCTAATTTGTTTTCAATCTTTGTAATTTTTCTATTTCAGAACTATCATATGAATGCAATTATGTAGCCATGGCCTTTGTAGGTGGACTTTTCCTCGCTGAGCACAGTGCCCTTGAGACGTATCCAGCTCCAGTTAGTGAGAATTAGTTTTCTACTGCACTGGAATAGATGACCACAAATATAGTGACTTACAGTAAATCAGATTTATTATCTTATATTTCTAAGGGTCAGAAATTTAAAATCCATTCCATCAGGCTGAAATCTCGGTGTGGGCAGGCTTCTGGAGGCTCACAGAGCATATCTGCAGCCTGGCCTTGGTCCAGCCTATGAAACATTATCTAGGTCCATAGCCCCACTTGCCCAGACCTCAACTTCATGATGCCGGCTCCATGTGCTTCCTCTTTCTCCTAAGGCCCCACAAGGTCACTCTGGGCCAGGAAGGTAACGCAAGACATATTTCCCATCTCAACTCCTTCATTTTAGTCACATCTGCAAAACATCTTTACCACAAAGATGACACTGTCAGGGTGGTAGGAATTAGAATCTGGATTCCTTTGTTGGGGAGCACCATCTTGCCTATCAAATGGGGTCTATCGGTAGTTTGCTCATTTTTTATTCTTTTTATCCTTTTTTATTTTTCTCCTTTTTTTTTTCTGTTTTGAGAAAGGTTGCATGTAGCCCAAGCCGGCCTCAAACTTACTATGTAGCCAAAGACAACCTTTACCTTAACCTGTCAGCCTTCAAGAGCTGGGATCACAGTTTTGTGCTATGCTTGGATCGTGTGATGCAAGAGATTGAACCTGGGGCCTTGTGGAAACTAGGCAAGAACTCTACTACCTTAGCTACACCTGCAGCCTAGTATGCACTTTATTTCTGAATAATGTCATGGAGTAGATAAAGTACACTTACTTCTTGTTGTTGTGTCATTTGGAGACCGTTTTCTCTCGCCCATTCTGGCTGCAGACCTGCTATGCACTTTGGGATGATGCTGATCTCTTGATCATCCTGCTTCTGTCACTCACATATCAGGATACACAGGCCAGCTTGCTGATCCATCTCCCTCATGTAATTTTCTAGTTCGGGGCTCTTGCCAATAAAATTGTTGTTACTAGTTATGCAGAGGTTCTGTGCGGACTGAGCTCTCGTTTTCCTGGAGCCAATTCCCAGCAATGGTATTATAACTGCAGGCCCAGATTTTTAAACTCTCCAGACCATTTTCTATATTAGTTGTATGGTCTTGTGTTATAGGCAGCAATGCGTGTGAAACACAGTTCCTCTGCACCCGCGCTAGAACTGCTATTATTATTATTAGCTTTTATTTCATTCCTTTTTTCTGTATGTAGTAATACTCTTCATTCTCTTAACTCATATTTTCTGGATGGCTATTGAAACTGAACAAGTGCATTTGTTTTAATAAGAATAGCAATTTATGATTTGTTTGCTGTTTGTTTATTATTACAGGAGGTCTTTTTATGTAGTCCTGACTGTTTTGAGACTCTCTATGTAGACCAGGCTGGCCTCTAACTCGCCGAGATCTATCTATCTGCCTCTGCCTCTAGAGCTGTGAACAGTTTTTCATGTACTTATTTGCCATCTATTTATCTCCTTAGGAAAAATGATTTTTTGTGCCTAGTGCTTATTTTCTAGTTGAACTGTCTATTTCATTATTGAGTTTTGAGAGTTCGTTATATATTCTGGACCTAAGTCCTTCATCATCTATGCAGTTTGCAAACATTTTCTTTCAAACTGTAGCTTGTTGTTTTATCTTTTCAACAGGATCTCTCCTGGAGCACTAGACTTTCAGCTTTACTGTCATCTCATGCACCATTTGTTGTTGTTGTTGTTGTTGTTGTTGTTGTTGTTGTTTTGTTAACCATGTCTTGTTATTTGGGTCAAATTTCCTCACTGTCTCCATCCTTCTGCCTCAGCTCCCTAGGTGGTGTGACCACAGAAGTTTGCTGCATTGGCTAGTTTCTAATTCCCTTTTTCTTTTGTGAATGATGAAGATGGCATAATATCTAGGAGATTTTTAAAACAAAATTATAGTTATTGAAAGTTCCTTGTTTTCTTCTGAAACCTTTCAGGCTCTACATTCAAATATACAATCCATTCCAGGGTAATGGAGTGTATACTATGACACTAGGGTTTTGTGGAGGTTTTGGCTTGGGCGGTTTTGTTTTTGTTCTGTATTGTTTTGTTTGTTTGTTTGTTTGTTTGTTTGTTTTTGCTTTTTAGCTCGTAGGTACCCAAGTGTTCCAGAAACTGTATTGGTGTAATTATCCTGTACTATGTGGCTAATATCTGTCTATGAGTGAGTATATTGCATGCATGTCTTTCTGTGTCTGGGTTACCTCACTCAGGATGAACTTTTCTAGCACCATCCATTCACTTGCAAATTTCAAGATTTCCTTGTTTTTGATAGCTGAATAGTATTCCACTACGTAAATGTACCACAGTTTCCAAGGTTAAAGATGATGCTCCAATGTTATAGAGAGTTTTGGGTGGCTATTCAGGTAGCAAACTATATCTGTCATCGTCTCATTTGGAAAACTACTAACCTGCACTCCCAGCATACTCAGGTAATCAAGTTTATTCCTTCTCAAGTCTCTGATGGAATTAAAAACCAGATAGTTTACAATAAAGCTTAGTTGTTTAGGGGTTAGGATGTTTTTAGGTCTAGATAGATATTTTAAGTTGTTAATGACGAGATATGATAGATTTACATTCAGAATTTTAGACACACCAAGATACAAAAGATGTTTTCTTCAAGGTTGCCAAATACAAACAGCCAAAACACCAAGAATGTAACATTTATATAATTCCTGATTGTTTTTCATGGTTCTTCTTGCTGAAGGTAGTTTATTGTATATATGTGTAATAGTATAAGTGTATATGTAAAAAATACTTAATAATAAAAAGATTTGTTTTTAAAAAGGAAAGAAAAAGAAAGTCTGTGTTGGGAAGCTGCCTTCCACTGCACTTCCCACTGTCCGTAAGAAGCAGCTGACTTTCTGGGTTGTGTGTTCTGTGTGCTTTGCCACCACCAGAACATACAGCTTAAGTGAAAGGTGAGAAATGAAGCAGCATGGTTTCTCACATCTTGCTCTTCTTTTTCAAAATTGTTTTAAACAGATAAGTACTTTGATGCAATTTTTCCCTTTCTATTTAAATTCTAAAATAATATTGTCTACATTTCTTCAAAAATGTTCAAATTTTTTAATATTAAACCTGCCTACAGCTGGAGAGGTGGCTTAGTGGCTACAACTGACCACTTCTTGCTCTTGATGAGGACTCAGGTTTGGATCTCAGCACTGACATGGTGGTTCCAGGCAATGAGATGCCTACTATGTACAAATGCGGTGCCTGCGTGCACACATGCACACACACACACACACACACACACACACACACACACACACACACAGGCAAAAACACTCAGACACGAACTACTAAAAGTCTAAAACCAGTTTAAACTTGCAACTTGGCTTTCTTTTTCTTTTTGTTTTTTTTTTTTTGTTTTGGGGGTTTTGTTTGTTTGTTTGGCTTTCTTTTACAGAAGTTTTATAACATTTTCATCAATATCTCATTTAATTTGTTTTCCTCAAAAAGCCTGAAATGTAGACAGAATTATAATGCTCCACACAAGATTCCTACAGTTCCAAGAGATTCAGTGATGTCTCCAGTGATGTAGAGACAATGAAGACCAGGAGGTCTGAACTCAGACCAGTGAAGCAGCTTAAGGTACAAAACTCCAAAGCACACTTAGGAATCTGAAGAACCAATCAGATGTCAACAAACACCCCCTGGCCTAACACCGCTGCTTCAGTTATAGTAACCTATAAAGATCATGCATTCTCTGCCAAGAATTGGAAAGAAGGGCAACATTTACATCTGTTTCATTTGGACAGAAAACAGCACTGCAAGGAAGTGGACATCTGGTGAGAACTCGCACAGCACTGATGGAAGTCACAAGTTACATGTGCAACGCCCTCTCCTGCCATCGTCTTTTGAGCACAGCAGCAGCTTGGGCACCAGCTATTCCTCAGTCTCCATTTGTGGGCTGTAACCCCCAAAATGGATCAGAGACCAACATGCTCATGGAGGAACCAGCCAAGTGATCCTTTACTCCACAGTAAAGAGTTCCCCAGATTCCCACTGCCTAGTTGTCATTGACACTCTTTGAGTGGTAGTTAACTTCTGGTCAAAAAATAAAGGTCGTGTCTTCTGTGGTTGTTGTTGTTGTTGCTGTTGTTGTTGTTGTTGTTGTTTTTATTTTTGTTGTTGTTTTTCCTTTCTGAGTTTATGCTTGTTAAAGTACTCTACCAAAAGTTTACCATCTTGAGATAATAGAGTGTTCCCTGCTGAGGAACTCAATCATTTTTTAATTTACTGCAAAATGGCCACAGATAGAAGTGGCCACGGTGAAGTTTCAACAAAACTTCAAGGTTAGATGTGAAAGCTGTACTAATCCTCGGTTTTCCTCCAAGAAGTGAGAAAAATGTGTTCCTTTAGGTTAGCCAAGCTCTTCCTGTTCATCTCTACTGTCCAGTCAAGGGCACCACATCACCAGCCTAGTCCCTGTTTAACCTCAGCATCATCTGTGTGTGGCCAGGGAGGAGGGTTCCTAATGTTCCCGTCTCCAAATCCATTATCCATGATAATCCATTGCTTCCCCTGGGTACTTAATCATCAAAGCAACCATAAACCTCTTTTTGAAGAGCAAATGGTTCTTTAATCCATTTACTAACAGCATCCTGAGTTATACAGAATTAATCAGAGTCTAAATGGGCCCCTAGTCCAAGTTTCTGCCTGGAGTCCATTTACCAGGTAACAGACCAGCAACAGCACCTGTGCCAGGTGGCTCAAAACATAGAATAAATCAACTGGGTTCCTTGTTTTGCCCTGTGTTCTTCCTTCCAACTTAGCTCTGTTGCTTGCTCTGCTTGCCCTGCTTCCCAGAATCCCACTGATGAGTTAAGGAAACGTAGCCAGCCTGAAAGCTAATTAGACTTAAACTTTGCAGCGAGGATGCCATTAATTCTAATATCCTCTCCTACATCAGGTTAGCTGAAGCCATTTGGGGAGATCACCCTAGGTCTTTGGACTCTCATAGAAGTAAGAAAGTAGCAATTTTCATTATGCCTAAGCACCAGGTTCCTGGCTACGTTTCCCTCTATCCTTATTCATGCCCTCTTTCCTCATTACTGAGAGACTCTATCAAATTATCCCAAAATGGCCACAGATAGAAGTGGCCACTGTGAAGTCTCTTTGCCTCAAGAAAACTTCAAGGTTACTGCACTAGCTCTCTCTCTCTGCATATTTCAGCTCCCCTGTTAAGAGAAAATGTAATCATTTCTGAACCACTCAGTGAAGGGAACTTAGGCTCCATTTCAGTGGAAATGCTATATCGGCCTTATCTTTTAGAAGAATTTCTTCTTTCCAGAGGAGTAAGATTAACTTGGACAGAGGAAAAACTCCTGACTCTGATCACAAGAAGAGGTGTTTTAAATTATTCATTTGACAATAACTAAGTGTTCTTTGGTTAAAGGGGATAGGAAAAGCCTTTTTTTCTAAATAACAGTCCAAGGCCGAGGGATGTAGCCAGTAGCACAGAACCTGGCTGGCATGGGGCAGACCCTGGCATTTGATGTCTAGCATCAAAAACTACATTAACACCCCTTAAGTTCCTTCTACGAAATGGATGAAAATCCCCACTTCTGTGCCCTTCTCCAATGTCTATGAAACCCCTCTGCTCTCCCTTTTTCTCTTTCTTCCCATCCCTCCTTCATGACTCCATTTTTCTTTCCTTGTTTTGTTTGAGATAGAGTCTCCTATAGCCTAGGATGACCTCAATTCATTGCTCAGCTGAGAATAACCTTGAACTTCTCATCTTCCCTCCTCCATCTCACAGATGTTGGCATTATAGGCATGCACTACCACACCTGGCTGTCTTGTTGTTCTGAGACAGGGTCTTGCTATATAGCCCTAACCAGCCTGAAACTCACTACAAAGCCTCAGCCGGCCTCAAACTGCAGCAGTCCTCGTGCCTCTGCCTCCCAAGTGTTGGGATTATAGTCACACATTCCTACACTTGGCAGCATAGGGCTCTTCATGTGAATTATAGGCATATGTAAGTACATTTGTGATTCTTGAATGGTCAATCAGGTATTGGAAGCAAGACAAGGGAAAAAATGAACCCAGAAACCTAACAGGAAGGAAGAAAAGGAAAGGTTGATGCAAGCCTGAGCATTGTGTGGAGGAAGTACTTAGGATGATGTACCTCTGTAGGTTGGACCATGATGGCTGTCTTTCAGCACTTTCTGGCATCCAGTTACATTCTGCTGACAGCCAGGAATGGTGTCTGTATGACCCAAGATGCAAGCAGGGTATGGAGAAAGAAGGTGTTTTAATAGGAGTCTGAGAACTAAGAACATAACCAAAGTATTTTAGACCTAGTAAAATAATGTCTTGATTGGATCATGCAAAAGAACTTCAGGGGCTTTCTCTGCTTGCTCCAGTTTCCTGAAGAAAGAATTAATATCAAGGAAAGGTTTAGGAATAAAGAGAGTGGACATATAAGGGTTGAATGTACTGTGATCTTCCTCAATGTGACAGCATTTGGAATGAGGCTTTGGGAGGTAATTAGGATCAACTGAGGCCATGATGATGGGGCCCTCTGGTGGGATTAGTGCCCTTACAAGAAGAGGCCAGGGATGCTCGCCCACTCTGTGAGATTCTTTTCTTTCTGATACAAATGTGAGAGAAGGAAGAAGACCTGAGTATACAGGAATTGCCAGTTAGCAGCTTCCCAACTGAGAAGATGACAGAGATAGTTTGCAGCCTGAACAGTGACCCAAAACTCTCTATAACATTGGAGCATCATCTTCAGTCTTCTTGCCCAATATATCTGACATACATATTTGTGAGGCCGGAACTATTGAAAACTTGCTTACCGTGTCTTGGCAGAGTTTGGTTGTCAACTCTGCCTGCATCCAAGCTTGCCCTATTTTAGGTAGAATTCTGTCTGTGGTAGAAGTGAGGATATTTTGCCCAGTGGCTTGTTTGCCACATTTGAAGCTGTTTCCATAGGGAGGTTCTTTGATGTTTATCATCATCTTTGGGGTGGAAGACAAGATAGTTTAGTTTTGCAATTAAGGAGTTAAGATGTTTTTAAGTCTACATAGATGTTTTAAGTTGATAATGAGGAGATATGATAGATATTGATTTACACTCAAAATTTTAGATGCACTAAGATAGGAAAGCTATTTTCTTTAAGGCTCCCAAATACAATAGCCAAAACACTATGAATGTAACATATGTGTATATATAATTCTTGATTGTTTCATGGTCCTTCTTGCTATAAGTAGTTTATTTTATATATATATATTACTTATATATATGTATATATATTACTTATATATATGTATATGTAAAAAAAATTTTAATGTGAGAGAAGAGATCCATGGTTACTTGGCATGGCTCTTTCTGGGACAAGGGTGAAGCAGAAATCATGATGAAAAACATGAATCAGAGCAAAGGTTTTAACCTCATGTGGCAGCAGGCAGAGATGGGCAGGGAAGAGAAAAGGTATGTTTCCAGGCCATGACTCTAGTGACCTTCCTCCAATTGTACCCCACCTCCTAAACTT
Organism: Acomys minous; assembly: GCF_964271855.1. Taxonomy (NCBI): domain Eukaryota; kingdom Metazoa; phylum Chordata; class Mammalia; order Rodentia; family Muridae; genus Acomys; species Acomys minous. Next base: position 81,204,530 of record NC_140483.1, read on the forward strand.
TTTAAAGTTCCAAAAATGTAATTAAATTATGAATATGTTGGTATATTAAGCTATTGATGAAATCAGAGCTCCTATGATCCAGTCACTTTCTAATGATTGGACTTAACAGGTGGGGAGTCCCTACAGGGAACATACCTCGTACACAGACCATAAGAATTACATTCTCCCCCTCTCTCTTACACCTTTCTGCCCTTCTTTCCTTCCTCCATTCTGTCCTCCACATAAAAAGACAGCCATCTGCAACCCCACAGAGCCCTTTCTGAGAAGTGGAATACTCTACTGCCTTGCTTCTGGATTTCCAAACCTCCTGAACTGTAGACTCACAGGTTTGTGTTTAAGGAACCAACATATGGTATCTTGTTATGGCCTTATAAGCAGAGTGAGGCAATGCTTCACTGCTGAGGAGGGGGTACTCCATGAGAGCGTGTGTGGGTGACGCCAAGAGGGGATACAGGAGAATTCTCTCTCTTCCCTCAAATACACAGCAACCTTCTGCGCAGGCTTACTCCTCAAATGTGCAAATTTCACTTCAGGGAACAAGGCCAAATGAAGACATGTGGGAAAGATGAGCAGCTAGGGTGACATCATCGGTTCCTGTTCTCTGTCCCTGATCATCCAGCCCACTGTGTGCTTGGTGCCCACCCTTACAGGAACCTCTGTTCACTCCCAGGACTTACTAACAATGCACTTTCTCAGGTCCTGCCAATGCATTCAGTTCAGGAGAGCTTCTCTCTCCTCAGACCTCCAGATCTCACAGCAAAGCTCAATTCCACCTCCACCACTCAGCACATAAGCCCAAGCAAGGTGCATAACCAAATACTTTATTAAAAATGGGTTATAGAACTATCCCCTTAGCTTTACAGTGAGAATTTAATGAAATAATGCATAGAAGCAATCTGGTACAAGGCTTGACAAAGTATGAACAAACTGTGCGTGGGTGCATGGCTTCCTGGGAATGAAAGGGATCTTGAGACAGTATTGAAGAGTTGGCTGGCGTTTCCCCTTTCTCATCAGCTGAGCCGTCATGTTCAGTCCTTTCTGAGCCGCTGCAGAGTTCCCAACTGCCTGCAGCACGTCAGCGTCTCTCCTGACTAAACAGTCGGTGGAGGAGATCGACAATAAACAAGCTTGTTTTTTCTGGCTATTGTCTAAAAGTGACATTTTTTTGTTGTTATTACTACTTCCCCTCCAGTTGCTGGTGCTTTCTTAATGGAATTGCGGTAGTAATGCTGTCCCAAGGTGATGGGCTACTAGACTGAATAAATATCCCTGGATTGTCGTTCTCTTATTAAACAACAAGTGGGACACAGGCTCATCTCATGAATGTTAATGGGATCAAGATCATTGCCCACCAGAAAAAAACGTGTTCTAATTGAGTTGTGAAGAAGTGCACACACAAAAGGAAATCGATGCCCTTTGCAGGGTGAGAGTTCCCACAGGCTGGGAGACGAGACAAGCAGTGTGGCTTTGTCAGAATGCCATTTTTTGAAAAATACTTTTTTAAAAAAAAACCTCTCCTTCCAAATAGAAAGTAGGTTCAGTTCAGCATTTTATTTTTCTTGTCAGTGAAGTGTCAAAATGATTTGAGCTGGTGGTGAGCTGAGTACGTGGCCGCAGTTTCATTTCGCACACTCTTCAAGCTTGCTTAAGGATCAACGAGGTATTTTCCTCTACGGGAATCAGGCCAGAGGGTTTACTCAAGCTTTACAGAGGTAGTTTTTCTCTCCTACCCAGGGCCTCATCCCTCCTAACACCATGCACTGAGTGTGACATTCTCGGCAGTTCCACGGCCTTCGTCACAAGTCTCTGATAGAATAGCAGCCTCCAGCCTCTATGCTTTGTCATCTGCATTAATAATTGTCTAGGATAACAAAGAAGCCTAATGAGAGGGGAAAAAGAGCAAAGCCAGGGGAGAGGGATGTGAAGGAGTGTGCGCCATTTACAATATATACTCATATGAAAAAGTTTTAAAGAATAAATAATTTTAAAAATAACATTGCAATGTAGCTTGATTTTTTTTTTCAAAATGAAAACACTGTGAAGTGGATTAGCAAATGTTTCCTGTGTCGCATGGACAATGTAATGACACAGACAGCTGAGCCAGCATTTCGCCAGCCTGCAGAGTGAGGTGTTTACACTGGGCTTTTGGATGAGAGCTCTTGCCTTTCAATGGAACCCAAACAGCAGAGTGTGGCTTGCAGAATCTTAATGCTCAATGCTAGAGGGCTAATGCTATATGCAAGTGGGTTGCTTGATTAGCCTTAGCTTTGTGACTATGAGATTAAAAAAAAAAGAAAACAGTCAAAGAGGAATCAGATATTGACCAAGCCTGGTTGTGTGTCAGCTAGCAGCCTCTGGGTTTTCTAAAAGAAGGAAAACAAGTAATGGTCTCCACTCTGTAAGGACAAGGCTTTAGTAAGGGAAGGCAATATTTATGTTCATTGCTCTTGGCAATTGGGCA